>NW_024039080.1:0-675793 GCF_016077235.1 Cyprinodon tularosa
CTGAAACCTGAAACCCAGAAGAGTATCTCTGACGATAATCTGCCTGCCAGCTCTCTGAAGAAACCGGAAGGGAAACTCTAATCGGTAATCTACCAACACTCAAACCAAGCTCTGCCTCCGCCTAGCCCTCAGCCTGCCGACAGCCTCTGGACCCTCAAGGTTCCCCCCTCAGCCGCTCAGCTCAACTCCTGTACAGGTACAGCCCTGCACACTCTGATCCTGCAAATTACCTGGATCTCCACTAACTCCTCTGTCCCCCTCTGCAGTGAACCCACTCGTGACCAGTCCTGGACCTGTTAACTCTGTGTACATTTCAAAATCCATTCAAAATGTATTTATTGTATTCCATCTTCTAAATAAACCTTTTAACTTTTATCCAGTCTCGGAGTTTTCTGCTTGTGGGTTAGGCACCTGAAGCCAAACATGACAAGTTTAAAGTTATCTTCATTGAAAAGTACAGTGCTTTTCCTTCAAAATTAAGGACATTTCAATGTGACCCCAAACTTTTGAACCGTAGTGTACGTATATTAAATTTGTAACTTTGACTTTATGTAAAGAAAATCAGGCACCAGGTGCTCTAGCTAAAGAGATTCTTTAAGCAGTACATGTATCTGGCATGTAATGCATCAGCTGATGGATCAGTTCCCTCCTGCTGTTCTACACTTATGTATGTGCAGGAAGTATATAAATTTGTTTTAGACACCCACTCCCACTCACACCCACTCTCTGCTGATGAATACAGGCCTATTTTGCTTCATTCCATATAATCTCCTTGTATGCTTAGCCCCTAGCCTGGTGGGGCTGGGCGTTGATGTATAGCAGTGATGATGCGTGAGAACGTGGCACGCGGATGTTCAACAGCCTGTTGGGGGATGTTTTACTGCCCAGGCAAGCAGTATGTTGTCACTATGTGTTCAATATCACCAGGCATCAGAATTTACTGCATTCTCCCAGCACTTTCCATTTATTGTACTTTATCGTTGTGGCGACACACATTGATCATGGCAAATAATACTTTTTATTATTGAACATTACCTCAGCCACTGTATAATCAGATTTATTTCCTGTCCAGCATGTCTGAACTGTGGCAGATATGAGAGCAGGCATATGGAAGAGAAGCTGTATGCTTCTTGGATAATACCCCTGAAGAAGTGTCGATCTGAGATAGAGATGCTATCTGTGTTTGTTGTGCCTGAGAGAAACATCTGACCTTCTCATGGTGATCCACTCTGACATGTTCTTGTAGAAATGCAGAGAACTGATGGAAAAAAGGCTCACGTTTGATCCTGGAGTGCATTAGACGCATTCTAATTAATTTCATACCTCTTGTCTAAGAAGGTGAAGATGAGAAAAAGTAGATAACACATTGCTGCACATTAACAGCTGTATGTTTTATTAAAATGGCAAAGATCCTTTAACAGGGTTTTTTTTTTCAATTCACAAATCTAATTGGGCAATGCTCTAAAATCTCTACTTGAATGCGTATCTACATATTGCAACATTAACAAATGTGTTACTGGAAGAGGCATGTTGTTGGAGGAGCTGATGGCAGAGCATGGAAGTGTCTAATTAGGCTGCTGTCCAGGAGGCTGCGGTGTGTGTGAGAAACACCCCGTCCCTGGCATTTAATCTTATCCTGTCACATCCACTTTGCCTCTCCCTCAGCCCCCAGAAGCACTCTGAATGCATGGCTGAGGGACCACCGCAACGCATTGCTGTAATTTCCTCTTTGCGGGATTCACGCTCAAACGCTTCACCCCTGACATGGGCCTGATGGTCCTCCAGGCTAACCCCCCTCAAGCAATGAATAAAGCCCAACGCTGCATCCAAGATGTGGGTTTATTTACAATGGGTCTCAAAAGACCTTTCTGTTAAATGTTAGGGGTTTTGGTGATTAAGAACAGAGAGCATATAAATAATCTCTTGACTTTCTTAAGGTATACATCCTGTTCGGTTGAACTGAAAACCCCCGAAATCTGCAACAGGAAAATATAAAAAAAACAAAACAAATATATGAGCAGATTATGCCACTTATTGACTTTTTCAAAGTTTGCCCACTTTAGAATGTTCTGACCATCTGTCACACTGTGAGAACATCTCACATTAGCAGCAATCTCACAATAGCACCTCAGTTTAAAAACACTTTAATTTCCCCTGCTTCTCATGCAGATAAGAATGAGCTGGAAATCCACTGTTTTGCTGAAAAACAACATCGTTTTCATCTCTCTGAATCTGAGAGCGTGGAGTGAGAATTTCCTGGTACAGTAATTTAAACCAGTTAGAATTATTATAAAGAATGTAAATCCCTTTTATTGTCCCAAAATAATTTCCACAATTCCCTCTCTGCATTTAACCAGCAGTGGGCTGCCATTGTGCGGCTCCCGGGGAGCAGTGTGGGGTTAAGGGTCTTACTCAGGGACCCAGATCATGATGCTACATCCACCATGTTTAACTGTAAGTATGGCGTTCTTTCGATGATGTTCACCGATGTTTTTCAGATAAACAAACTATTTGGAATAAAAGTTAAAACATGCTGATATACTGAAAATAAATCGCCATCCATATTTAAACATCACAAAGAACAGTTTTACACTTTTATTCTAATCACTGATATAATATAAGCCAGAACACAGCAAATTTGATATTTTTTATTAAACACTTTTAAATTGTTGATCTTGTTCCACACTAAAAAAAATGTACAATAAAGTTTGAAAGACTGAAGGCGATGTTCAAGGTGATTGCTGCAGCCCAGCAGGTAGCTCACCGCCGTCTGATGCCGTGTTTACACTCTGGACCGCATCATCGAACAGGAGGAGCTGCATGAAGCTGAAATCCCACTGATGTGAAAAACTCAGCAAATAAACTGAATGGTTATTTGTTCTTTAGAGCAGGTTGCTGCTGTTGTTTCAGATCTATTAAAGATTATTTTTTAGGTCACCCAGAGCAGGTGCAGGTAAAACTGTCGTGTGTACTGATGACATCACCATCCCAGCAGACCTGAGTGCTGCGCTCATTTCCTCATGTAAATGTATATAGTGTTGAATATAACATATTATTTACTGGCTGTAATGGTTGCTCAATATTTAGTTAATCACCAGCCTCCCAGACCCTCTGCTTTGGACGTTGAGTGAGGACCATGAACAGTTCTTCTAGGAATAAATTAAAACAGCATTTTTTTAAGTCACCCAAAGACCTCTGCAGAGGGTTCCTTATTTCTACCTTTGTTAAAATTATTTTCTCTGTACTCCAATTGAAGTGAAAAAGTTTTGCCTACAATCAGTCCCTGATTGGCTGCCGTGTCAATTCAATTTATTTCTATAGCGCCAATTCAAAACATGTCATCTCAAGGCGCTTTACAGTTAACCAGATTGATTCATGGTTTTCTATCTAAGGAAAACCAGCTGATTGCATCGACTCATTGACTCTTCAGCAATCCCTCACACTAAGCATGCTTGTAGCGACAGTGGAGAGGAAAAACTCCCTTTGAACAGGAAGAAACCTCCAGCAGAACCAGGCTCAGTGTGAGCGGCCATCTGCTGAGGCCCACTGGGAGGAGACAGAAGCAGACATAGAAAAAGAAGCATAGATACACCTCAGCTCTATTTATTAGCACGAGGTTAGGGAGGAGCAGTAAACCCTCTCAGCGCATGGAGTTCAACGCTGGACACTTCACCGTCCTTCACCGTGAGGTCTGGATAGGAATTCTTAATGAATCTGCCGCACTCAGCACGGTCTGGTCTGAACGCGCCATTATGGACAAATATATCTGAGTATCATCAGCATAACTGGGAATGAATGCTGTCTGTTAGTGGGCGAGTCAGGTGACATCCCCACTGAGCTGGGATTCAATGACAATCTTGTGCCTTTTGTTACATTTTTCTGTTCTCACTGGGCAGACAAATGACATCACACAAAATGCCAAAGATCAAGCAGTCAAAGAAGCTCACATAAGGAAGTATGAAAGAAAAGAAAAAATGTCAATATATATATATATATATGTATATATTTATGATTATTTTTTATTTTTATTTTCACTTATTAATTTATTTTTACTTAAGTTTCTATGTATATTTTTTATATATGCGTGTATAAGTATGCAGAGGTGTCTTCAGATGGAGGTATATATGCACATATATATGGACATTTATGTATATGCTTATCTTTACAAATGTGCCAGTAAAGATGACGGGGCAGAAAATTCAATAATAACAGAAGAAGAAAAGTCAGGGCTTGTAATTTTAACTTCTGAACTTCTGATTGGAAATAACTGGCAGTGTGACGTCAACAGTAAATTCAAAAGTATCAGGATGAGGTTTGCAAATGAAAAGTGTTATCGAGATTTTAAATAAGTCGTTTCCTTTTATCCAGGCAGATTTTTCAAAAGTATTTTCTTTCTTTAACTTTGCTGGATACATGGCAGATTATCTATTTGATGTTTTATAGGATTTATCAGCAGCCAATAAAATACTAAAGCTACTATTTGAACACATTTAAGAGCTACAGTAGGTGTGCACAACTAAAGGTTATAAACACTGATAATCTACTCAGACAGGGACTAAAGGAAACCAAAACTAACCAATGACTTCAGTCCAATATTATTCTCAGACTTTTGTTTGAACTGCTTCATGTTGACCATAATATCTCATCATCACAAAATATAAAACTAAACAAACTGAATCTTTTATTTGACCTTTTTTGGCTCCTTAACAAACTAAAGGATCAAAGTGCATAAATCTTTTTCAAAGATGTATGTAACCTTCAGTGTTTGCTTAAAGAATCACTTTCACTGGAAATAATCCACGGATGTAGCTGCCAACAGTCGTCTCTACAGCTAATTTCCATAATCCTGATGAAATGATACAACCGGGAATGAGCCAGAAGCGGAAAAATTAATAATATGCTTAAGATTTGCATTTTACTATGTTGCATTATTTTGTTTAATGAATGACTCATCCTGCTCTGGGGTCTTTTAAATGCATTTTCTTGATTTCAACAAAAAAAAAAAAAAACATCTCCAGGTCTCCATTTGGTTGGTTCCCAGTTTCTTTTTAAAGAAATCCGTTATTTAGAAAAAGGACACATTGATCTCTGCAGCCAGGGTCTTTGAGGAAGAGTTTTCTAAAATAAAACAGGTGCTACCATTTGGATTGGTGCCTACTGTAAAGAAACAAGAGCCCATTTTTGAACACAAAAAAATATCCTGCATTTCAGGTAGAAAATCAATTCTTG
This sequence comes from Cyprinodon tularosa, assembly GCF_016077235.1. Lineage (NCBI taxonomy): Eukaryota > Metazoa > Chordata > Actinopteri > Cyprinodontiformes > Cyprinodontidae > Cyprinodon > Cyprinodon tularosa. The sequence goes on from NW_024039080.1 coordinate 5,230, forward strand.
AAGTAAAGAGGTAAAGACTGATCGTCTAACCAAGAAAAAAAACGTCTTGTTTGCATGAATTGTGTTCTCATGCAAACAAGACGTTTTTTTTCTTGGTTAGACGATCAAAGCTCTGGTAAAGACACCTCCAGAGTCTGAAGCCTATGTCTCGGTGCAGACAAATCAGAGTTTCTGCAATAAAAAGATGTTTATGTTTGTTTCATTCATTCTTTGTTATCTGAGTGTGAAACTTTAACCAGTATCTTTAAAACGTACAACATAAAAACCCTCCTAAAACAGTCCTGTATGGTTTTCCCATGATGATTATTTGTTTATTTGCATGTTACTCAGTGTCTGAGCCAGAAGATTTGTTTACTTTAACTGGCTAAAAAACATGATTTGGAACGAACGCTAACAAGAAAGGCAGAGTAATTGATATATAAGAATAACATTTTGACCAATAAATTATTTTAGTGCAATTAACAAGAACCAAATGTGTGCAGAATGTGCAGAAAAGTAAAAAAAAAAAAAGCAAAATACTTCCATGTTACTTTATGTAGAGGGCGGATCTGGAGCAGAGCGACGCTCATTGAGGTCAAGGTGGCGAAGTTAGTGAGATAAATGGCGTGTTTTTTGTCAGATTTGGCGAAATCTGATTGCCACTGTGCCCTTAAATTCAGCAGAGTAAATTCCCAAGAGTTAAAATATCTTAAATTTTGTTTATAGAAATTTTTTAAAAATCTGATGTGAGCTACATTAAAGGAGGCACAGGAGACTTTTTCAATGAATGTTGACAAATGATGAAGTGGGAATGCTTTTAAGAGGTTTTCAGGTGGCCTTTTAAAAGAAACGAGTTAAATTAGACCTAGAAGAAGTGTTTTGTTGTCCCACCTCAAGGAAAAGTTTATTCTTTTCAACTTTACTAAAAGTCTATAAAAGATTTAGAATTTTATATATTAGAATATAATAGAAAATCTCTTTATTGTCCCACAATGGTGAGTTTTATAGCAGCATTATAGAAAAAGCGGTTACAAAAATTTGGACTTTAAAATTGTATAAAAAATAAATAAATGAGTGGCAGATTACAAAAAAAAGCAAATAAAATACTGTACTGTTCATTGTTTTTACAATATAAAACTGTGCACCTGGAGAATAAATAACCAATATCCAGCTATGGACATTTTTCCAGTAATTTGAAAATAGCAGCAACATCAGAGATGTGCAGAATGACAGCAGCAGGTTATTTAACTGACTAAGGTAGAAACTGAGCAGAATCAGCATGAATGGAAGAACTGGTTGAGGTTGATGGGAACAGTGGTGGTTCTAGAGTCTTCCAGCTGCTGGGAGGAAGGATCTGTGATAACGCTCCCTGGTGCATTTAAGTTGCAGCAGTCTGTCACTGAAGGAGCTGTCCAGTTCAGCACCAGCTTCATGCGTTTAGTTAGGATCCGTCTGTTTCCCACCTCCTGCACTGAGTCTAGAGGGCATCCAATCAGAGCTGGCCTTCCTGATCAGCTGATCCAGCCGCTTCCTCTCAGCTACAGATGAGCCGCTGCTCCAACAGACAGCTCCATAGAAGATGGCTGATGCCACAGCAGAGTCAGAGAAGTTCTTTACTGTGACTCAGAGCTCATCTGCTGAACTGTTTCTCTCCAAAGCCACTGGTGGAGCTTGTTTACCGTTATCACTGTTATGATCCAAGGCTTCAATGTCATAGAAGGTCGTTATGAGCTAACTGTTATTTCAAATTATCTATTTAGTTTTAACTTTGCTTTGTCATCTTTAAAAACATTTGTCTGAAACTCGTCTATGTTGGGAGCTGGAGAAATACACCTTTTCTCCAGCAGAGTCCGCCCTGGATCCTCCCTGCTGAGCTGCTCTGCACACCTGCAGCTGATGATCTCATCTGGAGGACCTGGACTACTTAAGCTGCCTTCAGACCTTGCCTCGACGCTGCAGTGTCGTAATCAGTTGGTTAGTACTTAAGCCATAGATCCCTAGTGAACAAAGTCTCCTTTGAGTCCAACCTGGATTCTAACCCTTTTGTCTCTGCTTCCAGGTTTCCTGTTCTTTCTCCTGTGAAGCTCTGGAAGAGCTTAACCTGCCGAGCCAGCCCTCCGAGCCAAACCTGAAGACTCACTCTCTGGATTTCCTAGTAGCTCTGGATACCGAGCTGGAAACACAAGCCAAGGTCAAAACAGCCTTTAGAAGTAAGACGCTGAAACAGCTTAAGGACTCTGCCAACCCAAGCTTTCTCCGGACCCAACAGTTCCGCTCCCAAAGCCTCATCTACGTTCATCAAGGTACAAACCTGAACACAATCAGTCAAGTCTCAACCAAGCCTTCGCTGACCAAACTGTCTTTCTCACAGACACCAGTGAACCGGTCCCAGCCCAGAATCATTGCATCAGTCTTTATTATATGTGTGAATTTGCCAATAAACTCTGTTAAACTTTCCATACGTGTCGTCAGTGTTCTGCATATTGGGCCTCCCTGATACCCATCATGACAGAACATTGCGGCCACACACAAGGCCCAGCAGATGATCTCCTCCACCGATTGCAAGAACAAGATGTCCAAATACAAGGACAAACTCAGACCCTCCGTGAGTTGTACCGTCTGGTTGATATGCATAATCATATGCTTCAAAACTACGCTAATTACGTGGGTAATGCTAATCCCGCTCCAGTAACCCAACCATTTCCGGGTCCAGTTCCTCCGCCGAGGTCACCGGCTGTGACGTCATCCGAGTTCCGCCCAAGTCTCCCAGAGAAGTTTTCTGGTAACGTAACTGATTGCAAGGGATTTTTATTTCAATGTCGTCTCATTTTTCAGAACTCTCCTGCCAGTTTTCCCACGGACCACAAGAAAATAACGTTTATCCTTTCCCAGTTAACAGGAAGAGCTCTGGCTTGGGCTCAAGCCAGATTTGCCTCAGATGAAAGCTTAAGCTGTCACTATTCAGATTTCGTTTCTGAATTTTCCCAGGTATTCAACCAAGACACTGACCAAACCCTTGATTCTCGAGCTCTGCTTAATTTAAAACAGGGAAATTCTTCTGTGGCCGAATTTTCTATAAATTTCCGGGTTAAAGCAGCTGCTTCCGGATGGAACCAGGGTGCATTAAAGAGTGCTTATTTCGAGGCATTAAATGAAAATATTCAAGGATGAGTTGGCTACCCGTGATGAACCGGCTACACTCGAAGAACTAATCCAATTAACTATAAAACTGAACAACCGGATTCGGGCCAGAAACAGCCGCAAACATAAGAGTTTGGCGTTATTTTCCTCTGCCCCCGCCTCTAATAACGTGACTGTTGTTTCTGCCCCCACAGAACAGTTATCCAGACCAAAGCCAAAGAGCCAGCCTCTCCCTTTGCCTGTTCAGGCTACTCATCCTGGAGAAACTGAAATGGAGCCGATGCAGGTTGGACACACAAGGTTGTCTCCTGAGGAAAGGCAAAGGAGATTTTTGGGCAGACTTTGCATTTATTGTGGTGAGAGTGGACACTTCATTGCTTCCTGTCCAGAAAGATCAAAAGCCGGGGCCCGTCAGAGGTTTTGAGGAGTCTGACGGGCCATGAAGAAAATGAAAAACCTCCTCGTCTTTTGCTTCCTGCCACGTTGTTTTTCCTCGACCAGAGCCTCTCTCTTTCAGCCTTCATTGATTCTGGATGTGAACGTAATTTAATAGACTCTGATCTCGTCCAACAGCTCCAAATTGCAACGGTTCCTTTAACCCAGCCTCTCAGAGTCTCTGCGATTGATGGGAAAAAATTTCATCAAGTCACCCACCAAACTCAACCCCTTGAACTTCTAATCTCAGGTAACCATCGAGAGTCCATAACCTTCTTTGTTTTTTCATCCGCATGTTCCTCACTGGTACTGGGTTATGAATGGCTGGAGAAGCATAATCCCCATATTAATTGGGCCGATCGTCATGTGGAGTCCTGGTCCACATTGTTTCACGAGACCTGCCTCCGTTCTGCAGCTCCTGCTGTGGGGTCCCCTAGAGGTGGGGGGGAGATGGACGTCCCTGACCTTACTCCGGTACCCCCTGATTACCATGATTTGGCTCCTGTTTTCAGTAAGGTCAGTGCTTCGTCCCTTCCACCACACAGACCATACGACTGTGCCATCGAGTTATTACCCGGTGCTCCGTTACCCAGCAGTAGACTTTATAACATTTCCAAACCAGAACGTGAAACAATGGAAAAATACATTAACGAGTCGCTAGCTGCAGGAATTATTCGCCCTTCTTCATCCCCGTTGGGCGCAGGATTTTTCTTTGTTGGAAAAAAGGATGGTTCTTTGAGACCCTGTATAGATTATAGAGGCCTGAACCAAATCACTATCGAAAACAAATATCCTCTTCCTCTTCTCGCCTCAGCCTTTGAGCCTGTACAAGGAGCTACCGTTTTCACAAAGCTCGATTTAAGAAATGCCTATCATCTCCTTAGGATACGTGAAGGAGATGAATGGAAAACGGCATTTAAGACTCCTTTGGGCCAGTTCGAGTATTTGGTCATGCCTTTCGGCTTAACAAATGCCCCCGCATGTTTCCAGGCCCTAGTGAACGACGTCCTCAGAGACTTTCTCAATGTGTTTGTATTCGTATACATTGATGATATCCTGATCTACTCCAAGAATCTATCTGAACATAAGAGACATGTCCGCCTGGTTCTTCAGAGACTTCTAGAGAATAAACTTTTTGTAAAGGCTGAAAAATGTGAGTTTCACCAATTTTCAGTTACCTTTTTGGGGTTTGAGCTCGAGGGCGGGCAGGTTAAGCCTTCTGAAGAGAAGATAAAAGCTGTTTTAGAATGGCCCGTTCCAGAAAGCCGTAAGCAGCTACAAAGATTTTTGGGCTTCGCTAATTTCTACCGGAGGTTCATCAGAAATTACAGCCAAACCGCCCTCCCATTAACTGCATTAACTTCTTCCAAGAGAGTTTTTCGATGGTCCCCCGAGGCACAAGCAGCTTTTGACAAACTCAAAACCTTGTTTTCCAGAGCTCCAGTCCTAATCCAACCTGATCCATCTAAGCAATTTATCCTAGAGGTTGATGCTTCTGACTCCGGTGTAGGGGCAGTTTTGTCTCAGAAACTCGACTCTGATCAACGAATCCATCCCTGTGCCTTCTTTTCCCGTAAACTCTCTCCCGCAGAACACAACTACGACGTTGGGGACCGAGAACTTTTGGCCATTAAGTTGGCTTTGGAAGAGTGGAGACACTGGCTCGAAGGAGCAGAGCATCCAGTCCTGGTGTGGACTGACCACAAGAATCTCGCCTACATCCAGTCCGCTAAACAAGCTACTCCTCGACAGTCAAGGTGGTCTCTCTTCTTTTCACGTTTTAATCTCATTATCTCCTACAGACCTGGATCTAAGAACACCAAGCCCGATTCTCTCTCTTGTCTCTACGCTGTGGATCAACCTGAGTCACCCCAACCTGTCCTCCCTGCCTCATGTACCGTTGGAATGGTCACTTGGGAGATAATAGATTTAATCAACGCTGCCCTGGCCACAGAACCTGACCCAGGTAATGGACCACCTAACCGTACCTATGTCCCCTCGTCGGTTAGGTCTCGTCTCATTCAATGGATGCACTCGGCAAGATTCTCTGCTCATCCGGGAGTGAGCCGAACAGTTTCACTGATCTCAAGACGGTTTTGGTGGCCCACTTTGCATCGAGATGTAAAGGAATATGTGTCTGCCTGCTCCACCTGTGCACGGAACAAAGCCTCTCATCAGCCACCCTCCGGTTTGCTGCAACCGCTCCCTGTGCCCTCACGTCCTTGGTCCCATATTGCCATCGATTTTGTCACTGGTCTCCCAGAGTCTCGAGGTATGTCAACTATTTTAACCATCGTAGATCGTTTCTCCAAATCTTGTCATCTGATCCCTCTCAGAAAGCTTCCTACGGCCTATCAAACCGCCCAGTTGCTGATCAAGCACGTCTTTCGCCTCCATGGTATTCCCCAGGACATCCTCTCAGATCGTGGTCCCCAATTTGTCTCACAGGTTTGGAAGGCTTTCTGTTCTGCTCTAAATTGTAAAGTGTCACTAACTTCTGGCTATCATCCCCAGTCAAATGGTCAAACTGAGAGGATGAACCAACACCTCGAATCCACCCTCCGCTGTCTCACTTCCAATAATCCCACCGATTGGAGTCAATATCTCACCTGGATAGAATACGCCCATAACTCACTCAAGTCTGCATCTACCGGTCAGTCTCCCTTCCAAGTTAGCCTCGGCTACCAACCACCTCTCTTCCCTGCTGACGAGAGAGAGATATCGGTGAAGACTGTCAATCACCACATCCGTCGTTGCCAGCGTGTTTGGAGAGAGACCATCCAAGCACTCAACCGTTCCACTGAGTCCTCTAAGAGGTTCACTGACCCCAAGAGACGTCCAGCCCCCGAGTACAAGGTCGCCCGGGAGGTCTGGCTGTCCACCCGGGACATCCCCCTCAAGGGGATGTCCCGCAAATTGTCCCCGAGATTCATCGGCCCATACAAGATCACTCGAGTCATCAACCCCTCCGCCGTCCGTCTTCAACTTCCCCTGACACTCAGGATTCACCCTACGTTCCACGTCTCCCAGGTTAAACCAGTCATCTCTAGTCCCATTTGCCCTCCATCCGACTCCCCTCCACCCGCCCTGGAAGTCGATGGACATCCAGCCTTCACCGTTCACCGGATCGTGGACTCCCGTCGGCGAGGTAGCGGTTGGCAGTACCTCGTCGACTGGGAGGGCTACGGTCCGGAGGACCGACAATGGGTTCCTGGTTCATACATCCTCGACCCTTCTCTCATCGAGGAGTATGAGCGTTCCCTCCCGTCTACCTCTTCCGCACCGCCAAGGGGTGGTCGTTGAGGGGGGGTACTGTTGGGAGCTGGAGAAATACACCTTTTCTCCAGCAGAGTCCGCCCTGGATCCTCCCTGCTGAGCTGCTCTGCACACCTGCAGCTGATGATCTCATCTGGAGGACCTGGACTACTTAAGCTGCCTTCAGACCTTGCCTCGACGCCGCAGTGTCTTAATCAGTTGGTTAGCACTTAAGCCATAGATCCCTAGTGAACCAAGTCTCCTTTGAGTCCAACCTGGATTCTAACCCTTTTGTCTCTGCTTCCAGGTTTCCTGTTCTTTCTCCTGTGAAGCTCTGGAAGAGCTTAACCTGCCGAGCCAGCCCTCCGAGCCAAACCTGAAGACTCACTCTCTGGATTTCCTAGTAGCTCTGGATACCGAGCTGGAAACACATGCCAAGGTCAAAACAGCCTTTAGAAGTAAGACGCTGAAACAGCTTAAGGACTCTGCCAACCCAAGCTTTCTCCGGACCCAACAGTTCCGCTCCCAAAGCCTCATCTACATTCATCAAGGTACAAACCTGAACACAATCAGTCAAGTCTCAACCAAGCCTTCGCTAACCAAACTGTCTTTCTCACAGACGCCAGTGAACCGGTCCCAGCCCAGAACCATTGCATCAGTCTTTATTATATGTGTGAATTTGCCAATAAACTCTGTTAAACTTTCCATCCGTGTCGTCAGTGTTCTGCATATTGGGCCTCCCTGATACCCATCATGACAGTCTAAGCATGAGGACAAAAGAACAAAAATTACAGTAAAAGGTTTTTTTTTATCCATTTGTCTTATGCTTGTTATCCGTCATGATCAGGGTAAGATGGAGCCTATGTCCATTAAGTCTTTGGGCAAAGGGTGGTCCATGTTGGACAGGTCGCCGGTCCATTGTAGGGCAAACACAGACATACAACCATTACCACACAGTCACCCCTAAGGGCAAGTTAGAGAGGGCAATGAACCTAACAGTTATGCTTTTGAGCCATCAGAGGAAGCTGGAGTACCCAGAAACCACACTTCAACATGGAGAAAATGCAAACTCCATGCCTGGAATCAAACCAACACCCTTCCTGTTTCGAGGCCACCATGCCACAGGCTGCACCGTTGTGAATTCCATTATCTTTCATGGAAAACAATAAAATCCACAAAAATATTTTCACTTCAAACCCGTGAGTTAAAACTTAATGAAAGCTCTAAAAACTGCAGAGATACCTGTGTCTGTGAGGTTCAATGCTGCAAAGTAATCACATTACTACTGCCAGTGGGGATTTGGAAATAATTTTAATTCTTCGTCGATTTCTTGCTTCTGCTTGTTTTTATTTTCATTTTTTTTGTTTTTTTTCTGTCTTTACTTTGACAACAATGCATTTAGCTCCACACTCAGAGGACAGCGAGTCTAAAGGTGCAGCTTCCTGCTGCTGCCTCTCCAGTTCTACATATGGTTACTAACTACATCAACACTCACAGGTGTAACCTATGGCAATCCCTTTTGAGCTCGGCAGACAGCTGCCTTCACAGTTAATGGAGTCTCAGTGGTGCCGGTTTTTAATAGATAATAATCACAGCAGGATGGGAGGGGCGCAGGCCAACATGATTTTAATAGCTCTAGATGGATGTGCGTGTCTTTACAGACGTATGAGGCAAAGAGAGACGGCGACATTAGCACCTACCCACACTGACTCTGGCATGACCTTCTATGGAGAGACAGGAAAATGCCATCTCAATTAGGCCAATCACACGCTCCCTTCTTTACCACAGCTGACCGTGGAGATCCTCCGAGGAGCTTCGGCAAATGGATGCTAAAAGCTTCATTTTTAATTTGCAATCCTAAATTGCCTCACACTTTCTGATAATAGAAAGGAGGCAACAGAAGATCACATTATCAGTGATGAACAACAAGAAAGTGTGTGGAAGATAATCATACTACTGTGTTTACATTATATATAATATAATTTACAAAAATACTGACCTTGAAGTTTACAAACTTTAAATGTGAATTAGACATAGACAAACTTTATTTTCATTTTGTATACACACAGTGTATGCAAAACCAAATGTAATTTTGTACGGCTTTCATGACACATTCTTAAAGTTCAACAGTGATCAAATGTGAACATTGGGAGAAAAAAAAAACATGGTGCAAAACAGCGCATTGATATTGGTCAGTTTGATGCATAGTCTGATGGCGGTGGGGAAGAAGCTGCTGCAGAACCTGCTGGTCCTGCATTGAATGCTGTGAAGCCTCTTCCCAGAGGGCAGCAGGGAGAGCAGTCCATGGTGGGGGGGTGAGGGGTCATTGATGATGTCACGGGCTCGGGACACGCAGCGCTGGGATGAAATGTCTTCAATGGAGGGAAGAGGAGCCCCCATGATCCTCTCTGCTGTTCTCACCTTCTTCCAGTCTGAGGCGCTGCAGCCTCCACACCACACAGTGAGACAGCTGCTCAGAACGCTCTCTATGGTGCTTCTGGAGAAGGTGGGGAGGATGGGGGGGCAGGAAGTCCAAGCGCTTCTGGGCCCTTTGGACCTGTGAGGTGGTGTTTCCAGTCCAGGTGAGGGTGTCTGTGATGAATGACCACCTCTACAGCTGAGCTGTTGATGAGCAGTGGAGCGTGGTTAGGCCGCTTCTTCCTGAAGTCCACCATGATCTCCTTGGTCTTCTCCACCTTCAGGATCAGGCTGTTATCTCTGCTCCACCAGCTGCTCCACCTCCTCTCTGTAGTCCAGGTCGTTGTCGTCTCTGATGAGGCCCACCGCCGTGGTGTCGTCTGCAAACTTCACCGTGTGATCGGTGGTGAACCTGGGGACGCAGTCGTGCGTCATCAGGGTGGACGGCAGGGGGCTCAGGACGCAGCTCTGAGGGGAGGGGCTTAGGTTGATGACATCAGAGGTGTTCTGTCCGACCCGGATTGACTGAGGTCTGTTGGTGAGGAAGTCTAGCAGCCAATAGCAGAGGGGTGTATTGAAGCCCAGCTGTTCCAGTTTTCTTCAGTGTATTTTACAGAATAAGATTGATTAATAATCAAGGTTGGTACCACAACTTCTAGTCCTCAGACAACATAGACCTAAAAGAAAACTCTGAACAGGACAGCCGTCATGATTGGACCAAGAGATGCTGATTTAACTACTGATGAGACCAGAGTTACTTGTGACTTTTGGGTTGAACTTCCCAAAAGCCAGAAAATGGCCCCAAATGCTAATCTTTACTAATCTCTCCATCGATTGCAAGAATGAAAAAGTGGTAAAGTGCAATATTCTCAAAGCAATCTTTTAGATTGTATTTGAACTATTTTTTTTGGTAGGGAGACTTTAAAGAGGTGTAACTACGTGGGATATTTATTTGATGAGAGAACTCAGGGTAACTTCAACCCCAATAAGAAGTTTGATTGAAAGCGTTTGGCTGCTTCTTATTGCTGTTCTAATTCTGACTTTAATCAGTGAGCTGATATGTCAGCATCTAATATTCCTGCTTTACCACATCGTTAATCTACCTGTGATTATTGCAATAGTCATCTTCCTCTTGACATAAAAAAGCCTTTTGCAAACTTGGAAAGAGTCACAAGTGGAAGCAATGACAGACAGAAGCAGGCCGCTGTGTGTCGACTTCTCCCAGAGATGGACTCATTCATAGGGGAGCTTCAAACTTCAACATGGCTTTTAAACAATAGAAAATGGTGCCCTTGGTTTCACGCAGAGTCTGAGAAAACCTGGGCCATTATTCCCTTAATATAGGGAACGTCTAGCCCTTCAAGCACTTTGGTTTCTGCTTTAACATTTAACCATTCTTTATTGCTTGCTGACTAGGCTCAAGGCAGCAAGGTCAATTACCAAGGGTTCCCCTAAGAAGGGGCTCTACTTAGCTCATCGTTTTGCATAAAGTCACCGAAGGTAACCATAATGACCGGCGTAAAAAGCCACGCTGGGGGATTAAACACGGCCCCCTCTGTTTTCACAGACAATGCTGTTTTGTGATTTTAGTTGTGCTACGAAATAAAAAAAGAGAGCTGTAAAAAGAATTAAGATCCCACCGTATTTAAATATTCAGCATGCCGCCCTAAACTGTGGGTCACTATGTGAAAAACGTTATAGAGCGAATTATTTAAGGCTTTCAAAGAGGAACAGAGCTCTCCTCCAGGCTACATTTGGGGGACGACATGAACTACAGCTGCAATTTTCCATCACTGGAAACACCAAATACCCATGAAATTATTTGCATAGAGCATAGTCTTAATGACATCAGGTGGCACAACACTAATCCGCCCTCACCCTTCTCCCTTCTACTGAACACACACACACACACACACACACACACACACACACACACACACACACACACACACACACACACACACACACACACACACACACACACACACACACACACACACATATAGAACCAAACAGTAATCTATCTAATAAAGGAATTCATGTGCACACCAAATGGCACACAGTTGGCTCGTATAACTTCACACCATCCGATGCAATCATGCAGGCTATGCATTGTGTAGCTTCCACCCTTCACTGTCAGAGTCTTAATAAAATGTCACAAGAGAAAGAAAAAAACCCCACAGCGTAATTATTACGTGCCTCATTTGGTAGAACATTGCACGAGCTTTTGTCTGTTGTCTGCCTAGGAATGATGTTATTGCAGCCCTAATGACTTTCATAACAGCATACAGTAAGTTATTTCCCCTCTGATGTTTACTACTCGCTGTATGTGTATTACATCATATCCTATCAATGGAATGGACCGTACCTACACCATAGAAGCTGTAACCACCTATTTCCAAAGATAAAAACGCGTCTCCCTGGAAGACCTCCGTTCCACAGCCGCCTCGGATGCAATGATGTTGTGGGGATTTTTCATCCATTTTCCTCTGACAACCACACCCGACTCCATACTGAAAAAGTCATTTGCTACATGAACTTGAAAAGCCGACTCAGCGGACCCCCCCAACCTCCCTCGGCCTGTGTGCGAGACTCCACGGCGCACTTGGAAACTAATTAACAGGACATTTAGCTCTGTCAAAAGCCTTGCAACTGAAACGCCCAAAGTTCAGCTTCCTTCGACTCAAAGAGAAATCATTCTTAAGCTCTGGTTAACAGGAATGTCATTTTGTGTAAAAGGAAGGGTTTAAAGTGTGTTCCAGCACACATTTAAATTGGGACCATTCACATCTTTCAACAGCTTAATGGAGTATTGACTTAAAAAACAGCTTTTCAAAAAAAAAAAAAAAAAGGGTTTAAATTCTAAAAAAAAAAAAAATCATATCAGACCTTGAAAATTTAAAACATGCCTCTTGGGTTTGAGAAAGATGTCTTCTGATTTCTGCGCTTCTTTTTGAAGTTAAAGTGCTTATTGATGATCAGTGGTCTAATGACTCCAGCAAAATTTAGAGGCAAGAATTAATGATGTAGAATATTGACCGAAACTTTCAGACTAAAATGTTTCATCATTGATCTTTTACTTAGGCCTTTTATTGAACCTCATCCTGGCTATCTTAAGACTGAAAGCATTTGGAGATTTAAGTGGAATCTTATAATGTTTGGTTTTGACAAGTGATAGGACTATTAAATAAAACACCTCAAACACAAATAGCTGCTTTGACATGGTTACCTTATAGTGTGTAACCTCTTAAACAGGATCTGAGTAGCGCTTCTGCCCCCGTGAGCTCAGTTGGTTCGACCCCTCTCTCCCTGCCTGTAAGGGCATTTCTCAGCTTTGTTCCTCTTTTGCTTGCTGTTCTACCTTAGTGTGACAAACAAATATCCTCTTCAAAAGCAGCAGATCTCCTGAATGAACTCTCATCCTGAGTAATTTGCCTCAGGCTCTGTGTGGTATGATTCTACTGTCAGTCATGTAGTTTGATGTATTTTGGAAGATCGAAGGGAAAGCCCATCAGCGCTCTGGGCTGCAGAGCCTGCCTCCTCTTTTGGTAAAAGCAGAAAAAACAACAAATGTTCCGTCTTAACTGGCTCCTTTGAATATAATTACTGTTTTACAGGTAATCCCTAGCCTCTGCCTCTGCCTCATGCTTTCTCTCTGGATCGTCTGATTTGAATAAAAAGCTAAAACTATACGACATGTGGAACCCTCCCAGAACAGTTGCAGAAGTAAAAACGTCACTGGGTATTACCGCCCAATATACAGAGCGGAATGCAGACTCTGACGATGCTAATGAATGCTTCACGCAGCCTCATTATGAGCCACAGAGAGGGGTCATTTTTCTTGGCTTTTCTTCCTGAGGAAGTATTACTTCAGCTGCAGGTTGAGGTCCTCGGTGTTAGAATTAAAAAGAAGAAAGGCAGAGGATGCAAAAGAGAGGCGTGATCATTAGTGTGTGATTTATATGGATTAAAGGTCCTACAGTGCTTTTCTTGTGGGGTTTATATGTGTTCTGCTGTTTTGGTGTACCAGCTTCAGACAAATAAACAGCAAATTAGTTTAAGATAAAAAATCTGTGAGCATTTTATAGACATAATTATGGCTGGAGCTGCACTGCTGCTCCTGGGATGCTGCACAGTTTTGGCATCATTTCTATCCTCGCACTGGGAAATAAGAAATACATTTATGAAACAAAACTGCACAGAAGATTCTGAATTGGTCCAGAAGTTAATTATTGCTAAGTTAGCATACAGATGTACACCTTACAGTGTGAAGGGTTTTAGATTTGTTCTTTTAATAATCTTAATGTATATGGAAAATATCAGGATTGAAAGAAAGTGTTGATTTTGCAGTAAAGATGTTTTTAAATAATCCTCCAGGTCAACTTTTTCTACAGACATTGATTTTAAATAAAATATAAACTATACTTTCAGCTGAAATGAAAAGTTTGGAGCAGTGAGTGACAGTCTGGAATTTTTTTATAATTTTTTTTTTATTTGTTTATTTGTTTTGGTTTTTGTTTGTTTATTTGCTTGTTGTTGTTTTTTGCCCCCCCAACATTTTTTTCTGTGCGTAGTAGAGGCTCTGAAGGCCTTCCCAGTCCAGTCCTGCTCTAGGCTCCTAAACAATTCTTGAAAATGTGCCTGTTGGGATCCTCAGGCTTGCCCACCAGAGGGCGCCGAGGATCCTCTTCTGTTCTGTGTTTCTTTCAATTAGGACTGGAGTTACTGCTGGGATCTGGAGATTACCCTCTGTCTCCAGCAGAGTGCGCCATGGGTCTCCTAGGGCTGGAGTCTTCCTGCACACCTGTTGTTAACCCTCTCATCAGGAGACCTCCCCTCTATAAGCCCCTGCCAGACCTTGCTTCCACGCCGCAGTGTTGATCTTAGTTGGTTAGCTTCCAGAGCCTCGGTTACAGATTGAATCTTGATTGTCTCTAGTGTGAGATCAGATTCTAATCTCTCCTTTGTCTGTGCCTCACAGGAAACCTGTCTCTGGTCTGAAGCTCAGGAAGACGCTCTGGGGGCCGGCCGCGGGGCCGGAGGCGAAGCCGACGCTCAGGAGAGCTTAACCTGCTAATCTGCCCTGGTAAGCCAACCTGAAGGTTCCTATGTGGAATCACCCTGAAGAATCCTATGTGGATATTCCCTGTTGTTCTCTGCAGCGAGCTGGAAGCTCAGATCAAGGTCTGCCATGCTAAGCCTGAAGCTAGACGCTTAGCTTCCCATGAACTCTGCTAACCAACAGTCTCCAGTCCCAGTCAAGACTTTAGTGAACCAACCCTGAACCTGTACCAGATCATATTCTTTATCGTGTGCTTGTGAACCATAATAAACTCTGTTGAACTTTTACCCAGTTTCCGTGTGTGTTCTGCATTTTGGGCTTAACTCTAAGAACCCATCATGACAGTGCCTTTCTGCCTCATGGTCTCTATAAACAGGTATGAAGGTTTTCAAAAGGAAACATTTTCCAATATTCAGAGAAACTGAATTTTGCTTTTTTCATTATCATTATCAATAGAAATACAAGAAGTAAACGTAGAAGTATTTTACCCTACATATAATGACTCCATACTGTAATAATGCGTTTCTTAAATAGGGAATAAATGAATTAAACTTTTTCACTATATTTAAATGTTTGGAGCTGCACTGACATTCAGAGGTACAGGAGGGCAGACGAGTGGAGATTCCCTGCATCAATAATAATACTTAAGCATTAATAGATGTCGTGTAGGGGCATCAATAAATATAGCGGTTATCGTCCAAAAGATAACAGTAAAACAAATCTTAAGTTATTTTGGTGAAAAGGGAAGCAAAATATGTGGAAGACAATTCACAAAGGGTTAAACCACTATTTAATCTTAATCCACAACAACATCACAACCTGTTAAGGTAAAATGTAGTGTTTGCTGGATTACTTCATGTCACATGTAGGCTCAAAAAGTAACAATATGGAAAAGACAGCATCTGATGTGAGACACAGAGAAGGAAACAGGGACAGCTGTGGTTGGATTCAGCAGCCATTGGTTGCTTTTCAGGGCTCTGGCACTGCAGGACCAACAAGTCATTAGGAAGAGTAAGAGCTACACCTGCATTCATCAATCTCCACAGGTCTACAGCAACAGCAGAACAGGTCAGAAGTTTTGTGCCTATTCACTTAAAAAACAACAACAAAGTTTTAAGAGGGATGTAAGAAATATAGCAACAAATATCGCTAAATTAACAATAAGAACTGTTTTTTTTTTACTGCACTTATGTTCTATCAGGGTTAGCCACTCTTGGATTGCTGCTTTTACCACTGGTGACATTTTTAAGATTTCTTTTTTGTTGGGCTCTAGTGGCCTTTTCTAGTTTTGAAAATTCACAGACAGGAAACAGTTTTAGAGAAAGGAGGACGACAAGAGGCAAAAGTCACCGTGTCGGGATTCAAACCTGTGGCTGCCACCTGGACATAGGTCACACGCTTGTCCCCTGCAACACCATGCCGCCTTATTTAAACAATTAAAATGTTGCATATTTAGGTTGTTTGTCTGCAGTCTTTGACAAACGACACCGTCCAAAATCGGACAATCAGAGCTACTGGCTGCCTTAAAGTGAAATAAGAGCCTCAAACTTTGATTACTGTCACAGTTTGCATGGAGGTTGGTTGAGGATCCAAATGCATCCTGTAGATTTAAAAAAAAAATAAAAAAACAGAAGTAGACAACCAAAAATGCAAAATACTAACAACCAAAAATCCAGAAAGTATCAGGGGAAACTTACGTGGGAAGCCAGAGACGAGGGAACAACAAAACAACAACAAGGAACCAGCATTGAGTGACTGCAGAGGTGGAGTATATAAGGGGAACAGAACAAAGGATGGGCTAATGAGCTGAATATGAAGCAGGTGTAAGTGGAACTAACTAGAAGGAAGCCAATGGGAAAGGAAACAAACACCAGGGGGCAGCAGAGAGTAAATAAAGACTGCTTAAATGTAATGGAAAATAAAACAAAAATCAACAAAACAGAATAACTGAAAACTGAAAACTAAAAATTCAGAGTCCCAAAAGGGGAAAACCATGACAGATACAAGAGTTTAACCTCAAGCTTACATGTAATGAAAGATATACAGAAAAAACATCAAGTGTTTCACAAGGCTGATGAGAAATATTGTTATAAAACTTCGTACAACAAGATCAAGATACACGCCTAATGGGTACATTTCAGTCTGTTCTTTTTTAAGAATTGAAGGCCAAAACTGCACCTCTACTGAATCAATGAGTGAAAAGGAATTTAATTTAGACAATTTGACAAACAGTAATAAAAAATAGATAAATGAATGAATAAATATTTCAAACAAACCAAATACACTCAAAAAGAGGCTGGTCAACATCAAAACAAACTAAACTCAAATTTCCAATCAAACTAAATTCATTTAAACATAAATAGAAAGAAAACCCTCCAGAAAATAAACCTGTCAGTATATATAGTCAAAGAACTGATTAATGTAAATCTAAGGTAAAGTGCACAGACACCAACCAGCGTGAGTCTGAGGGACAGGATATACACTGCAAAAAATATAAGTCATCCATTATTTTCTCCTGCTAAGTCGTTGTAAGGGTCGTCATGAGCCAGTGCCTATCTCCGGCAGTCTATGGGCAAGAGGCGGGGTCCACCCTGGACAGGTCGCCATTCTGTCACAGGGCAACACAGAGACACACAACCATGCAGGCACACCAACACCTAACGAGGATTTAGAAAAGCCAACTAACCTAACAGCCATGTTTTAGGACTTTGGGAGGAAGCCGGAGTACCCAGAGAGAACCCATGCATGCTCAGGGAGAACATGCTAACTCCATGCAGAAAGACCCCGGGCCGGGAATGGAACCCGGAACCTTCTTGCTGCAAGGCAGTAAGTGCTACCCACTGCACTACAGTCAATTTCCCTAAAATTCCAAAATAAAGTAAAAATCAATCCACTGGACTTTGTTTCCAAGTTTGAAGACGTTTCTCTTCCATCCAGGAAGATTTTTGAATTTGTTTAATTCCAGGTTTTGTTTTCATTTCAATTTTGGTTCAGTTTGCATGATTTTTAAGCCATAACAAGGTTTTGTTGTTGGTCCACTCTATAACACCTGACTATGACCTGAGAATCTTCACCAGCATTTTTCCTTAAAATAAATGTTTTTTTTTAATTGAGCAGGTAAGTTTGCCAATGTAATAGATTATTTATTTTTAAAATAAGAAAAATCAACTACTGTCACTTATTATGTAATATCTAATTATCTTATTTAAGGTTAAACTTACTGATTTTATTGGCATATCATTTTATCTACCTACTCAAATTAAGGCTAAATACATTTAATTAAAAAGATTATTTTTTTTACTTTGTTTTTGCGCGGTACATGTTGGATGTAAGTGAAAAGCACAGATGGGAGAGAAAGACATGATATTTTTCACTCGCTACTTTAAATCCAGCTCCTATGGCCAACAGATTAGACGAGTGAGTATCCCCTCAATAATTTCATGCAAAAGTAATTCATATTTTTGCGTAATAAGCTCGAGGTCCTGAGACAAAAACCCAGCCTGCCAATTAAGACACTCACTTCCAATCTTCTCCCTTTCTCCTTCTCTTCATCTTTTTGATTTCTACAACCTCTTCTTCTTCTCTCGTGATTATTTGTGATGCTGAAGTCTCACCCCCCCCTTTCCACCAAGTTCCCTGTCAGCATCTCAACCTCATAATTAGCCAGCATTAATTAGAGGCACTGGCATAATTGTTAATCATTGGTTGCGCTAGAAACATCTCAGAGAACGAACAGAATGCCAAGCATGGCACAAGAGGGAACAACAGCTCTGCAACAGGGAGAGATACACAGGGACGATGTGTGCAGACAGCAAAGTCTCTCACTAAATGGGAAATATGTGAATAATTCCCAGAGAACTCCGTGTTTCAAAGCTGCCGGTGGAAACAGCAAAGAAGTGAGATCAAGCTGCTAGCTAATTTATTAATGACTCTGAGACCCTTCTTAACACCTAATATCATCACTGCCTGCACTCTAAGGGACAATTCTGAGGGCAAAAACAAAGCCTGGAACATGATTGTCGGCGTTCAGATTATAAATTCTCTTAATGACCTAACGCCCCCCCCCCCCCACTGAATGGCACAGAAATGAAAGTAATGCCGATAGTTTTCTTATGGAGTCCCCTCAGCTTGCAGCGGCTGACTGCACCGATGCCCGTCCATCTCCGATTACTGTCTAATGGAATTCAGCCTCATGTCTGGGTGCTCCCGCGGGTCCGCTCTGGCGGTCGACTCCTGTGATAAAACATTAAAAGAAGACACCGCCATTTCATTGTGGAACGAGTCAAAGGGGACATCAAAGACCAGCCCTGCCTTGCAGTCGCTATCTCCCGCTCTATCTGTCTCTGCCTGTGTTTGCTCACTTGTTTGCATATCCCACTCTCTCTGTGCCCCCCCCATCTCGCTCCATCCCTCCTTGTGTCAACGATCAGAGGTGAGCTCAAAGTAGTCAACTGCACTTTTTGTCATGTTACCCGGAGTCAGCCGGCACCTTTCAGAGGTTACATGCCTCATTCTTTATTCTCTGTGTCAACCGCCTGTAAAATTTTACAGCTTTGTGGAAAGACCTCGGCTATTCAAATGATCTTGTCACAATGCATCCCTGAGCAGGAATAAAGCCCTCTTTTATGGGAAACTGTAAACACTCGCTGTGCTTCATGGGGAACAATAGCCATTTATAAGAGTCCAGCAGAAGCCATGTCCAAAGGGGACGGTAAACTTTTCTCTCTTCCATTCCCTCTTCTGCTGCCCCTCCCTGAACCCCCCTTTGTATTTTTCTGCCTTTATTCAGTCACCTTTTTTCTAAAGCCTAGCTGAGATCAGGCCAGGTTTTAATGAGAGCTGCAGCCTCGGTCTGAGCCCTCCTCTCTATGCAGCTCCATGAGCCTCGTAATCCACCATCGATCCTTCCATGAGTTGTTGCTGTCAGCTTTCTGAAATAACAGAAAGACAGAAAAACAAAGCACCGTTCCAATTAGTCCAGGTTATAATTGGGTTTTATTACAGTGGCAGGGAACGACTCAGCAGAGCATGAAGCATGTCATCGCTTTGCTCACCGCAAAGCTCCTCCGAGAGCTTTCAGTATTGACACCGTGCCTTTCTTGCCAGCCTGCACCCTGCCCTTTTTCTACCAGCTCCTACCCAAACACAAAAAAGCTTTCACCGCCTCAGCTCACGACATGGAGCCGAGTAAGCACTCTGTTTGAATGTGACTATAATCCTAATTACACACGGACGCCCGTTTTAGCTTACCTCCTTGCGGTATATAAACGTATCTCTCGAAAGAGATGAACTTTGTGCCTCGAAATGTCAGTTACCTTGCATGAAAAGCTCAAGGACAGACGAGAGAGATAACCTTTGAGGGAAGTAGGAGTGCTACAATATGCCTTTCAAAGCTTTTGTTGGAACAGTCTGTCTCACCTTTAAGTAATACACAGGACAACTTTTTTGAGACTTTGCCTTCATGGTGCTAAAGTTATACAGCAAATTCATTTGAATGACAAAGTGAATCACTGAAGCAGTGAGCAGGACATTTATTTCACACTGCAGCATTTTGCATTGTCTGAAACAGTAACTTTAATTTACCACTTCTACATTTTAACTGCAAATAGTCTAGAATTTAGAGAGCTGAAAACACCCCAGTCATATGTATTCGTACGATTCTGCTGGCTCAATGTCAGGGCACAACACATAAGAAATTAAAAAATGATTACATGCCTAAACTTTATAAGTCACAGCTTGTTTCTGGAACATTTATATCAAAAGAAACAAATCAAGATTTTTCAATGTTTTACTTCCTTCAAAAGGAAAACATATAAATTTTTTTTTTATTTAAAAGTTCTCTCAAAAATCTAATTTTATCAGTATTTTCCAACAAGTGACCAGAACAGGAGCTTTGAAAAAAAAAATGTAGCCAAATAATAAAACCTCTTAAAAATGTCAAGATTGTAAAACAATCTTAATAAACTAATATTCAATTAAATTATTTTCAAATTATTAAAATGTTTTTAGATTTTAATACTTTATAAGTCCTTATGTTCCTAACAGAGCACTTCGCTCTCAATCTGCAGGTTTACTAGTGGTTCCTAGAATTTCTAAAAGTAGAATGGGAGGCAGATCTTTTAGTTCTCAGGCTCCTCTCCTGTGGAACCAACTACCAGTTTTAGTCCGTGAGGCAGACACCCTGTCTACTTTTAAGGCTAGGCTTAAAACTTTCCTTTTTGATAAAGCTTCTAGTTAGAGTGGCTCAGGTTATCCTGAGCTATCTCTATAGTTCTGCTGCTATAGGCTTAGATTGCTGGAGGACATAGGGACCCCTTTTTCATCATTCTGCTTCATTCTATCTCTATTCTCCCACTCTGCAGAATCTGTTAGTTCAATCTCTAACGTTCTGCTCTCTCTGTTTTTTCTGACAGACGGGAAACTCAATGGTGTTAGATAAACACTAACCTCATGTATTGCATTAATAAATGTTAAGAAACATAAAACTCATCACTACAACTAGAATAGCTGCTGTGATAAATTCCAGAAACCACGGCAACAGTTCAGCAGATGATTGTTCTGACTGAATGACTGTTTTTTTTCCTCTCATCTGTTTCAGGTAAACCTCCCTTTGTCTGGCCACTCTCAGTCAAAAATCTTTTAGCATTTTCTGCCAATCAGCATCGAGCAGCCGGCTTCATGACCCACCCCCAGCCAGTCCCTGCTCCATAGAACCCACTGCAAGTGACGGATTTTTGCATGTTATCCAATCAGGGCCCGACTTTCTGACCGGTTGCTTCAAAGAACAGAGGCTGAAGCTTCAACAGGAATTTTGCAAAAAGATTGACAGATCAGATTATTTAGGGCACTTATTTTAGTGCACATCCGTTTCAGTTTAATGACCATTTATGAAGCTTAACATTGCATATTTGAACAATTATTTTATAAAATGTAGAGGGGAGGTACAGTCTCCCTTTCTTCAATGAAAAATCGTCATTGTTAGAGACGAACCTGGTAGGAATAAAAAACAGCTTATGAATAGCTAAAAAAATTCCTTTCTGTGATCATGTTTCTACTTTGTTCTGCCCGTCTAACTTTATTATTCTGTTTGGTATTGTCCTCTAACATCTACCACCCACCGACTAAAAATGGGTTGAAAAGACGACATGATTTACAGCCAAACAACGTCTAAAGTTGGTTGAAAAGTGAGAGATGAAAAGTCTTAGTTTCAGCCCAGTTTGCATCGTCTTTTATTGGACTAAAGTAGCACAAAATCAGACCGACCAATTTTATTATTTTATTTTATTTCTCCCATGGCGGAAGCAGCTGGTTGAGGCTATAGTTCTATTAAAACATTAACAATTATTTTGTAGCAGCGATTTTTTCCATCTACAGAGTCAGTGACTGAATGAAGTCAGCTGGGTTTCCTTGGATTCCTGAAACAATCCCTTTAACTCAGAGGAAAACCAAGCTCCTACTCTACAATTAGCATCAGGTCATGATGACTGCGGCTTCACCGGTTTGGCTTAATTCAGTGAGAAAACTAAAAACCTGAATGTAGGTGAGCTGTTAAAATGAACTTAGCACAGAGGTGAGGGGCTCGTAGAAATCCTTTTCTCAGCTTTCATCAGAAAATGTTCTGGTCAGCAATCAGCAGATCAGTTATCTGGAAGCTATTGCAACCAGATTACTTTCCGATCAGTAAACACAGAAGAGCTATTGCCAACGCCACTTTTACAATTCACTATATAAACTCCATTCACAAAGATCCTGGATATAACTTTGTACACCTTTAATAACACTGGAATAACTTTATCTATTAAACAAACCAGAAACTGCACTCTACCTGCCATCACTTTACTGGACATAAGACACTATATATAATATAATTCACCTTAAATCTCTCCTTTAGTTTTCAGCATCCACTGATGCGCCTGTTCCTCCTTTATGCTCCTTCTGTTTGTTTATAAGATTCGATGTCACAAGTTAATTCCTCCATTGTGAGATCAATAAAGTTCTATTCTGTTCTGTTCTATTCTATTTTATTCTATTCTGTTTTATTCTATTCTATTGTGTTCTGTTCTATTATGTCATGCACAAAGAAACAGTGGAGAGAAAAAACTCCATTTTACAGGAAGAAACTTCCAGCAGAAGCAGGCTCAGTGTGAGCGGCCATCTTGAAAAGGATAGAAACGGTTAAGGTCTGAGCAACTTTTCATACCAAAAAGGTGGGAAGAGAGCAAATAAAGTTGGTAACAGTAAAACTGCAGCTTCAAAATATAACCGTCTCTCTACAGAGATATCTGCACAAACCTAAATGAGTGAATTAATATAATAGATCAAGTTTGAACTGATATGACCAAATTAAAAGTCTGAAAGTCTTGAACCAATTAAGCTGATGGGAATCCTCCCTAAAACGAAACACTAGTGCTACATTTCTACAGGGATTCATGCATCCTGTTGATATTGAAGCAAATAATGACCATAAATAACAACAGCCTAAATAAAATAACCAAACTAATTGAATAAGACATTGAGTCCCACCATCTTATTTATTCTATTCAGTGTCATTGAGATGGAATACATGCTTTCAGAAAATGATTAAAAGACATATGAATCTAATAGGTTCTGATCTTTTTTTTCTGAAAAGATTTTAAAAATGACCAATTTTGTATTAATATGGTGAAATATGTGGGGTTTGTTAGAGATGCAACAGAAGAAGAAAGCGAGACAATTCCAGCAGATAAAAAGGATTGATAAATAGTTTACAGGCATTTTCTTTCTTTTTTTCTTTTGCATGTTTTGAAATATAAGGTAAAATCTACCTTCTTACTGAATGTATAGAGCTAGTCCTGCTTTCATAATGCTAGACGCCCTAAACGCTGATCTGATAAGATACTAAAGGAAGGGTAATATTTTTTCCGAGGTAAAATATAGAAAACTGAAAATGAGAAGGAAATCACTAAATCTGATCGGAGCAGCTCTGGTAGGAAGTGGCGAAGCTCAGGCTTCATCAATAAGAGAGCAAGTCTTCATACTGATAACAGTAAGGTTGAACATAGAAAATAGAGGTTGCTCTGATTTAGAGTTTATTCGTATTAAAAGGTGTTTGATTTTGAAATGTTTGGAGTCTTTAGAAAGTGAGAAAGATCCAGACACAGTAAGCCTTTCCAATCACCAACACTGGAAAAAATATAACAAATAAAAAAAATGATGTCCAGATATCACATCTAAAATATTCGACTTCACAGAATCTGAATTTAATCACTTGTTATGACCTGATTATTTTATGTTGATGTAAATAATAACGCTGTTCTTGATCCAGCTTTAAATCTTTGTCCTATTCCAAATGATTTTCTGAACATTTCAGTGTCAGGGATCCAGTTTGTGTGGTCTGTTTTATGTCTGTCTCTCCCTCCACCACCAGGTGGCGCCCTGTCATTGTTGGTCCTCCCTGCACACCTGCAGCTCTTTGGATCATCATCTGAAGGAGTACTTAAGCAGTGGACTGTCGCTACCTCGAGGCCAGAGTGTTTGCCAGTTTTGCGTACTCTAGCCATGCTTAGATTAGCTGAGTCTAACTGAGTCTTTGTTTCACTGAGTCTAACTGAGTCTTTGTTTCACTGAGTCTAACTGAGTCTTTGTTTCACTGAGTCTAACTGAGTCTTTGTTTCACTGAGTCTAACTGGGTCTTTGTTTCACTGAGTCTAACTGAGTCTTTGTTTCACTGAGTCTAACTGAGTCTTTGTTTCACTGAGTCTAACTGAGTCTTTGTCTCTCTGAGCTTTAACCTTATTTTTTGTCTTTGCTTCTCGACAGAAAGTCACCCTGCAAACTGGATGTTGGGCCTTCTTCCCAGAAAGGATTGTTTGAGCTTCACACTGAGCAGGGGATAGATCTCCACATGTACAGTTCAAGTTCTCCTGGAAATCTAAGTGACAGTCCGCTCCATTGCTCCTCCAGGTCCAAAGAATATTTTCCTGTACACTCTTCAATGTCAACCCACACTTACTGGATCCAAACGTGAGTCCCTCACTAGCATTATCTTTACGGCATCCAAAATTCTCACGGTCCCTGAACTAATCATTGTCATATCCTCTCCAGACTTTCTAGTTCCTGTTCACAAGTTCTTTGAGTTCCAGATTACCCCCTTCTACCTTTTCCTCCATAAACCTGTTGAACCTTTGCCTTGCCCTCTGAGTGGTTCTCTGCATCTCTGGTCAGACCTTTAAACACATCATGACATTCAGTTGATGAACAGAACTAATATACTGAAATTGAACCAACACAATGTAATTACTTTGAACTAAATTAACATGAATTAATGTTTGTTTTGACACCATTTAATTAATATAAATATAACCAAATTATAATTTTACTTTACTTCAAAAATAATTTCAATTTCCCATCTTAAAAACTCTATAAAAAAAACAGTTGGCCAACAGATTAAATGTATTTATTAATTGTTAACGTAGTGTTAAATGGCCGCTGGGTGTAACTAAGTGGCATAAAGTGCCACATATGACCCATATCACCCTCTGCCAAACAAAATCTCCTGTGTTCATGTTCATCTCTCTGTTCTGAGTTAATAGTAAATCATCTTACATGGAAGAAAAATCAATTTGAAAAAGTTACTTCCTGCAGGCGTCTGCTGTTTTAGCATTTAAGCATCTAGTAGTAGTGTCATGATTTGGTTAAAAGGTTTAGATTGGACCCAAACGCAGAAGCTGGGAGGCAGAGGTGAATTCTTGGAGGGTTTATTGCAAGATAAGGCAACAAAAACAGGTATCCAAAAATCCAACTTAAAAAATGGTAAACAAAAACAGGAATCCAAAAATCCAACTTAAAAAATGTTTAACAAAAACAGGAATCCAAAAATCCAACATAAAAATCAAACACTAACCAGAACCATGGAGACATCAGGGAAAAACCAACAAGGAGCCAGGGTGAGGAAAGGTAAAGACGAGGAACCAGCAAAGAGGGACTGCAGAGGGAGTGTATTTATGGCTGACTGAACAAAGGTAGAGGTAATGAGCTGATAGGGAACAGGTGTGATTAGAGCTGACGAGGAAGCCAAGGGAAAAGAACACAAGGAGACAGCAGGGGACAGACAGAAAAACCTAAGCAACTTAAATGAATCCAGACACACCAAAAAAGCTAGAAATCAATGAAAAACCTGGCTAAACTTGAAACAGAAAGCTTAAAGAAAAACAACAGAACCAAGATCATTACAAGTAGTTCCCTAATGGGTTGAACATAAACCAAGAGACACCAAAGACATTACAGGCAAAGACTGTCTTAATACACAGGTCTTAAATAATTTGCAAAACTCAAAAATTGCTTCAAAAATGAGAAAACAATATGTATATATTATATATGTATATCCCCTGGGCTACTCTCACCAACTGCTGCATCACTTCTATAAAATGCTCAACTAAACTGAATAAATGAACTTTTGAAAACATTTTTCTTCTCTTTTTTAAAATTGTAGAATCTAGTTTCACAGATGCTGCTCTGTCACAAAGCAGACATTGGAGCTTCCGATTTTTTTCTTCCACTCAAAAAATGTGTTTGAGGTTAATTGGTCACTTTAAATTGCCCTTATGTTGGAGTGCGTTGGCATGGTTATCTTTCCTGTGCGTTCCAAGGATGAAGTGGGTATAGAGAATGAAAAGAAGGGACTGATGACTAACCATTTAAACAGAACAACAATAATTTCAGTCTGCAGCTTTTTGTCCTCCAGTTTCACCTCTGATTCCAAGAAAAATAATCTTCTGAATATTTGAATAACTGGACAGGAAAGCAAACGTTAGTCTTCCAAGATGCAAAGCCGGTGAAAATGAGTAACATTTGGTAGAAAAACTCACAAGCATTAGGGAGGCTTTAATGAGCCTCCGTACTCCTCCTCTCTGGAGTCTATTCAGAGAATAAAATTGCACCCCTATGTAGGGAGACAGGAGGCAAAGAAAAGAGTGAAAAGAGTGGGAAGAAGGACGCGCCAGACAGAGGAGAAGAAAGGAGGAGCGCAAACAGAGATTTTCTGTGTTAAAATACAGTTTTCTGGCTTCTAGAAGAACAAACATCAGGAGTATCAACTCAGCGATGGAGACAAGGCTGGCCGTGTTGCTGCACTGTGTGTTTCCATAGCAACAACTAAACCAACTGATTGTCACAAATACGGTCACCGGGACCTGGCTGTCAAGCTGCTGGGGGAGAAGCACTCAGAGCACTTACAGGCCTGAGTCTCCTTCCTCGGCGTACTGTACCCTTATCCGTCACATCCTGCCAAAGTCGGCTCAGTGAAGGACAGGCAGCACTTTTATGCCCCCGTCTGAAGCACGCTGTGTAAATCTGTGTGGGCTGTTTGAAGACGCCTCTGATTTGTAGCATCAGGTCTTCCTTTGATGTCAGAGAAAACAACAGTGAGTACACTGAAGCAGTGCCATTAAAAATAGTTTTTCTGCACTTTTATGTGCTGATAAGGTATTCCGTGTGAAACGCCTCTCTGTTTTCATCTGGCTAAGCTGAGGAACAGCAAACCGTGAAGGTGTTTAATAAAAAAGAATGGAGCGAATGATGATCTTTGCTTCTGTCGTCTCCCCCGGGGGAGGAAGCCGATGGGCAGCGGCCACCTGCTACTGGGAGTGCTACACTTTACTGGTGCCATGAAAAGACAGAGGCAGCTCTCCACAGGCCAATCATAGTAGACCAGCAGCTGGCTGGCTGCCCTCCTCAGCCTATTTCTCTCTCTCATTCTGTCCCAGTGTCTCTCTGTCTCAATCTGTCACTCTTCTTCCCCCCTCAGAACGCCGTGTCCTTTAACGCCATCCTCTGCAGAGTATGCCTCTGTCCTCTAACTCCCATTCAGGTAGCAAATATTTACAGCGATGCCCTGATTTACTCTCTCGGTTAATTACCCGACGTTAAATAGGCATTATAGGCGTGATTCGTTAAAAAGGGATGCACTTAAATAAACCCACACATGGAAAACTGGCTGTCTGAGGCACCATCAGCAGCCGCTCCTGACCTGCCCTCTGGCCCCAGAGGCACAATGTGGTTTATTATAGACATGTGAAGACTTAATTAGATGTGTATAATGCATGCTGTCCAGGGACTGCTATCTGTACGGCTGCATAAAACTGGGACGGGTATTTTACCGGCTCCGTTGACAGCCTGTATTAGTAAATCTCTTTGTGTTATGTAGCGATGAGAGGCGGCTCGGCAGTAAGGCTCTGCTTGCTCCTCATTATGACAGATATATGTTGCTTTTCCAGCCAGAAGAGGCAGAATAGTTGGAAATATTTCACATGTATATCTTTTTTTTTTTTATAATTGGCTAAGTCTATGTGGAGTGGTGGCAGAAGTTATAAGTAATGAGCATCATCATTAAACAAAATATAGGCCAACACACCTTTTGGCTTCACATTTGACAACTCCGGCACTGACAGGCGCTGTTTCAAAACGTGTGTAGGAACACTTTCTTCAAACTCTGCTTGTAAAGAACTTATCAAGACTCCTGAGAATTTTTTTTTTTTTTTTTTACATCTCCTGCAAATCACTCAGCTATACGCTCAGTGACATGCCCTACAGAAAGCCTTAAAGATTAGCAGTAAGATTGCAGTCTTTACTACAAACAGCCTTTCCAAGAGAAGAGGGGAGTAAAAGCTGTGCTGATGAGGAAGATTAGCCTGGGCCGAAACAACAGAGGCAAAACTAATCTACTCCAAAGAAAAGGACGGTCACATAAAAGGAAGAGGTGGGAGAGGCAAGCTTTAGACTAGAAGAAATATTTATGACTTGGCAGGGGGCATAAAGATGCAGTCAGATCTTTGGTGAACCAAACAGAAACAAAAAGGGAAATCGATAAATCCATACAGGTTCACAGCAGCACTAGATTCCCTGACATTTATCACATGCATTATTGCTCCGTACTACAGCACCGTGACCTGGGTGACATTGCAGACATCCTTGTCTACAAAAGAATAAAAAAAAAAGATGCAAAACCCACACAAAGTATTGGAAATATATCCTCTGAAAAAAGCAGTTTTCATTTGCTCTTTTTCTTGGATTTATGTTGCATAGAACCCCAGAGGATCCCATTAAAAAGACCAAAACAAACAGAGGTAGAGCATCTTTCTCGCCGGCTCTTTCTCTGCACCCCACCTGGCAGCTCCTTTCCCATTAGTCCTGAGTGAAGAGCTAAAGTTTCGAAAAGAGGTCACAAATGCACAGTTTTTCTTTTCTGCTGAAGTAAAGTGGATGGGTCCCGTAGCTTTAAGTACATTTTCTTTATTGAAAACAGATACAATTGTGCTCTTAGGGACTATTTGCTGTAGATATGAGTGCATAAGCCTGTGGATCAGCACCGTATATTGCTCAGTTACAGTCGACTCTATGCAGATTAAGTGGAATTAAAACACGGCGCCCTTTGTAATTTTTAAAGAAGCTCATTTGGAATGGATTTTCAACAAAAAGAAACAGATTATTGTGTTTCCCTTTAGCATCACTAAAGGCTACAACCAAGAACAGTTCATTTTTAGATAAGTTAGAGCCATTATGTAGGCAGTATCAAAGAGTACAAATCTTATTAATTTTAGGTTATTCTTAAATGCAGATTTTGCTCATTGTGGGGGGATTCTACTGCAGGACATACAGTATGATACCATAATGCTTTTCCCAAAATGTGATGAAGGGTTACGCATGCGAAGGATATCTAGGTCTTCCAACAAAACCATTAAATATGCTCTAAAATTTGTCTGATTTCATGAGCATGTCAGACAGTATCTTGGAAGATCACAGGCTATGTGTCCGGTCAGAGAAGGAGCGGTTCAAAGAGCCCTTATGATGACAACACAAGCGACGTACATGACGCTGCCCGACGCCATGCACCTTAACAGGCGGGACAGAGTATCAGACCTTCTTTGCCTGGCGGGGACACTTTGATGACCATCTGAGAAATGAGAGTCACCTGGGGAGGCGTGATACGGAGGAGGTCTTTTATTGTTGGACTCCACTGCAAGTTATGGAGAGTCCATCATGAACAACTTGTTCAAGCAAAAGAATGTCCATCGGTGGACTTGGCACCGGTACACCCTTGGATGACTTTGTAGTCATTTCCTTTGAGCTTCGATTTCTCTCCAGGATGGACTCACAGCAAAAAAGGCTTATTAGCTGTGCTGCTGCCATCAACACCTTTGTTTCTAGATGTTGGAGCTTGGCCTGTTTTCCAGTGTAGTCCTGTTTCTCTGACTGTGACTAACTGGATGTGCTCTCTTCATCCTCTGACATGGGAGCTGGCTCGGAGCTCGTCTGCCTGGCTGTGTGTTTCCTGGACGGGGCCGCCTGTGGAGCTGGTTGACAGTTGCCTTTTGTATCTATGCTTCTTTTTCTATGTCTGCTTCTGTCTCCTTGAACCCCAGTGGGCCTCAGCAGATGGCCGCTCACACTGAGCCTGGTTCTGCTGGAGGTTTCTTCCTGTTCAAACGGAGTTTTTCCTCTCCACTGTCGCTACAAGCATGCTTAGTGTGAGGGATTGCTGAAGAGTCAATGAGTCGATGCAATCAGCTGGTTTTCCTTAGAAAACTTTTTTAGAAAACTTTTTTTCAAAGTGCAAATGACATGTGTTGTTAATTGGCGCTACTCCACTCCACATGTGTTTTGGGAACGTGGAGAATGTATTCTTCTATGCCTAGGGCTGGGTATTGTTCAAAAATTTTTGGTTCCGGTACCAACACTGATACCTTCACTTCGATACCGGTTCCTGAACGATACTTTTTTCGATACCAGTTTTATAATATCAATTCGAAAAAAAGAAAATTACACAACATAAAAAAGTGCAAATCTTGATTTTTATTTTAAGCTCTGCTTTTCCATTTACATTTTTCCTCTTACATAAAAAAAAAATCAGTGTCTAATATTCATGAGGACCTTTTTACTTAGCAGTTTACCTTTAGAAAAACTACCATGTCTGACAAACAAGCCCGTTGAATGGGATCCTACTGACAGCGCACCGCTGGTATGTGGGGGTCTGAGCGGCTCCGACAGAAATATTGGAAGACAGGATGAACTGACTGCACTGATAAAGTTTTCAGGTGGATTTTCCCACTTAAAAACATAATAAAACTACTTTATTCCCACTGATCACAGCAAATATAGCTGCAAGGCAAAGAAAGGATAGAGTAGCTCCGCCCAACGCGCGTCAGACCCACTTTTGCACCGTGCAGCCAGAGCAGCAAAGCTGCTTCAGCCGCGCGTCAGAAGCTGGTACAAGCAGCAAAAAAGGAAGCATCAGACGTGATTTTGCTGCTCCTGCTGCGTCCAGTTTGAAAGCAGCATTCTCCAAGAGTGTCTCGCATGATTCACTCCGCTCTGGCTTTGCTCCGCCCACGGGCTGCTGAGGGCAGGATGGTGGTGCCGGCTGCGGTCCGCTCTTCTTGCAGTCAAACACCGAGCGACTTTCTGCTCTTAAATTATTTCCGTGCACGATTTATTGCATTGCGCACTATTAGCATTAGTCTTAATAAAGTGAAGCCGCACTTTTGACTGGGGGGGCATTTTAAAGGGGTTCCACGACGCTCGCAACCAGTTCACAACAGATACACATGAACCCTGGCTGTAGGCGTGACCACCTGTGTATTTTTCCTGGATGACGCAATCACGTTAAGTGTTCCAGCCAATCACCAAAACTTGGTACCGAAAGACGAGGCATGCTTTGATACTCTGTAGAACCGAAGCATTTCGGTCGGTACCATAAAAGAACCGAAGTTCGTTACCCAGCCCTATCTATGCCCCCTGTTGTACCCTCTAAGAGTAAGAAGCCGAGGCATTTTACAGGGAGTCTCTTCTCACCTTCTTCCAGTCTGAGGCGCTGCACCCTCCACACCACACAGTGAGACAGCTGGTCAGAACGCTCTCTATGGTGCTACTGGAGAAGGTAGGGAGGTCAGGTGGGCTCTCCTCATCCTCCGCAGGAAGTCCAAGCGCTTCTGGGCCCTTTGGACCAGTGAGGTGGTGTTTCCAGTCCAGGTGAGGGTGTCTGTGATGAATGTGGTGCTGCTGACCACCTCTACAGCTGAGCTGTTGATGAGCAGTGGAGCGTGGTTAGGCCGCTTCTTCCTGAAGTCCACCATGATCTCCTTGGTCTTCTCCACCTTCAGGATCAGGCTGTTATCTCTGCTCCACCAGCTGCTCCACCTCCTCTCTGTAGTCCAGGTCCAGCTTCAGTTGGATGAAGTGACTGACTAATCAACTTCTTTTTCAGAGACTCTGGTCCAAAGACTATAACTTCTGTTTTGTCTGCATTCAGAAGCAGAAAGTTAAGAGTCATCCAGGTTTTTATGTCTTCAAGACATGCCTGTAATCTATGTAATGGGTTAGCTTCATCTGGATTATAGACAGATATAGCTGGGTATCATCAGCGTAACAGTGGAAATTAATCCCATGCTGTCTAATAACTCTACCAATTGGGAGCATGTATAAAGTAAAGAGAATTGGTCCTAGCACTGATCCCTGTGGTACTCCACAGGTAACCTTTGAGCATGAGGAAGATCTGTCATTAACATACATAATCAACAAACTGATACCTGCTAGTTAAGGAATGATTCTTGCCAGCCATGTAGTGCAAGAGTGTTTTTTTTCTTTGGTTCACTCTGACCCAAGCCTGCTACAAGGTAGTTTTCTGGCTTTGGTGCAGCTGAGTAGATTTCTGGATTGCTCTGTTTTACGATACAAACTGTTTTTTTTTTTTTTTTTTTATAGCAAGGCATAGATATCTGCAGGCTCAGCCAGAGGTAAGAATGTAAATAACCTTATATATTCAGATTAATTTAGTATTTTTTAGGGCTGACAAAAAAAACATGGAGCACAATTAGCTAGATACTGTTGTTCAGGGTTACCTCTCTGCCTCCCGCTATGCTCCGCCTACAGAAATACATCACAATGTTTACAAACTGTAAAGGGGTCTATAGGACACATCTAAATAAGTTCCGCTCAAATAGCCTGATTGTTTTTTAATTATTGCTCTGGTTTCCATTGAGCTGAACTGAACTTTATATCACTTATAACATTAAGCTGCAGCCAAACAAGCTGCAGGTTCTATAGCCAGAGCCAGTTACCTTGGCAACATGCCACAAAGAGAGATGTTAAATAGTCTACTTTACCGCTTTTTGCAAAAAACATATAGTTTTAATGGAAAAAATAAAAAATACATTATTTGATTTGATATTGCTTTCTTTTATTGTATATGTGGATTAATGCCCTTCAATATCCAAAATGAATGGCCCTCCCAGATGCAACCTTCTGATGCAAACAGAACGGTGGCTTGTTTAAAGTCTGTGTACGATTGTTGAGGTCTGCCATTTTTAGATACAAATTTTAAGTTACCTTGCTTTTCCCTTCTTGCATTCATCCCTATTGCATCAGAATTGCACCAAAACCAATAAGGTCCACAAGCATGATGTGCTTACGAACATTTGTTTCTTTATTTTAGCTTTATTGTGATTCAAAATTGTTCTTCAAGATGATCAACAAGGCTTCAAGCAAGTTCTACTTCAGTAATTATTTAATTATCTCAGAAAGTATTTTATTTACTTCAAATATGTCGTTCATGGCTAATTACATGATGAAAATCTGTTTCACGATGCAGCAAAGCACACAGCGAGATCAAACAGTGCTGTCACATAAGTCTTTGGGAAAGATCATTTGCCATTCCTAAAAACAAGCTTAATTAGGTGATATTAAACACAGTGGTGAAGTTGGAGCAAACAGGTCCCGGTGGGCTAGGTGTTTTCTAGCAACAAATTAACATTTCATTTATTGTCACATTTTAATTTAATTTTAGTCACTACCAAGCTCTGTTGAATCCAAACAACTCTGACTGTATGTTTCTCTCAAATGGGCCTACCAGCAGTTTTTATTGCAATAGCAATCATGTCTTAATGAAGATGAGCTCCATAAGTACAGACACTTAAATAAAAACTAGCATTTCCACATGTCTATGTTTGTGAGCATAGTTTTGTTCACCTCAAGGTGTCTTTGGAGCTGCCTGAAAATGACTGGGCTTGTTTTTGTCTACTATTTAAAGGCAGCAGAAGAACCCATTCATTACTCTATAAATAAAACTTGAGCCAAAACCATAATTTAATTGTGAGATAAAACAATAAGAGTAGCAGGAGAATTTAGGGATTTACAAAACACAAGAACAAGCTGACAAAACAATAGTGTCCTCTGTGTGATATATGATTATCAAAGTCCTGGCAAGAACAACGGGGACACTTCTGTACCGGTGTGGATGGATGCTGCTTAATGCTGGGTTTTTGTTTAAATAATTGTAATCAATCAGTTGAAATGATGTGTTGCTTCTGGTACATGGCTTCCAGGGTCAAAAGAGTCTGTTTTTCTGTATAGAAAACGACCCACATTAAACAACTGGGTTCATATTTAAATGCAGTTTGAAAATATTTAGAGTGAAAGGTTCCTAGTATTCCACCGGCGTAGTCAGAATTACCATTTAATGTCCAACCACATTCTCTCTGGGGGAGAATTAATAAGATGCCAAGTAATGTAATTTAAAATCTTATTCATCTTATTGTCGTTTCCCTGCTATAACTCTACAATATGTCAGATTGTTTCCATAGACCAACATCCTAAAGGCTCTACATAGTTGTTCATGTCCACATGCTGTGACCTCTGGGACATTGATTATAGGCACACAGAGTAAGTAAATAGGTGAACTTTATTTATATAACACCCATAGGCACTTTGGGGGTACTGAAGCACCCCTAAACTAAATCAAAGCTCCCCTTGTCATGATGGCAGCCCGGGTAGCTGATCTAAATACTTATTTCATTCACCTGCCGTTCCCTCCCTGCTCTCTAATTATCAATGATCTTTTGCACCTGCTCCCTCTGCTACGATCATTATTCTTAGTTTTTCATGTTTGCTATTCATGTTTGTTTTTTGAGTTTAGTGAAGTCCCTAGTTCATGACCTGGTTCTTGGAGGCCAGTGGATTGTGAGAGGGTGTTGGTGTTTTTCTCCTGTCGTCTCATCGTGTCCCAGCTCTTCTCCGCTGAGCCTCAGGGTTTTAGCTCAGTGTGCAGGGGAAGTCAGTTTTAGTCCCGTAAGCATGGCTCCTAAGTGAAGACCAGTTTAAAGTTCTGCAGTAATTCGGGTACCATTTCTTTTCTCTGTCCCTCAATCACTGAGCCTCCCTGTCTCCATCTGGGCATGTCTGCCTGAGCTTGCTGCTGGACTCATGGAACTCTGAACCTGCCTTTACGCTCTCTGGATTCCTGGAACCCTGGATCGTTTTATTCCTGTGTGTATCGGGACCCCTGCCCCAGCTATGGACTCCTGGATTCCAGAACTGTTCCTGTCTGATCTGTATCCCTGACCTAGATCAGATTCCTGCCTGCTTGCTGGGGTTGCTGCATCAGGGACACTCTGTGCGGCTCCGCACTGCATCTCGTTGGCAGTCCATCGGCTTGATCCCGCCTTCCTCGAAACTGAAACCAGGTAAGCGAGTCACTCGGATAATCTTCTCCTGTCAGAAGATGATCGTGGTCACTTACCTGTGTTTCTCCCTCCAGAGTGTCGGTGATTGAGCAGCGCCAATGCTGCAGCCACTGCGGTCCGTTTATCCACAGCAGCCCGCGTTTCTGTTCTGTTCAGTTTTTTTTATATCTGTCATTAAACGTTTTAAAACTTTTCCACTGTCTGACTCTCCTGACTTCTGCATCTAAAATTTGAGTGTTTTTATTATACTCTATGCACTTTTTAAAATAAAAAAGCTCTTAGTATAAAAGCATAAAAAACTGTGCAGTACTTGGTTTAAAGAATAATATTTTACTTACTTATTGAAACTTTCAGGCAGGCTCCTGAAGTGAATGACAATCATTTATTTCATAGTTTCAATGGTTATTTCATAACTCTCCACAAAGGCCTCAAGCTGTGGAAACTTTTCAACATTTCACCATTCCAGTCCCACAGCCCATCGCTCCAGCATATTCTTTAATGATGAAGCTTTGTTATGGCCAACAGTAACTGGTTCTGAGTAATAAAATAGATTTTTAAAACAAAAATCAATATCGAAATTTATTTGATCACAATCTAGTCTTTTGTTTTCAATTTCTAACTTTTTGAATTGCTGTTGTGAATTTAGCCTTTTCTTTAATGTCAGAGTGTCTAAACGTTTAAGCTGATCTGCACATATTAATGCAGTTAAATACAATCCATTTTATGACTGGCAGTCCAAAGACGGACATGTGCTAAAAGGGGAGGAGACTAGCAAGGTGTGCAGCGTACAAGGTCAGGAAAACAATCAGAATATTGGCAGACCAAACAGCATTTGTAAATCTGACAAAAAAAAACAACAACTCCCATTTAGTGGATGATTTTACATGTCATGGACGTTATATGATCGCCACATATTAAATGTTTTCCAGAAGCATCCATACACTCAACGTATCAGTGGACTTCTGTTTACATAAGATATCTTTATTGCATTTTCCTGCCCGTCTATATGCTTTACTACTGGGTTAATTTCACTGTAATGTTGTAGTACTCATTCACTGAATTAGCTCACAAAAAACAGCCTTTCATGAAAACTGGTTTAAAAGCTTAAAAGGGTTGGAATATTCTTAGAAAAACATTTTTGCTTTCTGCTTTGTTTGCTTGGTATTTGGAAAAAGTCCCAGATATGATGCTTTAGTGAATGATGGAGTGAGTTGGTGCTGAGAACGTTTCAAATGTTTAGAAAATGTACGTAGAAAACTGTTAAATTTATCATGCCTTCCCATATTAGGTCTCTGGGTGCTCAGCACCCGTAGACCTCTGATCCTAGAATCGCCCCCTGATAGAACCTATAATATATATCGAATGATATGAAAAATAGATGTATAAACAATGGAAATGTACATGTGGATAAACGTGTTGGGATCCCTCCATTTATGAAAGAAAAACACACAATGGTCAAATAAAAAGATTGAATCTGGCAGAAGTAAAAATTAATAAAACTTCTATTAAAATGGAAAATAAAAAACATTTCTTCTCAACCATGCTAAATGAGAATAGAAAAAAACAAACTCACGAAACAGGCCTGTGCAAAAATGATTGCACCCCTAAAAAAGACTCAAAATAATGTGACCAAAGGGACATTTTATATCAAGATGTGTCCACTAATTATCATCACAGCTGTCAGTGGGCCTGGATTACAGCTAGTCACTGCTGTCTGGTGACGTGGTGTTTACCGCTTTCAACATGGACCACTGGAAGAAAAGGAAAGAGTTCATTCAGGAGATCAGAAAAATTATAAAACCATAAGACCAGCTAGATGTTTCTGTGACTGCACTTGTTAGATCCATGGGGCTGTGGCCACAGGAGGAAAATTGATGACATTTAGAAAAGCACATTTCAAACACCAGAATTCCCCCATTGTGGGACAATAAAGGGACTTTTTATTCTAAACCTGAGAACTGGAGCAGTTTGCTTACGAGGAGTGGACCAAAAGCTACAATGGTAATTAGCATGAACCGAAATATTTTCAGATGGCAGAAATGCCAATTCACCGCTTGCAGCTCCTCTCCAGAACCCGACTTTAAAACCTAAACTAAACTCTTGCTTTTATATTTATTTCCAGATAGAAAAAGAAAGTTTTCTGAAATCACTTTTTTAACTGTAGTTTCATATTCTTTTGGAGAAAAACATCTGCCAATTAGCTGATTACTCTGTTCAATTTATAGACTGGGTTAAAAACTGATATTTTAACAATTCTTTTATCTTGAGCTAAATGACAAAGAAAAGGGTTTTTTTTATCTAGTCTGTTGACATTCTGACCATGCGTAGTGGACAGAATGGTGCGGCTCATGAACCCAGGTTAAGGTTAAAATGGGGTCATGCACTGTCACATGAAAAACAACCTGAACACCCATTTTATTCTGTT
The DNA here is from genome assembly GCF_016077235.1 of Cyprinodon tularosa. Lineage (NCBI taxonomy): Eukaryota > Metazoa > Chordata > Actinopteri > Cyprinodontiformes > Cyprinodontidae > Cyprinodon > Cyprinodon tularosa. The sequence continues at coordinate 42,437 of NW_024039080.1, forward strand.
CTGCTGCACTGTGCTGGAAGTGTTTCTTTCGTATTGATTTGTCTTTTATATCCTGTCCTGTTAGGTGTCATGTCTGGTAAATGTCTGGAAGGGGAAAAAAATGGTGGACTGTTCTGTAATTGCCTTTTCCCAGTGATAGCAATTCAAGGATATGGTAATATTAAAGCCGCCCCTCCAGACACAAGGCAGGAGTCTAACTAACCTTGTAATATCTTCCTCAGTAGCTCGTGTGTAATTCTAGGGGGTCTATATCGCCAAAATGTGGACAGAAATCAAGATGGGTAGAGTGTTTTAAATTTAAGGTCCAAAGTTGGAATAAAGATTCTGTAAAGTACCTGGATACGCTGCACCGCACTGGGAACTCTACTGCTCCCATCCACTAACAGGAAGTTAGCAAAATGCATTCATAAACCATACGCACATTCAATAAAGGTGCACTGTCCAAGTTTAAAAGTTAAAAGATATTATTTTTGGAACTTGCAATATGCCCAATTAACACCCATTAAGAATATCAAAGATCACTTGTAAAGACAAGCTAAAGAGAAACGGATTGGACCAGACGCAGCATTGTGCTTGAAGGTTTTATTAAATTCTGGTGTTAATGTAAACTGAACAGACAGAAGACGGCTAAACAGGCTGGTAGCAGGCTTGAGAAAGCAGACGGGGACTGAACAGGCTTCTAACTGGCAGCAGACTTGAACAGAATAGTGACAGGTAGAAGCAGTTCAGGTCTTGACAGAGTCAGAAGTCATTGAGAGTCCAGTGAGGCCGGAGGAACCACAACATCAAAGGAAGAAACGCAGCGCATGCAGGCAAGGAGACAATCTGGCAGAGACCAACAGAGAGGTAGGCATAATAACAGCTGGGAGGAATGATGATGATTAGGAAAGAGACAGAAATATCTGCTCTCTAATTGACTGATTGTCAAGCCAGCCAAGACAAAAGATCCAAACAGAGGCAGACCTGTTGAGGACGTGCTCAGGATACAGAACCAGCAGATCAGAAGTCCGAAGAGGTTCTGGAGGAAAATCAAGGTGGGTGACAGGACACAGCTCAAAGTTCATCAAATAGGCGTATCCAGCAGGAGTCCATAGACTGGTTAGGCAAACAGATCAGACGGGAACAGGCTCAGTGGTTTAGAGGCAGAACAGGTCAGGATCAGGTAATCAGAAAAATACTAAAGCTGGAAGGCTCTCACCACTGGCTATAGAATAATCTGGCACTAATTAATGGTTAGAGAGCTCGTTAAATAGAAGCAGGAGCAGGTGGATCATGTGAACGGTAACAAGAAGGTTTAGTTTCTGTCTGAATTAATATCAGAATATGGAGAGGTGGGGAGGGTTATGGTTTTATAGCATTTTTTCTCAAATATACGTGCAAACAGGTAAGTTCTGCTGCTGTAATGCTCATTTAAAATTCAGCACATCTTAATATGTCTCCTTTCATTCAGCAGGGGCCACCAGCAGGCACCGGTGATTGGGCAGCCATAGGTGTTCTTCATCGGATCTTCAACACTGAAGCATAAGCCTTCCAGACAACAGCACTTTGCCAGAGGTTTAACCAACTCGTTACACTTCCTACAGGTTGCCAAGTTCCTGGACTCTTTACTCAGCTCAGTCCCCGTCTCAGAGCTTCTCTGCAATCTCCTTCTGGTAAAACTCTGGTTGCATGCCTAAAGGCTGATTTATACTTAGAAACTGGGTCGTCTGCGTACGTGTCACAGTGAACTCAGAGACATCCCCGCCCCCTCCGCAGACGCTCTGCTGCATCTCTCCCAAACTGTAGGTGAACGCAGACAGTGCTGCAGACAGAAGGCCTCTGATTGGTCAAATCTAAATCCACTCTACTAATGCGTATGTCGTGTTTGGTACCTTACCGGCTTGTTTTGTTTGTGTGACCGCCATTCCGTAAAATAACTCGGGAAGTTGCACCCGCTAGAAGAGCGACATGCACGAGAACGCTGGGACCCTTTTCCACCCAGATTCCCGCTCTTTTTGGCCCTCATGTCCCTCCATTATCGCACAAACTTGCCCCCACTTCCTCACCTCCTCGGCCGTATCTAGACCCACAGCTAGTTCCTGATTGTCCCTCTGGCGTTTTGGTGTGGAATAGCATAGCACGGACCACGCTTCAATATTGGGCATAAATCAAAAATGTCTGCATCATACCTGCGACACACTGCTTCGATAGAATAACCAGCCCATAATCCCATCGAGATTAAAAACCTCTTTTTCAAGGGAGTCCTGGCCAACAGGCAGCAAAGTTACATAACAAACAGAGATACATGAAATTAAATGACAGGTACATAAAAAACATATCAAGTAAAACAGCAGATCATTGAGGCTGCTTCAAATTCTTACACTTCCAACTTAAAAGCATTTAAAGATAAAAAGTCAACTCACTAATCAACTCAACTTCCAGTTTCTTTGTAAAAAATTCTGCGTAGCTAAAGGCTTTCTTCCCCAGTTCTGTTCGGGCAAAATGAACAGAGAGCAGCAGCTGATGGTTGGATCTCAGGGCAGAAGAAGCCATGCTTTTCTGTGGAAGTAAGGAACAAATGTAAGAGGGCAGTAATCCAAGAAGGGTCTTGGAAATAAAAGTACAGCAATGACACTGCCTTCTGGTAGAGAGGGAAGGCCATCCCACCTGAGAGGACAGGTAACAGTGATGTCATGACTTTACAGTCTGTGATGAACCTTAATGAAGCACGGGAAACAGAGTACAACATTTGAAGACATGAAGAAGGTCACCAGAATCCAAGACCGATAAAAAAACGTGGCAAAGACAAGACGCCTTTTCACTCTGAAAGAAAAACATGTCTTATTACGGAATAAGAAGCCCAGTTTAACTTTTAATTTCTTAACAAGTTTATCAACAAAAGGTTTGAAGGTGAGGGAGTCATCAATTACAATTCCAAGGTATTTATATTCATGTTCCACCTCAATGACATTCCCCTCCAGAGTGGACACTACTGGCAGGGTTTGAGGCACCTTCCTATTATTTGAAAACCAGCGTTAACTTTCATTTGTCAGCATTAAGAAATAATTTAAGATTAATAAATTAATTACTGTACAGCAACAAATGCTTTCTGCAGGGAATAAATAACCTGTTGAAGAGACGACCCAAAGCAATAAATAACTCTATCATCAGCATAAAAATGCATATTAGCATCAGATAAATTTTGTTCAACATTGTTGATGTATAAGACAAATAAGACGGAGCCCAAAACAGATCCTTGTGGCACACCCTGGTGAACAGTAATAAATTCAGAACAAAGCCCCTTACATTTTTTACATTTGGACCTGTTTTCTAGATAATTTAAGACTGCTGTACTTGGATCTAAGCTCCTGCAATCGTGCCCCGGTCGCCCTCTACCGTGCTCTCAGAGTTCTGCATCGAACCAACTTCTCGGTTCACCGTGGAACGTCTGCCGCCATTAGAACCCTGCAAGCAGAATGCATGTTCAAGGACTGCAAACCTTATCTTTATTGAAGCAAACATTCTCTTAAAGCACAGCCCAAATCACTAACCAGGGTTCTCCTTCAGACCCCAAGCTCTCACCTCAAGCCAAGTGTCCATTTCCTGGATGTCCTCATTATTGTTAATCATCTGTAAATAAACGTTTGAAGTGTTTTCTGCTTGTTGGACTCATCAATACGTAAAATCATGACAGTATCACAAAGCAGAAACAGCAGAAAACAATAAAGATTTTAGATGAAATAATAATAATGTCTTAATAATGTCTTTACTTAAGAATAATGGGGGCGACAGTGGCGTTGGATGTGGGAGTTTGCCCTGAAATCGAAGGGTTGACGGTTCAAGCCCCGACTCCGACTTTCATTGTCGTTGTGTCCTTGGGCAAGACACTTCACCTGCATTGTCTACTGATGGTGGTCAGAGGGCCCGGTGGCGCCAGTGTACGGCAGCCTCGCTTCTGTCAGTGAGCCCCAGGGCAGCTGTGGCTACAATGTAGCTTGCCACCATCAGTGTGTGAGTGTGTGTGTGAATGGGTGAATGAATGTAGTGTAAAGCGCATTGGTCAAGTCTCCTAACTTGAATAAAGGCGCTATATAAGTACATGCCATTTACCATTTACCATAAAACCTTAATTAATAAACAAACTTACCTAATTGGTGAAAAATGCTTTTATTAGAGAACTTTATTTAACTGAGAAGTGTCTTTCTTTGTGTTATCCTCTAAATACATGATTGTTTTAGTCTTTCTTTTAAAAGAAAGCTGCACAATTTCTCAATGTTTCATTTAATGTCAATGTTAGAAGAATAAACTTAGTAGACAACAAACATATTCCCTATCTAACTTCTAAAGCAATCATCCCAAAGCAACAGTTTACTTTTTAAATCCCTTATCTATTTTACTCTGTAATTGCAAAAGGAACTCATCCTGGAAACAGTTTGCAATAGACCAGGCTGTCATTGTCTGTTTTGGTTTCTCTGTCATGCTGTGATGGCTGTCTCTAAGGAGCACTCAATGAGCTGTTGATTAGATTAATAAGGCTACAGACTGAATGTGGTGATGTGTTTGGCTAACAGGTCATTCCCAGAGCTCCTCTCCTCTTGTGGTTGCTATACGGGACCAGCCAGTAAAGCCATTTGTTGTCACCGCAGATGGTGATAGCTCCCCTGGGAGCCAGCGTGGTTGGCTCACTTCTACAACAGGCAGCCAGTCGTGTTGCGGTGACATTTGTGCCACGTTTCTTTTCTCCTCTCCACATGCAATTTATGTCTAATTATATTATGTTATTAACCATGCTGAAAAACATATCAAATCTTCTGGGAGGATTCTTCTAAATTTACTCTCAGCAAATCCTGTTAATGCTTGGCTTACTTTTACTTTTCAGAGCAAGGATTGACGTGAAAAAACTTCAAACATGGATTTGTAATATCCTGGTGTTGATATTGCGTTGTTGTTATCAAGGTCCACTGAGGCTGTGCAAAACACTGCTCCAACAGATAATGAAATAATTCCTTGCAGTGGTCTCTGTTCCTCATTTCCCCGTCTGTATAATCCCTGATATGACATGATATAATGTGACAAATAAAAAAATATCCTTTTTCAAAGGGCCAGCATCTTGCATTTATCTTTGTTTCAGGAAATGCTGGCAGAGTGGTGCTTACCTGAGAGAGCAGCCTATTGATCTCAGCTGGCAATGCTAACTGTGCTCTATTCATCCTTTCCTGGCTGAGGTCTCCTACAAACAGAGCCGTCAGTCAGCGCCACAAAGCAGAACTGGCAGCACCCTTGACATTAGGCTAACAATATCGTTTATCTCTCAAGTCACCTCAGACTAGTTGTGGCATTTAAAAACAGGATCCTCTCTGATTTGGGCAATAAAGATGCTGAAACAAACTTAAATTAGAATTTGGTTGAAATTAATCTAAAGTAGAGGCATGTAACACTTCTTTAGCTATCATTTTGTTTGTGGCATTGATTTATAGGATTCAGTTTTACATCTTCATCTTTCTCGTGACCTGTTTGGACATGGCCTGCTGGTCGAATGCATGCAACCTGCTGAAGGGCATCCCTAAATTTGCATTGATGCATGCTGGGTTAAGCTGTCTGCTCAAGGTCAGTGCAAATAACGTCAGTATGTCAGGAATCCTGATCAGCGCTGATATCTACTAGAACCAAGTTAGGAGATATTGACTCCCTTGAACAGCTGATGACTTCTGTGATAGATTAATGAAAATAATCCATGTCAAATGATTTTCCCCTTAGTAAAAAAAAAAAAAAAAAAGAGAGCGGGCATTATTGATTCACCTAAATTCAGAGAGAAATGATAATTATTCATAATTTAGACTGACTTTGCTGATTGTTTCTTTACATCCTGTTGGTGGATGGTGGACATTAATGACTCTTAAGCAGCAACAACCATGAGGCAGAGAACCAGTAAAAGTTAAACAATGGATTTTATTTTCTGGGAATGAGAGAGCAAACAAAAACTGGAACCATTTCAGGAGCCTTTGCTCTGAGGAGGAACTGTTGGTGAGAGAACGTATTTGCAAAATTATACCCCTTTAACACTGGTAGAAACACCAGTTTGAACCCGGGAACAATGAGCTTTTAGTGGCTCACTGACACGTGTCTACCCGGGTCAAATGACTCGGAAAGCGACCCGTGTTAAAATCACCTCGGTTCATGCTGTGGAAACACCAGAGCTGGGTTCACCCACTAAATTACATGACATCATTGAACGCAACGTACGGACGTCAACACAATGCGCCAGTTGCTTCTGATCTAACAAGCAGAAGCAACTCTTTATATTGGATAATCATGGAGCAGCTCTGGTGAGAGGGATTCAGACATGCTAATCTCCATTGTTTACTTCCCTGATTTCTGGCACACTGGCACACATCATTATCTCTAACCTATTGTGATGATGTCACCAGACACACAATGGTGGGGATCAGAAGCCACGCAGCTGCTAGCAAGGGGTAGACCAGTGGTTTTAGCCAATGGGAAGGGAACCAAATGCCGATTGTTAGCGGGTTAAACCGTGTTTGAAAAAAGTGCGTTAACCTGCTATTTTCAGTGGAAAAGAGGCTTTAAATTTTGCAGGTAGGACTGAACCGGTTCAGTGGCTGGATAGAACAAATCCATGGCATGGATTTGACTTGTTGAATCCATCTGTGCTGAAAGCTCTACATACTGTAGAGGCGCCTTCAGGAGCAGAGCGATGGATGCAAAGAAAGTGTCTAGATTTGAAAAATCTGACTTTTTCTGTCAAATTGCGTCACAAAAAACAATTAGGAACTGGATTAGGCTTGAAATAGTGAAGGAGTGCAGCAGAGACCAAACTGTTTTTCCATCAAAATGGAAGATCAAAGAAATAATATTGATATAGGATGAAATTAGGAATGAAGATTTCAGGGTGGCTTGCAAAAAAGTAACTTAAACTAGCTCTTAAAATTACTGTTAAATTATTCATCATTCGTCCTTCTCTTGTAGCTCTAGAGAAAGTCAACCATTTCTGATATGTTAAGGAAGAACAGCACAGGAATTAGGTAACAGTCGCTGGAAGCATGTTTGAAGGCACCATAAGGCTAATGAATGCAGTACATTGGCATCAAATACGTTCCTAACATTTGTAACATACGCATCAGCAACAGTTGTGTGTTTTTCTTTTTCAAAATTGTAAAAACTTGAAATAACAATACAACAACTGCCCTTTGCAATCCTACTCGACCTCTACCATAACTGTCCATCAAACATGGCAGCCCAGAGAGCAATTTTCAGAGAGGAAGCCATAGAGGAGTCACAGAGCACTCTGTAGCTGAACATTTTCACATGACAACTGCTACATTTAAACGAGAAATTATTAAAAATGACATCTAGAGTTTTAAATTGGAACAACACAACAAAACAGATAACAGCCCCCCTCCACCCCGCTTTGAAAGGTGTCCCACAGACTGTCGAGTCAAGAGACTTTATGACGTAGCTAGGCTAAATTCAAGATGTCAAGTAAACTTCATCCGTTTTCCAAGGAGGTCAAGAGTGATAATGTATGTTTGCCAACACAAAATACCGAATGCTGCGCTCTGTTTTGGAAGCCTTGGTACTTTCCTGTGATAGGCTACAGAACCACAGAGTAATCACAGGATACTACCTTTACTGCAGTAGTCCTGCACCGTATCTCTAGGTTTGAAAGGGAAAAAATGTAACTATGTTAACGGAGAGAAGGATTGTTTAAAGGGAATCTTACTTCTGGAAGTTAACCCCACATTTAGAATGTAACCATCTGTGCTGAGCTCCACACCTTTCCACCTTTTTGATTTATGCTGCCAGGGCTCTACTGCACTGCCAACCCCAGAGGTGTTGAGCAGCGAGAAGCTTGCACAGATCACACAGTAATAGTGAGTGATAAATATGGAATCAGACCAAAAAAATTCACCTATGGAAATGAAACAGCTAAAACTGGTTCACTTTTAATTTTTTGCATCCAGATGTTATATTATTTACACTGCGTGCAGATAAGCTATATTTGTTGCTTGATTTGGCTGCTATCTATCTATCTATCTATCTATCTATCTATCTATCTATCTATCTATCTATCTATCTATCTATCTATCTATCTATCTATCTATCTATCTATCTATCTATCTATCTATCTATCTATCTATATATATAGCTTGCAAGTCGCACAACTGAACGTTTAATAAAAGTTTTTCTCTTTAAAAAAGACACCTGTTCTGGCTGCGTGTGTCAAAAGGCTCAGAACGTTGGACCCAGAATTCAGGCGAGACAGACAATGATTTATTAAAGGCATTTATTAATACAACGTGCTGCTTGTCAGCTGAGGCGGGCTCACTGGATTCTCTGCAGGAGTAGAGACTCAGGTCAGTGACTTCAAAACTCAAACGTGGAACAACAATGAGCATGAAAACCAGGCACCTGGCAAAGTTTAATCTGAGTCCAGAAGAAGGAGTGAAGTCCAGAGGAGCAGGACTCCACAGCTTGTTACTGAGCCAGAACCAGAGATCCAAGAGAGAAGAAGCCACCTGCAGCAGCCAGAGCATGTAGAGGAACAGGAGGATCCACAGGGTTAATCCAAACCGTGGTCAGAAGACAAGTCTAAGGTCGACAACAGGCAGAATTCAGGTTACAGCCTGGAAACACAGGATAGGCAAAACAGCAGAACACAGCATGCTCATCAGAGCTGAGAAGATTTTAACGCGGGTCACTGTCCGATAAGTTTGACGGTAAGAAATGCGTCAGTGAGCTGTTCGACTGCCATTAAAGGCCCACTGTTCCCGAGTTTAAATGTTTTTACTGCCAGTGGGAAAAGGGTATAAGAGAAGGGAGGGCCATGGTGTCGAATTATTGGACAGGGATGTGGGGATTGTGTATGTAACATGTTTATGTATTGTGTTATATATTTTGAGATATATAACCAAAAATGCAATTGAAAATCTGTGACGAGGATTAGAAATGAGTATGAACTGATGAGGTTTATCTGGTATAATTTGGTTCAAAGGAATATTGCATTTTGTTGTTGTAATGTAGAAAAATACAAAAATATTCACTGGGCATGAATGCATTTAAAATTCACTCTGTATTTAACAAACATTCAAAACAAACAATACCAAGAGCAATTTATTTACACAACCACTTCTTATTTTCAGGTTAAACCAGATTATCATAAGAGGTCGATTTTTAAATCCCCGCTTCATAAGAGCTAACATTCTATTTCTGCACTGGTTAAACGGGGACTCACTGTTTCTGTATCCATTTTCTTTTTTTTTCTTTGTATTGAGTTTATCCAATTATCTTGCAGGTGTGACATCAGTGAAGCTGAAGAAAGCCTCAGAGGCAAAGAAAAGCAGTGCTGGTTGAATAGCAGATAGGCAAATGAAAAAGATGCAAATAGGGAAAAGTTATTTTAAATTTTCTCTTTTGAACATCAGAGCTAATTGGTTGCAAAAGAGAAGATGCTGATGTGGGGTTTTTTTGCAACACGCTGCAAAGCCACCCACCCTGCAAACTCTCACAAAAGCTCTGAGGGGAAGCTTCAGACGTGCACTCCTGAATACATCCGACGCAGCCCGCGGTGACACCCTACCTCGCTTGCTTAACAATGCTCTGTTCTGCCTAGCGTCTCAATGAGCTGTGTTAGACGCCACTTTGTTTTGTCTTCTGCATCATTTACCTCCACCATTCTTTGTCCCAATGCATGTCAGAAGCAAACATTAGCAAACTGTTGGATGTAGTTTTGCCCTTTTGCGTGAATCGCTCGGATCTTTAACCTGCCATTTTTCAACACAGATCTTTCTGCCAGAGTCATATTTTATGGAGGAGAGGCTGCCTTTTTCGCAGTTCATTAGAGATCAAGAAATAGCAGCAGAATGATTGGAAATCTCTGTGTATTAGTGCACAGACAACAGCAAAGTGAAAGCACAAGTGTATTATTCCATCAAAATATTCACAATTCATTTGATGAAGATGCAATTTAAAAAAAACAACTAAATGAGTATAGCGCTAATGAGCTGCAGTGGGAGTGCAGGACACCTGGTTGTTTACAGAATGCTTTGCAAACACACTGCGGTTAATCACCTGAGGTGCGGCTGCGGGGTGACGCTTATCTACATCACAATGGAGGGGTCAGCCAGCATTACACACAGAGGACACACGCTATTCCATTTTAGCTTCAGCCTTTTGGTTTTAATGCCTGCTTTTTGCAAGCGAGACATGGATGCAGATGTTCTTTATTGTGGTGCACCTGCAGTTCCACCCCAGCGCCTGCTCACTAACCAGCAACAACAAAAACCACAAAAGACAGAAGGCAGTGTTGTGCTCACAATGAGCAAAGTGAAAAAAACAAACTGCTTTCTTCATATGGAAGCGAAAAGACATCAAAAACGATTTAAACGTCGTCTCAATATTTTCTCAGTCAACCGTAATACAGGTCTTCTCATCAGATGCAAAGAGAACCCTATTACTGGTTTTATTCCACCTTTTACTAGTGCACATGATGCTGTAGTTACCACTTTATTTGTTGCCTCCATAAAAAATGACTTATAAGCTGTTATCACAAGGCTTGCAAAAAACATCAATGAAAGATTAAAAGGTCTGAGCAGAGAAAGGGACAGACTTCATTAAAGTTGATGCAGAGCTACAAACACCTATTGATATGTGAGAGACAAGCGCAACAGTCGAGAGGTTCAATTGAGATTTTGCCCCTTATTGACATCTGCCTGTTCTTCATTGACTTATTGGGGGGCAGCCAGCCGATGGCCACATCTTACCTGAGGTCAACATCCATCTTCAGATAATGGGAAGGATCAACAGAAAACAAGCAAATTACATTGAGAAATTGATGGTGGCAACAGATATAACTGACCTTATAAATATCCAATGCATCTAGTGAGTAAGTTGAGATTCTGGTTACCACAGCTAAACCTGAATGGGAATCAAAAAAGATTGGAAAACATTGTTATTTCATAAAAATCAATAAAATTCAAAATTTACTTTGTACTTTTTCTTTATTCTTAATATCTCCTATTTTCTTTCTTCTTTCAAACGCGTGCTCACATTAACCAGCTTAAACTATGAATGGCTCAAAATCAGAATAAAATCCTTACATTTTAAATCTAAGACAAAAGAAAGAAATACTACTTACCTGCATCTTCTCCTAGTTAAATTCAAACAATATTGACGCTTGGATCCTTGGACTTTCTCTCACTCTCTTTATAAAACTCTCACTTTATACGAGAGTTTGATCCTATTGTGAATAATTCAGAATACCCCATTGCCCAGATTGTACCCTAAATTGGGCAATGGGCTACAACCCCGCCCCCCCAACGGCCAGTGTTGGGCACGTTACTTTGAAAAAGTAATTAGTTATAGTTACTAGTTACTTCTCCCAAAAAGTAACTGAGTTACTAACTGAGTTACTCCACAATAAAAGTAACTAGTTACTGGTAAAAGTAATTATCACGTTACTTTTGCGTTTCTCGCCCCCGTAACCCTCACCACCCGGCCCCCACCTTCTCGCCGTGTGTTTCCAAAGCCAGCTGAATAGAGCGGACGACAAAGACAAGAACCTGCAGAGAGTTTAGCATTTATTGCAACTCAACGTAAATGACATCAGGGGGGAACGCCATGTGAAGTTTTATAACAGGACATTCAGATCTGGTGAATATATGAAATTAATAACTGGGGATGTCTAATTCTGAAATCCTGTGTGTTTGGGTTGTTATAGATACTGCAACATCTATCCATCTATCTATCTAGATGTATACTCTGTGTGTGACATAAAATATGGATCTCCATCCCTGCCACAAAGGCCATCAAATAATGTTTAAAATAAAAAATACAGTAGGTTGAGAAGGCAGAGTATCCATCCATCCATCCATCCATCCATCCATCCATCCATCCATCCATCCATCCATCCATCCATCCATCCATCCAGATTTCTCCCTTTCTCCATACAGGCTATCATTTCTGGCTGTTGTCAGGTTCATTTGATCGTTCACGCTCTCCATAGTTCTCCTGTGGCGCGAACACAGGGCGACTGTTGCGCGCCTTTAGCGAGCATGCGCGTTTCCTGTCGCTTGCGCGGTGACTCTTGCCGCCTGCGCTGTGTGGAGATGCAGAGGAAACCGTTACGTAACACCAGTATTTCCATGTGGAAAACGCTGTTTTGCTGCTGGAGTCATCCTCACTCTCCATCTCTCTGTGTGTGCTGTACGTTAACACCCACCAGCAGAAACACCCACCTATTCAACTGACAGACGGAATCTCACTATACATCAGCCAATCACATCCTCCCCTCTCTCATGACAAGGCGCGCACCTCTGGATGACCTAAAATAAATCTTTAATATCTCTTAAACAAAAGTAGCACAAACAATATTTTTTTCTGCACAAATCTGCACTAACGTTGCACTAACCATTCAGTCTATTTGCAGAGTTTTTTGACGTGGGTGGGGTGTCAGCTTCACGCAGCTGCGCACGAGTCCTATCATGAAAAAAGGTTCATTGTGCGACCTGAGTGACGCGCAGTAACGGGGTGTCTGCAATGGTAACTGCGTTATAGTTACAGTCAAAGTAATTAGTTAGATTACTCGTTACTAAAACAAGGTAACGGCGTTAGTAACGCCGTTAGTCCCATCACTGCCAACGGCGCAAAACTGTCAAAACTCTGACCCAGCCAGTCTAACCCCAGTTTAAAAAGTACTAATGTCATTATTATTAATTTTATCCTATCTTTTGGACTAACCTGAGTAACATAATGTTACTTAAAGCAACAAGGTGTGAGTTCTGACCCTAGAATTAGCTTAATCTGAGATAAATGAAATATTTAGGGCAATGTAGGCCTAAAGCACGGGGCACATGTTGATGCTCCATGCAGGCTAAAAACAATGTCCTATTTATCTTGAGACAGGCAGATCTGTCTCTGTGGTATTGAACCTAGAGCACCTCCTTTATGGCACTCTAAACTGAGCTGATAGGTAATGAAGCTTAAAAGCAAACAGGGTGTGTATGATGTCATCCACGCGCGCCGGACAGGAGTTGTTACAGGCAGCCTGGGCCACAAAACTAATATGGGTGAGTAGAACATGATGTAATAACGTAAAATTTAAGGGGCCAATGTAAAAAAAACGGTGTTCCTCTTTAAGAGTCATCCAGGTTTTTATGTCTTCAGACATGCCTGTAATCTATGTAATGGGTTAGCTTCATCTGGATTATAGACAGATATAGCTGGGTATCATCAGCATAACAGTGGAAATTAATCCCATGCTGTCTAATAATTCTACCGATTGGGAGCATGTATAAAGTAAAGAGAATTGGTCCTAGCACTGATCCCTGTGGTACTCCACAGGTAACCTTTGAGCATGAGGAAGTAGGGCTGGGCGATATAGAAAAAAAGCTTATCGATAAAAAAAAAATGAATATTGATCGATATCGATAATTATTGAAAAGAATTTGAAACCATATCTTATGTGCAGCTCTGCCTGGACATTTTATGATATTGCTAAATGATTTCATTTTAATAAAGACCACAAACAGAGACTTCCAATAAAATCTTTATTTAACCAAATTTTTTTACCATAGCAGAATTGTTTTAAAGAAAAATAACTTAAGAGACCTGAGTTATGTTATTAAATACTGACAAAGAATAAACTAAAGTGACCAGAAAAGTGACCAAAATAAATATAACAAATAAATAAATGGACGCCCCCCCCCCCCCCCGCCCGCATTCTTCTAAGCTGAACCTGGTTCGGCTCAGCTGCCTGCTTTAACCTGAGTTATTACTTTGAAATTTCTGGCCCCTCAGCATTTTTCTCTCAGTCGTTAGAACTACGTGGGAAACTGCCCAGAACTAAAAATATATATATATTTTCCCGAAATTCCCGAACATTCCTCGGAGGACGACGCAGATGCGCGCCGTGACCTACAGTACACAGCTCATACTCCTGCTGGTGTGAGCGGCCGAGATGATAAAAAAAAAGTTGGTTGTGTTATCAGACTTCGTTTTCACTGGTTCCCTACACATTTTACAGAGGACTGTGGTTTGTTTTTTGTCCGACTTGCCATGACTGAAATACTGCCAGACTGGCCATCTACAAAAACCCTTCTTTGGAACAATTTCCTCCGCCTCTCCTTGCTGCACATCTTCATGTGCTCTGTGTTGTGTTGTGGTTTGAGAGGGCGGCGCTAGGTGACGGCGTGCCTGGGTCCGTGATTGCGATTGGTTGGGAGGACCAGTGACTAGCATAAACCTACATGCTAGGCTACAATGAGAAGGAAGGAAAACTGTGTTTTTTTTATCGAACTTTTATCTACCTGCTTTTTTCTATTGCGCCACACGTCTATCGATCGATATATATCGTTATTGAATTATCGCCCAGCCCTATGTTGAAGATCTATCATTAACATGAACAAACTGAATTTGATCAGATAGATCAGATTTAAACCAGTCTAGTGCTGTTCCTTTAATTCCAACAAAATATTCAAGTCTTTCTAAAAGAATATTCTGATCAACTGTATCAAATGCAGCACTAAGATCCAACAGGACGAGCACAGATACAAGTCCATTATCTGAGGCCATGAGAATATCATTAGTGACTTTCACCAGAGCTGTTTCAGTGCTATGATGAGCTCTAAAGCCAGACTGAAACTCTTCAAAAAGTTCATTATGGTGGAAGTGATCGCAAACTTGTTTGGCAACTACTTTCTCAAGAATTTTGGATAAGAAAGGAAGATTGGATATAGGTCTATAATTGACCAAGTCATCTGGGTCAACAGACGGTTTCTTAAGCAGAGGTTTATACACAGAGATAAATCACATCGAAAATGGAGGAGGAGATCAAAGAGAATACCTACTTAAATAATCTGGTTGGAACTGGATCTAACCTACAAGTTGAAGGCTTAGATGAAGACAATAGTTTTGCTAACTCTGAAAGTTCAACTGGATCAAAGCAGTCTAAACCCGGTTCAGATTCCATGACTACCTCAGATGCTGCCCCCCCCTCCAGAGACAAACCAATCACGGATAGAGGAGTGCTAATGATCTTACCTTTAATAAGATCAATCTTATTTATAAAGTATACCATAAAATCTTTACTGCTAAGAGCAGGTGGAATGGACGGTTCAACAGAGCTATGGCTCCGCGCGAGTATGGCAACTGGATCACAAAGATATTTAGGATTATTCTTACTCTCCTCTTTTAATGAGGTGAAATATGCTGCTCTTTATGAAGGGCCATCCTATACAACAGTAAAGTATTTTTCCAGACTAGATGTCAGAGGACTTAAATGCAGGACTCAACTCAGGGAAATTATGTCAAAAAATCATTATAATGCACTTCTGCACAATGAGTCGGAGCAACAAAAAAAAAACAAAAACAAATAATCAAGGCAAGGTAGAACAAACGCTGGACCATTTGACACAAGTGACAAACTGGCAGAGAAAGCTGCAGAGGGAGAGGTTTAAATAAGTGAGGCAACTGGCGAAAAGACACAGGTGAGTAGCATTAAGAAGGCTGATTAAAGGGGAATCCCAGTAGGTGAAGTAGTCTGAAATAAGAACAGAAATTAGTGCACCGAAATAAATCAGGAAGTTAAAATAAAAACTGAGGGAGACACAAAATGACAAAAGGGAAAGAAGCAACTAATCAGCAGAGCTGCATGTGACACTAGAGGAGGTCCCTGTAGGCATGCATCCATTTTCACTCCACTTTCCAGGCATTTTGCTCCAGAGTGCACAGCTCTGCATTAAATAATAAACACTGCTTATTGCATGAATTTAAGCTTTTTCAGGTCAAATAGACCCTTTATAAAAAAAATAAAAAATCTTATTTGTATTCAGTAACTGTAAAAAATAACTATAACGCAGCCATGGACTTCAATCATGTTTGGCTGATATTTAAATCCAGTATATTCATGACTAACGTCGATATATAGTGAGAAAAATATTTAAATCCAATGAACGGTTGATTCTAATTGAATTGTACCTTATGTCCATTTGTTTTGACTGTGATCCCTCATTTAAAGCTATTAACTCTCATAAAATATGACAGATTATGACCGTTAAACAAACCAAGACAACTCTAAGTGACTTCCTGCTGGTAAATATCCTTTATTGCAGTCATAAAAACACATTTCCTTCTTGTAGTACATGACTAGACCACACAAAGTGATTTTAAATTGTCTGTTGTTTAATACTTTCCCAGCGGTGATTAACTGTTTTGTGTGAAAAAAATAAAACTGCAAATGTACAGAAAGCAAAGGGGTTATATAAGCAGCTCTCCTTCTGTTGTTTTGATTGTAGAAACAGCTGCAGTTAGAAATGAGCATCAGTCTTAGAATTTCTGCTGCTGGCGATATGGATGATAACTCATTTAATTCAGTTTCACAGCCCATCATTCCAATCGGCTCTTGTTTAGCCCTCAGCTCCTGGGAAACAGAACTGCAGCAAGTGTAGGAGTTCATTAGTGCAGCAACCTGTGGACTTCAACAAGCGGCCTCTTCACATGGAATAGCAGAGCTTAGCCACCAGCTGTGACCACTCCTGTGGAATATGCAGACTGTAGCCCTGAAATGAAGGGAAAACAGAAATGCACTTTGGTGAAGGAAGAGAGCTAAACAAAAAAAATGAATAAAGCACACCTCTGGCTGCCAGCATGCTGCCTTACGTCAATCCAGACCCCTCGTACCATTCAAACATTTGTGAATTTATGGGCTTCACACATCAATGGGTTTTTATTTGTTTGTTTTGAATCAATATTTTCCAAAGAAATTGAAAGTTGTTAAAAATTTGGACGAGCTGGGGTCAATGTTGGACTTGATGTAACATGAAGCTTCAGAAGATCAGATGTTCAGCCAGATATTCACTGCAAAAAATAGAAATCTCAATAAGTTATTTTTTCTTAAAATAAGTGTGTTTTCCCTTGATTTGAGGAGGTAAGTAAGACACTTTGCCAATGGAACAAGACAATTTCCTTTTAAAATAAGAAAAAACAATTTTATCGTCTTATTTCAAGTAAATATTATCTAACTATCTTATTTTAAGACTAAAAATACTCATTCCATTGGCAGATCATCTTATTTACCTGCTCAAATTAAGGCTAAATATACTTAATTTAAGCCATTTTTTACTTATTTCTGTATTGTTTTTGCAGTGTTATTAGTGGGATCAAATTTTGTTGATTTAACCGGAACCACTCAACACCCCTCCGGCGGAGCTTTTAAAATGGACAACTTCCTGTTCAACTTCCTGTTCTTTTTCTCTTTCTTCTTGCAATTCAAAGCGAGTTGAACGCAGCGTTTCCTGAGACCGCCTGCAGCCGAGCAGAGGAGAGCTAATCCAGCTCTGCCCCAATTTCTGTTTGGTGAGGAGCCGTTAGAAGCCGCCGGCCGTGACTGGTCCTACCTGAGAAGATGGAGACAGAGAGGACCCTCTAGGACAGGGGTCTCCAACGCGGTGCCCGCAGGCACCCAGGGGCCCTCAAGGACCACATGGGGGGCCCTCAACGCCTTCTGAAAACAGCAACTCAGCAGTAGGCTAAGTTTGAAATTTTATTTTATTCTGTGACTCTTCTTTTTAATCATTTATAGAGCATTTCATCATAGTAATCATATAGGGCATTTTAGCATTTATATAGATTTTAAAATTATAATGTTTAAAGGAAAATTAGAAATTAAAAGTTAAAAATAAAAAAGTGTTTAATTTGGATGAAGTTTAGGTGAACGCTGACCCCTCTTGTTCATAGGTCAGTATTGGTAGCCCTTCCTATGATTCGATAGCCATGAAGTAGCCCTCAGCCTTGAAATGGTTGGTGACCCCTGATCTAGGAGCTGCTACATGAGGGCTGCGGCTACCAGCTAACCGCTGTAGCTAAAGGGAAATTTCCCAGGCTACTGGGAGTTATAAAATAAACTTCTGCAAAGTTGCCTCTAATTACTGCATCAGATTTATCCAAATCTCTCAAAGAGCCAAACAGTAACATCCATCCTTCCCCCTTTGCTTTTGATGCTTAATAAGTTCTCTGCTTGGGTGCATTAGGTAGAATAGATAGTTGCGTTTGTACTTGATTTCTGATTCAACTGCTGATGGTTTTAAGAATAAGAATAAGACTAAACGAGCCACACGGGTCTGAAGACACTGCTAAATGCTCACTGGACTGGCTAACATCGTTAGCTCCCGGCTACCTCATGCCGGAGACGATGTCGAGGCCGCATCATGAGTTCCTCTGTTTCAGATGGACCCGCCGGGACCAGACCGCCAGGGACCAGCTAAGCTAACCCAACCTCTTTCAGCCTTATCCCAGTTTTAATGCATTCCTGAGTCATTATTCATTTTTCAGTATTAAACCAAATGAAACTTCACTGTTTTGTTCTCTGTCTAGGTTTATTCACTTTTATCTGCTGCTATTTTTCAGTGCATTAAGCCTTAAAGCTCAAACATTCATCAGACTTTTTTACAGACTCTTAAGCTCCTCTTTTCCCCTCTATCTATTTATTTTGCTTATTTTCAGTAGTGTTTAGTGCCTGCATAGAGATAAATAATAATACTGTGTGATTGTAGCTAATAAAAGTATCATTGTATTTTAACTCATGGTCTCTTGTGTTTATTTTATGCAGTGAACGATTTATCACTTAGGCTGGATTCACTCTTCTTACAGTAGCATCCAAATGAACAGAGACACATTTATTTGGTTGGTGATTAATAACTCTTCTAAAAGCCATAGTCGAAATTACTAAATTGGTGAAAGACAACATATATTTTTAAAAGCTGAAGTCACGGGTCCAACTTTTTATGTAAGAGTCTCCTCTGTTCACACCTGCTCCCAATCTGCTGATCAGCCCGGTCTTTGCTTCTCTCTCCCATAGATGCACCTCCTGCTCAGTCACTGTTTGCTGCTTTGTCGTCATTTCTTTGCCCCCTTGTTGTGAATATTCCTTCTTTTCAGTATTTTGTGAATTTATGATTTTGGATTTTTGCTTTTGTTGCCCTTTTTGTTTAAATAAAACCTCGGCTTCAGTCTCTGCATGTTGGTCAAACCTCCACCCACTTTATGTGATGATACGGAGGACATCAGGACAACAGACCACATGTTGCTTTTTCTGTTTTAAACAGAGGAATGAAAATAATTAAATAATAATTGTTGTTTAGCTAAAGATTTAAGCAACAATTATTGAAAATTTCCAGTGGACTTCACATTATTTTCTCCTTCATGCCACCACATGAGCGTTGAATAGTATAGTAGTCTGCACATTCCCGCAATTAAAATGCTGTCATTGGAAATTAAGCACAAGGTCAGGAAAACAGGGAAACCTTTTTCTTCACAAACAGCATTACTCCTGCAACGGCAGAACCAGCTCCTCCTACTAAAGCTGTTTGTCTTCAGCGAAGGACAAACCGAGTATTGTCTGAAATCTGCAGTCTTTGCCTCAAACATAAAACACATATTCCTTTGTTTACTCTTGGTTTTTAAATCAGAGTAAACTTCTTTCTTTCTTGTGTATTTCTTTTTAGTTTTTACCATTTTTGCTGCAGTAGTGGAATCTGACCTCAGATAACCCTGATAAAACCGCTGGGGGCAAAACTATCACCGATGGTCCAGACTGTGGGAAAACATTTCCATCTCAATCATTCCCACTTAAATATAGAGACATGTTAAAAAGGACATGATTGGTTTATGTAATTTGCTGTTCATTAAAAATGTAACAAAAATAAAAATTGAAAAACTGAATTGAAAAAGCATTTATTTATGGATAATAAACTATCTTGAAAACAGAAAATTAAAGCAGGTACAGAGCTTTTATCATACAGTGTGTATAGAACATGTTTTATTGTTTTTATTTTTTACAAAGTTTCATGTATCTTTTCTTTTTAATGGATAGAATGAAATTCTTTATACTAACATCTTTATGTCTAAATCTAATTCCTTTAAATAATCTTCCCTCCTTTCTGCTCCTTCTTCCAGTTAGTCATTTCTGCTTTTGTCTTTTATTCCCATAAAACCATTAAATTTGATGCAGTGGTGTGACTTTATCCACCCATCCGATCCCCCACAGATGCTCCCAGTTCAGTGAGTTAGTGAGCTTAAAGGAAAAGTCCGGTCAGCAAGGAATAATTAATAGATCATTATTTTTACCTAAAACTAATACATTTGCAGAAATTTAATGAATTAAGCTTTAATCAGTAAAAAAAAAAATTGAATACTTTTTTTCGAGACGATCACTGAGTCTAGGAGCGGCCATTTTTGCCCAAATATAGTAGCCCCTCCCTCCTGCCATCTTCCAGCAGTGACGTCACGGTGCGGTAAGCCTAGCGCCATTCTCCCCGCTTTCCAAGCTAAATCAATGGGAACTACTAGACACATCTGCAATCAACAACAATTATTGAAGATTTCCAGAGGACTTCACCATTGAAATTCACCAGAGCTATAGTGAAACTGACAATGCCCACGTGCATGGCAGCTGGATGCTGGAATACATCGGGTAAAAGTGAAAGAAAGAGTTATTCCACCTTTCTGATTCCTGATCCTCCACGGACGGGTTGGTCGTTAGATCGCCAACTTGAAGAGGGAGGATTTGCCATCGAACTTCTGGCCAGAGAAAAAACCCGTAATATGTAGCCAACATTTGGAAGAAGAATGTTTTCAAGATGACTTGGATAATAGCGCGTTGTGACAAACACCAGATACAGCACTGGGACTTGATCAACAGCCGATACCGCACCGTGACGTCACTAACCAGTAGGTGGCAGTAGTGTTCTTTTACAAACATGGATGCCTCCAGTAAAGCACATTCACAGGAAAATTACTCTGAATTAAAAACACTGATCATTTATTGAACAGGATGGAATCATTTCAGATTTAAAGAACTTTCAGAAGTTTGGATTCTGAATGTACCTGGACTTTTCCTTTATTTAAGTATTGTGGAGGATTTTAGCGAATTTTTGATCTGCCCTCTGCACTTTTAACAAAACTGCACATTCACAGCCCTGCATCCACGACCGAGAGGGAACGTCTATTTAACGTGTGCGAGAGTGTGCACTAGTCAATATCTCCTCGTGCACGCTCTGTTTAAAAGTTGCTCATACAAGCTTACTTTCCAAGTTGCAAAAGTAAAAAAATGTAATTTACACCCTTCCTATCTTTTACTAAATAAATGGTAAACCTAGCTCTTAGCCCTAAGCTCCAGTATTTAAATACAGGATGCATGCACAGACTGTCATGAAGCCAAACAGAGATGGAACAGATGCAACATTTATTAAAAGATAATATAATATATTACCCTTAAAAGTTTTGAAAACTGAATTTATTTTATTATATTTAAATAGGCCCAGTAAAACACAACAAAATGTTTTAGATTTAACAATATCACCCTTTCTTGTGCTTAGAGACTTTAAATGTGATCAACAATGAGTCAGCAGAGCAAACGAACAATGAACCGAGAGAGTAAACACTTTAAAAAAGCAATATTTCCCCTCAAAGGATTATGTTGCATTGTGCTCTAAAGTTTTAACAAAAGTGCCAACAATTTACCAAAAAAGAGAAAAAAATCGATGGATTATTCTTCATTCATGCTGCCTTTCAAGCATAATCCTCTTAAATAAAAGTGCAAATGCAGGAGACCTTACAATCATGCAACTGTAAAGCACAAACAAATTTAAAGATTGACTTCAAAAAGTATTTTTTTGAGTATGTAATGGCAGGGTACTGCTCCTAAATGTTATGTAAAGAAAACAATAAGTTTTCTTTACATAACAGACCATTCCAGTCAATGTATGGCAAAAAGCTAATTTGGTTTATGGATTCTCCTCTGCAATAACACCGCATGAGAATGCTACTTTATTAGCCTTCATTGTTTGTTAACACAAAACCTTAAAACTAAGTGCATCTACATGTTAAGAGGATGCTGGGAAACAGGAAACAAAGCTGCTTTGAACCAACCTGCTACATAGTGACTTTGCTTTGGGCCGTTCTGTGGACAAAATGCTTTGGTTTAAAACTGATCATTGATTGATTGATTGGTTGACTTTCTTGATTTCACAATGGAGACATTTTGGAAGAAATGGGAAGACCTCTTTAACATAATGGAATTATAACGATCAACAAACTCATTACAACGAAGAACTACTGTAAAACACCTCATGTCAAACCATGAAGCAGACTGGCGATAGCAGCTGAGGGCCACAGCAGACGGTTACCGTAGAGACACAGGGAGCTACTCCTGGCAGTTAACAATAAAAGACAAAGGCTGTAATCGAGTCACTTGAATGAATTATAAATCAGAAGATATTTGCCCGGTTGGATAGTTTTCCTGTCAGTTGTATGGTAGGGAACCTGACACGGTGGATCTACAGCGATTAAAGTCCCTGCTGTCTGTAAGGCCACGCCCCCCAATCTGAGCTCCTCATTTATGTCCTTAAATTGTCATGAATTTGCTCTTTGTGGACTTCTGTTTAAGCTTCTTTTTGAATTTCCAATAATTTTTATCTTTCTGTTTTTGGTCATTGGTTTCTTCTTCATTTTGTGTTATATTTAAGCTGTTTTATTATTTGAGTTACTCTCTGTCGCCCCCTTGTGGCAGCCTCCTTTCCCCTAGCTCCCTTCTAGCTGCTTCTATCCATACCTGCTCCCTATCAGTTGATTAGCCTTGTCCTTGTTCTATCTCCCATATATACACCTCCTGTGCAGTTCCTCATTGCTGGATCATCTTCATTGCTTCATTTCTTCTTGTTTGTTTCTCCCAAACATCTCCAAATGTTTTTGAGTTCACTGCATGTTATTTCTGGATTTATGTTTTTGTACCGTCTAAGCCTCCTCTACTCTGCATTCGGGTCCACAACAACATCCACCAACCCTGACAAAAGTATTTTTGCATATAAAGCTTTAAAGAAACTACTTGCGCTCAACACTGAGAGATGATAGTGAAATTATAACTTTTATAGATCCAAATCTCTTTATGAGACATTTTGCTACCCATAACCAGAACTCTGACCTGCCCAATCAGAGTTGCCTTAAGCTCACCTAAACAAGATGACTGAAATGACTCTTATTTAATCAAATAAGAGTCATTTCAGTCATCTAATTTATATCAATATCATTTTTTTATTCTAGATATTCTTCTGTATTTATTTATTTAGCTCAATATTAGTTTTACTTAGTTAGCTTATACTTGAAAGTTGCATTTGATTCTTTGGGGGAAAAAGACGCATTAAGTAGCTTGTAAATATGATTTGGTTGAATTAGTTTATATGGGCTGCTCAGTGCTGCAGTGTACAGCACTGCTGCCTTGCAGCAAGAAGGTTGCTGGTTCAATTCCCGGCCTGCGGTCTTTCTGCATGGAGTTAGCATGTTCTCCCTGAGCATGTGTGGGTTCTCTCTGGGTACTCCGGCTTCCTCCCACAGTCCAAAAACATGACTGTTAGGTTAATTGGCTGCTCTAAATCCTCCTTAGGTGTGTGTGAGTGTGTGTGAATGGTTGCTTGTCTCTGTGTTGCCCTGTGATGGACTGGAGACCTGTCCACGGTGGACCCCTCCTCTCACCTGTAGACAGACGGAGATGGGCACCAGCACTCCTCTCCACCCTGCCTTTGACATGTAAGAGTTTTCTTATGTACTCTAATGAAGAGATGCAACATTGCCATCCTGCTTGGGCCCTTGGTGCCTCCTTTTCTACATCTTTCTCTATGGTTTGGCCATGCATTTGGAAAAAGGTGGAACCACAGCACAATGTGCTGTTGGAGAATCAGCTGCAGTAACGTCAATAAGGGTTAAAATCTCTCTTGAAGATTCCTTTCATCTTTTCAAATCTAGACCACAAGCATTTTAATCTAAAAGAAGTTTCCACAACGTGTCCAATGAGAACCATAGCAAAGTGAGGATTTGTCCTAAACATCCAAAAACTCTTTCTTTTGTCTCAAGATTTCATAAAATATCTTTCAATCAGGAGTTCAGAACTGAGGGAAGACGAAACAAAGCAGCAACTATAGAAAAGTCTTGGAGAATCAACAGTCATTCTGTCTTCTGAGGCCAAGGCTGATCACCACCCTGCCTGATTGGTAAATCACTGCCTTGTATTTAAAATAATAGAATCTCTTTCACATTTTGCACATTCAGTTTAGTTCACAGGACCAACAGACAGACCTACACAGCAGATAATTTCCCCTGAAAGTTCACAGATAATCGTGAAAGTTAAATAAGAACAGGTGTTGAACTGCCAAGATAAAGTTTTCTGCACTCAACACCTTGAGTTGTTAGTTTTTCTATTAGCACACAACGGTTTGTCTGACCTTACTTGTCATCCAATTTCATCGTGACTGCAGCACTGCCTATTCACATGAATCCTTGCAGGTTTCTTTCCTAGTGTTTTACAGCAGAAATACTGGCATGTGGCCTTCTTATGACAGGAAATTAAATAAAAGTTAGCCGTGAAGTTTTGGAGGAAGAAGTCTAAACCTGTGAATACACTGGAAATAAGAAAAAAACTTATTTCACCTCTTTGTTTAGCAAACTGGAGAGTAATAATACATCTGAATGACGGTGATATGAACATTGTAGGCAGGAGATGACAAAGGTCTTTTTTTATATTCTATTTTTTCCATGGCTATTATTTGTACACTGCCATCCACAGACCTTCCATTGCCTTTATGTTCGCTCACCTTCTCATCGAGAGCAGACAGCTTCCTTTCAGGTTTGTGCACCACGGCTGAAACCTTGTCTGAGTGTATTCTTTTTTTCAGGCAGAGTGTTTGAGATGTCAGCCATTAGGCCTTTTTACAAATTACAGCCTCTGATATTATGTCAAAATTATGAAGGTTGTTACCCTGCAGAAAAACTGGATTCTGTGAATTCTAGCACGCTAATGGAGGAAAAATGTATTTTGCTGCTATGAGGACGTAATACTGATGGTTAGACAGTGTGTCTGGAAAAAATAAATGCACCCCTGTCAAAATGCCAAGTTTTTATGATTTAAAAAAAGAAAACTAGAAGTATTAAGTTCATTTTCAACCTCTGCTGTTACGTGTTCTCTTCATATAGCAGAAAAAACAGATGTTTATTATGAAGAAAAAAAGTGACTATATAGATTTTCTGTCAGATTTAGTCCTGGTCTAGGCTGAGCGATTCTGAGCCTTAAATGGTCTTAAGTTGAATCCATTCTGAGTTGATTTGTGTGTAATCTTGGACTCACTGTCATGGTGAGAAATAACATGTCTGTCATCATCTTAAGGTTTCTAGGAGACCCTGTCATGATCTGCAGGGCTTTTATTTGTCACTGTTTGGCTATATTTGATGTTCCTCATCTTTTTATGTTCAGTTTATTTTAGCTTTCTTAGTCCAGGATTATTTTCTTTTTACAGCAACAGAGTAGATTTTTTTTAAATCATATTTTGCTTGATGAGAAATAATAAGTGCACATCCGAGGAATTACTAAAAAAATTGTTAAAATTTTGGTTAAAAGTATAAAGTAGCAGTGAAACAAATCAAATAAATATTACTGATAAATGTCACTTTAAGTTTTTCAATGTATTTTATTTGTATGGCATCAACTCACAGCACATGTCATCTATAGGTTCTTTACAGAGACTATTTGCTTGCTTTGTGTCGTTGACTCTACTGCCGTCCCTTTCACTGAGCATGCATGCAGCGACGGTGGAGAGGAATAATTCCCTTTGAACAGGAAGAAACCTCCAGCAGAACCAGGCTCACTGTGAGCGGCCATCTGGTCAACTGAGGGTTTAAGGAGACAGAAGCAGATGTACAAAAGAACATTGAAGCCTTGGTTCTTATCCGTGTTAACGGTAAACAAGCTCCACGGGTGGCTTTGGAGAGAAACAGTTCAGCAATTAAGCTCTGAGTCACAGTAAAGAACTTCTCTGACTCTGCTGTGGCATCAGCCATCTTCTATGGAGCTGTCTGTTGGAGCAGCAGCTCATCTGTAGCTGAGAGGAAGCGGCTGGATCAGCTGATCAGGAAGCCCAGCTCTGATTGGATGCCCTCTGGACTCAGTGCAGGAGGTGGGAAACAGACGGATCCTAACTAAACGCATGAAGCTGGTGCTGAACTGGACAGCTCCTTCAGTGACAGACTGCTGCACCTTAAATGCACCAGGGAGCGTTATCACAGATCCTTCCTCCCAGCTGCTGGAAGACTCTAGAACCACCACTGTTCCCAACAACCTCAACCAGTTCTTCCATTCATGCTTAGCTACTCAGCATATCCCAGCGGCTGAAATGAGTTTTCTCTGTAGTGTGTCTGGGCTCTCCCTTAGAGATAGGGGGAGGAGCTGAGTCATCCAGGGAGGACTCAGAGTAGAGCCACTGCTCCTCCACATCGAGAGGAGCCAGTTGAGGTGGCTCTGGTACGAATGCCTCCTTGATGCCTCCCTGGTTAGGAGGTCCAGGCACGTCCCACCGGGAGGAGGCCCAAGGGGAGACCCAGGACACGCTGGAGGGACTGGCCTGGGAACACCTTGGGATTACCCCGGAGGAGCTGGACCACGTGGCTGAGGAGAGGGACGTCTGGATGGATGGATGGATGGATGGATGGATGGATGGATGGATGGATGGATGGATGGATGGATGGATGGATGGATGGAGGATGGATGGATGGATGGATAGATGGATGGATGATGGATGGATGGATGGATGGATGGATGGATGATGGATGGATGGATGGATGGATGGATGATGGATGGATGGATGGATGGATGGATGGATGGATGGATAGATGATGGATGGATGGATGGATGGATGGATGGATAGATGGATGGATGATGGATGGATGGATGGATGGATGGATGGATGGATGGATAGATGGATGGATGATGGATGGATGGATGGATGGATGGATGGATGGATGATGGATGGATGGATGGATGGATGGATGGATGGATAGATGGATGGATGATGGATGGATGGATGGATAGATGGATGGATGATGGATGGATGGATGGATGGATGGATGGATGGATGGATGGATGGATGATGGATGGATGGATGGATAGATGGATGGATGATGGATGGATGGATGGATGGATGGATGCATGCACAGATTATATGGATCAAAAAGGAATCTAAGTTTTCCCAAATTGAGGTATAAGTCTTAATTTTGCATTTGGATAAGTATCTATGTCAGTGAAGTCATTCATGTACATCAGCCCTTCAGATTAAAAACAAAATCCTTGTAACTTTATCATTAAGTAGATTTCTGTAAAAAAAAAAAAGAAAAAGCATTCTGAACTTCTAGAATATCCTTGT
The DNA here is from genome assembly GCF_016077235.1 of Cyprinodon tularosa. Taxonomy (NCBI): domain Eukaryota; kingdom Metazoa; phylum Chordata; class Actinopteri; order Cyprinodontiformes; family Cyprinodontidae; genus Cyprinodon; species Cyprinodon tularosa. Next base: position 69,670 of record NW_024039080.1, read on the forward strand.
CTAGTAATAAAAAAGTTGCGGTTACTTGTAAAGAACTGTGAGAATGTTAGCTACACTCTCATCATTTCACCAAACCTTTTACCAACATTGTTTTTTTCCGTTAGAACTGCTAGCTGACTATCGCCCATGTTTTTTCAATGCTTGGTTCTTTAAACTAAAGAAACAAGTAAACAAGCGCTCATATAATGCAACAGAGCCAAATGTTTGAAAAGGATCAAAAATGGAATCAGCTTGTCATCTCATTTATCCTCAGGCACGAGGATTTCACACAGAAAATGTTTAAGACCTTTATGTTGCTAAAGCCTTTGTTGCCGATTGTTTGTGTTGTTCTCCATGTGGAGTCCAACATTTATTGGCAATTCTAGTTTTCTTGACTCAAACACAAACTTTAAATTTAAAGCTTTAGGAATACCAACATGGCTGAAAACAGGAAACCTGCCATGTTTTATTGCTACAACCAACATTTTACAGTCAAAAATAGTTTTATCAACCTGTAAAGCTGAAGAAAATGTTGTATTGAAGGTTTATTTATGGGTTGTGGTGAGGTAAGGCAAGGCAAGTTAATTTGTATTCCACAATTCAGTACAAAGACAATTCAAAGTGCTTTAAGCTGTAATGATCAGAACTAGAAGACCCACAATTCAACCAGAAACAGCAGAGACGTTTTAATAATGTCACCGCTGATGACTGGTTTGATAACTCATTCCACTGTCAGTGAAGATTCTCAGTAATCCAGGGCATAGTCATTCCATAAAAAAGTTAAAAACAATCCACTGGACTTTGTTTCCAAGTTTGAAGACGTTTCGCTACCCATCCAGGAAGCTTTTTCAATTTATCAAAGTCCATCATGACACCAAGATTTTAGCCATAATTAGTGGTTTCTAGCTGTAGTAGCTGAAGCTGGGAGCTACCTCTGGATCTCAGTTTGTTTTTTATGCAGATGTAGAAAATGATGGTTCATCCACATATGGATCTCTTCTAATGCTACGTTCACAGCTAAAGCAGCAAAGGCAGCAGCAGCAGCTAGTTTACGTGTAAAGTCAACGGTTGACACAGCAAAACATCCCGCAGCGCGTTTTTGAGCAGCAGGAGCAGCGCGTCTGAGTAGTTACCATATCTGAGCAGCTGAAGCAGCGTGTTGTGAGCGTTTGAGCATCTGACGTACGTGACGAGCTGCAAATGCAGCTGCTGCTCGGGTTGGATAAATGGAACTTTGGCTGCTCGATGCACCACATCAACCAATCAGAGAAGCTGATCTGGGAGCTGGCAGGGAGACTGATAGACTATACAGAGCTCTATGAATTTAAAATGCTGAAATCCTTTGGCATTTCTTTTATCCAGATGCTTTCAGTTTGGTTTACGTACATAAAAAAGGCCTTCCAGCCGCCGCAGCAAACCGCAAAGAGTCGACCGGGCCAGAGGCTGCTGTCGAATGGGATTTCCAATGACAGCGCACCGCCGGTATGTGGGGGTCTGAACGGCTCCGACAGCTAAATAATATTTGAATGCAGGATCATAATCTTGATGAACTGACTGCACAGATGAACATTTCATGTCGACTTTCTCACTTAAAAACATTAAAACCAATTTTTACCCGCTGATCACAGCAAATATAGCTGCCATTGTTCCAGGCAAAGAAAGGATAGAGTAGCTCCGCCCACTCCGCATCAGACCCACTTTTCCACAGCGCCGCTAGAGCAGCAAAAATGCCTCAGCTGCGCGTAAGAACTAAACTGGTACAAGCATCAAAAATGAAGCAGCATGCCCGTTTTTGCTGCTCTTGCTGCTTTTGGTGTGAACATAGCATAAGCATCTAGCCAACGCTCTGATGGCTTCTTAGTACATAGTATATAGTAGAGGCTGACATGGTTGAAGCAGCAGTGACGCCATCTGCAGCTTTAGCAGCGACAGACGATGCTATAGAAGGTGTGGAAGCCGGAGGGGGCCAGGAGGAGCCGGCTGGGGATGTTTTAGCATTTGGCATGGAAGCATCTAGAGTGCTCTCCTCATTTTCACCTGCAGAGGGCAGAGCTTCCCCTCTAGATGCTGAAGATTGCCTGGAAATAGCCTCAGAGGAGTTTCCATTCACGCAGAGCTCTTTGTTTCTATTGGCGCGGTACAGCATCAGCCGGAAATTTTTCATTTTGTTTTCCAACGAGCGGACGTTGCAGAGCATGATGATGGAAGCGGAGATCTGTGGGGATTTCTCTTTAGCTCTTCGCTCTCTCCGTCTCGCGCATCTCCTCCTCCTTCCCTTATTTAACGCTGTTGTCTTGTTTACAGCCGTTCGTAGCTCTCTGCAGCTTTTGAAACAGTCAAAGATATCAGTATTTAAAACATTTTGTGACCATAGCTCCAGCAGGCGTTGGCGATCATAGATGCAGGTGTGATGTCTAGTTTGTGTTTTAAGCGGCATATTTAGTGAAATTGTCTAGAGGACCTGAATTTAAACAATTTTGGTTGAACTTAATTCATTTTATTTACATAGCATCAATCCACAGCGGGAGTCACCTCAAGGCACTTTACAGAGACAATTTAATAGTCATACAGTCAGATTGGTTAAAGATGTTCTACCTAAAGGAACATAGATAAGGGGAACATAATGCCAGAGAAACAAATACTAATTCTTTAACAATAATGAACTAGTAAAGAGGAAAAAATGTGTTGACATGCTCAGTCCACGTAATCCTATATCCATTATTTGTCTGGTTATCAATTATTTTTTGGGTAGTTGTATCATTCATGGTATTTTAGTCCTGTGACTGACAAAAGTGGTTCAATCGATCAATCAAAATGTAATCATATAGCAGTTTATACCAACCAGCAGGTACCTAAATGCTTTAATTAGTAGAGTCACAACATACAATAAAAAAGAGTGAAAATAGAAAACAGTAAAATTTAAAAAGGGAACAAACAAAGAAAAAATTTAATTGTCACACCGCTAATACAAAAGCCAACCTGAAAATATATGTCTTGAGTTTGGACCTAAAAATAGTGATATCTATGTGAATATGTTCCAGGTTGTGTGGATGGCTCCTCACCACTATGAAATCACCATATGTTGTTTAAATAATTTATAAGCAAATGCCTAACTATCTAGTAGCAACACAGCATAACAATGTCCAACTCTCTGGTATTCTGCATAAAATCATACACTACCATCTGTATTACACCTGTACTACAGGTGTAAAACACACTGAGAATAGTACGGCCCATAAGACATCGCAGGACAAAAGGCTAACTTTGAGTTGAATACGTGTAAATGAATCACAGAGTCAATCAATAACCATTTTGTTAGTCCAGTTTTATGTCCCCCACGAAGTGCTTAAAAATAATAGCGCTGTGTTACATTTGTTAAACAAAGTGTAAACCGCATGCATTCATCTAAGATCACGAGCGTCTCGCCTGCCTGAGGTGTGGAAAGGAAAATATAGATTTAACGTTTAACTGCACACATTAATTATGCTCTTAAGGATGGGAATTTTCTCTGAAGCTCTGCCAAGTCTGCCCTTCAACACTATTATGGCTTGCTACTTGGACCTAGATTGTGGCGTGATGATAGGTTCCCAGGTCATCATTAAAAGCAGTAAAGGTAGTGGTGTGTTACATTACAATCCGAACAGTTGTAGGTCTTGCTCAACAAGCCTTCTCTTCATTAAAAGTTGGTTAATTGATGGGGAACTGGATCTACTTAAGAAGAAGTAATGAGCTGGGAGGGAAGGTCAGTGTTTGTGAGTCGGCACTGATCTCGGTAATTAATTTGAAAATCAAAGAAATTGTTGCTATGCCAGAGGAGCAATGGTTTTTAGTTACAGTTGCACAAAACCATACAAGCTCAGAACACTTGACAGCATAAAATATATTTTAAAAAATGTGACTTCCATTTCTACTCAGCTCCGTTTGCAATGACACCTGTCAATCAGGTGCAACCGCCACCTGCGTGAAGCTTAATGCAATCTCAGCTGTTGTGTGAAGGCCTCGGATGCCTCCACACATGCTACGTTCTATCATCTCAGTAAATGTTCCATACGCTGCTTTATTTTTTGGAGCTCCCATGGCGGCCCTCTGGAGGACCAAAGCCCCTGAACATGGGTTGCACACTTAACCACTGCACCACCTCCACGCCTGACTCATCAGTTGCTGTTTTTTTTTATTTACATATTTTGCTCACATAAACTTAATCGGTATATCTGACATATAAATATACACAATTATATACATTTATATACACATAGATATAAGTAATATATACATCTCCATACATACATGTAAGCAAACATATTCCTACCTGCACAAACACATCCGGCCAAAATCCACGTCTTTCAAAAAGTCATTGTGACCTGAAGTAAATAAACTAAATTAAATTACATTAAACCTTGTTGTAATTGGTTACTGCAGCTTTGAACATGTTTCAGTCAGAGCCTTCAAAACAGTCCTGGAGTTTCTCCATGGCACCCTCAGACCACACTCTGAGCTGCTTCACTGTAGGTTTTGCTCTGATAAGTAATTCAATTCTATTCAGTTTATTTCTATAGCTCCAATTCACATCATGTCATCTCAGGTCACTTTCCAGTTCACCAGATCATCCAGTCAGATTGATTCAAAGTTTTCTATCTAAGGAAAACCAGCTGATTGCATCGACTCATTGACTCTTCAGCAATCCCTCACACTAAGCATGCTTGTAGCGACAGTGGAGAGGAAAAACCCCCTTTGAACAGGAAGAAACCTCCAGCAGAACCAGGCTCTGTGTGAGCGGCCATCTGCTGAGGCCCACTGGGGTTCAAGGAGACAGAAGCAGACATAGAAAAAGAAGCATAGATACAAAAGGCAACCAGCTCCACAGGCGGCCCCGTCCAGGAAACACACAGCCAGGCAGACGAGCTCCGAGCCAGCTCCCATGTCAGAGGATGAAGAGAGCACATCCAGTTAGTCACAGTCAGAGAAACAGGACTACACTGGAAAACAGGCCAAGCTCCAACATCTAGAAACAAAGGTGTTGATGGCAGCAGCACAGCTGATATTTCTCTCCAGGATGGAGTCACAGCCAAACAGGAACAGACCAGATGAAGCTACTATGAGAAAAAGCAGAGAGAGCAGAACGTTAGAGATTTAACTAACAGATTCTGCAGAGTTAACCTATTCTCACAGTTGGGTTGGGAGCCAGCTCTATACCAATAATAACTTTCATCTTCATAGTTTATATCAAGTGGAAAAATGAATCAATGAACCAACCAGTAGGAGTACAGTAAAATGACTGCACTGAATGTGACGTGCTAACATGCAGCTATAAGCACAGCTCTATCAGCCTAGCTAATCTGCTCGCTCAGTGGATAACCACCAGCTGTCAGCGAGCTCGTTCTCCAGGCGGCGGCAGGTGAGCCATCTTATAAACTACCTGGGAGGTGAACTATCCTGAGAAGAATACATGACCAGCACGCCGCAGAGAAAGTCACAAAAGATGAGAGGTTGATGGAGGCGACGTGTGTCAGATTTTTGGAGACACTATATTGTTAAAGTGGGACATCTATAATTGGAAGTGGGAGACGATTTTTTTCCAAGAAACATAAACAAATGAGCAAAAACCTACAGTAGGCATACACTGTACAATGTTTACAATAATTGAACGCAGCTACAGCTCACACTGTACGACAAAACTGCAGGGTTTAAAAGTTCACACGTCATGATCTTTGTTCTCACGGTGTGCGACCCCACGCTCTGATGCGATCTACCTGCTCACACTGTACGTCTGAAAACCAGGTGCGACTCAGCTCCGCAGTGAGATGGCGCTACTCGGACTCGTCTATCTGGAAGCTAAACGAATAGAAGAGGAACATGAAGCTCACTAGAGTGGAACACGCTGTTTTGGCAATTTGTGCAATTTAGTGCTGAAAGCCCTAAAAAGAAAAGGAGATTATGTATTTGGACAAAGACATGGCTGAGCTAACGTGGCTACTACGGAGTGTCAGTTTGACAGAAAGAACTCCATTTCACTCATTGCCCCCCCGCCATGCTGCTGGGTTTACAGAAGAGAGGAAGAAGAAGAAGAATCCTTGTCTGCCCACTGAGTGATTTGCCCACGACCACCTTACGACGGCCGAATTTCAAACATGTTTGATTTTCTCCCGACCTTAAGATTCCTGATGGGGAGGGGGTCGTTAGAGGCTGATCGCCCCTCGTTACCCCCTGGTACACTAAACGATGCACCATCAGGCTGACAGACGGCCCAATTGAGAACTTCTCGCACAACTGGAAAATCGTCCCAAAAAGGGCCAAAAATCGTAGATTGTATGCCCGGCTTTACCGTCAAATTCTTAGGTAAGAGGATGAAATTACATCTGATTTTGCAGAGATAAAAAAGGTAACCTTTTATTTTAAACTCTGGAGCACAGAAATATCATGAATGCCTTTAGTATAATTCAAATTAATTTTAATCTAGATTATTCCAAGATTATAGTGAGATTAATCCTGATTTTAAAAATGTATCTATGTCCACCACTATTTTTTTTCTAATTGGTGTTCTTTCACTTGTTTTCTGCTATATTTATTTATTTATTTATTTTGCCCATTTGTCAAATAATCTCTGACCTAATTGTATAAAAAGCTACCTTCAAAGGATGAACCCATTTATGTGTGGATTAACGCCACACAAGTCCATAAACAATATAAACCCATAGGTGACTATTTCACTATAAATTATGTTACATCTGAAAACTTTTTCTTATGTCTGAACATGAAAACAACTGTTTATTAACTTAGTGTTAATTATTAAATCAGAGTATTAAGCCTAGCAGTGTGCAACCTTTAGAGTCCTCCTGTGTCCATGGAGGTGATTTCTGTTCAAACGCCTGTTTCCTTTCATTTTTATCATTTGTAGAGCTAATGATAGTCTGAGTTCTGGTTTAAAATAATCATTGGCTTATTTAATGATATAGTAGCTGCTGTTCTGTCCACTTCAGGTATTTGGCATGCTGAGGTAAGTAAATGAGAAAGATTAAAGGCATACTATGCAACATTTTTCAGTTAATTAATGTGTTCTATAACGTCTTGGATGATTAAATGAATCATTTCAGGTCGAACAAAGGTTTTCTCGGCCGCCCTGGTGGTCTGTAGGGGAAATACCGTCCTTGCAATTGCAGGAGCCCTCGGCCCGCACCCACAGGCTCAGAAGTCTCGTGCATCGCGATAGTCGGTCTTGCTTTACGGCGAGAACTGCTACACGCCCCCAGTGAAAGGCATGCTCGTTGCTAGCGCAGTGACGATATTTGTGCAGGTATCATGGCGGAACCAGCGAGAAAACAGCGAAATTTTCGAACTTGAACATTGGAACAAAATAGTCACTTACCGCAGTAGACATAGTGATTCGTTGCGTTCGCCTGTCTGCTAAGCTCAAAACAACCGCGCCTGGCTTGACGGAGAAACCAGGAGAACATCTGAGCATATTTACGACAGTGCACTTTTACTTTCGCCCTCTGGGGGGAGCCTCGCTGGAAAATCAACACTGGTTGCATAGTGTACCTTTAAATGGTTTTAGAGTTCAGTTCTTTTAAATCAATGCTGAAGACCTTTCTTCTTTATGTTGCCTTTCTCAAAATGGCGTTCATTTCTTTACTGTTTAATCTCTTATACTGCACTGTAATTTCTATTATTCTGTTTTACTTTGTTTTTATTTTTAACTGTTTCTCCTGTGTTTTATTTTTTTTTTTGACTGATTTTATGTAAAGCACTTTGAATTTCCCTGTTGCTGAAATGCTCTATACAAATAAAGCTGCCTTGCCTTGCCTTGCCTAGAGTCATTGCTCCAACATTTGTTCAGTTCTAGTGTTAAAACTCCATAGCAGCGTCCTTATTTCCAGACTATTTATGGTAACTTTCGGTTGCATTGATCATGTCACTGAATTTATCCACCATGTGAAACTAAATGTGGTTGGAAATATAATGATGTATCTCACAGAACTGGATGATTTTAAAATAGTTGCTTTGGGGCTTTTTGCTATTAAAATATTTGGCTCAGTGGTGCAGTGGGTAGCACTGCTGCCTTGCAGCAAGAAGGTTCTGGGTCCGATTCCTGGCCCGGGGTCTTTCTGCATTGAGTTAGCATGTTCTACCTGAGCATGTGTGGGTTTTCTCCGGGTACTCTGGCTTCCTCCCACAGTCCAAAAACATGACTGTTAGGTTGATTGGCTTCTCTAAATTGTCCTTAGGTGTGAGTGTGTGTGTGAATGGTTGTTAGTCCTGTGTGTCTCTGTGTTGCCCTGCGATGGACTGGCGAGGGTGTACCCCGCCTCTCGCCCATTGACTGCTGGAGATAAGCACCAGCACCCCTCGCTACCCCACTCGGCACAAGCGTGTAAGAAAATGAATGGATGGATGGAATATTTGGCAATTCATAATAGTTGACAAGACTTCAGTCACTTCTGCCCTGGTAGGCTGTCACAAATGCATCACTTTCCTACATCAAATCAGTAAAAACTACCAAAAGTACTATAATTTGACAAATAAATGCATATTCTACAACAAATAAAACAATAAAAAGCTTTATAATTCCCCTGTTTTCTGTAGCTTTGATTGGCTTGAAAACTCTCCTTCACTGCTCCACTTTCCTGTGTTTAGTGGTTGTAAGGAAAGCTGCTGCCCCCTGAAGGTGCTGCTGCCCCCTGAGGGTGCTGCTGCCCCCTGAAGGTGCTGCTGCCCCCTGAAGGTGCTGCTGCCCCCTGAGGGTGCTTACACCTTTTATTTCAAATTATTGCCCTGGACGCGATCACTGGCTTTAACTGCACTTAAAATACCACCATTCGATACAGAATACAGTATGCTTTCATGGTCAGGTACAACAACTGGGAAGTAATATCAGAGGGTAACCTGCCAGAGTCTAAAGAAAAGTATTGAAGGCCACTGAAGGTAGACTTTAGTGTAATTATAGTGTAATTATACAGTAGATGGTCTAACTTTTAAAATGGCATAATCTGCAGCCTGTTTGGAAAGCTAACACATTCTTTCCTCTGCTGCGGTTAGATTGATGCTGAGCATATATGTGATTGCCTCTTCCTCGACATTGCATCAAATGTGCTGTCTGGCTTTACTCCATGTTTCTTCATGGTCTCCTCACTCAGACACAGATCTTGCCTTTGTTTTCTCTGCATCTGAGCTCCCACTCTTTTTTTTTCCAATCTTCGGTTTATATTTTTTATCTTGCTGGCCACTTTCCATGTTTTTGTTTTTTTCCGCATCTCTCCCGTTTTCTTCTGTCTGCACTTTATCTCCTCCATCTCCCCAGCTGTCCCTCTCGCTCTTCTCTCCTGCCCTCCCATCTGCTGATGATGCCCTGATTATCCTACACAGGGAGGTTCTCTCCCTCTGTTCTGCCCCACATCTATCTAGACCTGCTCCTTTCCTCTTTTTGTTCTCCGTCACCTTCTTAGTTACATTTCCTTTCCTTTAACCTTTCTTTGTTTTTATTTTCCTTTTCTTCTCTGCAAATATGCAGAGCTTTATGCTTTATGAATCCTAACCATCCTCCGCTTTATTCAGCCAACTCTTGTGTTCTTTCCAACCAGTCCACACCCTACAGCAGTGGGATCAAAATGTTGCAGAGACGGAGCATGAGCCAAGATAAGCTTTCCCTGTAGGTCACTGTCTATGTACCGGCTGATAAGAATCAATCTGCACCCCAGGATACAAGTCTTTTGGTTGTGCTCTTTCTATTTCATACAGTCCCTGTTCTTTTATTTTTCTCTCACCTCAATCCAACCCATTTGTTCTAGTGCACTGCCAGAAACACTGTAGTGCGGCATACTCATCTTTTCTTCCAGTTTTTCTTTCATAGGCCGTTTTATTTCATTTTTCAATCTTTCTTGTTTCATTCATTCATGTTTCACTAACGGGCGCTCTGTAGAGAACTTCTCTTTCTCTTAATTGCTGAGGGTTTTCTGCAAGATGGATGAAAGGAGCATCTTTAATCTGGTCAGCCCAAGGGTCGGGCTTGTTTTCTAAAGCAGCTAGAAGTTGATGCAACACACCTGGGAGCCAAGCAACAAACTCAAAGACAGAATCTGTCCTTTAAACAAAGTCACGCCTTCGGTCTTTTATTGCATGGCATAAGCTCAGATTGTCTATGCTGCATGTGAAATTAGCAGCGTGGAGACAAAGCAGAAAGACCCTGTGGTCATATGTGGCGTGAAGTATCACCCCCCCCTCAGCATTTGGTGTGATCTGTCAGCCAACTGTGCTTGATTTTATTCCCTCCACTTACAAAGACAAAGATGGCCGTTTGACTTAGATTCAAGCCTCCACAAAGCGTGTTCAGCAATAGCCTGGCGTTAAGACACAGCAGTTGGTAGATGGAGGGTAGCTTGCTGAACTCCCAGCAATACACCACAGAGAAGAGAACCAGAGAGGTTCGATGTCAGGAAGAACTTTATGCAAAGCAGAACATTTCATTTAGCTTATTTACTTCAGGTCACAATGAATTTTTGAAAGATGTGGAATTTGGCCGGATGTGTTTCTGCAGGAAGGAATATGTTTGCTTACATGTATAAATGGAGATGTATATATTACTTCTATCTATGTGTATATAAATGTATATAATTGTGTATATTTGTGAGTGAACATTGGGCAGAAAACAGGTTTAACAGGAAGGTTACTCTACTTTAAGTGAATTTAAGTGCAATTAGAGGGAGAGGTGGTATGAAAAATAAGTTTTAGTTCTTCTTACCCATTTTAAAACAATTTCCAATACTTTGATGTCATTTCTCTGACTGTACAAACAGACAGGCTTATTTGGTGGAGGGTTTTGTTTCTGTTTATGTTCAGTGTTAGCTTAAAAAAATTGTGAGTTCATATAGCACAAAAAATGAATCTGACACACCAAGGGATTTTCAAACACAGCTTCCTGCAGGAGGAGTAGGGTTGCCTGCTCACATTTCAGCACCTTTCTGCCCTGCTCCCTTCACACTAGAGCCTTTTATTAACAGATCACAACAGGATGGGGGGGGGGTCTTCAGACAGAATGACCCTGAAATGACCTTCTGGCTGGAGGCAGGTCTTCGATGTTTCATATGTACACACATTAACTGTCTTCAAAAAATCTAACATTCAGTTTGAAAATTAGTGTTTGGTTTGGTTGATGTTAACTAGTCTCTTATGTGTGTATTTGGTTTATTGTTTATTGTCAAAAAAACATTACCTGCTTTTTCTCATAGTAGCTTCATCTGGTCTGTTCCTGTTTGGCTGTGACTCCATCCTGGAGAGAAATATCAGCTGTGCTGCTGCCATCAACACCTTTGTTTCTAGATGTTGGAGTTTGGCCTGTTTTCCAGTGTAGTCCTGTTTCTCTGACTGTGACTAACTGGATGTGCTCTCTTCATCCTCTGACATGGGAGCTGGCTCGGAGCTCGTCTGCCTGGCTGTGTGTTTCCTGGACGGGGCCGCCTGTGGAGCTGGTTGACAGTTGCCTTTTGTATCTATGCTTCTTTTTCTATGTCTGCTTCTGTCTCCTTGAACCCCAGTGGGCCTCAGCAGATGGCCGCTCACACTGAGCCTGGTTCTGCTGGAGGTTTCTTCCTGTTCAAAGGGAGGTTTTCCTCTCCACTGTCGCTACAAGCATGCTTAGTGTGAGGGATTGCTGAAGAGTCAATGAGTCGATGCAATCAGCTGGTTTTCCTTAGATAGAAAACTTTGAATCAATCTGACTGGATGATCTGGTTGAACTGGAAAGTGACCTGAGATGACATGATGTGAATTGGAGCTATAGAAATAAACTGTTTAAATTGAATTGAATTACTTATCAGAGGAAAACCTACAGTGAAGCAGGTCAGAGTGTGGTCTGAGGGCACCATGGAGAAACTCCAGGACTGTTTTGAAGGCTCTGACTGAAACATGTTCAAAGCTGCAGTAACCGAATTGGAGCTATAGAAATAAACTGAATAGAATTGATATAATTTAAGAACTATAAGGGAGTATGGAGGATGAGCCCTTACCACAAAAAGAAGGTCACTGTAGAGGTGGATGGGAGTGGACCACACACCTACTGCCACGGAGAGATTTATCAAGCCCAGCTTTGCTCCCCGCAACACATGGTTAATTTAGCAGCCATTACAGGTGACATCTTGATAAATAGAGAGAGCTGTTCACGCATACACAGGCAATAAGCATAAACACACACATATCCACGCACAAACATGCTCATAGGAAGAATAATGGTCATTTTACTGCAGTCTGCAGGAGGACAAGAGATAAAAGTTAGTGTTGGCAGAATGATGTGTCAGGCTGGTTTCATTAACTCAGAGATAGAAGACTCCTGTCTGGGCCATCAGCGATTATTCTACAGGAGGAAATTATTCATCACTGCTGGAGATGGACATGTGCACTAACACAGTGACAAATGATCCAGTTAGTTAATCCCAACTACTTATGCAGGCACCCAACTAATCCTGTCTCTAATTAGGACTCCTGCTAAACATGGATTTAAGATGTACTAAAGTGAAATAACGAAGTGCACCTGAGTGTGCAACCTCAGAGAAAAAGATTGCATTCAGTCAGAAGACAACAGCCTATTGCTCATGAGTCCCTCCATCGTTTATCATCATTTTCATCCCTTTAAATATGAAATATATTGATTTGCAGGAGCTGCCCTTCACCGCTTTGAGTAGGAGGTTCCACAAGCAGCACGAATATTCGATCACTGTCAAACATGTGTTGGCTCTGCCTGCGACAAACATACACTAAGCTGTTCTACAAAGCGCTGTCTATTCAAACCAGCAGATGATATAGAGTTGCTCTACCCACACAGGCAGGAAGCCGTCTGCCTACGGTTGAACGGCAGCCCAGAACCGGCAGTGGATTGAGAGTGTCCTTTATGAGGCAGCAACTCTGCTCACGCTTTCTGTTTCTGCAGCAAGTTGGCAGAAAGCAGAACAGACATGCAGACAGACAATAGATAAGTCTCCATGGAGATCAGCCTGCGCCGCCACGCCGTCACCGCTTTCCTCTCCAGTCCCACCGCCTGCAGGGAAACTAACCCTTTTAATACTCATTTTGAAAACATGGAGAAATTTGTTTTTCCTGTGGATTTTGGTGGATATCAAGTTTCTCCCAGAGATTCACTTCAGATGCAGTGAAAATGAAATGAGAATATAGAGCAGGAGCTGCTACCGCTGATGAAGAAATAGCAGAAAGCCAAACTCTCTCTCTGTCTTTGTCATCGCAGTAACAATCATATCCGATCGAACAATCACGTCAATGCAAACCTGATTTGATTATGGTCTTTCATGGCATTTTTTCCTCTGGCTGCTGGTGTTGGGAGCAGAGTGCTGTCATTACCTTCGGCTCTCATCGAGATGCATCCTGAAGGTCAGGCCTGATATATTGGAGCGACAGCTCTGTCATAGAGAGCAGCCATTATCCACGATACCGAACAGGATTATTCACTCTCCCAAGAGAGCAGATACGGAGCAAAGTAGGTGCAGATTAAAGAAAGACAGAGCCAAAAGAAAGAAAGAATGGAAACAGAAAAAAACGGAGAAGCTAAAAAAAAACTTGGTGAAAAACTGATTGGTGACAATGCCCCCCCCCACACACACACACACTGAACCACTTAAAGCTGACACCTCAGTGCAACTGTTTCTCTCCCCAGCAGGCAGTCAGGGATGACATCGGTGTACCTGAGCGAAGCTGCACCAGTCCCAGCCCAGTTAGAGCTGACACCAGGAAATAGTCTCCTTCCCCCGCTGCCTCTGTTTCAGCTCAACATTTTTCCTCAGTGGAGATGTCCTCTGACAGGATCCTGCAGGAAAACCTCTCCACGCGGCTCTTAGCTAAAGATATCCCCTCAGGCTGGAATTTAAGGAGGGAAAGGCCTGCTGGTTTGAGTGAATTTAAATAACATTGATCTGTCCCCTTATCTCCGAGAATTTCTGCCAATAATCTTAAAATGTACGGACATACCGTGTTATGTCCCATTATCCAACAAATCACAACATCATGGGGTATTAAAAGCAAGGCGCTAAGCTTGGCAGCTGATGGGAAAACTTGTCCTAATAGGGTTCCTCTTGAACCTTGAGCCCATCTTCCATCTGACTCTGGTTTTCTCTGCAGGCTGTGGTGATGAAGTGCTTTGTGCCTGCAGTACACCAGCAGTGTGCCGTGCATGATAAAGAGAGAGAGAGCCATGAACTCAGCTGCCGGCAAAAAGCTGCAGGCCCAAAAAGCATGCACTTAGAGCAAAAGGTGAATAGATAATTGGAAAGGCAGTAAAACATGAATTGGCTTCGTTCAGCCACTCAGTCCCATGCATAAAGTCATACACAGAAATGAACATGACTACCTGAACTTATATGCAGATGATGCTAATGCTTAAAGACAGCCACATGTGCTCATACAGACGGAAAGAAACAAATAGCAAAGCAAATTACTTTCAGGGACGTTAAACTTCTGAAGTTTAGCTGTTTTTCTCATGTCTTTAACCATCGTCCTTTTGCGCGTGCTTTCAAGTTAAAGCCGGGCATACACCGCAATATTTTCAATCGGTAAACGGAGCTACAGCTCAAACTGAATGACAAAACTGCAGCGTATAAAAGTTCACAGCTCATGATGTTTGTTCTCACACTGTGCAGCCCGACGCTCTGATACGATCTACCTGCTCACACTGTACGTCAAAAAAGCACTTCGAACTGAGCGATGAGAGGTGGCGCTGGACGGACTCATCAGTCTGGTAGAAGAAGAGGAAGAACTCCCTTGTTTGCACATGCAGAGTGCTCAGGGTTCCGGTAAATCGGCTCATAGCTCTGATTCAACAGCAGGATTTACCCACAACCACCTCAGGAGAGACGGCTGAATTTCAACTAAGGGTGTGCAAAATAATCGTCATGACGATGCATCGCGATTCTAATTTTTGTGATCTACTGCATCGATTCTTGACGCCAAGTATCGATTCTTAATTTTAAAAAATGAACAACTAAAATGCATGAATGGTTGACGCACATCAGCCAAACCAAGTGGAATACAACTTCCAGTCCAGCAGATGTCGCTGTGGATGTGTTGACGCTCGCTGCTTTGTGTCACAAGCATGTCCAGCCGTGGGATACTGCGACGAGTCGTATGAAATAAAACATGGAGGACACTATGAAAATTCACCCCGGTGTTCCATCATATTTCAAGTCAGATGCTGGGATGCATTTCGACTTTAAAAACAAAGAAGGTAAAAAGAAAATTGATATGATGCACGTCATTTGCAAAAGGGGAAATATACATTTAAATGTTTTCTTTCATTGGTTTAAAGGACCACTGAGGCCATGTAAACGGCACTGATTATCCTTATTTTGTTATTTTAAGTTTGATGAATCCTAAGATCTTTTTTTCAGTGTGTCCACACCAGTAATAGTAAAATTTCTGTCCAGTATTTGTTTCCATGGCAACACCTCCAAAAGTCGTTTCAATAAATACAGCTATGTATGAATTCAGTTGCTTTCAGTTATGCATCAAATGAAGACACGATCCAGATCACACCCAGCCAGTCAGCCACTGGTAAGGGCTGCATCCTTTTCCTACAGTGTTCAGTGAAAACATTGCAACGCATCGCGATGCATCGCAATATTTCAAGTATCGTGATGCATCGTGATAGAATCGAATCGTGACTTCTTTGCCAATACCCACCCCTAATTTTAACCATGTTTGATTTTCTCCCGACCTTATGATTCCTGATGGGGAGGTGATCGCCCCTCGTTACCCCCTGTACAGCTACATCACGCACCATCAGTGTGAAAGTCGGCTGGATCGAAGAATTCTTGCAGCCCGAAAAGGGCAAAAAATCGTACCGTCAGTGTTGCCAACTCCTCCGTAAGGAAAGCAGCTATTGGCTGTGCTAAAAGTCGCTGAATGACCTCATTGCCTAATTTATATAATCTGCCATATGATGGGATGTGCATGTTATTGAGGCTGTGGGAGAAATAACGTTGTTAGAGAAAGACAAAGTGGGTAAAAACACTCAGAATATATAGAGCTACTTTTTCTCTCCATTATCCCCTAGAACCCTACGGACCCACCGGTGGGTCCAGCTGCTACATGACCTCGTAATTTTAACAAACCCCCAGTATTGATGTAAAAAACACATTTGGCACAGTTTGGTGACATTTTTGGATAAATGTGCCAAAATGGCCTCTCCGCCTAAGAAATTTCTCACTAATACCATTTTAAAATAAATATGATTCATCTGATTGAGTCCAAATTTGGTATATTTTTACACAACATTTAGATTTAAAAGTCTGTACTACTTTTTTGTGCTATAAATAATATTTTGGTAGTGTTTTGCAATGTTTATTTCAAAGAAAATTTTGGCGAGGTTCAAAAAATGCTAAATATTTTGTATTTTGTCCCTAATATTTCAGGCAGGGTCAAAGCTACAATGGTGCTGACTCCAGAAAACCATTCTATGACATCTTACCTTTACAGACGTACCAAAAGTTTCTTCTTAAATCTAATAGCTTTGAGGCTATAAGTTATTTACGTTTTTGTGTTTTTGTCAGGCAGAAATTTATTTATACCCCCTGAGAGTGTAAGAGGTTAAGGCTATTTATTAATTTTTTTATTTTATTTTATTTTTTATTAATTTTGCTTAAAAATGCCCATGAAATGATGCTTGTTACGCTGCCGTGCATTATGCATAGGTTAGGCTTTCATTGGACATAAGTTCTGGACTCATTCTGAATACATAGAAAGTTCAGCGTATTCCAGAGTTTTAGGAGATTCTAGGACGTCTGGCACAGGTGGATAAATCAGCAAAGGTGTGACCGGGCCCTAAAGCCGTTTCTAAGCTGCACCTCTAGATTCTGCATAACTACTAATGAGGAAACTTCTTTGCTTTAAATGTCTATGGATGCTAAACCATATAGATGATAAAAGGTAAGCACTACAAAAGAATAATTCTGTAAACGTTGGCCAAAATCATCATCTTGCAACATATTTGGGCTTTATCAGACTTTTTTTACACAAACATCTGACAGTTCTGCATTCAGCATCTCCATGCACATATATATTCAGCTCAGCGTTAATCTGAAGGGAATGAAAGTAGACAAGAAAATGATATGCAGTAAAAGCGCCTGTTTTCTTTCTTTTGTAGCTTGTCATACATATGAATTCAGCCAAATGGTAAAAAAAAAAAAAACATAACAGAGGCAGAGGTTTGTTATTCTGAAGCAAATCTTGTTAGTTTACTTATGAACACAGTCAAGCCTCAGGGCCAGTTTTCCTCTCTTCAGCTGTGGGCTTTTTAGGAGCTGAGCAACCCCTGACTCTTTGTTGTGGCATATTTTCTACCTTGTTGTTCTCAGTATAGCATGTCCTCCATTCCTCTAAGACCGTGAACATGAAGGCGGTTTGACAACCGCAGACTCTCCAGATGATCCAGTCTAGCACTGGCTCAGCCTCCTAGCTGAGTAGGTGGTAAGGCACAAGAAAATGTATTGGACTTTATATTAGGAGGTGTTGTTTGCTGATAATTTTGCCAGCAAACACAAGTATTTCTTTTTTTTTTTTAGCTTTATGGACGACTAGTTTTCTAGGCCTTTTTAATGTACGTGTGTTTTTGTTTTTTTGTTCCTTTTATCTCACATACACGATGGTGATAGGCTGGTGCAAATCCAAGGGTCCAGTGGAAGAGAGGTTGGTGCTCTCTGGGAACAGGGGACCAAAACAGCTCTAATAAGTAACAATCTACATTAGTGAGACCAAAAAAAGAAAATTAAAAACAATCCGCTTGTCAAGTCTGAAGACGTTTCTCTTCCATCCAGGAAGCTTTTTCAATTCAAAATGTCAGAAATAGCGTTTAGTTCCAGGTTTTATCCAGCAGCTCAACAAAGCCTGGTTTTAGTTTAGAAAACATGCAAATAGAAACGGATGAACGGGTCCCCCCCTTTGGAATGGGGGTCGACCGGTAGATTGTAGAACAGAGTCCAGTAGATTGTTTTTAATTTTCTTTTTTTGGAATAACTATGATTAGATTAGATTAGATTCAACTTTATTGTCCTTACACAGGTACAGGTACAAGGTAACAAAATGCAGTTTAGGTCCAACCAGAAGTGCAATGGCAGCAAGTGCAGGATAAATAATGGTTCCATAAATACAGGACATGGGTTCTACTGAATGAGTATAGAGATGAATGCTATTATAAATAATGAATATAATATATAGATCACTAGTGTGAACTAAATCTACAGCTGGATATGTACCGAATATAATATACAGGTGGATATTACTCTAAAAAACGGTTTTTACAGTTATGTACAATAGCATATATACAGATGGGTTTTACTATAGAATGAATAAATAAAGTTTGGACAGAAGCTATCTAAATTAAAGTGCAGTGGAAGGTAATTGCATATTACAGTTAAAGTATGTTATTGCAAATGTACATGTAAACAATTGGTGCTGTGAATAAGCAGGCGGCAGTGCAAATATAAGCAGTCAAAGTGACCTGGATGTCTGAGGAGCTTCACCAGTATATTAGTGAGTCTGCCCCTTTAGGTGCTTTTTCTTCCATTTTTCCAAGTAGAAAATTCAGAGCATCAAACAAATTTAAATATCTGCCAATGAAAACACAAAACAGGCCCCAAATCTGCATGCAAAAGATGAAACCTGCATGGCCCCAGGGCAGGGGGCCCTGGAGGTTTTTCAAAAAGGTATGAAAATGGAAAAAAGTGTTTTTTTTATTATTATTTATTTATTCTAATATGGTGTACAAGAGCTCAAACAAACATTCATTATATTTTCAATGCTATAAATATTTCTGTCAAGGAATATTTGCGTTATAGCCTGTAACACAGGTTTCAGCGCGGCGCGGTGCAGGCAGGTGGCTGCTGTAAACAAAGCGGCGGGCGTGTCTCAATGGATCCAAAAAGGAAAAAAAGGAAGATAGCTGATGAGAACAGAGGATTCAAAGAAGAATGCAGCAAATCATTTAATTTCATTACCAATGAGGAAGGATTGCCTGCATGTTTTCTTTGCAATGAGAATCTGTCAAATGATAAAAGAGTCATTAGGAAATGCATTTCCAGGGAAGGCTGCAAAATATGCATTGATGTGGAAGTTCAGAGCATTAATATATATGGTGCAAATATGCAGTGTTTTGGTTTGGTTTTGTTGCTTCTGGTTTTGTTGTGCCCTGGCTGCTGCAGACGAGCTAACGTAAGCCCTGGCTGCCGTTCACCTCGGAGGTCCACCGGTTGCCGGGTCCTCTCAACTTAAATTTTCAAAAAAAAAAATTTTATTCTGCACTAAATCAGTAAATGGGCCATATTGTGAAGCTTAAAGTATAATTTTCTTGCCTCAAATGATCTTAAAACATATTTTTATTAAACAACGGAAAACAGAACTTCTCTGCGAGCGCTAACCTGGAAGCTGCTGCTGCAGTGCATGCTGGGAAAGCTGTCAATCTGGAGGACAGACAATTCTGCTTTGATGCATGGTGGGAAAAGGGGAGGGGCGAGAAAAAAATCCAGGGACTGTGTCCGTTCTCAGTCTGCTGTTCTAGTGAATTGGAACAGCGCTAGGGCTGAAAATGATGACGTTTCACGAGGACACGAGAACGCACAAGTACACAGATGGAGAAACGACCAAAGACACACACCTTCCGCAAAGTTTAACCTTTGTTTTTTCAGCCAACAGAATATATTCCCAACAGTTATTGACTTTATCAAGAGTTCTTCTGGCAAGACGAGTCCTTTTCTATCTACTGTTGGAGCGTTGGACCAGAAAAAAAACTTGCATGCATGCATGTTTAGACAGTAATGTGATTTTTATGATAACTGATCCAACGCCAACAAATTAGTTATATATTAAATCTCAAAGTTGAATTTTAGTCCCATTTTTTTCCAGTGCTTCTACAAAGCATGACTTATTCACAGAATATATTTACATTCCTTACACACATTTTCCAGAGGAGCAATACATACTGCTGACACTGTATATCATAGAGGTGAGTGCAGCTTCTCTTACCATCAAAACAAACACATGTCTTCTTTAAATCATAATAAAACACCTACATAAACTCCTGAATAAAAAATAGAAAAGAATTTATGTATTACCAAAAGAATAGAAATTCTTTCTGCATTTCCTTCCATCTGGTTCACAGTCAAAGCTCCGAGGATTAAATTAGGCAAGAGAAGAGTTTCTTCGCTGTAGTAAAGAAGGTAAAGGGTGGGTTAGACTTTCTACCAGAGCTACAGTCATCATTTAAAGAAGATCTCATGGGGTTCAGAAGAGCCAGGCTGACCTGAGCCGACCTTTGGAGCCCACGCTCAAACAGCCTGACATCTTCACACGGGTCAAACACACCTCTCCAGGGTGTGATTAAAAAAGTTACAGGTGTGATTTCGCTGGAAAATACACCTCTTTAAGTGCCTCCACAGAAACTGCATGATGTTCATGTATCAGCAACATGTGCTTTCTCATCTTCAAGATATTTCTACCTGGGAAAACATCCATCAACCTGTTCCACCAGTTCAGAAATGTTACTATCAAATGTGCCTCCATTATGCAGCATTAAAATGCAAATAATATTAATATAGAACAAAACTAAAAAATATAATTGAGTAAAAGCAGCGCAGGTTATAAATCTATCTCTACTGCATTGCTTCTGTTTGCAGAAGAAAAAAATGATGCCATTGTAAAGCTTTGCTACTCGTTTGTCTTTCTGAACACTTTAAACAGTTTGATGAAGCTGACCAAACAGTGAATATCCTCAGAGCCTCGTCTCACCATGAATACTGCTCATATGTGTTAATGCTACAGCGCTGATGCATCTTTTGCTCACACATCACAGTGTTGACTAGCCTGGTGAGACCATCCTGATCTCGCGAGCTTTCAAAATTTAACTCGCAGATCAGTCTGGAGACTCCTCGTTAAAGAAAATTTGGAGCCGTTCACCAAACGAACGTCCAATCAGCGTTGGCTTTGAGGCGGGTTGAGGTGTGACGCAACGAGAAGCGCGACAGTTCAGTCTAAAGAACATGGCGGCTTCAGCCGATGAAACTAGCGTTAGCGTGGCTATCGAGCAAGTTTTATCGGAATTACAGAGTATTTCTTCACTGAAAGAAGAGCAAAACACTGCTCTGGAGGCTTTTCTCAGAGGAAAAGATGTTTTTGCTCTTCTCCCGACTGGCTTCACCAAGAGTTTGATCTATCAATTGGCTCCTCTTCGTCGTCGCTCTGTTAGTACGTCATATGCTTCGTTGATCTGATTGGTTTATTTGGCCCGTCTATCACCAACATAGGCCAATCAGCTAACCAGTATTTTCGCCCCTTCCCAAAATTACTTCAACGGAAGGTTTCAAGATGGATATGTGGAGCAAATCCATCTGGCGGAGTCAGGTTAAGTGTTGACTCCTGAAACCCCGTTAATTAGTCTCACTTTCCTCGGCACGCTTGATACTAAAACCTGAAGCCAACAAGACGTCCAATGAAAGTCACTGAAGGTTCTCATAAAGGAGTGAGATTTCCTGATGTTTTAGTTATCATCCAATCTAAACTAAATAAATAAATGGTGATTTTATGCCCTCAAATATTTTACAAAAAGAATTACGACCACACAATACAAAAAGGAATGGAACATTTAAAGTAACATAATATAAATAAAAATCACCTTTAGTGGGATTCTGGAGAGAAACAGTTTTTCTAACACCAACAAGTTTACAGTAATTGTTCTGTTACTTTGCTCCTTTACCAAATATTACACCAAATATGTTTCCCTATGATGAGATTTTGTACAATTTTACTTGATTTATTACCTTGAGTCCAGCCATTTGAACCCATTGTATCCTATATTTTATTATATGGATTTATATTGTGATAAAAAAAACCTTTAAAATTTAATTCAGTGTATTTCTATAGCTCCAATTCACATCATGTCATCTCAGGTCACTTTCCAGTTCACCAGATCATCCAGTCAGATTGATTCAAAGTTTTCTATCTGAGTAAAGCCAGCTGATTGCATCGACTCATTGACTCTTCAGCAATCCCTCACACTAAGCATGCTTGTAGCGACAGTGGAGAGGAAAAACTCCCTTTTAACAGGAAGAAACCTCCAGCAGAACCAGGCTCAGTGTGAGCGGCCATCTGCTGAGGCCCACTGGGGTTCAAGGAGACAGAAGCAGACATAGAAAAAGAAGCATAGATACAAAAGGCAACTGTCAACCAGCTCCACAGGCGGCCCCGTCCAGGAAACACACAGCCAGGCAGACGAGCTCCGAGCCAGCTCCCATGTCAGAGGATGAAGAGAGCACATCCAGTTAGTCACAGTCAGAGAAACAGGACTACACTGGAAAACAGGCCAAGCTCCAACATCTAGAAACAAAGGTGTTGATGGCAGCAGCACAGCTGATATTTCTCTCCAGGATGGAGTCACAGCCAAACAGGAACAGACCAGATGAAGCTACTATGAGGAAAAGCAGAGAGAGCAGAACGTTAGAGATTGAACTAACAGATTCTGCAGAGTGGGAGAATTAAATCTAGTGTATTTTTACATTTTTAATGATCAAATCTGACAAAACTTTGCAAAAATCTGCTGATTTAATTATGTTTGGAGCAAATAATAAGGGGGTTAATGGAAAAAGACTCAGTTGTCAGTGATGGTATACAATCCATCCTGGTGAGTATTAACTTATGCAGAAGCAATAGGAAACACATCAAACTGTTCAAAATGAGTTTAAAAGTTGACAACAGGAAGGAGGGAAAATGCTCAGCATGACCTTCATTACACCATGTTTCTAATAACGGCCCGGAGCCGTGCTCCATAATCCTTAAACACTTCAAATGACCAAAAAGAATCAAACTTCTGGAACAGAAGGTTTACCTCAGTGACGTGGTTATCAGTGGTTACAAGAAAACATAGAAATACTTTTATCACTTCCACCTCTTCTTGATGGCAATAAAGAGTTTGTTACTGCTGCTGTGACGTCAGTTTTATTGCAAATCTTCTTATAATTTCTTTGCCACTGAATCTAAAACCACCGTCAAACTAAAATACAACATAAACTTATGTGAGATGGTGTCATGAGTAGAAAAAGACATAAAAAATAATATTACATGTAAACATCCCTCGCTGGCTGACGCTTCCTTTTGAGGTAGAAATGAGAAATAAAGAACTTCTTTAACTTATATTTCTTTTGTAAAGCTTCTTGCAGATGTCATGCCTTCATACTGTGTGCATCTTCTCTTCTGGTTTTCCAGTGAACATTCTAGATGCAACTTTCTACATAAGCCTTTCAAAATAAGTTTAGTTGTTATGACAGAAAAAATGCATATTACAAAATAAAACATGTAAACTAAAAATATGGCTTTAAAAGTGTATATTTACCTAACTAAGCTCCAAATGTTTTTTTTTTTGTTTTTTTTTTTTGGTATGAATATGAAGATAAAAGAAATCTATGAGGATTTTAATTGGAGCCTTTATGTGTTTACTGTATTTTTACTGTTTGAGGAACATTGAACTTTTCACATGTGCTTTGTATGCATACAACCTCTATTCAAACAGTCAATATATAATAATTACTGAACAGAAAAATAAATATTCATCTTATTACACTCCCTGTTAGTTCTCTTAATCAGTTACATAAGAAGACATTAAGTTCTGGATAAATTAGCAAAGCTTAGCGCTACCATCAATTACAAAGCAAGGCTCTGTTGAACTGACTTATAAAGGTCAATTTAGCAATGATGGGCATTCCTAATTAGCTTGAAGAAAAAACCTCAACAAGAGATCTGCTGCTAACCTACAGGCAGAGCTGAGATGTATAGATGGGTCAGAGCTGAGAAAAGTAAATTAAATATCTGAAAGTTTTCTCGGTGAGGTGGCAGACACACCAATGGACACATAGATATTACATTAGTAAAACATTAATAAAAGCCTCAGGTTTTATGTTTACAATAAGAGGACAAAGACAAAATAAAGTCCAAGGTGTTCTTTATATGAAACTCTGGGAAGACCTTAAAGAGCTCTTCTTGTGCAATATAACACTTTTCTTCCTTATTTGCATCACAAAACAAAACAAAAAATAAATAAATAAACAAATTAATAAATATGTCAAAAACAAGTTCTCTATACAAGAACTAAAATCCTTGCCTTGAAGTAAAGCACCTATAACCATGGTGACATTTTGAGCTATGTTGCTTTAAATGTCATATTCAGAATCCAAACGTCTTAAAGTTCTTTAAATCTGAAATGATTCCATCCTGTTCAATAAATGATCAGTGTTTTTAATTCAGAGTAATTTTCATGTGAATGTGCTTTACTGGAGGCATCCATGTTTGTCAAAGAACACTACTGCCACCTACTGGTTAGTGACGTCACGGTGCGGTATCGGCTGTTGATCAAGTCCCAGTGCTGTATCTGGTGTTTGTCACAACGCGCTATTATCCAAGTCATCTTGAAAACATTCTTCTTCCAAATGTTGGCTACATATTACGGGTTTTTTCTCTGGCCAGAAGTTCGATGGCAAATCCTCCCTCTTCAAGTTGGCGATCAAACGACCAGAGATGGCAAAAGTACTCACTTTCCGTACTTGAGTAAAAGTACAGATACTTGTGTTAAAAAATACTCTGGTAAAAGTGGAAGTACTGATTAAACTTCTTTACTCAAGTAAAAGTAACAAAGTACAGGCTTGTAAATTTACTTAAAGTATAAAAGTAAAAGTAGAAACCACTTTTTTCATGCCGTTGCCTACATTTTAAATGGATGTCTGCCAATAGGACTAGATCTCTGTTGTGTTCATTTTCAATCATCTCGTCGTCCATGCTACTATGCTAACGCCACCGCCACCAAGCTGCAATGATTTGCCGCCAATGAATACCGCCGAATCTGTCGATTCATCTTGTAGTGGTGCGTCAAATGCAACGTAGATTCCCATCCAGTTAGATTGAATTTGGTATTGATGACGTGAAAAATAATAACGGTAACTCCATTGAAATGATTCAAAACTAAAGTAACGAGACAATTTTTTAAAATGTAAGGAGTAGAAAGTACAGACATTTGTGTAAAAATGTAAGGAGTAGAAGTAAAAAGTCGCCATAAAAATAAGTAGTAAAGTAAAAATATCAGAAAAATCTACTTGAGTACAGTAACGAAGTATTTGTACTTCGTTACTTCCCATCTCTACCAACGACCAACCCGTCCGTGGAGGATCAGGAATCAGAAAGGTGGAATAACTCTTTTTTTCACTTTTACCCGATGTATTCCAGCATCCAGCTGCCATGCACGTGGGCATTGTCAGTTTCACTATAGCTCTGGTGAATTTCAATGGTGAAGTCCTCTGGAAATCTTCAATAATTGTTGTTGATTGCAGATGTGTCTAGTAGTTCCCATTGATTTAGCTTGGAAAGCGGGGAGAATGGCGCTAGGCTTACCGCACCGTGACGTCACTGCTGGAAGATGGCAGGAGGGAGGGGCTACTATATTTGTCCAGACTCAGTTGACATTATTCCTTGCTGACCGGACTTTTCCTTTAACATGCTAGAAATCAACTATGGTCTGGACTTCACAGGACCTGCGCCTCTGAGGCCGCCTAACCTGGATTTATACAACATGAGGATCGAGGAATCTACTGTAGGAATGATGTAAACTGCTTCCAACTGTTAGCAGAAGCTGAGTCTGAAGATTCAGAACAATTACCTGAACAATTCAGGCTTTGCTGCAGCATAGAGATCTAAATCTGTCCAGCTCTCTCTTGGCCTTCCATCGTTCGAAATCTGTTCATTTCTTTCCTGATGTATTTTGTGTAGACAGTCTATAAGCTGACTGTCTGGCATAAACAGAATTACTGTGAGTGCACTGAGCTTCTTGAGAAGCTTGGGTGGAGGGTGGCCAGAGTGTTTACAGGGCACGCTGCCTTCTGACAAACTCACAAATTCACTTTTAAAGCTGCAACACTATATTTTTAAATCGAATAGCACTCAGATCCAAGCCAAACGCTTTCCTTTTTCAATCTAAACAAGCAACAGTTAATTAAAATGGAAACTTAATGTTTTTCTGCAGAAGGCTTGAGATGTCTGAACGCAGATATTATCTAGCATTGCATTTTGTTTTCCCTCTCCCTGTACTCGGCAGATTTAATTTTTAATAGAACATCTGCTGATCTAAAAAGGAGTTTTGGGCAGCTGTCGATGCACCCCTAGCTGTCAGTCAGGTTTCTCATGCCCCCCCTCTTCATTTCCCTGAGGGACATAGAAAAGAGGGAGGAAGAGAGACGCAGTTAATCAAAGGAGTAGTTGTGAAATTAAGACAGTTGAAAGTTACTGGATTGGATCTTGAATCCATTTGGTTTACTTCATGCCTGAGATGAAGTCTCCAGATAGACTCTGTTGTTTCTCAGGTTCACTGATTAAGATGGTCATGGCATATAATACTACAATAACACAGTGTTTTTGCACTCCATTTTCTTGTCAATGTGTATTTTTTGTTCATCCAGGGGAAGGCAAAGAGCAGCGACATTACTGATTAGTTGGAAAGAAAAAAGAAAAACCTTTTGTTTTGCAGTTTTTGGTTAAATGCAAATATTTTTTGACGTTTATCAGCTTCCTTTATGAAGAATTCTGAGATCCTCCTTTCAGAGTCAGACTATTTGTTTTGAAGGGTATCAACATGGACCCAGAAAGTGGCTTCACTGTATGATTACATATTTAACTGTGACACTGATGTAATCCTCAGAGTAGTGTGACCCTGCAGGACCTACCTGTGGATATGCATTTTAGAGCTTTAGCTCTGTAAGGTGTCTTCTATCTTGTTTCCTGCAGCTTTTTCCATCACAAAGAGGTAATTTGGTCCATTTCTCGTGATGGGGTGCTCATCCGCTCTCCTGTTGCAAACGGGCAGCTGACCCTCCAGTCAAGGTCCCTCGTCTGGCCGCTCTGAATGTTTTATTCATACATGTAGAGCTCAGTAAAGCGTTGAACCAAAACAAATGTTTGCTTCTGCTGCTTTCCCTGTTTATGTAAGACATCTTACGTCTCAGTGATGTTGTGATCCTGATACCCTTTCAGCAAACAAGCAGTCAGGTTTATTTCACTTGTTGTAAATCGGATATTTATGTGATGGTTAAACTAAGAATCTTCTTTGGGAATCTGGATGTTCAGCAAAATATTTTTTTAAACCTCTGAATTCTCCTATTCATGCTTTCTTACATTAGATAATAATTATTATAAAAAATCTTCTGCTTTAAAGCTGCTGAAGATTCTCAGTCATCCAGGTCATAGAAATTCCAAAAAAAGAAAATTAAAAACAATCCAGGGGACTTTGTTTTTAATTTTTGTTTTTTTTTGGAATTCTTTTGCTTTACAGTTTTATGGGTTTTTTTTCATGGTACTTTTTTGTTTATTTGTTATTATGAGTAGATTTAAAATAACTTATGTTTGCTATTTAGAATGCAGTAATCTGGTAATAAAGTAAAAAATCTTGGTGTTGTTTTTGATCAGGACCTGTCATTTAAATCCCAGATCAAAGAGGTTTCTAGAATTTCCTTCTTTCATCTGAGGAATATTGCTAAAATGAGCAATCTCCTGTCCAGGGGTGATGCTGAGAAACTAGTCCATGCATTTGTTACTTCAAGGCTGGACTATTGTAATTCTTTACTATCAGGAAGTCCACAAACTGTAGTTAAAAGCCTTCAGCTGATCCAAAATGCTGCACCCAGAGTTCTAATGAAAATGAAAAAGAGAGATCATATCTCTCCTATCCTGGCTTCTCTTCATTGGCTTCCTGTTAAATCCAGAATAGAATTTAAAATCCTCCTTCTCACATATAAAGCCTTAAATGGCCAAGCTCCATCTGATATCAGAGATCTGATTGTTCCTTATGTTCCTAACAGAGCACTTCGCTCTCAATCTGCAGGTTTACTAGTGGTTCCTAGAATTTCTAAAAGTAGAATGGGAGGCAGATCTTTTAGTTCTCAGGCTCCTCTCCTGTGGAACCAACTACCAGTTTTAGTCCGTGAGGCAGACACCCTGTCTACTTTTAAGGCTAGGCTTAAAACTTTCCTTTTTGATAAAGCTTCTAGTTAGAGTGGCTCAGGTTATCCTGAGCTATCTCTATAGTTCTGCTGCTATAGGCTTAGACTGCTGGAGGACATAGGGACCCCCATTTCATCATTCTGCTTCATTCTATCTCTATTCTCCCACTCTGCAGAATCTGTTAGTTCAATCTCTATCGTTCTGCTCTCTCTGCTTTTTCTCATAGTAGCTTCATCTGGTCTGTTCCTGTTCCTGTTCCTCTCCACTGTCGCTACAAGCATGCTTAGTGTGAGGGATTGCTGAAGAGTCAATGAGTCGATGCAATCAGCTGGTTTTCCTTAGATAGAAAACTTTTAATCAATCTGACTGGATGATCTGGTGAACTGGAAAGTGACCTGAGGTGACATGATGTGAATTGGAGCTATAGAAATAAACTGAATAGAATTGAATTGAATATGGATGTGTGTCATCAGTCAACTGGTCAAGTTTTAATCCCTGACCTTTAACTGGACTCCCACCATTTTGCTATTGTTCGACAATAAGCATCAGTTGTCTAGTTTTTGCAAACTTTTCACTTCAATCAACAGGATTTAAATTCAAGAATTTTTAACTTAGTCTTCATTCCTCTACAGTTTATGAAGTTGGCAATGCACTTTTATTTGATCTTTTGCCACAATGCATTTAAAACCAAGGTGGCTGCTGCAGGTCGCAGTGATTGTCAGCCCATCCCTTTCAAGGCAATCAGTGCATTTGAACCAGCGACACTTTTGATCACAAAACGTCTTCTCTCTCATGAAAAATTCACGTAAATCCCTCATGATCAATAAAAGCCTGCATGACTGGATCCCAGGTGATCAGACAGGCTACATAACACACCCACCGTGTGACAGCTACGTATTGTTGAATGAGTGAAATTGACGTCAACGTTCAGTAATCACAGAGCTCCCTGTCTTCTCTCCTTGATGATTCAGAGTGAATCAGACACAGTCTTTGATCAGTCTCTGGCTCTGCACCGAGGGACCGGGAAAAGGAGACTAGGAGTAGAGAGGATAGGGTAGACACAGCCGTGTATTTACCCATGCATTTCAATTTCCCTATTGATTATTCACGTCCAGTCACTGTATAACAGCTTGGCAGAAGCCAAGTGCAGAGCCAAAGCCTTTATTACTGAGAATCTGAACATTATAGCTTTTGCAGCATGAAACAAATGCTCAAAGCAATTATGATGATTATAATTATCTGCTGGGAGACATGCTCAACGCAAATTGGCTCTATGTCCATAATTAAGAGATGCATCCCCATTTTAAGAGAGGTGAGCGTACTTTTCATGGTGCTTTTTAAAATAAAAAATCTGAATAAAGCTGCGTTGAATTTTAATATCCACTCCGTCGGGGATAATTCGGCCCCCCTCGCTCTCAAAGAGTCCACATTTGAATGTGATCACCGTTCACAGTCGCTAATTATACGTTTGAAAAGGTAAAAGAAAATGTTTGCAGCCTAATTTCCATAACTATGCCCTAAATGGTCAAACAACAGAAGAAATGGACTGTCCGCGTCAAAGTGGGGCTGTAAATCCGCGCTGCTGGAGGTTTTTCACTTTCTTTAGCTGCGAGTGTCTAACTCACCTCTGAATGTGTAACAGTGTCATTTCCTCTGCATGACAAGCCTTCAGAAAGCAGCTGCTACACACTTCCTCACCTATACCATCCCCAAGAAACATGAGCACCAGCAGCCAGTCCAGGTGTGACTTTATGTAAACATTACATTTTAGATTCATTTTGTTTTTTATTGCCTCCCACTGCTTTTCGCAGGGGTGTAGCTGAGCAGAGCGAGGCTAGCCAGATCGCCACCAAAAGGGGCGGCCATCAGTAAAAAGAAATGACAGCAGAGCCTCACACCAGATGCTGTCATAGCAGGAAATGATTTAATTACATCAGACATTCATTCCTCTCAAGCCAAAACAAACTTTTCTTCCTATTACAGCAGATGAAAACTTTGAAGGAGACTAATTTGAACATTTAATTGCTTTGTCAGGCAAAAAGCATTGGCTGGCTACGCACACACCAGACCCCTATTAGTGTCCAGGATGCCATCGGTTTTATGCTTCAATTGTTTGTGCACTCATGAGATGCAGATAGCTCGGCGGCGTTGATGATGGGGGCTTTTCAATTGCTTTTAGCTCAGTCCAGAGGAGGCTTCTCTGTTCCAAGCACAAAGAAATGCAGCCTCCATCTCTCAGAGAAAATTAGGTTTATAACTATCTGTCAGTCCTGTATATGTGCAACGCTGCACCTGCTCCTGCTCACCCAAAGGCATTTACTTCCTGTGCCTCTTTTGCTTTTCCACTGCAGTCTCATTTCTCTGCGCAGAAATCAATTGCTCATTATGTATTCCCACACCGAATGCCACATATCACATCTCTGTAGCTAACAAATAAATCCCTAACTGTTTGTTGATCATGCGTCTGGCTGTGTTCTTTCCTTTTCTTGACAGTCGTTCAACCGATCAGCTTGAAATTTAGTCTGTGTAGGGACGAGAATCCAAGTTAATTGGATTGCAGAGTTTAGGGAGGTTTACATAATTTGGCTGAAAGTTGTTTATTGCTTTAAAATCAATGGAGCTAGATTGGATTAGCTGTAACGACGCTGTGTACCAGAGCTGAGGTATTATTTAGCTGTAACTTGTTTTGTTGTGTGTAAGCAGGCTTTGGTTGTTAGGGGGTCACTGATGTTGCATTTACAGCTGAAAACTTAGGCCTGGTTTCCTCGCAGGCAATGTGACCCCAAACATGGAGCGATCAGATCAGGTGGGAGGTGGAAACATTCAGCTTTGGGCGGTATCTGATGTTTTAAAGTCACACTTGACTCAAAAATAATATGTGGATCTGATGTGCATTAGGTTAAAGATGCTCCTTTCCAACAGCGCATTCTGTTCAAGGGCTTTTGTTGTGGTAGAGAAGAGAATCCAAAGATCATCCTAACCTGCTACTTGGGCAAGAAGGTGACTTCCTAATTCATATTCAATTCAGTTTATTTCTATAGCGCCACTTCACATCATGTCATCTCAGTTCACTTATTACTACTAATTTAAAGAAGATCTCATGGGGTTCAGAAGAGCCAGGCTGACCTGAGCCGACCTGTGGAGCCCACGCTCAAACAGCCTGACATCTTCACACGGGTCAAACACACTTCTCCAGGGTGTGATTAAAAAACTTACAGGTGTGATTTCGCTGGAAACTACACCTCTTTAAGTGCCTCCACAGAAACCGCATGAAGTGCTCTGTTAGGAACATCAGGAACAATCAGTTCTCTGATATCAGATGGAGCTTGGCCATTTAAGGCTTTATATGTGAGAAGGAGGATTTTAAATTCTATTCTGGATTTAACAGGAAGCCAATGAAGAGAAGCCAGGATAGGCGAGATATGATCTCTCTTTTTAATTTTCGTTAGAACTCTGGCTGCAGCATTTTGGATCAGCTGAAGGCTTTTAACTACAGTTTGTGGACTTCCTGATAGTAAAGAATTACAATAGTCCAGCCTTGAAGTAACAAATGCATGGACTAGTTTCTCAGCATCACCCCTGGACAGGAGATTGCTCATTTTTGCAATGTTCCTCAGATGAAAGAAGGAAATTCTACAAACCTCTTTGATCTGGGATTTAAATGACAGGTCCTGATCAAAAACAACACCAAGATTTTTTACTTTATTATCTGAAATCAGTTTAATCCCATCCAAATGAAGTGACTGACTAATCAGCTTCTTTTTCAGAGACTCTGGTCCAAAGACTATAACTTCTGTTTTGTCTGCATTCAGAAGCAGAAAGTTAAGAGTCATCCAGGTTTTTATGTCTTCAGAAATGCCTGTAATCTATGTAATGGGTTAGCTTCATCTGGATTATAGACAGATATAGCTGGGTATCATCAGCATAACAGTGGAAATTAATCCCATGCTGTCTAATAATTCTACCGATTGGGAGCATGTATAAAGTAAAGAGAATTGGTCCTAGCACTGATCCCTGTGGTACTCCACAGGTAACCTTTGAGCGTGTTGAAGATCTATCATTAACATGAACAAACTGAATTCGATCAGATAGATCAGATTTAAACCAGTCTAGAGCTGTTCCTTTAATTCCAACAAAATATTCAAGTCTTTCTAAAAGAATATTATGGTCAACTGTATCAAATGCAGCACTGAGATCCAACAGGACGAGCACAGATACAAGTCCATTATCTGAGGCCATGAGAATATCATTAGTGACTTTCACCAGAGCTGTTTCAGTGCTATGATGAGCTCTAAAGCCAGACTGAAACTCTTCAAAAAGTTCATTATGGTGTAAGTGATCGCAAACTTGTTTGGCAACTACTTTCTCAAGAATTTTAGATCAGAAAGGAAGATTGGATATAGGTCTATAATTGACCAAGTCATCTGGGTCAAGAGACGGTTTCTTAAGCAGAGGTTTCATTACAGCAACCTTAAAAGCTTTAGGTACATATCCCTGTAACAGAGATAGATTAATCACATCTAAAATGGAGGAGGAGATCAAAGGGAATACCTCCTTAAATAACCTGTGTTTTAGGAAGAAAAAGATGCATCAAATGCATCAACTGACTGCTAGCAAGCATCTCCATCCATCCACTTTCTGTCACGCTTATCCCAGGCGGGATCATGAGGGGTGCTGGTGCCTATCTCCAGCCATCGCAGGGCAACACAGAGACAAACAGCCATTCACACTCACACCTAAGGAGTATTTAGAAAAGCCAATTAACCTAACAGTCATGTTTTTGACTGTGGGAGGAAGCCGGAGTACCCGGAGAGAACCCACGCATGCTCAGGGAGAACATGCAGACTCCACGCTAGTGAGCATCTTATCAAATTAAATAACAATCATTTTAAAAACATGGTGGTATATTTTTTAGAAATATATATTTAACAGCACTGTGTGGGATACAAAGCTCCTAAGGTCAGGTCAAAGGTTACAGGAGAAAACTTCCACAAAAGTTAAAAAACAATCCACTGGACCTTGTTTTCAAGGTTTCCAGGAAGCTTTTCAATTGAAAACATGAAAAAAACTTCTTGGATGGGAAGCAAAACGTCTTAAAACTCCAGTGGATTGTTTTTTTTTTTACTTTTTTTGGATTACTATGACCTGGATGACTGGGAATCTTCCCCAGCATACAGAAGAGAATGCTTAACGATGCAGTATTGATGGTTTTGCTGCTCTGCGCCATGTTGATGTCCATTACAGTAGATGTAATTTTGACGTCAACTTAGCAGAAAAGAGTCGCTGTTAGCCAAAAAGACAGATGCCTGGAAAAGTTTTACCTGCCAGGTGGAGAGAATATTAAAAAACAGCCTTTTAATCGGAAAAAAAGAACGTGTGGCTTTTTGATCATCATTGTGTCATTTTTTATAACACCCTTTAAACACAGGAATATAAAATGCTCTGGAGGTTAAAGGTCATGTGATGATTCTTCCCTTCCGTACTCTGATACACTGGATTTCATCAAGTTTTCTGCCTTTGGAGTTGAGAGAAGATTCTGAATAAACTGCGTCTCTGTGATGATGACATTTGATGACACTCTGATTGTTCTTATGTCAGTTTGGAGCTGCATACATTTTGCCCTAAAGTCAGATTTAGGTGACATTTTCAAAGTAATGGGAACAAAATTAGATTCATGAAAAACTTGGGTTTGAGCATTAAGACCTGCTGTGGAAACTTAGATTCATTTAAAACCAACAGTGTTTTCTTAAAATCATTTCAGAACTTTAATATAGGACGAGATGAGATGAGATCATATGAGACATTATTCAGTCTGATGGGATGCAGGATATTGTCACATAGACAGCAAACATGAAAGAGTGCACATCTAGTCAGATAAATTAAAGGAACAAATATTTATAAAAACAAATAGAGCTAGGTGTAATTTACAACAGATATAAACACCATAAAGCAGGGAAAGAAGAGATATAAATGAGGTAAAAACAATTGTATAGGCACTGGCAGTATTGTACATTTGTAGGTTTTATTATCAGGTTTTATTGCTTATTGGAGGAAGCTTTCCTTCCTGCAGCTAAAGCTTACAGTGTCAAAGACAGAGGGAGAGTCATATTTCAGGATGGGTAATAGTTTAGTCCTCCTGTCTCCCACCCAGGGGGGGTTTACCATCAGGCAATACTAGGCAGTTGCCTAGGGCCCCAAGCTCCTAGGGGCCCCATAAAACTCTGTTTCCATGTATAGTTAATACAACTATTCCTTATTTGTGCACATTAATTATGTTACTGATAAAAATCCTTTGGCTACAATGCCATCAGAACGCTGATAATATTAAGTGTGTCTCAGCCCCCCCCATCAGTGTCCACCATATTGGATCAGTCCATTTGCTGCACATGTTCAGAAAGGTCCAAACAGACAGCAGCAAACCATTTGAAAACAAACCATGCAAAGAGCAGTGTTGCCAACTTAGCGCTTTAGTCGCTATATTTAGCCACTTTTCAGACCCCTCTAGCACTTTGATTTCTAAAAAGCTCCTAGCGCCAAATCTAGAGACTTTTTTCTGCTACTGGAGACTTTGGAGACAACATCTAAAAGCAGCGAACTCTGCTCTCCAGAGCGAGTAGATTGGTAACCCCGCCTCCTGCTCTCCTCTATCTTGTCTGCTGTCATGATTCATGCAGCTATTATTTCATCCAAATGAAAAATGGAGAACAGATAAGCAGATCATGGCTTGTCTACAGTGAAAAGAAGGACTGGGTTATTTACTTTGGCCTTTTTGGAAACACAGGAAGGAGCAATCAGCTAAGTGAGCTTAGTGCTTGGAAAAAATCTTTCATTCCTTTAGAGACAGCATGAAAAGTCAGCTGAGTACAAAACATAGAGAGGAAAACAAGAAGAAAAGGGACAAGAAGAGAGGGACACAACCTAGAACAGATAATGGATGTCTATTCTATTAACATTTCTCTATCTGTAGGATGGGGCTGTTTGATGTGTTGTCTTCTCCATTCAGAGGGCCCCCTGCCTGTCTTTGCCTAGGGCTCCACATTTCCTAAATGCGCCCCTGCTCTTACCAACAGTACCTACAGGAAGCAGGTTCTCCTGACCAGTTTGCCTCGTCTACTTCTGCAGCAGACCACGGAATAAAATACAGCAGAAGCTCCCAGAACATTCTGAGCAGAGCCTGCATACATTAAAGGAGCAGAGTCACCTGAAAAGGTAAAGGTGACTGGGCCGTCTCGTCCAGGGTGTTTATGTCTGTAGACCAGTCCAGCTCACCGTTTCCAAGGGCCCCTAACTAACAGGGCCCCAGAAATGTGTTGCTGGCTTTAAAATCACATTTTCAATGTAGTGCTTAAGTTTAAAGGAAATATTGTTACCTCTACCTTTTCTTTGGTTTTATCTTTTATGCTATTACAGTCCTCCTTAGGTCACTTTTTTCCCAGTGCTGTTGTTGAGCCATTGACTAATGTCGCTTTAAATTGCTAATCAAGTTTTATGCTTGCCTTGCTTGCTCTCATAAAAATGATCTTATATAGAAGAAGAAAGAAGAAGCTTGTTTATTTCAGCCAGCCAAACAAATCCCAAACCAGAGTCTATTGCTGAACAAATGACAATAGAAATGGCATCATGGTGGGTTGGTGGTAACACTGAAATGTTATAGTTATATAAGGAGGCTTTATATCCTGGATTCTATGGAAAGAGAAGCAATATCCCTACAAGAACCAATACTATGGTCTGTTGGCTGGTTACCAGGCTAAGAGGCAAACATTTTCGCCGATACATGCCTGCGCCGATTTAACCACCATATAACAGTCTCATTGGAATCTACCTTTTTTGTACACCGAATTATAAACACATTTTTTTACACATTGAATTACTTAGACTGAATTTTTATCTGGTAAAAATTTACCTAAAGAAATTTGACTGCAAATGTGTTGACCTTTTGTTAAATTCAAGCCAAAGCAATTCACACTCGATGCAGTCGAGTCATTTCTAGCCAATGAAATTAGCTCGTTTGGTCACGTGACTCAACAATGTGGCATAGCTTTGAATGAGGCTGAATGATTAAATAGATTTGATAACAAAATGTCCGGCAGCTACTAATAGACAGCCATTAGAGTTTATAACTGAGCCGATCACAGCCAGTGTGCCCCCCCGTCTGCCAA
The DNA here is from genome assembly GCF_016077235.1 of Cyprinodon tularosa. NCBI lineage: Eukaryota > Metazoa > Chordata > Actinopteri > Cyprinodontiformes > Cyprinodontidae > Cyprinodon > Cyprinodon tularosa. The sequence goes on from NW_024039080.1 coordinate 105,813, forward strand.
ACCTCTTGGTTTGATCCGGAAGAAGCATTTTTTCTGACCAAATGAGCTGATTTCATTGGCTAGAGGGAACTCGATTGCATTGGCTCAGCAAAACGTCATTCATTTGCAGACACATTTTTTCCAGTCGAATTTTTTACTGGTGATTTTTTTGCAGCTGAATTTTCCCCAGATACAATTTCAGTGTAAGGAATTCAAGGTGTAAAAAAATTCTTTGTTTAAAATTCATTTAACATAAAAGGCAGATTCCAATGAGACTGTTTTTCTTCCGTTCATAAAGCTCATGTGTTGCTGCTGCTTTGAACTATTAATGTTTTAATATGTTTATTTTCGTTTGAAATTTATAATATTTTTATCATTTCAATGATTAATCGTCTTTTAAAAATTGGCTCCCAGATTTCTACATCACATATTAGGGATTGAGAGTGATGATAAATTAATGGGTATCAGCCCTTAAAGATGTGTATCAGTTGATTTATACTTTATTGATTTCAACTGTTTGTTTTATGTAGCATGATGTCATTTTTGATTGATCTCATTGTTGATCTGCTACAGATCTACTGGTTTTATAAGCATATCTATGCTTTTAAAACAGGCTTATCAAATACAAATAATACATATTTTTGGTTGTTTTCATTAATATGTTCTGTCCTGGTTTTAGTCACCTTATACTTCCTTATTAAAACTGGGCCCTTATTGTCGGTTCCCGGATACCTGAAGAAGATTCTGCTTGGCAGGTTCTTCTGACTTTCAAATACAGAATTGATTAGGTAGTTGCTCCTCTTACCTGTGAGACTCCTGAATACCCTGACTTTAAAATATCTGAACATGGTGACAGACCTTTGGCAGTTATTCCAGAAGAGTTATTGCTCCCCAAACGCCTTCTGTTTGGAACACTTCCCAACATTGACTCAAGAAAATGGGCCCCTAGGTGCATAGACAATGCACTTCTAAATGAAACATCAGTTTTTTGGAAGGTTGCGAGGCACACTAACAGTTTCAGGGATGTCCAGATGGGACATACCACCTGCAAGCAGATAATGCTAAAACAGGAACTTTGCAGTAATACTTGCTGCTAAATGTGTTGCATGCAGACATGCAGAACATTTTAAACTGATCCATGTTTCTTCAGAAGGAGGTGGCTTGAATTCAGTGTTTTAGGGGGTTCCCTTAAACAAAGAAAGGGGGGGCAAGTACAACAACAAGAGCTAGGAAGAGTAATGGAGATTTTAAAACAAAAAAGGGTAAAAAACATGGAAAAATGCAAATAGAAAGCAGGAAATGTTAGCTGGGCAGAGAAATAAGCAACGAATAGTGGCAATCGGAGAGCTTTTATACAATCACTGAGAGGAAAACTAAAACACAAAGACACACTTAATGAGTGAGATTATAGGCAGAACGGGTCAGGATCAGGCAATCAGAACACTGGTTCGCTGGAGAACTCTTGCCAAAGGCTCCAACAATCTGGCACCAATGACTAGAAGTAGGCAGGTTAAATAGAGACTTGAGCAGGTGGATCTGATGGGAATAGGCAGGTGAATGTAAAGAATAATCAGCTCCAAGGTCATAACAGGATCAGTTTCCTTTTCTAAAGGACTCATTTTTTCATGCTTTTAGGGTTTTAAATCCAACTAAAATAACATGTTAAAACGGCACAAACAAAAGGGTGAGTAGAGCAACACTTACTGGGATGAGTTACAATCCCCACTCTTGCTTTTCCTTTATTGTACTTTAATTCCCTCTTTCAATCCCACTTCTAATCTTTTTTCTTCATTAAGGTAAAAAATAGCTTTGTGTTCCAGGAAAACAGAGCAAAAAACACAGCAGACAGAGTAGACAGAGCAGACACAGCAGACACAGCAGACAGAGCAGACACAGCAGACACAGCAGACAGAGCAGACACAGCAGACAGAGCAGACAGAGCAAACAGAGCAGACAGAGCAGACAGAGCAAACAGAGCAGACAAAGCAGACAGAGCAGACACAGCCGCAGAGCAGACAGAGCAGACAGAGCAAACAGAGCAGACAGAGCAGACAGAGCAAACAGAGCAGACAGAGCAGACACAGCAGACAGAGCAGACAGAGCAGACAGAGCAGACAGAGCAGACAGAGCAAACAGAGCAGACAGAGCAGACAGAGCAGACACAGCAGACAGAGCAGACAGAGCAGACACAGCAGACAGAGCAGACAGAGCAGACAGAGCAAACAGAGCAAACAGAGCAGACAGAGCAGACACAGCAGACAGAGCAAACAGAGCAGACAGAGCAGACACAGCAGACAGAGCAAACAGAGCAGACAGAGCAGACAGAGCAAACAGAGCAGACAGAGCAGACACAGCAGACAGAGCAGACAGAGCAGACAGAGCAGACACAGCAGACAGAGCAGACAGAGCAGACAGAGCAGACAGAGCAAACAGAGCAAACAGAGCAGACAGAGCAGACACAGCAGACAGAGCAAACAGAGCAGACAGAGCAGACACAGCAGACAGAGCAGACAGAGCAGACAGAGCAGACAGAGCAGACAGAGCAAACAGAGCAGACAGAGCAGACAGAGCAGACACAGCAGACAGAGCAAACAGAGCAGACAGAGCAGACACAGCAGACAGAGCAGACAGAGCAGACAGGTGCAAGGCAAAAAACCTCCAAAAATCCAAAACAGAAAACAAGTCAGAATCAGGATAACAGACAGACTTACTGGAAGGCCAGAGTTACTCTCACAGCAGCTTGAATAATCTGGCACTGGTGGCTGAAAACCAACAGCATATATAGGAGCTGGAAACAGGTGGATAAGATAAGTGGTAATGAGAAACTGGGCGGAGTTAAACAGGTGAATGGAACGAGCAATCAAACCAGCCACCAGCGCCAGGATCATGACACCAATTCTGTCTTTTTTTTTTGTCATTTATAGATTTATCTGTAGAATATTTTCAGTAACTTCCATGTGTGGCATCGTTGCAATTATAACAAATATAGATTAGCATGAAAATATATTCATTCATCCCGATACTAAAACCAATATTTCAAACACTAAAAAGATTCTTTTAAGGTAAATTGAAAATGTCTTTTAAAAATTTGTGATTAATTTGCAATTAATCATGCGTTAGCTTTGGACATAAAATGCAAACTGCAAAAATGAGCTAGAAATAAGTACAAATATCTTAAATTAAGTGTATTCACCCTTAATTTGAGTAGGTAAATGAGATAGTTTACCAATGGAATGAGTATTTCTACTCTTAAAATAAGATAATTAGATAATATGCACTTGAAATAAGAGAATTTAACTGTGTTTTCTTATTTTAAGTGTAAATTGTCTTGTGCCATTGGCAAAATGTATCTTTTACCTCCTCAATTCAAGAACAAATGCACTTATTTTAGGAAAAAATGACTTATCTAGATTTAGATTTTTTGCAGTGAACTATACCATGCAGGGGGACACCACAAAGCTCTGGTGCCCAGGAAGCCCAAATGGTTCGCTAATGGCTAATAGATGGAAATTTGGTTCGGCCGACCCTCCAGGTGAGCCACCAAACTGTTAGGTTAGCTGAACAGCTGCACAACGATAAACTTTATGCCTCAAGGAATCACAGCTGCATCACAAAACTCTTTTGATGCAAGAACTGGGAAGCTGTTGTCTTTCAATTTAGATTTAAGCTCTTCTATTCCAGCTAAAAGGTGGTGCAAACCTTCCAGAAGGTTCATGGTCTGGTAAAGATGGTCCTTTTCACTTGTAAAGTGAAAATTCAATTCAATTCAGTCTATTTCTATAGCTCCAATTCACATCATGTCATCTCAGGTCACTTTCCAGTTCACCAGATCACCCAGTCAGATTGATTAAAAGTTTTCTAAGGAAATCCAGCTGATTGCATCGACTCATCGAATCGAAGGCAATAATGTCTGAAACGTCTGTCAAGGCAAACAGGAGAAACTCCCAGCTGAGCATTTTTTTGTTTTAGCTCCTTAAGACTCTGAAAATTGCCAGATTTAAAAGATGGAATTAAAAACACACTGCAAAAACAATCCAGAAATAAGTAAAAAATGGCTTAAATTAAGTATATCTAGCCTTAATTTGAGCAGGTAAATAAGATGATTTGCCAATGGAATGAGTATTTTCACTCTTAAAATAAGATAGTTAGATAATATTTACTTGAAATAAGACGATAAAATAGTTTTTTCTTATTTTAAAAGGAAATTGTCTTGTTCCATTGGCAAAGTGTCTTACTTACCTCCTCAAATCAAGGAAAAACACACTTATTTTAAGAAAAAATAACTTATTGAGATTTATATTTTTTGCAGTGCATCTCCAGGATCACGCCAGCGAACCCGTTCTGAGTCTTGACCTCAGTATTTGTGGGGCCCTGCATAAGGCCCTGTGTACCAGGGGTGGTTCTAATGGCTTCCATCTTTAACAAATAATCACATCCTTTAAAAGAGTTTTCTGTTTCAGACAGTTTGTCTTTGTCATTTATTCTTTTTTCTGATTTATTGATGAATGACAAAAAAGCAAATATGGAAGAAATCTATTCGGGGCGAATATTATTTCCAGCACTGTCTTCTCTACTCAGCGCGGTAGCATGTGTGGCGTTGACTGCTTTATTCTTCACTCCTAAACCTTCCCTGACAAACATGGAAACAGCTGCAAGCACAACTGGGTCCACAAATCATGAGGTAAATGTGCCGAGCACGAGTGGGAGGAAGACAATGCAAAGTCATAATTTACAATACAGCCTACCTGCTGCTGGGTTTAACTGTTTATTGACCAAAGAATGCTCCTCCTATTCAGTCCCTACTGAACAGCTCGGCGCTCCACGCTGAACTCTGAACAAAACCAGGTCAGACAAGCGGTAAATGCTGGCAGCAAAGTACTCCATTTTCAATGCAGGTCAACTGAAATAGTGAACCAGAAAACTCGACCCAGACCTCCTTCAAAGTTCCCTTAGAAGAAAAACAAAAAGTCGGCATGATATTTTCTAAAGAATGATGAAGGATAAGTTATGATTTGATCATCTCAGTTTAAAAATCAATTTTAAATTCTGATACTTTAAAGTTTGCTGCTTAAAAGTCTAAGCAAGTCCGTGTTACAGAATAGAAGATTAGAGGAAATGGAGAAAATGGAGGAGCTGGTGGGCTGTTGGAGGTGGTTGCTTTGAAAGTGTGTGAATCTATGGGATATTGGATGTTCTGACCTGGCCGGTGGAGGGCGTGAGGATGGATTGGCCACTGCGGACCATCACAGAAAGCTTGAACAAGGGAGAATGAGAGATAGGGTGATGAAGGTGTGCAGAAAAGGAAAAGAGTAAGGAGAATATCAATGGCCAGACAGAGACACGTATGGATTTCTCTTCTGTCTCTTCAGAGCCCAACTTTACTGCAGCGCAGGAGTGGATCGAATATGTTAGGAGAGAAAAAGTGCCTGCTGAGCCTCCCCAGAGAAATCAACACTTATGCATGAAAAGCTTCTTTGACTGTTAACTTTGTTTCCCTGCTCATTGTTCAATAGAATGCGCTTATATTTTCCATGTCCTTCTGTTTACAAGTTGACACAATAAAAGCAACATAAGGTGTTGACAGAAAATAATGAATACGACATAAATGATAAAAAGTCCAAGCCTCAGAGTTGACTGATATTAAAAAAGGAAATATATGAATAAATGTGGTTATTACAAAATCCTGCCTTGTGAGTATTTGCATAATTTCAATTACAGAACAATGACACACTTCCTTCGTGATTTGATTTGTGCTGACTTTTAATACCATCAGCATAAACAGAGGAATATCACATTGATTCTCAGGCTCAGTCTGTCAATATCTGCATTCACATTCAGATATTGTGAAAATCCTGTAATGCAGCGAGACAACTAGCTGCCATTGTGCGGCGCCCGGGGAGCAAACAGGCGTTAAGGAACCCAGAGTGGAGGCTGTGGGGATCGAACCGGGTACTTAAAATCTTCTCAGAGCTCAAGCGCACTGCTCTAACCACCAGGCCAACACTCCCCTAAGTTAAAAAAGTGTTTAGGTTTTTACAACTATGTTTTCTTTTTTTTTTTGTTCATAATAATTTTATGCCGGTGAAGATTCTCAGTCATCCAGGTCATAGTCATTCCAAAAAAGTGAAAAAAGTTAAAAAGCAATCCACTGGACTTTGTTTTCCAGGTTTGAAGATGTTTCTCTTCCATCCAGGAAGCTTTTTCAATTAAAAATGTCAGAAATAGTGTTTAGTTCCAAGTTTTATAGAATGGACCAAAGCAAAGCCTTGTTTTAGTTTAGAAAACATCCAAATTGAATTGAAAGAACAGGTTCACCCCTTAGTAATGGGGATGATTGAGGTCTTTGTTAGCCTGCAATATCTGATACTGGTCTGTGCCTCTGAAAAGGGGGGGTCATTAGAGTCATTGTTTGCCTGGCTGACCAGGCGAGATGTTTTGGTCCCCTGCAAAGCCATGGGGATGAGATGAGAGCAGGAAGGAATCAACTTTATCGCTGCATTAAAGGTTTTTGAAAGCTGAAATCTGAGCCCCCCCTTTGTTTAAGGTGGTTTTCTCTTTCTTAACATAGATGGCTTCTTTCACGTCCCTCTCTAACCACCTGTCTTCTTTGTCCAAAATGTGAACATTCTGGTCCTCCAAAGAATGTCCTTTGTCCATCAGGTGTAGATGTAGCACAGAGTCACTTGGAAGCGCCAGAGGAGGGCGCTCTTCTGTGTCTGTGGAGAGGTTGTTTGGTTTCTCCAATATAAAGATCATAGCATTCCTCACTGCATTGACCTGCAGACACCACTCTGCTCAGATTAGGTCTTTAAGATGCACTAGTCTCTGTCTGTGTGAGTGGATTTCGTATAGACTTCAATGTTGAGGTTTCCATCTCCTTCCATGCTCACCAAACAGTCCAGGAAATAAAGTCTAGAACTCAACAATATTTCTGACATTTTGAATTGAAAAAAACTTCCTGGATGGAAGAGAAATGTCTTCAGACTTGGAAACAAAGTCCAGTGGATTATTTTTACATAAAACATTTTTAAAACCAGCTGAAGCAACCAGGATTTCAGCTTACCCTTAAGAACGAGTGATGACGTTACACACATGGAGTAATCCCCCCAAACTGGGATACTAAAAGATGAAACAATCCTTAGAGTGACATCATCATGTAAAGATTTATATCGCTCTTCATCCAGAGAGAGAGGAAGAAATCTTGTCTTAAAGCAGCATCGTAAAGAGACCAGCTTCCTCACCACAGAGTGCCTTGAATAGTCGATGGCGGTACAAGACTTTTTCTTCCAGAGTTAAAACCAAGAAAGATTGTAATGGATTTAAGTGGACATCAAATATCTACTCAGGTTCTGATCATCATTTATTCTGTTGCAGCATCTTATGCAGCATCATAAACCCATAGAAACATTGAAACACTTCTGTTAATGCATTAAAATATTAAAATATATGTTTGATGGACTTTAAAACTGTAACCTGAGAGATCTTTGTATCACCGTGATGGTTATAAGTTTTCACATCTATTCAACTTTACGCTTTACCAACCTTAAACAGAGGGGGTGGACTCAGGGTTCAGCTTTCAAAAACCTACAATGCAGCAACTGAGTTGATCCCTCCCCCCCTTACAGAAAACCTCCCCTATTCAGCCAGGCCAACAATTCCCTTTAACGACCCCCTTTCAGAGACATAGACAGGTATGGGGCATTGGAGGCCAAACAACCCCCGTTCCAAAGGGGTGAAGCTGATCTTCTGGTTCAATTTTCCTGTTTTCTTAACAAAAACAAGGCTTTATTCTTGGTCCACTCCATAAAGCATCGAACGCAACGCTATGTTGGGATGGAAAGAGAAATGTCTTCAAACGATGCAGATGGAGAGGCAAAGAGGATTTCTTGTAAAAATTTAATAAAATTTAGTAAAAATACAGAAGCTATAATCCCAAAACTGATTGATAAGGAACCAAAAACCAGGTGACGCTGCTTAAATATAACTAGAAAACAACAAAGAAATCAATGAAAGAGAAAACCCAGAATGACATAAATCAAGGTTTAACTTAAAACTCCAAAAGAAACTAAAGTGGAACCAAAAGAACCAGAAAGGAGCGAATCATGACAGGAGGTGCATGCCTGGTTTAGACAGCATGACCACGATAGCTTTGTGAGTCAGGAGGGTTTATATCAAACTACTGGCTTTGAAAAACAACAGACACTATAATGATATTGGTTGTCAACTAACTTATTTTATTTAAACTTTAGTTAGAGTGGATTTTTTTTCATCGCTATGTTTTTACTTTCAGCTTACAGCTGCTATGTTGATATGTGTGTTGGTAGCTATGTTTCATATAACAGCCTGTTTAGAAAGTGTTCCTTGTTAGGGCATTGACCATGAAACCTTCAGGTCTGTTTAAAGATGGCTGGATCTTCGTTGCAGTAGAATAGAACTAAACAGAGCCGTGGCCTTTGGTCCCCAATAGGAGGATCGCCTGTGAGGAAGGTAATGAGTAAATCAATAGGCCAGTTGTAAAACTCAGGCTTAGCTATGCTTGCTCAGCTGGGGGTATCTGAACAACAGCACCTCATCTGAAACACAAATGTAATGGCCTACATGTGAAGGGGTTGTCAATAAAGCAGTGCATTGCGTAAAGCACTGACCCTGCAACCCCGCAAAACACATTCTATGAGAACGACACAAAGAGGCAGGCTTAAATAAAGCTGTTAGTTTATAGATCTATGTTTCCTGATTTCACTTGGAAGCTATAATTCTATAACCTATAAACACATTTTTCCTTGGCAATAACTCTAAGATTATTTTACTGTTAGCTATAAAATAAGATTTAGAGGTCAGGTGTTTCATTTTAACATTAGGAGGAAGAAACTCAGTCTGTGTCTGTTCCAACGTGAAAACACTGCTGGGTGGAAGGGATTAGTTTTCCTAGTTTTCCGTTGCCTTTGGTTGTTATAGTAGACTGTTTTCTAAGTGATTTCAGTAAAAAATATCTAATCTTCCATGTTTTATTAATAATTAATGATATATTTATAATTACTATTGAATGATTTATTTCTGTCTAATTCGTAGGAAGGACCCATTGTTAAAAAATGGGAGGAAAAACTGTTCTACGTTCAGGTTTTATTGAACAACAAGACTTTTCAGTCCTGCCTTACTTTAAGTCCGTCTGTTGATCTTTACAAAGTTTGAGGACCCTAAAACAGGTATAAAGTAATTAGCATTTGCTGTTCAGCAGACACCTTGTCCTGACAAATAAACTTTCTAATGTTTCATATGTAATTATCTCATGCATGTAAGGTACTCTATAAATATTTTTGGTATTATAAGTATTCTTTTTTAATATCTTGTATCACGATTGCCAACTACATGGCTTATAACTTCATCTTTCTTTTAAAACCTCTGTCAGCACAAATAATCTGCTGCAAACTGCTTTGCATATCTTAGCATTTGTGCATCAATCTTCGTAGATCCCTATTAATCTGTTTTCATGTGTTGTTCCAAGATGGTGGAATGAGCTACCAAGCGCTACAAGAACAGCAACGTCTCTTTCTATCTTTAGGAATCTCTTAAAGTTGTAGGAAAATCATATTTAAATGTCAAATCATTCTGGCTTAAACATGTATATAAATGTACTTTTTATTGACTATATTGTCCCAAAATTTAGAAAATTTCTGTTTTAAGAAAAAATCCTGTCTTAAAATCAGTTTTGTTTTTCGTTGACTTGTTTTGCAGACCAGTTAGTTATACGTGTTCAGCAGACGTAGAGCTAACAGAACTGGCAGCCTTGTGAGGCGAGGCAGTTTCTAAGTCACCAATTTAGTGCTACTTGGTCCCAATGGAATTTCCCATTGGGAACCTGCTAGCACTAAGTTGCTAACTGGTTAGCAAGATGCGTCCGACAAACCGGCCACAATCAAACTTGCTTGCGAACCTTCCGCCACAACAATCCCGCCCCCTTGATAATCGACCAATCACATTCACTTTATTCACTCGTGTAAAGTCGTGCACCACTCGGGAGAACTCGGAAATGCAACGGTTGGAACAGTCGCATCCCTACGACTTTAAAGACTCACCTCTTCAAAGAGCATCTCTTATCCTAACTCTTACCCATAACTCTCTACCCCTCTACTACTGTTTGCAATCCAGTTTGTGTGGGTTGTGTTTTTGTGTTTTCTCCCTCCACCACCAGGTGGCGCCTGGTTCTCGTTGGCCCTTTCAGACACCTGCGGATGGTTGCCTCATTACCTGAGGACTCTTAAGCTGCTGACTGCCACTACCTCGACGCCAGAGTGTTTGCCAGTTTTGGGTACTCTAGCCAAGCTGAGTTTTGCTGAGTCAAACTGAGTTTATGTCTCCCTGAGTCTTAACCTTGTTTTGTCTTTGCCTCTCGGCAGGAAGTCATCCTGCAAACTTGATGTTTGGACCTTCTCCACCTGGAGGGATCGTCTTGAGCTTCATACTGAGCAGGGGATTCAAAATGGAGGTTTGGATCCTCTTTCCCCCCAAAAGGATTGTTTGAGCTTCACACTGAGCAGGGGATTCATCTCCACAAGAACTGTTCAAGTAGCACAGGAAATCTAAGTGGCAGTAAGCTCCTCCGCTCCATAAGGAACCTACTAAATCTGAGTAAACCCTGTCCGCCCTCCAACGAGCCAATGGATTTCTGGAACAACCCACACCGACTGGATTCTGGGAAGGACACCTTTTCTGGAAACGTGAGTCCAGTTGGTGTTTCAACCTTTTGCAAAATGAAGCTCAAATTTCCCACTGAGCCTGAATTAATCACAGAACTTCCCCTTTCTCTTTTCAGTCCCGGTTCGCCAGCATTCAGAGCAACACTGGACCCATTTCGACTTGTTTTCAATAAACCTGTTAAACTTTCCCCTGGTTTCTCTGAGTGGTTTCCTGCATGTGGGTCGGATCACTGAAAAAGATCATGACAACTACTCTTTCTGTACTTCCTTCTCTTTTCTGTTTCCACTGATTCTGGACAGGAATTTTCCTCTAGAGAACTTATTGTCATATTAATAATGACTGTAGAATCGTGTCTACTTTGCAGGTCGCTTTGGATAAAAGCGTGTTCTAAATGCATAAACATTAAAACTATTAACCACTTATTGAACGTACCAAAAATATTACACATGCAGTTTGATTCCCTTATTCTGAATCTCTGAAGATCGGTCCCTTAATATCTACTGTAACAACAATTAAAACAAATCATAAATAAAAATAAAACTGGAACAAACAATATGAGGTTTTGATGCCTGTTTTTCTACAGCACCACTATGCCTCCTGTCTTACCCAGTGTGTGTTCAGAATTGTTGCTAAGGGCTCCTGAAGAACAATCCTACAATGTTGATCTGTAAGGCAAAGAAATAAACCAAAACGATGCTTTGAATGTTGTATACGTAGAAAAAGAGAAGACAACAGCGCTGATGTGCAGACAGCTGACAAAATGTTTATTTTAGGCAGAACGACCTTCTATTAAACCTTTGTTTGCATTTGTTTAGCAGCCGTTCGGACTGAACACAGCCTAGCCGACCAATCTGGGAGCACATTTTATCTGAGCACAGTAACTTTCTCCATCAAACCCAAATCACTCCCAGGTTGCATGCTGCAAATCAAATACAATCATTTGCTCAGACTCTTATCAGAACAAGGTCAGTGGGGGGGTGGAAAAATTGCACATCGCTTGACCTGTGTTATGCTGGAACACTAATGCATTCATTTTAGCTGTTGGATATTAAAAGAAAAAAACAAAATTTAGAGCAATTTGGCGTGATTGTTTATTTTTCTTGTCTCTAATATAATCTGTGTGCTGCACACAGCTGAAGCTCAGATTTACTGTGTTAAGCTCATAACTGCCAGAATATAAGGGGAGCCAGGAAATTCAAATGTAAGGCACGAATATGTCTGCGGTGTTTACGTGAGTGTTTTTGGTGCTGAAAATCAACAACAGTGTTTTTTTTAACTCCTATGGGAGCAAAGATTTAGCAACAGCTGAGTGACTGCGCAGCCGCTGCCTGTCATCTAGTCTTCTTCCTATATTTCCCTTAACTTTAGAGACTTTATGATTTTATCCAGTTTTATATGACTTCATTTGTTGTTTTCTTTTAAATGACAGGATTTTTCCTTATACTCAAAACAGGCTTGATGTTGCCCCAAATGCAAAAGGTGCTGTATGTATGTGAGATCTGGAAGTCCAGTTTGAAATAACTTCAGGTTAATGATATCGTGCTTCATCCCGCTGCAGCAATCAGAGGCTAATGGCGTATGGTGTCACAGTCACAAAGATGGCCGAGGTCAGTTTACAATATGCAACATTGATGTTTAAATGTAACCCAGTTCTTACTTGGAGGAATAAAATGTAGCTAAACATCTACCTTAACATAAAACCAACAGCATCAACAGGAACCATTGCATCAAGGAATGCTGGATCTATATCTACCTGCTAAAAGTTTTGCTACAGTCAGGATTCCTCGGAACAGGCAACAGATCCCCACTCTTTGGACCCTGGGAAGAGCCATCTGAAGCTCCGCCCCCTCAGTCCCCCCTCTGTTATTTCACTGGATGTCAGAATGGCACCTATATTCATCAGTGTGATGGAGGTGGGGAAGAAGCTGCTGCAGAACCTGCTGGTCCTGCATTGAATGCTGGGAAGCCTCTTCCCAGAGGGCAGCAGGGAGAGCAGTCCATGGTGGGGGGGTGAGGGGTCATTGATGATGTCACGGGCTCGGGACACGCAGCGCTGGGATGAAATGTCTTTAATGGAGGGAAGAGGAGCCCCCATGATCCTCTCTGCTGTTCTCACCTTCTTCCAGTCTGAGGCGCTGCAGCCTCCACACCACACAGTGAGACAGCTGCTCAGAACGCTCTCTATGGTGCTTCTGGAGAAGGTGGGGAGGATGGGGGGGGCAGGAAGTCCAAGCGCTTCTGGGCCCTTTGGACCAGTGAGGTGGTGTTTCCAGTCCAGGTGAGGGTGTCTGTGATGTCCAAAGGATCATTCTGATGTTTGTTTCAGAATAACTCAAATCTCTTTGACAGCTTCCTGTTGGAACCGCCTGGGACTGGTGGAGGTTTTCCTAAAAAATCCAAAATGCATTTCTGTCATTAGATCATCTGACAGTGATGTTAGATGTCGGAGTTTGCCGTGCAACTAGAGGGTTGTCGGTTAGAGCTCCGCCTTCAGTGTCATTGTGTCCTTGGGCAAGTTGCTTCCCCCACATTGTCTACAGATGGTGGTCAGAGGGCCCAATGGCGCCACTTGGCTTCTGTCAGTGAGCCCCAGGGCATTTTTTGGTCAGTACACCTTTTTGTAACCTGTCCTTTTTTTTTATTCTACGTCAAATTATTAATTCTAAGTGTGTTGCCTTTCTGTTAATTATTCTTTGAAAACCAAAAGGCATTTCTACCCAGATAATTGTTGCTCTTTGGATATTTCCTATTTTAGGGTCATATCACATCACAGTAGCACAGTGCCTTGCAACCAGAAGGTTCTGGGGTTCATGTTCTCCCTGAGCATATGTGGGTTCTCTCCGGCTACTCCGGCTACCTCCCAAAAACGTGACTGTTAGATTAATTGGCTTCTCTAAATTCTCTCTAGGAGTGAGTGTGTGTGTGAATGGTTGTTTGTCCTGTTTGTCTCTGATGGACTGATGACCTGTCCAGGGGGGACCCCGCCTCTCACCTGTAGGATAGGCACCAGCACCCCTCATGACCCCGCTTGGGATGCGTGTGATGGAAAATTGATGGAATAATATCACTATATGAAACACTATGACCAAAGAATGATGGAACAAAAGCCTTCAAGAACTTTCAGTAAGCTGCTTTTCCAAATCAAGAAACATAAATGTATAAATATACTTTCTAGTCATTGCCAGATTTGGATTAACAAAGGCCTTTAACAGGTTGACCTAATAAAGTGGCCGATGTGTGTATATTCTGACTTCAGCTGCACGGCATCTGCCCATGAAATCCCACATTTGTATTTTGAGCTATCTTGGAATCACAGCGATGTCCACTAATCATTTCTACAGGATTGTAAATATTTCAAAGTCTCCCCATCCTCTTAATGGCCATTGTATAGAAGGAGATAGGAGGAGAACAAGGAGAGGAGACCTTGGGTTGGTTATATATTCATGACAGAGTCTCACGCTAATCCACATACACTCCAGCTCCATCCCTTGTGTGTGCCCTGCCCTTAAGAAGACAAACAATAGATATCCTTCACTCTCCTCAAGATCACCTCTTTCAACACATTATCCTTCATCTGCTCTTTCCTGATCTTTTTCATGTACTTGTGTATTTACTTTCATGTAAAACAGAAAGCCTTATTGCTAACTAGAAAGTGTTTACCAAACTACCCACCTTATGCAAAACAGAAAAAAAAAACACCCACAATTCTCTATCTGTTTGTATAAGAGGGATTTTTAGTTAAGCCCAATTTAACAGTCAGTGAGTTTAAGCAAAGGTGCTCCACACTTTCTATTCTGCAGCATAAACACTCAATATATGCTAAGCCTCATTCTCTGGGTGTGCATAATGCTGCCTGGCTCTCACCGGGTTCCTGTGGACCCGCACACTTGGCCCCATCCACCTCAGTCCTTCTGCCAATAGCTGCCAAGCCCAATCAATATGTCAATTCACATTGCAAATGTTGGGTCTTGACTTTGCAGGGTAATGTCTGCTTGTCTCTGCAATTTTGCTCTGTGAGATTTAAAAGAAGAAGAAGAGAAAGAAAAAAACAATTCCTCCACTCTCCCATGGACACTGCTGAAAGCCGTGAGCATCTTAAGAATTCAACATTGTTTTCTGACCTCGGATATGACAAGGACCTTTTCTGTGAGCACAAAAAAAAATTTTTCAGAGATTTTAAACCCTAGCAACCACAAAGAAGAAAATGGAAGCACCAGCACAACCCAGTCTTTGGCATTAGCCATGTTCTCTGCCGTTCTAAAGTCCTGCTGAGGATGGTTTGTTTCAAATGGAGACCTCAGCTGTGGGGACCAGAGAAGTGCATCCAAGTTTTATCCCAAGGCCTCGATTATATCTAAGCAAAGGGGTTGAGGAAAGTGGCAGGGGGAATGCCGGGAAGAAGACCTGAAGATCTCCTCTAAGAGCCCAGAGACCCCCCCCAAGCTCTCAGAGAGATCAGTTCGACTCCAAAAACTCCATCTACACTTAATACCGTCTCCCAGGGACACGCATCCACACATGCACATACGAATGTAAGCACTCAAACACACATGGTTCTGAATTATTCATCCGCAGACTGGGTGCACATTGTACATAATCACATCAGCTGCAGGAACACTCTATTCTCACTGGTGGAACTTGTTCTGAGAAGACGAACTAAATGAAAGACGATTTTTTTTTTCTATTTAAACAGCATTCTGCGTTATGCACTGGTTCTTCTTTCGGCTCTGAGCCCGATCACTTGCCCAAAAGCACATGTTGTAAAATGGAGCTTTTTGCAAAACATACGAAGCTTCTCTGAGTTGAGTTTTTGCCCAGTAGAAAATGTTTGACTGAGTCACCCAAATTGGAACATTCTGAAACCTCCGTGAGAGATGACGCCGCCCTACCTTAATGTTTGAATATGCATGAGATTTTAGATTAGCACTCTCTGTTTCACTGCTGCCTCATCAGCTATCATATTCTGGGAGCGCATCTGAAAATAAACACAAGCAAAAATGAGAAAAACAATGAAGCCCCCTCACATTTCATATTTTATTTAGATGTCATTTTCTATCATCAAGCACAAGGAGCTGAAAAGCTCATTTGATCTGTCTTCTGAAAAGTTTCCACCAGGGAGAGACCAAACAGTCCTGTCAGACACCAGAGTGCCTGAAACCCGTCATGGCTGCCGTCTCTCAGGAGATTGTTGCAGCCGTCCTCGCCACCTTGTTCAGGTTTGATCCTTGCTTCGGCCTCAACAGCTTCTTTAGATAATCAGTGATCAGTACCTACAGAAGGTGATTTATGAATAATTACATTCTCTCGAGTGAGATATAAATAATGCTGTAGTCAATGGGGATTTACCATCAGGCAATACCAGGCAGCGGCTTAGGGCCTCAAGTTCCTGGGGGCCCCATAAACCTCTGTTTCCATGTATGGTTAATACAACTATTCCTTATTTGTGCACATTAATTATGTTTTTGATAAAAATCCTTTGGCTAAAATGCCATCAGAACGCTGATGATATTAAGGGTGTCTCAGCCCCCCCATCCACACTGTACAACACTGTAAATTCCAGTAAACACCACACTGACATATCTTGAATTTTATATGAAATTATTCTAAAGAAAGGTGGACAGAAAACCACTGCTGAAAACATGATAGCTAATAGGATTGTAAAGATTGAGATAACTAATTCACCTTTCTTTATGTATTCTTTTTTATTCTGTTCGCCTCTGAGACGAGGAAACTCATATCTTGAAATAATGTCTCACCTAACATAATCCTGCTCTGGTTACAAACCAGTTGGATTTGTAATGGTTCAGGGACCAGATCTTCTACAACTAGTGAAGTTCCTCCCCCCAGGGAAGGTGTGCTACAATATCTGGCATCAAGAAATTAGCAGCAGATGCTTTAAGTACCGATGTCTATGAGGACGGGTCTCCTTGGATTGGACCTCTGAGTCCAGAACGTCACAGAAATCCATGATTAAACTGCGATTTGAACAGCTTCCACTTCATTTACCCAAATGTGTTGTTATGCTCTTCAAACCATCCCTGAACCAGTTTCCCTTTTTCTGCTTTGTGGAAAGGAGAAAATCAAGTAGTTCACTTTGTGTCAAAGTATTCTATAAATAAAAGGCATTACTCAGGGATTTGCCTTTTTGGGAGCACCATTTTTGAATCATATATTCCACAAAAAGCAGCTCACATGACCTCTGCTATCAGGTGATCAACCTCTGTAAAGCCTCTTTCCCACTGAAAACGGCAGGTTAACGCGTGTTTGTCAAACATAGGTCTACCCGCTAACAATCAGCATTTGGCTCCCTTCCACTGGCCAATAAAGCTGGTCTAACCCCTCGCTGGCAGCTGAGTGGCTTCTTTCCCCCCGCCGCTGTCGGTCTGGTGACATCATCATGCTGGGTTAGCGTTGATGATGTCACCAGTGCGAAAGAAATCAGGAAAGTAAACAATGAAGAGTTTCTCTGTATTATCTGCCTGAATCCCTCTCTCACCAGAGCTGCTCCATTTTTATCCCATGGAAACAAGGTTGATTGTTTGTCAGATCAGAAGCGACTGGCGTGGTGTGTTGACGTCCGTACATTGCGTTCAATGGTAATTTAGCCGCTCTGTTGTTCCCACAGCATGCCGTTCAGAGCTGAGGAGATTTTAACGCGGGTCCCTTGCTGAGTCGTTGGACCCACGTAAACACGCGTCAGTGAGCTGTTCCCACTGCCACTAAAAGCCCATTGTTTATAAACCAGTTTTCAGCCAGTGGGAAAGGAGTATAAGACTGAACCATTTTGATGGGTAAAAATGTTAGTGAGGGAAACCATCTTACTCTGCAGCCATGCTGCCTCATATGCAATAAAACGTGAAATTCTGAGGGGTTTTTGACTTTCTACTGTAACTATAACTGTGGTCTTAACAGATTAAATTTTGACAGACAGGCGGACAGACAAAAATCCTCAAATTTAAAGATTCTTCTATATTTTGCTTTCTGAAATACACTATATTGCCAAAAGTATTTGCTCACCCATCCAAATTATTGGAATCAGGTGTTCCAATCACTTCCATGGCCACAGGTGTATAAATTCAAGCACCTAGGCATGCAGACTGTTTTTACAAACATTTGTGAAAGAATGGGTCGCTCTCAGGAGCTCAGTGAATTCCAGCGTGGAACTGTGATAGGATGCCACCTGTGCAACAAATCCAGTCGTGAAATTTCCTCGCTCCTAAATATTCCACAGTCAACTGTCAGCTGTATTATAAGAAAATGGAAGTGTTTGGGAACGACAGCAACTCAGCCACGAAGTGGTAGGCCACGTAAACTGACGGAGCGGGGTCAGCGGATGCTGACGCGCATAGTGCGAAGAGGTCGCCAACTTTCTGCAGAGTCAATCACTACAGACCTCCAAACTTCATGTGGCCTTCAGATTAGCTCAAGAACAGTGCGCAGAGAGCTTCATGGAATGGGTTTCCATGGTCGAGCAGCTGCATCCAAGCCATACATCACCAAGTGCAATGCAAAGCGTCGGATGCGGTGGTGTAAAGCACGCCGCCACTGGACTCTAGAGCAGTGGAGACGCGTTCTCTGGAGTGACGAATCGCGCTTCTCCATCTGGCAATCTGATGGACGGGTCTGGGTTTGGCGGTTGCCAGGAGAACGGTACTTGTCTGACTGCATTGTGCCAAGTGTAAAGTTTGGTGGAGGGGGGATTATGGTGTGGGGTTGTTTTTCAGGAGCTGGGCTTGGCCCCTTAGTTCCAGTGAAAGGAACTCTGAATGCTTCAGCATCCCAAGACATTTTGGACAATTCCATGCTCCCAACTTTGTGGGAACAGTTTGGAGCTGGCCCCTTCCTCTTCCAACATGACTGTGCACCAGTGCACAAAGCAAGGTCCATAAAGACATGGATGACAGAGTCTGGTGTGGATGAACTTGACTGGCCTGCACAGAGTCCTGACCTCAACCCGATAGAACACCTTTGGGATGAATTAGAGCGGAGACTGAGAGCCAGGCCTTCTCGTCCAACATCAGTGTGCAACCTCACAAATGCGCTTCTGGAAGAATGGTCAAAAATTCCCATAAACACACTCCTAAACCTTGTGGACAGCCTTCCCAGAAGAGTTGAAGCTGTTCTAGCTGCAAAGGGTGGACCGACGTCATATTGAACCCTATGGATTAGGAACGGGATGTCACTTAAGCTCATATGTGAGTCAAGGCAGGTGAGCAAATACTTTTGGCAATATAGTGTATCTGTAAATCAGTGGATTTGATTTTGATGGAAAATAGTCCAATTTATCTTTCTAAGAGCCTACTATTCACCTACTCTACACAGACAGAACAACAAGACCCTGTGAGGTTTTAGATCTATACCATTATCAAAACTGCAATACATCATCTTTGTTACTAAATGAGGATATTTTGGGATAATGTATGTCTTGACATACATTGTCATTATGTTTTCGTCAATGATGACGCTCCTTTTTTTTCAAGATGATAACGAAAACTTACGAGCTAAAAGTGAAAACTTGACTAGTTTTAGATTTAAGTTTTTGTAAACGAGACGAGACTAAATAAAAATTAGCGAGTGGTTGGTCAGACATTTAAAATGCATCATTGTGCTGTAATCTGTTAGACAAGCTAAGCAGTATCAGCTTTGCTGCTGCTGTTTGGTCACGCCCACCACCTGGCGTGTAGCGGTGCAGATTCAGCATGATCTCAGATGGATCATGGCATCAGCCGCAGGGGAGAAAATAAACCGGAATGATCCGGTACTGCTAGCTGAACTCTGACTTACTCTGATCTTCGAGTTGTGTTTGTGCAGAATGCAGAAATGCTTCTTTGCGCGGCTTAGCTCCAAGTCGGCACTTTGCGCTCCACTCTGATAGGTCGCTCTCAGTAGTATGGCTCTTCCTGCTGTCGCTACTTAATAAACTAGATGTGGCTGATCACCCACTGCATAGCCTAAAAAATCCCTTTGTCTACCTATTAAGATTTTATTTCTTCCAGCTTACAAGAGGTGATGCTAAGCATTCTTTATTTTCAACCAAAAATTATATCCAAAGCAAATATTTAATTGAATTCCCTTTATTTTTGAATAAAGATCTAGATGAAAAGGTACATAGAGCTTTGAATATTTCTGTCTCATTGTTCTCTTTTCTATCTATTTCCTTCTATTGTCATGGAAACATTTCTATGTTACCTTTAAGTATATAAACATTTTAGTTAGCATATTCATTCAATTTAGGTCTGGGTTGCCATGGCATTGTAAGGCAATTATGTAGGTTCTCTCTGTATATTTTTATATCAAAACTCTGTGAATTTAAATCTACTTTGACCCCTGAGCAGCAGGAACCGAGAGCTAAATTCTCAGAAATAAAGCCAAAATTACAAAAGTAGAAAGAAGAATGTTTTTGTTCTTTGTTTTTTGGGAGTAATGCAGTAATGCATGGAAAATCATTCCTTTATTGGACAGTTTGTTAGCTTGTGTGTCTGCTATATTAACCAACATGATGTGCTGAGCTAGATCTGCTATTTTCACAGATTTTGTGAGATTATCATTTGAATTCTATAAGTCACATTTTTTTTACGCAGCTATTTTAGCATCTAGGCTAGAGCTGTCAGTCTGGGAAATAATCTGGTTCTTATCCAAATTATAAAAGTTCACTTTTTCTGCCAACATGAAACTGACTAAAACCTTTATAAGTTTTAGTTACCTAAAACCGACTAATGCTATCACATATCCTAATGACTAAAATGCGACTAAAATTAATAATAGTTTTCATTCTGAAGACTAAGACTAAATCTAAGATGGCTGTTAGAAAAAATAATGATCACCAGATTGTTGCCAGTTAACATCTTCACTAATATGTTGAGTGTTTTTTTTATTTAAGCCTGAAACTGTGTGGGATTATATAAAGAAAAATGTGTGACAACCTTTACTTATAAGGCCAACTTTGCAAAACGACTAATAATACATCCATCTGATTTATTAAATTATATTCATATAGGTATATAGTATAATTAATCCTAACTATCCCAGTGATCAGAATAAGAGTGAGTCTTGTGTTTTCTTCTAATGTGGAGCTCCTGTGATAAATCTCTATTTGAAAACCGCCATGGAACGAACTGTCAGATCATTCCGTACAAATTCAAAAAAATATCCACTGGACTTGGTTTTCAAGATTTAAAGACGTTTCGCCACCTCTCCAAGAAGCTTTCTCATTTGAATTGAGAAAGCTTCCTGGAGAGGTGGCGAAACGTCTTCAAATCTTGAAAACCAAGTCCAGTGGATATTTTTTGAATTTGTACGGAATGACTATGACCTGGATGACTGAAAACCGCCATGGAACGAACTGTCAGATCCATCATCTCAACACATCAGATCCAAAGTTCAGCTTCATCATTTCCACGCAAATAAACATAGAAATATACGCCTCTGTAGAGGCGGCTTCACTGTCTTCACCTGTTGTTGTGAAAGATGTCAGAAACATCGCTGTTGTTAATGGTGTCTGGTAAAATGAATAAAAAATAACCATCAACAAACCATTGATAGAAGCTGGGAGAGGATGGAAAAGGCTGACAGCAGTGTTGACTCTTATTGACAGTTTGGACAATTTGACAGAAAAATTGCACCACTAAGAGGGATTTTAACAATCGACTGTAGTGGTTGATGATCGGCTATTGAAAGAAAACAAACCAGTAATATCATAATTTCAGATTTGCTGTTTATTAGCTCTAATGTTAAGCGGTATTCATGTTGCCTGACAGCATAGTGGGAATTCCTAAAAATAACGAAGTCATCATTAATCCCGTGCAGTCGCACACCCATCTGGAATAACCCTGACATTCTACAAAACAATAATATGATAAACTTTTCGTACTGGAAGAATAAAGGTATTAACTATTTGGATCATTTATTTGAAGGTACGGTTTATCACATTTGCTAGATTAAATTTTCAATATGGCATTAACAAAAATAAATTCTTAGAATATGAGCAAATTAAAGCTATAATTAGAAACTATTTTAAGCATATTGATTTACGAATTCCAACTAATATATCACAGTTTCTAGAGTTAAACCCCCCAAACTACTGTCTAAATTATACAGGACACTGACTAACCTGGATGATCCAATATCTCTTCCTATTATTAAATGGGAGGAGGATTTATCAGTCAGCTTTGAACAAAACATCTGGGCTCAGATTGTCTAAGAACTTTTAACATGACTAGAAACCCCAATTTACAATTAATACAATCCAAAACCCTCCACAGAGTGCACTATACAGGTCAAAGATTATTCAAGATGGGGTTTGGTGCAATCTAACATCTGTCCACCGTGCACAGGCAATCATCTTGATAATTATATTCACGCGTTATGGTTCTGCACGCCGGTTCAGAGGTTCTGGGTACAGGTCTGTAAGGATCTATCACTGTGCCTGGGTTGTAAAATCTCACTTTCCCCTTCAGTTAGCTTTCTGGGTGACTTTGAGGGAAGCTAAAAAAAAATCAGTTTGCATGGCCTTCACTGCATTATGTATCGCAAAGAAAACTATCCCCATGAATTGGAAAAGTAAGGATAAACTCTGCGTCAATCAGTACACAGATCTGTTGTTGGATCATATTAATCTAGAGACAGCATCTGCATCCCCATCAGACCGATCTCTCTGGGCTCCTTTGATCACCTCAATCACTTAGGGCATGGGGGCTGGTTCGGGGCTCCTTGGGTCTTGGGGGGCTCATGGGGGTGCTTGTAGTGGGATGCCTGGCGGGTCTGACGCTGGGGTCTGTTACCCCCATTGGGGCGCCGCTTGCAGTACTCTCAGGGGGTTCCGTGGTGGCGGACATGGGCTACTGGACATGCTGCTGCTGGGTGGGTCCCGGGGTCTGGGGTCCCTCGGTGGGGCGTCGGGGGTTCTTCTACTGTGGCGAATGCTGTTTGGGGTCTGATGTACGCAGGGTCGTTACTAGAGGGCCCCACCTTCTGATGACGTCCCCCGCCCCAATTTTATTTGGCATTTTAGACACTTTCTTCTACAACATTTTCACAACACACATCTATGTAGGGCATTGTCTGGGGGGGTGGGGGTTAAGGGCATTGTGCGTTCGTGATGCAGATCTGCTTTTTCTTTTTAACACTAAAGGCTAAATATATATATTTATACAGTATATATGTTTGCTTAAACAGTAAGACTGCTCTGTAGCTTTCTTCTTACAGATATTTGTTTATTAAAATAAACAAAAGGATCTCAGGGTTCTGCCTCTGTTTGGGTTTATTCTTAGTTTCTTTGTGTTCTTTGTCTTTGTGGTTGATTTCTACCAGTTCTGAGTTATTTAGTCCTCCTCTGTTGCCTCCTTGTGCTTGCTTCCTTTCCCCTTAGCTTCCTCCTAGTTGGTCTTGCCCACAGCTGCTCCCAATCTGCTGATCAGCCTGTCATGGTTCAGTTCCCAATATATACACCACCTCTGCAGGCACTCAGTGCTGGTTTGATGTGCCCTGATGTTTGTTTGTTTTTGTTGTTTTTTTTTGGTTCATTGTATTTTTGGTGTTTTTTGGATTTAACCTCAGTTGCCTCATTAAAGACTCACCTCTGCCTCCTGGTCTCTACATTTAGGTTCTCACAAACCTCCAACCAACCGTGACCAAAGAATTCTGTCTCATTATACAATAAATCCAATCTTTATGTTTGTCAAGCTTATGACACTCTGATTAAATGTACTCAGGTTTGTGATGGTAATGTGAGAAAATGAAAAGCATTGCGAAGCAAAGGGACTGCATGTGAGACGTATTCTGCAGAGGATATCTTACTAGCACTGACGGTTTTTTTTGTGAAGATCTTGGAAATTTCTTGGAACTGTCCAAAATGTGAACATTCTGGTCCTCTAAAGCAGCGGTCCCCAACCACCGGGCCGCGGACCGGTACCGGTCCATCGGTTATTTGGTACCGGGCCGCACAGAAAAAAGTATATACACTATATTGCCAAAAGTATTTGCTCACCCATCCAAATTATTGGAATCAGGTGTTCCAATCACTTCCATGGCCACAGGTGTATAAATTCAAGCACCTAGGCATGCAGACTGTTTTTACAAACATTTGTGAAAGAATGGGTCGCTCTCAGGAGCTCAGTGAATTCCAGCGTGGAACTGTGATAGGATGCCACCTGTGCAACAAATCCAGTCGTGAAATTTCCTCGCTCCTAAATATTCCACAGTCAACTGTCAGCTGTATTATAAGAAAATGGAAGTGTTTGGGAACGACAGCAACTCAGCCACGAAGTGGTAGGCCACGTAAACTGACGGAGCGGGGTCAGCGGATGCTGACGCGCATAGTGCGAAGAGGTCGCCAACTTTCTGCAGAGTCAATCACTACAGACCTCCAAACTTCATGTGGCCTTCAGATTAGCTCAAGAACAGTGCGCAGAGAGCTTCATGGAATGGGTTTCCATGGTCGAGCAGCTGCATCCAAGCCATACATCACCAAGTGCAATGCAAAGCGTCGGATGCGGTGGTGTAAAGCACGCCGCCACTGGACTCTAGAGCAGTGGAGACGCGTTCTCTGGAGTGACGAATCGCGCTTCTCCATCTGGCAATCTGATGGACGGGTCTGGGTTTGGCGGTTGCCAGGAGAACGGTACTTGTCTGACTGCATTGTGCCAAGTGTAAAGTTTGGTGGAGGGGGGATTATGGTGTGGGGTTGTTTTTCAGGAGCTGGGCTTGGCCCCTTAGTTCCAGTGAAAGGAACTCTGAATGCTTCAGCATACCAAGACATTTTGGACAATTCCATGCTCCCAACTTTGTGGGAACAGTTTGGAGCTGGCCCCTTCCTCTTCCAACATGACTGTGCACCAGTGCACAAAGCAAGGTCCATAAAGACATGGATGACAGAGTCTGGTGTGGATGAACTTGACTGGCCTGCACAGAGTCCTGACCTCAACCCGATAGAACACCTTTGGGATGAATTAGAGCGGAGACTGAGAGCCAGGCCTTCTCGTCCAACATCAGTGTGCGACCTCACAAATGCGCTTCTGGAAGAATGGTCAAAAATTCCCATAAACACACTCCTAAACCTTGTGGACAGCCTTCCCAGAAGAGTTGAAGCTGTTCTAGCTGCAAAGGGTGGACCGACGTCATATTGAACCCTATGGATTAGGAACGGGATGTCACTTAAGCTCATATGTGAGTCAAGGCAGGTGAGCAAATACTTTTGGCAATATAGTGTATATATATATATATATATATATATATATATATATATATATATATATATAATTTATGGACGATCAGAGTCCATAAAGTGATGTTTTATTTTGAGTGATGTTTTATTTTGAAAAATATAAAAAATTGTGGTATTCTCTCCCAATTACATCAGTTGGTGAATCTGTGCCTCTTGACACAGGTTTATTCAGTTCAAGACTCATTCTATCTATAACATCCTATCTTTGTGAAGCTGGATTTTCTGTGGTTACAGCGACCAAAACAAAGGAGCAGACTGGGAAGACTGGACATCAGGAGCACACTTCGTCTGTCATTTTCTCAGATTACACCTAGATGGGACCGGCTTGTTTTATTATTATGCTTTTTGTATTTGATTTTATGCCAGTCGTATCATTAAACTTGATCGTATTTGATTTATTTTTGAAATGTTCTGGGATTTAGTGTTTGGAGAAAATCATCTTGAGTTTTTCAGAGACTCAGCAACATGATGGGATGGAGATGCTTTTGTGTTTAATCTTTAAAACGTCCAGTTTAAAACATTTCTGTCATTCAAATATTTCTTGGACACTTTTGAATTTTATTTTGTATAAAAATTCTTCATTCACTGAGCCTCTGTTATAACATGACAGGAATGGGGATATTTTCCTGTAAAGCTCTTTCAAATGTAGGCTTTACCAGGCAGGTAACCAAACAGCGTTCCTTTCCTGAAAGAGGAGATGTGTCATTTCATCCAATGACATTTGATGTGAAGCGCACCATGTACGCAGGCTTTATTTTTCCACTTTTCCTCTCTCTGTACTGAGCAACACATGGGAAAAAACTATACTAACTTTAATTGCAAGTCCTTTCTGTCTTATCAACCAAGTTTGAATCACAAAAGTAAGTTCATGATGCGCAACACAGGAAGAAAAACGATTTCCTCTGGGCTCCTATCTCTAAAAAGTAATTTTACACTATTTAATCAGAGATGTGTAAAATTGGTTTTCTTGCCACTGGATTTCACTCATTGGTCTCAGGTGAAGACAAACTAATTAATCTATAATCCATGACAAGCTGTATTTTATTGAGATGAGGTCTCATATAATGATTCTTTTCCTCTCAAACAATATCCCCCCTTCTGAATCGAGTGCCATCGGAGAGAAATTGTACAATTTCAAGAGAAACATGAGCTTCCTGTGCTTTTCTCAAGGACAGTTTGAGATTAGTGCATTTCTTATTAGTTTTTAGAAATTATTCTTTATCAACAGTTCTCTATATCAATACTGTTAATATTAATTCGAGAGCAAAGAGGTTGTTTTTTTTTTTTTACTTGTTGGGAAACTGAAAGTGAACCCAAAACACATGAAAACATTTATGTCATTTAATCTATGAGTTTTTAATTATCGTCAAAGCTTCAGCTTTCTTAAGGTTTCTGAAGGTTGAGACGAGGTAACAGTTTTAGTTTGAGCAATAATGTCATAAAGTTCACAGGATTTGATCTAATGTCTGTAGATAAGATTCTTTCTTAACATAGATGGCTTCCTTCACGCCGTTTTGTCTTTAGGATGAACTAGTCTCTGTTTAAGGGTCTGTTTGGTTTGAAATGTTCTGGGATTTTGTGTTTGCAGAAAATCCTCTTGAGTTTTTCAGAGACTCCAACAACATATGGGATGTTTTTGCGTTTAAGCTTCTCACCTTTATGTTCTGTTGCATGTCTTTTGGATTTCCTGCCTGATTTAACAAACACCCAGTTTATCTGCTATATCCTGATGTCCGTTTTTTAGCCTGGAGATGTCTTGGACTCTGTTCGATGTTCAGAAGAATTGTGATACAACAACACCATTAGATGAGCAGCACCCAAACACACTCCCCAATGTGACTGTAAAATAAACTAGCAGCCAGCGGAGTGAGGCCAGGACAGGAGTGATGCGATCATATTTCTGGGTAGGACTACCAGTTAAAAGAAGAGTGTCAAGAACTGAGGACAGATGGACCCAGTATTCAAGGAGAGACAGTCAGTAGGAAAGTTCAAAACGTTTATTAACAAAAACAAAAGCGGAGCAGTGGCTCGCGGACACTGCAGGCAGGGGGGCGGGGCACCGCCCAATCTCAGACACTCTAGGGGAGAAACACAGGTAAGTGACCACGATCATCTGACTGAAGATGATGTTCTCAGTGAGTCACTTACCTAGTTTAGCAGTCCAGACCAAGAATGTCCCAGTGCTGCAGTCCCAGAGGTCATGCTGGAAGCCGATCCTGGTCAGGGATCCGGATCAGGCAGGATCCAGACTTCCAGGCATCCACAGGCTCCCAGGAGGGTTCAGAGTCTGACTGGGACCAGAAGCATGACCAGGTGGTCACGCACAGGAGCACACAGGATCAGGTGCAGACAGGCAGGCTCAGTGGAAGAGGGTAGCCGAGACAGGACGTGGAACTAGAACTTGAAGCAGGACTTTAAACTGGTCTCCTCCCTGGAGCCAGGCTTACTGGATAAAAACTGAACCTCCCCACATAATGAGCCAAAGACCCAGAGGACTCCGCGGGGGAGGAACAGTGGACGATCAGGAGACGAGACAAACACAAAAACCCTCTTTCCACTGGCTGCCAGGATCCAGGACATGAACCATGAACTAAAACTGAACAGACAGACTGAGAGAAAGACAAGCAATGATCTGGCACTGAATGCTCAGGCTGAACTGAATATAAACCAGAGGAAACAGGTGAGAGGAATAAATTATAATTGAGGCAGGGAGGGAAAATGACAGGTGAAAGGAATTACTAATTAGGGAGGAGCAAACAGGCCAGATAATGGCAATTCAATTCAGTTTATTTATATAGCGCCAAATTCACAACACATGTCATCTCAAGGCACTTTACAGTTCAACCAGATCATCCAGTCAAATTGATACAAAGTTTTCTATCTAAGGAAAACCAGCTGATTGCATCGACTCATTGACTCAAATACAATCCCTCACACTAAGCATGCTTGTAGCGACAATGGGGAGGAAAAACTCCCTTTTAACAGGAAGAAACCTCCAGCAGAACCAGGCTCAGTGTGAGCGGCCATCTGCTGAGGCCGACTGGGGTTCAAGGAGACAGAAGCAGACATAGAAAAAGAAGCATAGATACAAAAAGCAGCTGTAAAAGGCGGCCCCGTCCAGGAAACACACAGCCAGGCAGACGAGCTCCAAGGCAGCTCCCATGCCAGAGGACGAAGAGAGCACATCCACTCAGTCACGGTCAGAGAAACAGGACCACACTGGAAAACAGGCCGTTCTCCAACATCTACAAACAAGGGTGTTGATGGAAGCAGCACAGCTGATGTTTCTTTCCAGGATGACGTCACAGCCAAACAGGAACAGACGAGGCAAAGCTACTCTGAGAAAAAGCAGAGAGAGCAGAACGTTAGAGATTGAACTAACAGATTCTGCAGAGTGGGAGAATAGAGATAGAATGAAGCAGAATGATGAAATGGGGGTCCCTATGTCCTCCAAAAGTCTAAGCCTATAGCAGCATAACTATAGAGATAGCTCAGGATAACCTGAGCCACCCTAACTATAAGCTTTATCAAAAAGGAAAGTTTTAAGCCTAGCCTTAAAAGTAGACAGGGTGTCTGCCTCACGGACTAAAACTGGTAGTTGGTTCCACAGGAGAGGAGCCTGAGAACTAAAAGATCTGCCTCCCATTCTACTTTTAGAAATTCTAGGAACCACTAGTAAACCTGCAGATTGAGAGCGAAGTGCTCTGTTAGGAACATAAGGAACAATCAGATCTCTGATATCAGATAGAGCTTGGCCATTTAAGGCTTTATATGTGAGAAGGAGGATTTTAAATTCTATTCTGGATTTAACAGGAAGCCAATGAAGAGAAGCCAGGATAGGAGAGATATGATCTCTCTTTTTCATTTTCATTAGAACTCTGGCTGCAGCATTTTGGATCAGCTGAAGGCTTTTAACTACAGTTTGTGGACTTCCTGATAGTAAAGAATTACAATAGTCCAGCCTTGAAGTAACAAATGCATGGACTAGTTTCTCAGCATCACCCCTGGACAGGAGATTGCTCATTTTTGCAATATTCCTCAGATGAAAGAAGGAAATTCTAGAAACCTCTTTGATCTGGGATTTAAATGACAGGTCCTGATCAAAAATAACACCAAGATTTTTTAGTTTATTATCTGAAATCAGTTTAATCCCATCCAAATGAAGTGACTGGCTAATCAGTTTCTTTTTCAGAGGCTCTGGTCCAAAGACTATAACTTCTGTTTTATCTGCATTCAGAAGGAGAAAGTTAAGAGTCATCCAGGTTTTTATGTCTTCAGACATGCCTGTAATCTATGTAATGGGTTAGCTTCATCTGGATTATAGACAGATATAGCTGGGTATCATCAGCATAACAGTGGAAATTAATCCCATGCTGTCTAATAACTCTACCAATTGGGAGCATGTATAAAGTAAAGACAATTGGTCCTAGCACTGATCCCTGTGGTACTCCACAGGTAACCTTTGAGCGTGAGGAAGATCTATCATTAACATGAACTAACGGAATTCGATCAGATAGATCAGATTTAAACCAGTCTAGTGCTGTTCCTTTAATTCCAACAAAATATTCAAGTCTTTCTAAAAGAATATTATGGTCAACTGTATCAAATGCAGCACTGAGATCCAACAGGACGAGCACAGATACAAGTCCATTATCTGAGGCCACGAGAATATCATTAGTGACTTTCACCAGAGCTGTTTCAGTGCTATGATGAGCTCTAAAGCCAGACTGAAACTCTTCAAAAAGTTCATTATGGTGGAAGTGATCGCACACTTGTTTGGCAATTACTTTCTCAAGAATTTTAGATCAGAAAGGAAGATTGGATATAGGTCTATAATTGACCAAGTCATCTGGGTCAAGAGACGGTTTCTTAAGCAGAGGTTTAATTACAGCAACCTTAAAAGCTTTAGGTACATATCCCTGTAACAGAGATAGATTAATCACATCTAAAATGGAGGAGGAGATCAAAGGGAATACCTCCTTAAATAACCTGGTTGGAACTGGATCTAACATACAAGTTGAAGGCTTAGATGAAGACAATAATTTTGCTAATTCAGAAAGTTCAACTGGATCAAAGCAGTCTAAACCCGGTTCAGCTTCCATGACTACCTCAGGTACAATCGCGGATAGAGGAGTGCTTATGATCTTATTTTTAATAAGATCAATCTTATTTATAAAGAATCCCATAAAATCATTGCTGCTAAGAGCAGGTGGAATGGACGGTTCAACAGAGCTATGGCTCTGGGTGAGTTTGGCAACTGTATTAAAAAGAAATCTAGGATTATTCTTATTCTCCTCTATTAATGAGGAGAAGCATGCTGCTCTGACAAAGAGCAGTTGCACCATTTACAGGCAAGACAGCCATGACACCAACATAATGTCCGCTACATTAATCCAAACGAGAAAAAGGGGCTTCTTGAGAAAATATGTGTGTTTTAAGATATATTCTGTTTGCAAAGACTTAACTTGGGGAGTGGTTTAACACTATAAGAATATCTTTTTCAGTGTGTTGGTGTGAGGCCTCATGCTTTGCCATCCTATTCTCTAATGAGGTAAACAGATTATTTTTCAATAGTTATTTGATCTTAATCTTTGATGATGATTCTCAGCCAACAACTCTCTACTTAACATGTAAGAAATCTTGAACAAGAAGAGTCCAGTGGCTAACTCCATTGTTTTAACTTTCTTCTTTAAAACATTTTCTTTCCTTTTAAAAAATAACTTTTGCTGATCTCAGAATTCTGACAAGTAAACTTTAAATTCCAGCTAAAAGCTTTTCTTTTCCAGGTGTGTTTGTGCTTCGAACAGCCTTTGAACCCAGTTATGCTCCTTTGGGCAGATTTCAAAACTGTCAGAGCAACATCTTAGTTAAGTTTGGTTTAAAGTTTCTAAATCATCATCAGTTGTATGTTTTTAACAAAGTTACAAGGCTTCAGATAGTCGACCTGTGACTAACGTGACCTGTTGGATGTCAGTGTGAAAAATTCTGATCAAGAAAACATTACTAGGCTGTTTTAGGTGATATTTTTCAATTCAATTCAATTCAGTTTATTTATATAGCGCCAAATTCACAACACATGTCATCTCAAGGCACTTTACAGTTCAACCAGATCATACAGTCAAATTGATACAAAGTTTTCTATCTAAGGAAAACCAGTTGATTGCATTGACTCATTGACTCAAATACAATCCCCCACACTAAGCATGCTTGTAGCGACAGTGGAGAGGAAAAACTCCCTTTTAACAGGAAGAAACCTCCAGCAGAACCAGGCTCAGTGTGAGCGGCCATCTGCCGAGGCCGACTGGGGTTCAAGGAGACAGAAGCAGAGATACAAAAAGCAGCTGTAAAAGGCGGCCCCGTCCAGGAAACACACAGCCAGGCAGACGAGCTCCAAGGCAGCTCCCATGCCAGAGGACGAAGAAAGCACATCCACTCAGTCACGGTCAGAGAAACAGGACCACACTGGAAAACAGGCCGATCTCCAACATCTATAAACAAGGGTGTTGATAGAAGCAGCACAGCTGATGTTTCTTTCCAGGATGACGTCACAGCCAAACAGGAACAGACGAGGCAAAGCTACTCTGAGGAAAAGCAGAGAGAGCAGAATGTTAGAGATTGAACTAACAGATTCTGCAGAGTGGGAGAATAGAGATAGAATGAAGCAGAATGATGAAATGGGGGTCCCTATGTCCTCCAGCAGTCTAAGCCTATAGCAGCATAACTATAGAGATAGCTCAGGATAACCTGAGCCACTCTAACTATAAGCTTTATCAAAAAGGAAAGTTTTAAGCCTAGCCTTAAAAGTAGACAGGGTGTCTGCCTCACGGACTAAAACTGGTAGGTGGTTCCACAGGAGAGGAGCCTGATAACTAAAAGATCTGCCTCCCATTCTACTTTTAGAAATTCTAGGAACCACTAGTAAACCTGCAGATTGAGAGCGAAGTGCTCTGTTAGGAACATAAGGAACAATCAGATCTCTGATATCAGATGGAGCTTGGCCATTTAAGGCTTTATATGTGAGAAGGAGGATTTTAAATTCTATTCTTGATTTAACAGGAAGCCAATGAAGAGAAGCCAGGATAGGCGAGATATGATCTCTCTTTTTAATTTTCATTAGAACTCTGGCTGCAGCATTTTGGATCAGCTGAAGGCTTTTAACTACAGTTTGTGGACTTCCTGATAGTAAAGAATTACAATAGTCCAGCCTTGAAGTAACAAATGCATGGACTAGTTTCTCAGCATCACCCCTGGACAGGATATTTCTAATTTTTGCAATGTTCCTCAGATGAAAGAAGGAAATTCTAGAAACCTCCTTGATATGGGACCTAAATGAC
Source organism: Cyprinodon tularosa (assembly GCF_016077235.1). Taxonomy (NCBI): domain Eukaryota; kingdom Metazoa; phylum Chordata; class Actinopteri; order Cyprinodontiformes; family Cyprinodontidae; genus Cyprinodon; species Cyprinodon tularosa. Next base: position 138,042 of record NW_024039080.1, read on the forward strand.
AGGTCCTGATCAAAAACAACACCAAGATTTTTTACTTTATTATCTGAAATCAGTTTAATCCCATCCAAATGAAGTGACTGGCTAATCAGCTTCTTTTTCAGAGACTCTGGTCCAAAGACTATAACTTCTGTTTTGTCTGCATTCAGAAGCAGAAAGTTAAGAGTCATCCAGGTTTTTATGTCTTCAAGACATGCCTGTAATCTATGTAATGGGTTAGCTTCATCTGGATTTATAGACAGATATATTTATCTGATAGTTTTTAGTTTTTGATGTTAGGTATATAATAAATAAATCTCTTTTATGCACCAGAGTTAGTTATGTAATAGCACAGCTTAGTGTTTCTGCAAACTCAGTCCATGAACAAAAAAAGTGGAAGAATGGTTAATTTTTTTCATTTCCTGGTTTTGACAGCAAATCTACTGGTCAGCTTGTCGTCTCTTTAAGTTTAAACCTTTCTTACAGTTTGTGTCACCGGCACATTACTCACAGTACTGTATGGATCCTGCTGCATAACAAAGATACTGAGGAGCTATTCCTTCGCTTACAGTACATTTCATCATGAAAATGAAGTTTGACCCTAGTCCAGCTTTCTGCTATATTACTAAAACAAACAAATATTATAATTTTTTTTATGCAGGAATCAGTTTTCTTAACTGAATCACCCATAAAAGCATCTGGTTGTTGCAGAATATTAACATATTGCGTTCCTCTGGCCTTTATACGCTGAGCACTACACTCCAAGATCGGTCACTTATACGAGATGTTATGGTGCACTTGTATTGACTATGTGGACTTATCTACCATCCTGATCAAAGGTTTCATTTAACTTTTTAAAACTTGGACTCTCTTCATGCTGCTTGTGTACGTCTCGGATCTGGACTCGCACTTTAAATTCAAATTTTTTTTAGAGAAACAACTTTTAAACTATTGCTTCTGTGTTTTTGCATCTTGTCTTTGTCCTGTGAACCTGCAGTGAGTTTTGGCTGGTGGTGTTTTTTGTTTGAAGTTTGTTTCTGCGCGAATTTAGTTGTTTCTTTCTACTGTTGCCACATGCTTCAGTGGAGGGAGGGACAATCCATAAATATCAACAGATTACAGTTGAATTTAAGTGAGCATGTAGGACTAGGATTTATTCATTAATTTAAGATAACTACACAAATAACAGCAAACTAAGAGTCAATTTGAATTCAGATAAGTTGATTGATAACTGATGGAACAGGATGACGCAGCAAGAACAAATATGAGACCAGAATGATCCTGCTTGGCTGAAACCTTCCTTCTCACTTGAAGAGGATCCTGTCACGTCTTGGTTGAGGTTTGGAGGACCCAAATGCAGAGGCAGAGAGGCTGAGGGGAATACTGGTAGTTTTAATGATGAAAATGGTTAACAAAGGCAGGAATCAAAAATCCAACAAAAAATGTAACAGACCAGAACCATGGAGACATCAAGGGAAAAACGTATGAGGAGCCAGGGAGAGACGAGGTGAGACGAAAACAGCGACGACAGGACCAGCAAAGAGTGAGAGCAGAGGGAGAGCATATATAGCTGACAGAGACAAAGGGAGGGCTAACGAGCTGACAAGGAGCAGGTGTGAGAGGAGACAACGAGGGAGGCAAGGTGAAAGGAACACACAAGAGGGCAACAGAGGAAAACAGAAAAACATGAGAACATAAATCTAGAAATTACAACAAAATAGGAATTAAACCAATAAAACTAGAAACAATAGGGATGCACGATATTGGGATTTTGTCCGATCCGATATGCCGATATTTTAAAACTCATGCAGCCGATAACCGATATCGATACCGATGTTAAAGCTGGACAAAAATAAGTAGTCATTGAAAATAGCAGTTTTGTTATCCATTTCTGACACTTTGAAAAATAATATACTCAAATATATTTTCATATGCTGATATCAAATTGATTTTTAAAAACGCGGTATCGATCTATTTTACTTTCAAAATCTCGTGAAATTTCATCGTTCTGTTACAAACTCTCGTGATATTTTGCAAATTCTTGTGAGATTTTGTTAGTAAAATAGATCGATACCGCGTCAATATATCGACATATAAAAATATGGCAACATTTGGTGAATTTTCGGGGGATTTCGTAGCATAACGATGACATATAGCAATATTTCATTAGTAAAAAGGATTGATATGGTGTTTTTAAATGGCAATATATCAGCATAGGAAGATATTGGGATATTTTAATGTATCAATATTTTTTTGAGGAAGAAGAAGTAGTAGTATTTTTATTTATTTTTTAGACTTTAGAAACTCAGAAGCTGATCAAATATCGGGTTAAATATCGGTGGGGTGGCCGATGTCCGATATTCAGTTTTAAGGCCGATACCGATAGGGGGCCGATTAGATCGTGCATCCCTAAGAAACTAGGAGCAAAGTAAAGCACAACAGAACCAAAACCATGACAGATCCATTTTTCTTGATTAATGTGATGATAAACCGCAAAAGATCAGATTTTATTTTTGGCGGATTCTTTGTGTTGTGATGCGCTTATAAACACAGTTTAGAGCGTCAGTCAGTCCAAAACAGCTCCTGTATCGGTCATGTGACTTTCTTTAAACGATATGGGCACCGACACAGGGTTTGGCTGTTCGAGCTCGTCACATGCGCAGACACATCTGTGTTTTCTGGACCCATCACTAACGATAAGGTTGGTACAACAGAAACACCATTTCTGTCCTTTAGAATCAGTTTGTGGATCACACACTCTAAAGCGACAGTGTCAGGCGAATGTCCCTGCTTCGTATAAATTTTTCATTCTGTATCATTGTTATCATCTTTTACAAACCAACGCTGAGGAGAGTCGTTCTTCCACAGCATCAAAAGGAACACCGGCCTTCAGGAAAATGTAAATAATTCATGATGAACCTGAATCACCAACAGCTTCGCTCCTGCACTTACTTACCCGCAGTAAATTGATCATCTTATTAATAGCTTTCAGACAAATACACAAGCTGAAATTTTATGGATGAGAGGGATGAATGGTCATTTTGCCAAACTGGATCTGTCTCTTTGTGTAGATTGTGCTGATGAATATTAAAAGACACTTTTTCTAGGTTAATTTAAACGATGATTGGTACCTTACAAAGGGAGACCATAAAATAGAGATATTAATGCTAAGAAAGATAAACAATGCAAATGGAAAATACATTAGAGCGTGCTCTTGCACATCCAGTGGAAACATAAAAGGAAGAAATGAAAGCTCTTCATAGCAATAGACATTTTACAGCGGCCCTGAGGGAAGATGACACAACAGGGGAGTGGAGACACAAGTGTTTTGATTAGGTATACTAATTATCTTCAGACTATTAGCAAAGAAGAGAGAGCATTAAGTTAAATGGCCTGCTCCAAATTCTCTTTGTTTCAGCAACATAAATAGCTCGGCAGTGAATCAGATCTTCATCTCCTTCCCTTTCTTCCTCTCTCCTCGACTCGCCCCTGATTCTTCTTGCTGTAAGGAGTCCAGATATTGTTCATTACGATGAAGTCGGACAACATTAAACTATTCTGCTAATAAATTAGCCTTTTGTTAGACAGATTTCATCATCATTTATAAACGGCAACTTAGTTGACACGCCCAGGTCTCCACAGACCTTTGAAACGGCTACAGCTCTGCTGCCACTCTTAGACAATAATTATAGTATATATTGTCACAGTGGATGACTCCTGACAAACAGGCCATATGCAGATTGGCCAGTTTAACAGGCGGAGGATAAATCAACATTTATTGCAGACCAACGCTGGGGAAATATTTATCCTGCAGGACAAATGATGTGTGTGACAAAGCAGCCATATTGGGAGAAGTAAATAAGGCAGATTAACCGTTCTGGTGATGCTGTGTTCCCAAACATGTTGGTGGAGGACAGATGGAGGCAGTGAGACATGCAACCCTCATTGTTATCTCCGCCTGGGCAAAGCAGCATCAGATTTAATCTAATAAAAATGATCTCAGTATTGATTATGTCTGCTGTAAAGACCTAATGAGAATTAACAGGTCCTTACACTGACCATAAAGCACGATCAGATACATTTCTCATGTGATTGGATTTCTTTTTTTTTATCTAACATTAACATTCCCGACTCTTCTTGTGCTCATCCTTTTTCTCTCTCTTGTTTATCCGTTCCATAGAACATTGTCGGTTCTGAGCAAAGTCCATTGCTAAGGTCTGGCCGTGGGAATGAAAGGTCAGACTCAAGATATTTCTTTTCAGCAGCAACCTAAGCCACCCACACATAACACTTTGCACTACATTATCAGTGCTGATGAAAAAAAAAGCCATGCCATCTTTCATCTAACCTGAGAAATGTCATCTTTTTTCCCCCCTGGCTTGTGGCTGCTGCAGCTTGTTTGTGCAGAATCATGAGGTGCCCCGGCTGTCACCTGTAAACCTGCATGATCTGCAAAGATTGGTGCTAAAAAGTACCTTTCTCTTTTTACCCTTTTTTTTTTTTTTCGAAATTCAGCTCCAGATATGAAGTAAGCTGAACTGAAAGGCAAATGGGTAATTTATTCACTCCTTAAAAGGAATAATGGACATGTGATTTTTCAAGCCATAAATGCATTTACCTCCAGCAAAGATTAAAAAGACACATAGATTAGTGGTTTTTCTCTGGGGGAAAGCAATAATACTCAAAGTAACATATGCATCGTTATAAAGCTGGTTATGTATCTGCACTGCTTGCAGGGACTGCAGAGTTATTACTAATAAGTAGATAGTGTCTACTTTTCAAATGTTTAACTGTGTGGCAGAGTTCTCTATAAAGCATTTCCACAGACAACCTTGGGTTTATTTTTCAACAGGCCTGGTAATCCTGGATCTGGAACAAAGAGCTGCTGCTTCTTTGAGATGTCAGCTTTCAGCTAGAGCTGTTTGTCACCTTTCTGTGTCTGTCTTACTAATGGAACCGGTTCTCAGGGGGGCTTGTTTGCAGTTATCTGGGATGACATACAGGTGTTGTTTGGATTTTTACTAGATAAGGGTGTAAAGTACAGTTCGACCAGTTTTCTCAAACTTAATAAATGTAACGAGAGGATGATGCTGTCCCCCTGGCAGCAGGATTAAACATCTGATCCATTCAATGCCTTGAAGTAGTTGGTTCTTTTTTTAAACTAGGGAACAGAAATAACTGTAGCATAAAGCATTATTTTATTTTTTTTCTATTATTTCCATTAGAGAAAGAAAGTTCTTCAGAATAAATATGACTTTACTAAATATCAAGGTTTCCTCTCAATCCTAATAATTTATTTAATGTTTTATTGAATGATTTGCTTAATCAGGAACCAAAAACCTTTAGTTAAATGATTCTTAACCCTCTTTGAAATAGCTAGCAGCGAATAGACATCAGGATCCCACTAAATGACTCTTGGTCAGACTTGGTAATGGAAATGAAAGGAACATCTGAGGAACACGTGAACACTAATGTTATATCAGTGTTTAAACCCTTAGTGAATAAAGCTTGCCCAAGCTTTAACAACAGCTCAAACATTACTGTAGCATAGCATAGCATAGCATGCAGTCCATCCTGTTAGCTTTGTCTTTACTCATCAGTAAACACATGAAATTATCAACATCATCAAAAGACATATTATTTGCTCTGTTCCTAATTGTGCCAGACCTGTAAACCTTTCGTCCATGTCCGTTTGGAAGGCTTGGGTTTCATCCAGCAGCAGCTTAGCAGGCAGGCTCACAGCAGGGGTCCTTCCCATCCAGTCTGGCTCTATAAGTTCTGAAACTCAAGAGAAATGTGTTGCAAAAAGGTCTGTTATCCAGCAGTTTGGTTCCAAAAGGTCAATCATGATGACTTATTCTTGATGATTCTGGAGATCTGGGTCTTTTTGGGCCTGGGTCTCCATTTTTGCAGAGACCCTGCCGAAGCGGAGCCCAGTCAGCCTGATGGGAACTAGAGAGGGAAAGAGAGAAAATCTTGTGTGTTCAGTCGTTTTTCCCTGTCCTCACACAGAGGGGGCTGGTTGGTCACACCTCTGTGGGAGTTCCTCTGGCTGAGAAAAAGGGGGTTGCAGAGTTCTTATAGCTGCTTGTTCACCAAACTTGTACCCTCTTCTCTGGTCATCATGTCAAGATAAAATATGGACAAAAATGTCCAAAAAGCATGATCATGGCATATGGCATAACACTGCATATTTTCACCGTATATATCAATGCTCTGAACTTCCAAATCAAAGAGTGTTTGCAGTATGTTTTTTATCACTGCAGCACTTTATGAAATTAGAATATTCATTTCACTGCTAAGCTGCTGCTCATTCACTGTCTGAAAGCTGTACAAAACGAAATTTGTCTAACTCATTACTATAAGTTGAATTTAGCCTTTAGCTTAAAATGATGGGTGAGGGGTAGACATTAGCAAACATACTCCTCTACTGACAGTTAGATGTCTGGTTTACCGCCTGAACTAAAACTGTTGACATTTTTAACACACTGAAACATCAACATGTTTTCATCCAACAGATTCTCTGTTCAGATTATGTTTTTATACAGTTGCTTTTTTTTAATAAATCACCATTTTTATAAATTAGCATTATTTTGACACTGAACCCTGTGTTAGTCAGATTTATAAACATAGTGTTGGTGATTTTGCTTCTATGTTCTCTTTAGTAACATTATTTTCATCCTGCTGCAGGGGCAATTATGATTTCAGTCTTTTTTCCTTTGAAAAGTAAAATCATCCAGCAGCCTCCAGTGATATATTAACAATAGTTTTAAAATCATGAATGTCGATGGGGGGGGGGACTGTATGTATAGAATAATGAATAAGTACCCGAGAATTTCTACTGCAATGAAACAAAGATGAGTCATCTAATAATCTCGTTAGCTTGAAAACTCAGAAATTTGACTTTTTGTCTCTTCAGACAAAGACTTTTTAAAAGGCTTTCACCATAAATCTAGTTTAGGCTTTAATAGTATTTTATCCCACAGGTAATGTTCTTTAGAATAACAGGAAGAACCCTGGGGGGAAAAAATGATCAAGATGTTTTAAAGATGCCTCTCAACTCAAATTATTACAGCAAATTGAATTTGCTCATTTAAAACTTAGTAAGCTACTGCAGTGGTATTTTTATATACGTATTTTATTGTTAAACTCTGAACTTAAATTTGTCTTTTCTTCTTAGGAAAGAACTGGGTGAGACCTTGAACAGAAGAGTAAAATGCTTCTAGTTGGAGATATTTTATGTATTGTATTATTATTTTAATATATTATAACTACCTTGAAATTCCTGGAAGATGTCTAGTGCTGCTACCACAGATGATCTCGCTCTCCAAATGGAATTGAACGATTCAGATTAGCTAGAATGAATAGAAGGGGTAGAGCGTAGCCGCCTGTCACTACTCCAGTCCGCCACGCGGATGACGTCATACACGCGCTGCTTTGTTTTTAAACTCAACCAGTTAAAAATTCAACAGTCTAGTTGTTCACCTGTATAGTGAAGTTAGTATTTTAGAGTGTCAGTTCCTCTTATAAATTGCATGCACATGTAAATATTATACATTTATTTTTTGGTGTGCAATTTTGCTTTATTTTAATGATATGGAGAGAACATAATAGAAAAAAAAATAAGAGTGGGTTTTACCTCGTTTTACTTCTGCACAATTCTATATCTTCAAAAGAAAATACAGGATAAATCCAAATATAAGAGACATATTTACACTATATTTGGTTAAATGGGAATGTATTTACCTTCTGTCTTAGTTGCTGGTAAGTTCAAATGCAAACCTTTTCAAAGTGGAAAAAAGTCCCAATTCCATCAGAGCTGCTTATGTTTCAAACATTGACAAACAGCATCTAGTGTATGTGGTGCTTCAAAAATTTGTATAAATGTAGCAAGAAATGCTGCTTTTCTCTTTAAACCAAATGCTCCCTGATGCTCACGTCAAGCATAAATAACAATAGGAGCATGCATATTTCATAGGACCAATGACATCAGACCAATGAAACTTAAAACCAATAGTGTCCCTACCAAAGTTGAAATCAAACCTACGCCACTGGCTAAGAATATATTCTTTATACACTGGCAGCGGTTGTTGTTGCACTATTTTTTGTTTAAAAAAATTAGAGCCAAGTCGTTTTTTGCTTCCCTTCATGTATTATTTGCAGATCTAGCCCATTTATTAAAATGAAAGCAATGAAAGCATGCACCTCAAGGTTAGGAGATCACAAGAGATTGCTGCACTTGCTGTGGGGTTTAGCCCATTTACTGCATTGCACTGGCTGGATGGGCAGGTGTTTGTTTCAGTTAGCAGTGCTAGCGCTAGCCATGCTAGTTAGAAGAAAAATAGAAGCAATGAAGAAGAGGCTGTGGGTGCAGGATGCCTAAGGTCCAGAGAGCAGACAGACAAGTTCCTGCTCCTTTTTCTACAGCGACTAATTGCAAACCTGGGTCATGTAATTTGGGGATTTAAGACACACAGTATTAGCTTTCCCTATTTTTTCTCATCTCTCTAAGCTCTTTAAGTTAAACTAAGTGAGGCATTTCTGCAACAAACTGCTCTTGCATTGCAGAAGCCCTCAAAATATTGTGTTTCAGAACGCAGAACTGCGCCTGCCGTGTCCGGCCTTTAGGCTAACTGTTCATTTGCAATAGATGGGATTAAAATGGACCACATTCAAAATGTCAACAAACTGTTAATTGAGTCAAATTTATCTGCCATTAAGCCTGGTTTTTGCTCAACACGTCCACAGGGTCCCATTGCATCTTTGAAGCGCCCAGCCCCTCTACGTAGCGTCCCTGATGTTTCGCACTGCGCACCTAGAAAGCTTTCTCACGAAAAACATGGCTGACATCCTGGCGACAGCATCGAATAGCGAGGGTTCGCAAATTTAAACATCTAGAAACATTTCTGATTTGGCTCATATATAAAAAGAACAGATAATGGAAAAAAATCAACTGCCAGTGAAATAGTAAAAATTCAATGAAAATCATTCCATTAATTCTGAATTGTGGTTCAACAGAAATATTAATAATAAACAAACAAACAAAAATATCGAGTAAAGCAGCACGATGGAGCTCCTAAGTTAAACTGTTGAAGAACACTTTGAAGAAATCACTGCAATACGGTGTTTTTATAAATGTAGTATTTCAATCTATTAAATCATAATTTGTTTGTTTTTATCTGTATTTTTTTTTTCTTCAATTTGTTGTTATTAGAATTACTGTTGAAAATAATCCTTTTCTTTAATGGGAGTGTGTCTGAACTTTACCTTGTTAAATAGAATCCATTTTAGGATTGCCCGTCCAAAGAGGGAGAGCTTTACAAGAGGAAGGAGAGGAGCAAAGTCTGATGCTGCAGGAGTTGGAAAATGTAACTTTTGCTGCTCGCACACCACATCAACCAATCAGAGAAGCTGATCTGGGAGCTGGCAGGGAGTCAGACACAGCACAGCTGATGCAGAGCGCTATGATCACTCCTCTGAAACAGATTATTAACGCCTAAATTAACTTCAAATGTAGAAACCTGCCGGCAGAATATGTTGGCTTTTATTTTCCTGCTGCCTGCAGTTTGGATGACGTTCATGAAAATCGCCTTCCAGCCGCCGCGGCAAACCGCGAAGAGTCGACCTGGCCAGAGGCAGCTGCTGCTGGGGATTCCCAGTGACAGCGCAGCGCCGGTATGTGGGGGTCTGAGCGGCTCCCACAGAGAAATAATCTTTGAAGGCAGGATGGTAATCTGGATGAACTGACTGCACAGACCATGTTTTCAGGAGGACTTTCTCACTTCAACATAGATTCTAACTACTTTCTACCCGCTGATCACAGCTAATATAGCCGCCATTGTTCCAGGCAGAGAAAGGGTACGGTAGCTCCACCCACCGCGTATCAGACCCACTTTACCACCGCGCAGCGAGAACAGCAAAGATGCTTCAGCTACTTTTCAAAACTAAACTTGTACAAGCATCAAAAATGAAGCTTGCGGTGTGAACGTAGCATAAGGTCAGGGAAGACCAGGTGAGTTTAAGTCCAGCCCGTCCTAGAAGACAAAAACACAAAAGTCTCAGATATGATGCTTTGGTGAATGATTGTCAGTTATTGGCAAAAGGCCCTGAGCAAGTTTCAAAAATGTAGAAAATGTTTGTAGAAAACAGTGAAATGTATGTTGCCTGTCCAGACGGCTGCCTGGGTGCCCAGCCCCCCTAAACCTCTGACCCTAGAACCGCCCCTGACAGATACAGAGAAAAACAGTTATGTTTTTTACTTTTACATGTGCTGTGTTATTATCTTGCGCTTTGTGCCATAAACGCCACCCCAGAGTCGGCCAGAATATTAGGTACAGGGGGAAATGCCAAAAAAAGCATATGATGTTAGAAATGTGTACAAATTTCACAAAGTGGCTAAAACAGCTAAATAAATAACAGTTATTTTGTTTAAACCGAGGGCTCCTTTTTATTTGAAATGATGAAAAAGACAAATGGACCTCTTGAAAGCTTGATAAATCTCAAGTAGCCTCATATAAAGATGAGTGTGACTTCCTGGATATAGCAAAATAACGATCTAATATGGAGTTCGATAAAACTCCAAAATCTAATAACTCAGACAGTTTTCTCATTACTGTAAAACTTATTTTTTCAATCCATTAAATAAACACATGTTCCACAGAAAAAGGGAAATGAGTATTTAGCATTATGGCTCCCACAGCATGAATTCATCTACAATCAGACTCCATTTCTTTTATTTCTGTTTTTATTTTGAATAAATATTTTGTTGGTATTTTACAGTTTGAAAGTCTGATTTTATGGACCTGAACAAAAAGTCTACAGCAAAGACTTTAGAGATCAATATTGAACTTTCTCTTTCTTTCTTTCTTTCTTTCTTTCTTTTATTTCTTTGGTTGATGGATGCAGATATATCACAATTACACACAATGTTACGGTAGAAACCGACTTTTTATTTATTCAAATAGCAGAGGGACTGATCTAATTGAATCTATTTCCTTTGCAGATGATGGGTTAACCTCCTGTCATGGTGGATGTTGTCCCATTTCCATGCTGTTGAAATATGGTTTTATTTCCTGGCTTATCTTTGCTGCCTCCAGCTCATCTCCTCTTGATTCTCTCTGCAGCTTTCCTCTCTCTCTGCCTATCTCCATGACATTACCACCACCAGCAGAGAAATGATGGTAATTGGCCATTTTTGGCTTGGACAGCTACTAACATGAAAGCAAAAGTGGCTTCGGCTTGGAGTGTTGAGCCCTATAACCTCTTCAACAGTTTTCCCCTTAATAACCAGAATTATTTGCTCATGTTCTCAGAAAAGCCTGCATTAAGGCGCCCAGGTAAATGGGTAAACAGAAATACGACATATGATCACTAATGAGCGTAAGTCTCCACTGATGTTACCATCTTCCTGATGGACGTAGCTACTGGTGCGTAGAAACAGATAGGGTCATATTGACAAATGCAGCTCATGTCATGGAACTGGATCTATAAAAAGAGCAAAGCAAGTGAATTACTGACTCAGAAATATAGCCTTCATATCCATCGTTATTGGCTAAAGAAATCAGAATGCAATCTAATCACGCACACATGGCATAAAGCAATAGAATAGAATAGAATAATCTTTTGTTTTCCAACTGTGGCAAAAAGGAAACGGGCAAAAAAATCAGTACCTGCAAGACTCAGTAATATGCAAAATAAGTGAAGAATAATCAAACACTGTGATCTGATAAAAATGTCTTAGTCTTATCAATTAGAATGAGCTCAAAGGTCCTTATTCAAGCAGAATTTATTAATGCTACTAAAACAATGACATATCAAAGACACTTTTTTCCAATTTAAGAGGATATTTTTGAAAGGCATTTTAAAGAGTCACACTTAGACTTAGACAACTTTTATAAATAATAATTCCATCATTAGTAATTTCATTTAGTACAGCGTCCAGACCTTAAATTAACATTTCTGTTGGGAGCTGGAGAAATCCCACCTTTCTCCATCAGAGTCCGCCGTGGATCCTCCTGAGTGAGCCTCCTGCACAGCTGCAGCCCATCAAGATCATCCGAGGATCCACTATATAACCTGTCTTCAGACCTTGCCTCAATGCCGCAGTGTTGATCCAGTTGGTCAACGCCTTGCCTAGAATCTCAGTTTAACTTTGTGACTTTGAATCCAGCCTGGATTCTAACCGTTGTCTCTGTCTTCCAGGAATCCAGTGTCTCCTCTGTGAAGCTCTGGAAGAGCTAACCTGCCGAGCCGACCCTCAGAGCCAAACCCGAAGAACTATAGAGAACTTCCATGCAGCTCAGGACTAAGAGCTGGAAAACCCAAAGCCAAGGTCTGTTCATTATTAGACGTGAGACGCTGAAGCAGCAAGCGGACTCTGCTGATCAACTCCTCTCCAGATCCAACAGTGACTCTCCCAAAGCTAACCTCAAGAACCCTCAAGGTACAATCAGTAATCATCAGAAACCAAGTCCCACCTTGCAAAGCTAACTGAACTGTCTCTCACGCAGACTCCGGTGAACCAGTGATCCAGGCCCGAACCAGAACCAGTACATTCTGTGTGCTTGTAGTAAAATAAACTTGTTAAACTTTTATTCCTGTGTCCGTCAGTGGTGTTCTGCATACTTGGGTCGCTCTTTGAGAACCCATCATGACAGAACACTGCGGCCAAACTCAAGGCCCAGCAGAACATCTCCGTCAACTATTGGAGGAGCGGGATGCCCAAATCCACAGGCAGGTCCAAACTCTCAGTGAGTTAAACACCCGCATAGAATTTCAAGATCATGTTGTCCAGAACTTTACTAGCCGTTTGAACAACGCTAATGCTGCTACGGCACCCCAACCATTTCCGGGTCCTGTTCCCCCTCCGAGGTCACAGGTAGTGACGTCAACCGAGTTCCGTCCAAGACTACCAGAAAGATTTTCTGGTAAGATAAAAGATTGCAAAGGATTTTTGTTTCATTGTCGTTTAATTTTTCTGAACTCCCCTGACAGTTTTTCCACGGATTATAAAAAGATAACATTTATCCTTTCTCAGTTAACTGGAAGAGCCTTAGAGTGGGCTCAAGCAAGATTTGCTTCCGATGAAAGTCTAAATTGCAATTATTCTGACTTCATTTCTGAATTCTCCCAGGTTTTCAATCAAGAAACAGATCAAACTATTGACTCTCGAGCTCTTTTCAGCCTAAAGCAGGGAGATATCTCTGTGGCTGAATTTTCCATCAACTTCCGGGTTAAGGCGGCAGCTTCCGGATGGAACCAAAACGCTCTTAAAGGTGCTTATTTTATGGCATTAAATGAGCATATAAAGGATAAGCTCGCTACTCTTGACGAACCTGCTACCCTCGAAGAATTGATCCGTTTGTCGTTCAAATTGGATAATAGAATCCGGGCCAGAAACAGTTATAAACCAAGAGATCAGGGGACACTTTCTTCTGCCTCACATAACGTGACTGATTCTTCTTCCCCCACAGAGCAGCTGTCCATACAGAGACCAAGGGCTCAGCCTCTCCCTCTGCCTATTCAGGCCTCTCATTCGGGTGAAAGAGATGTCGAACCCATGCAGGTGGGACACACAAGGCTCACTCCAGAGGAGAGACAAAGACGTTTTCTAAGCAAATTATGCATTTACTGTGGTGAGAGTGGACACTTCATCGCTTCCTGCCCGGCTAAATCAAAAGCCTGGGCCCGCCAGAGGATCAGAGGAGTCTGGCGGGCCAAGTTAACACTAAGAAATCTCCTCGATTGTTGCTTCCTGCCACGTTGTTTTGTTCTAACCAAAGCCTTTCCTTTTCTGCATTCATCGATTCAGGCTGTGAACGGAACTTAATCGATTCTAACCTCGTCCAACAACTCCAAATCGAAACCATTCCTCTGACTCAACCTCTTAGTGTTTCTGCTATTGACGGAAAAAGACTTCACCAAGTTACCCATCAAACTCAGCCCCTCGAGCTACTTCTGTCAGGTAACCACCGAGAGACAATAACATTTTTTGTTTTTCCTTCTGCATGTTCCCCTCTGGTGCTTGGTTTCGAGTGGTTGGAGAAGCATAATCCTCACATTAATTGGACTGAGCGTCACCTGGAATCATGGTCCACTTCATGCCATGAAACTTGCCTCCGTTCGGCTGCCCCCTTGGTGGGGTCTCCTAGAGGTGGGGGGGAGATGGACTCTCCTGACCTTTCTTCTGTTCCTCCCGAGTACCATGACCTAGCTCCTGTTTTCAGTAAGGTCAGTGCGACGTCCCTACCTCCACACAGACCATATGACTGCGCCATTGAACTTTTACCTGGTGCACCACTACCTAGCAGCAGGTTGTATAACATTTCCAAGCCTGAAAGAGAAACCATGGAGAAATACATAAATGAATCATTAGCTGCAGGAATAATCCGCCCATCTTCTTCTTCTTTGGGCGCTGGGTTCTTCTTCGTTGGAAAGAAAGATGGCTCCCTGAGACCATGTATTGATTATCGAGGTTTGAACCAGATCACAATAAAGAACAAATACCCACTTCCTCTACTCGCCTCTGCATTCGAACCTGTACAAGGAGCTATAGTTTTCTCTAAACTGGATTTAAGGAATGCTTATCATCTTCTTAGGATCCGCGAAGGAGATGAATGGAAAACAGCCTTCAAGACTCCATTGGGCCAATTTGAGTATTTGGTTATGCCTTTTGGTCTAACTAACGCTCCAGCCTGCTTCCAGGCCCTCGTGAACGACGTTCTCAGAGACTTTTTGAAAGTGTTTGTCTTCGTTTATATTGATGACATACTCATTTACTCCAGGAACCTCGCTGAACATAAGAAACATGTCCGCCTTGTTTTACAGAGACTGCTGGAGAACAAGCTGTTCGTAAAGGCCGAGAAGTGCGAATTTCACCAGTCTTCAGTCACCTTTTTGGGGTTTGTGCTCGAGGGCGGCCAGGTAAAACCATCTGAGGACAAGATAAAGGCAGTGTTAGATTGGCCAGTTCCAGAGAACCGCAAACAGCTACAGAGATTTCTGGGCTTTGCAAATTTTTATCGTCGGTTCATCAGGAACTATAGCCAAACCGCCCTTCCATTAACTTCTCTGACCTCTGTCAAACGCATTTTTCAGTGGACACCTGAGGCGCAAGCTGCGTTTGATAAATTTAAATCTTTATTCTCCAGAGCACCAGTGCTAATGCAGCCTGACCCTGCTAAACAATTTATTCTCGAGGTGGACGCTTCAGATTCTGGAGTTGGAGCAGTCCTATCCCAGAGACTTGACACGGATCAGAATATCCACCCATGTGCATTCTTCTCCCGTAGACTTTCTTCTGCTGAGCAGAATTACGATGTGGGAGACCGAGAGCTGTTGGCCATCAAACTGGCGCTGGAGGAATGGAGACATTGGCTGGAGGGAGCTGAGCATCCGGTTCTAGTATGGACTGACCACAAGAACCTGGCTTACATCCAGTCAACCAAGCAAGCCAATCCTCGTCAATCCAGGTGGTCCATCTTTTTCTCTCGGTTTAATCTCATCATCTCCTACAGACCCGGATCCAAGAATGTCAAACCCGATTCTCTCTCTCGTCTTTACTCCGTCGATCATCCCGAGACGCCTGAACCAGTCCTTCCGGCTTCCTGCACTGTGGGAGTGGTTAACTGGGAAATCACAGACCTTATCAACTCCGCTCTGGCTACAGAACCCGACCCAGGTAACAGTCCCACTAACCGCTATGTGCCATCTTCCGTCAGGTCCCGTCTCATCCAATGGATGCATGCTGCAAAGTTTTCTGCTCATCCAGGAGTCAGTAGAACAATAGCTTTGATCTCAAGACGCTTCTGGTGGCCCACCCTCCATAGAGACGTCATGGAGTATGTGTTGGCTTGCTCCACATGTGCCCGTAATAAAGCCTCACATCAACCTCCTTCTGGCCTGCTTCAGCCGCTTCCGGTTCCCTCGCGCCCTTGGTCCCATATTGCTATTGACTTTGTCACCGGCCTCCCCATTTCTTGAGGTATGTCCACCATTTTCACCATTGTTGACCGTTTTTCGAAGGCCTGTCATCTCATTCCCCTTAGGAAACTCCCCACGGCCTTCCAGACAGCCCAGCTCCTCGTCAAGCATGTCTTTCGTTTACACGGCATTCCCCAAGAGATCCTCTCGGACCAGGGTCCTCAGTTCATATCCCAGGTTTGGAAAGCATTCTGTTCTTCTCTCGGCTGTAAACCCTCTCTGACCTCAGGTTACCATCCACAATCTAACGGACCAACAGAGAGGATGAACCAGCAGCTGGAATCAACCCTTCGTTGCCTCACCTCAAACAATCCCGTGGACTGGAGCCAGTTTCTCACATGGATTGAATACGCACACAACTCCCTCAAATCTGCTTCCACTGGTCAATCTCCTTTTCAGGTTAGTCTCGGTTATCTACCCCCACTCTTCCCTGCAGACGAGAGAGAGATTTCGGTCCAGTCAGTAAACCAACACATCTGACGCTGTCAGAAGATCTGGAGAGAAACCATCGCCACCCTCAACCGATCCTCAGAGACCAACAAGCGCTTCGCTGACGCCAGGAGACGTCCCGCCCCCGAGTACACAGAAGGCCAAGAGGTATGGCTGTCCACTCGGGACATTCCCCTTAAGGGGATGTCTCGAAAACTCTCGCCCAAATTCATAGGCCCCTACAAGATCTCCCGAGTCATCAGTCCTTCAGCCGTCCGTCTCCAACTGCCTCAGTCTCTCCGGATCCACCCTACCTTCCATGTATCCCAAGTCAAACCTGTCGTTTCGAGTTCTCTGTGCCCACCTTCCGACTCCCCACCACCCGCCCTGGAGGTCGATGGTCATCCAGCTTTTACCGTTTGACGCATCGTGGACTCCCGTCGACGAGGTCGCGGCTGGCAGTACCTCGTCGACTGGGAGGGCTACGGACCGGAGGATCGCCAGTGGGTTCCGGGTTATCGAGGAGTACGAGCGTTCCTGCCCTTCGACCTCTTCCGGACCGCCAAGGGGCGGTCGTTGAGGGGGGGGGGTACTGTTGGGAACTGGAGAAATCCCACCTTTCTCCAGCAGAGTCCGCCGTGGATCCTCCTGAGTGAGCCTCCTGCACAGCTGCAGCCCATCAAAATCATCCGAGGATCCACTATATAACCTGTCTTCAGACCTTGCCTCAATGCCGCAGTGTTGATCCAGTTGGTCAACGCCTAGCCTAGAATCTCAGTGTAACTTTGTGACTTTGAATCCAGCCTGGATTCTAACCGTTGTCTCTGTCTTCCAGGAATCCAGTGTCTCCTCTGTGAAGCTCTGGAAGAGCTAACCTGCCGAGCCGACCCTCAGAGCCAAACCCGAAGAACTATAGAGAACTTCCATGCAGCTCAGGACTAAGAGCTGGAAAACCCAAAGCCAAGGTCTGTTCATTATTAGACGTGAGACGCTGAAGCAGCAAGCGGACTCTGCTGATCAACTCCTCTCCAGATCCAACAGTGACTCTCCCAAAGCTAACCTCAAGAACCCTCAAGGTACAATCAGTAATCATCAGAAACCAAGTCCCACCTTGCAAAGCTAACTGAACTGTCTCTCACGCAGACTCCGGTGAACCAGTGATCCAGGCCCGAACCAGAACCAGTACATTCTGTGTGCTTGTAGTAAAATAAACTTGTTAAACTTTTATTCCTGTGTCCGTCAGTGGTGTTCTGCATACTTGGGTCGCTCTTTGAGAACCCATCATGACAATTTCCTTTCCATAAAGTGCAGCATTGATCAAATGTAAACAGTGTGGGAGAAACGGCACGGTGCAACATATCTTGTTGTTTTTTTTTTTTTTTTTTACTTTTTGTGTTGATATAAGCTGGAACTCCTTTGGATTAGTTTTATGTTTAGCTCAACATAAAGTAGTGGAGGGTATTAATGTTGAAGAAAAATGGAACATTGGTGTCAATATTTTTCCAGGAACAAACAAAAATGAAGTTTTCCTTTAGATGCTTTGAGTTGTTTGTTTTACAGAAAATGTACTTATTTTCTAGATACGTAAACGAGGAAGGCAAAGGTTGAAAAAGGTTAAATATTTTTCATTTACCATAACAGCTGTGATGTTGCATTATATCTCTATAGTTCTGCTGCTATAGGCTTAGACTGCTTGAGGACATAGGGACCCCTTTTTCATCATTCTGCTTCATTCTATCTCTATTCTCCCACTCTGCAGAATCTGTTAGTTCAATCTCTAACCTTCTGCTCTCATGGTCATGCCGAGCATTTTCCCTCCTTCCTGTTGTCAACTTTTAAACTCATTTTGAACAGTTTGATGTGTTTCCTATTGCTTCTGGGTAAGTTAATACTCACCAGGATGGATTGTATACCATCACTGACAACTGAGTCGTTTTCCATTAACCGCCTTATTATTTGCTCCAAACATCATTAAATCAGCAGATTTTTGCAAAGTTTTGTCAGATATGATCATTAGAAATGTAAAAATACACTAGATTTAAGTCTCCCACTCTGCAGAATCTGTTAGTTCAATCTCTAACGTTCTGCTCTCTCTGCTTTTTCTCATAGTAGCTTCATCTGGTCTGTTCCTGTTTGGCTGTGACTCCATCCTGGAGAGAATTATCAGCTGTGCTGCTGCCATCAACACCTTTGTTTCTAGATGTTGGAGCTTGGCCTGTTTTCCAGTGTAGTCCTGTTTCTCTGACTGTGACTAACTGGATGTGCTCTCTTCATCCTCTGACATGGGAGCTGGCTCGGAGCTCGTCTGCCTGGCTGTGTGTTTCCTGGACGGGGCCGCCTGTGGAGCTGGTTGACAGTTGCCTTTTGTATCTATGCTTCTTTTTCTATGTCTGCTTCTGTCTCCTTGAACCCCAGTGGGCCTCAGCAGATGGCCGCTCACACTGAGCCTGGTTCTGCTGGAGGTTTCTTCCTGTTCAAAGGGAGTTTTTCCTCTCCACTGTCGCTACAAGCATGCTTAGTGTGAGGGATTGCTGAAGAGTCAATGAGTCGATGCAATCAGCTAGTTTTCCTTAGATAGAAAACTTTGAATCAATCTGACTGGATGATCTGGTTGATGCCACCAAAGGTGAGCGAGGTTGGAAACTAAGGACAAAAACTGGTCAAAATCAGCCTGCTGAGAGGGACACGTTTATTTAAACAGAGCATTTCTCTTCACAGAAAAACATGTGGATATTTCAAATAAAATACAGAATACAAGAAAGTGTTTGTTATAGGAATTGAAAATGTGGCCTGCTGAGTTTTTTAACAGGGATTTACAAAGATTATAGCTCAGAGAATTTATCTGCCGTGGAAACTCTTCAGAGGGCGGGGTGCAATAGATTTAGCCTGGACCTGATTACAGAACCTTTACAGTTGAGTGATAAGCCAGGAAAAAATAAATAAATACATGTAGAGGCAAAGTTTCTATTAGATCCAAGCTCATCTAAACAGACTTTTAACAGATCTAGGCAGATTTGATTCACAAACCAAATCTAAAACACATAACAACTGTAGTTACAAGTCAATGGGGGGGGGGGGTCATTTGGTTAGAGCACTTTCTTCCATATATTTGCCTTTTTCTGCTACATGGCTTGTGGCAAACGCCAAGCAGAATCTTTAACAGATTTATTTGAACAATGGCTTTCTTCTTGCCACCAGTGAAGCTGGATCTCAGCAGAAATAAGCACCCACATATACAAAAAAAACAGAATATCTGGCCAGGCCAACAACGACCAGTAACGACTGCCTTTTCAGAGGAATGGACCAGTATCGGGTATAACAGGCCAACAATGACAACGGCTCCCATTAATAAAGGGTGGAGCTTATTTTCCAGCTTCACTGTTGATTTTTTCTAAACCATTACAAGGCTTTGTTTGGCTCCTCTATAAAGCCTGGAACTCAGCGCTAATCCAGACATTTTGAATAGAAAAATTTTCCTGGATGGAAAAGAAACTTGGAACACAAAATCCAGTGGATTTGTTTTAACTTGAACTTTTTTGAATACAAAAAAAAAAAAACACATCCCAAAACAGGCAACCGTTCTAAGACCCTCTTTGTTGCCTCAAAATACACAAGTTACTGAACATTTTCTCTAATTTACTGTATGTTTCCCTGAGTTTGAGCCATAATTCAATTCAATTCAATTCAAAAATGCTTTATGAATCCCAATGGGAAATTAAATGTTAACTTACAAGTTTGTTTTCTTAACTAGTTAAATGAGAAGTTTTATTTTCTGTAGCAGGAACTCTGGTACATTTATGTACATTTTGTTTAAACAAAAATATATATTTTTTTATATTTATGAAATAAAACAGTGGGTCTAGTATTTTCTCTTAATGTTTCTTTAATCTTTAAAACTCCTCAGAGAGAAACCATCTAGTTCTTTACTCATCAAAGCAGAAAGCAAAAGAATAACTCCTGCTAAGGGGAACTTTTCTCCAGTGTCACACACTGAGAGCCACTGAATGAGAGCAATTTGCTTACGTCGTGATAAAATAAGGAGCGTTCCACTCGACTTGGAGTTTTTCATTTAAATTAAGTCATTATTCAGCTTGTATCAATTAAGCATCCTTGGATTCTATAAAGATAGCAGCAAAAATAAGTCAGACCGTCCGTTTTTTCCCACCACCTCTTTGCAAATATGTAAAGCAAAGGAAATCATCTCCCAGGGTCAAAATATAACATTATGAAATTGAACATTCGCTCATTCTGCAGAACATCCTCAGGCCTGGGCACCGTGTAACGAAGATCCAATCGATTCCTGAAACCTTTATCACGCCTGGCTCTAATTCTACCCACATCACAAAGTTTAATTCCATTACTTTCACATCAAATTACTTTTTGGCTCAGGGCGTATTCTGCCCAGAAATTCTATCTCTGGTCAGAGCTTGATCAGAATGGCTGTGATATATAGACTGACATGAGACTGAAGGTTGGATTGAGGCAGACACCCTGTCTACTTTTAAGGCTAGGCTTAAAACTTTCCTTTTTGATAAAGCTTCTAGTTAGAGTGGCTCAGGTTATCCTGAGCTATCTCTATAGTTCTGCTGCTATAGGCTTAGACTGCTGGAGGACATAGGGACCCCTTTTTCATCATTCTGCTTCATTCTATCTCTATTCTCCCACTGGCTGTGTGTTTCTTTTTATTTTTTACAGCATCCTGTCTGGCAATGTGGAAATAAGAATAATTGTCTTGATGCCAAAAAGAGCCCAACAGATTTTTCTTTCATAAATGGAGCAGTACGGCTATCGCCATAGTGTTCCTTTTGATCTATGCATATAAATAGCTTTATTATAATTATGCAGGGAGTTTTACAGATTATATGGACACTGCGATGTAAGTACAACAGGAAAGGAAAAACAGGAAAAGGAGAAAAGATGAAAGAAAGAGGAGATAAAAGGAAGACAATGATAAACCTTCTTCATTCTGCTTTATCAGCTGCAAAGAGATGGAAAAAGAACAGCACAACCAACGGATATAAGAGATACAATAAAGTAACACATTGATACTATCGCTGAAGAATAAGTAGTATTATTTATTATGACATGTATTCTGTGGTAGCTGGCTGTGTGTTTCCTGGACGGGGCCGCCTGTGGAGCTGGTTGACAGTTGCCTTTTGTATCTATGCTTCTTTTTCTATGTCTGCTTCTGTCTCCTTGAACCCCAGTGGGCCTCAGCAGATGGCCGCTCACACTGAGCCTGGTTCTGCTGGAGGTTTCTTCCTGTTCAAAGGGAGTTTTTCCTCTCCACTGTCGCTACAAGCATGCTTAGTGTGAGGGATTGCTGAAGAGTCAATGAGTCGATGCAATCAGCTGGTTTTCCTTAGATAGAAAACTTTGAATCAATCTGACTGGATGATCTGGTTGATCTGGATCTATAAAGTGACCTGAGATGACATGATGTGAATTGGAGCTATAGAAATAAACTGAATAGAATTGAATTCCAGTGTGGAGGATTCCTGGCTGCAGATATCCAGCCTGGAATCTAAAACCTCCCTTCACCTCCATGACAGAGTGAGATGCCTCAAGCCTTAGGCCAGCTCAGTCATTACCAGCGGACTCTTTAGCAGAGCACAATCCCGGCCCGCTATCAGGTTTGTTGAGGGTTTCTCATCGAACCTGTCTTACTGTAGCCAATAATTCAATCAAAGAGCCAACTAAACCTCGGGGCTCTACCGGTTAATTAAAATCCTTCAAGCAAATTTGATCATTTACACTTTATCATTTTTGATAAGTTCCTTCAGTTTCATTTTATGAAATTTGATTCCCCTGAAAAGCATACTTGCCTGCCTGGTGTCATTCCTGAAATACACCCTATTCTCCGATGCAAGCTCAATCTGATTTTTAATAATAAAGGATTGCCTTTAATACACAGTTCATCCTGAGTGGAAGCCATTCTCTATTATTATTTGGAAGAACTTGAGTGCCATCATGTGGAGAAGGCCTGGAACTGCAGGTTTTAATTTGAAACGTTTCAAAGGGGATGTTTTATACAATAATAATAACAACAACAACAAAAAAAATAGGATAAACAATCTGAGGGAGATTAATCGAGATGGATTTAAATGATGGCATTTAAAGTGAAACAGGCAGCGTGTCTTTCCTGCTCCTGTGGGTCATTATTACAGTTTCCATCCTCTCCTCTAGATGTCTCCCTTTACTCAGCAGTATTTCTGCTTCATATGATAAATCTAAAAAAGGAGTCAGTGACATTTTAACTGGACAAAGAATTATCTAAATAGATTTATGTGGCACTAAGTAGGAGAAAACAGATATATAAAAGCTGTGGGGAGGTCTTATGGGGACTCCTTATTTAATTCCATTTGTATCAAATGACTGTGAGGCTGACCTTTGCCTTATAAGGCCCTTTATATCCAGCAGGGAAGCAATGAGAACTAAAGGAAGCCCAGTGGGCAGAATGAGATCCAGCAGGGTTTCTACAAACTTCTGAAAGTTCTTTAAATCTGAAATGATTCCATCCTGTTCAATAAATGATCAGTGTTTTTAATTCAGAGTAATTTTCATGTGAATGTGCTTTACTGGAGGCATCCATGTTTGTCAAAGAACACTACTGCCACCTACTGGTTAGTGACGTCACGATGCGGTATCGGCTGTTGATCAAGTCCCAGTGCTGTATCTGGTGTTTGTCACAACGCGCTATTATCCAAGTCATCTTGAAAACATTCTTCTTCCAAATGTTGGCTACATATTACGGGTTTTTTCTCTGGCCAGAAGTTCGATGGCAAATCCTCCCTCTTCAAGTTGGCGATCCAACGACCAACCCGTCCGTGGAGGATCAGGAATCAGAAAGGTGGAATAACTCATGTCAGGAGTGAGGTGTTACACAGACTCAGTGACCGCGACAATAATTATTGTTTTTATTTTTTTTTCCCAATTAACGCTAAATTCATTAAATGACTGTGATCATAATAGTTTTAGGTATAAATAATGATCCATTGATTATTCCTCGCTGACCGGACTTTTCCTTTAAAGTCTGAAAGGGGACAGAAACAGGAAAAAGTGTGCAGAGCATTTTTTTATTTCCCTCTTATTAACATAGTAATGCTGCATCCTTCCATCCTACTAATTTCTTCATCTCTTTCTTTACTTTCAGATCTTTTCTCTTCCATATATTTCCTTTATTCCTTGGTAAATTACTTCTTCTTTGGTCCTCCTTTTCTTCTTTTCTTCCGTTCTTTTTTCTCTCATTAATTTTTTACATTCCTTCCTTCTTTCTTTTTGTCTAAATCACTTCTTCCTGTTTACTTTCTTCTTTCTCTCTGTCTTCCTACATTCCCTCTGTCTGTCCTCCCTTTTATTTGCTTTAGGATTATATTATATTTTATAGTTTAACCAAAAAGGGAACATTTCATCTAATCAAATAAGTATCTGTAAAAAAGCTTGAACTGTGCACAAACCCTGGATCCAAACACGGCCCAGAAACGTATTGATCCCTCCCTGGTGAACGATGACCAGGCCTGGAATGCTGTTTCTAAAGCACCTCTGAACAGAAACAATGCAGTGGTCAGAGGGCAGCATTAATCAAGAAGATAAAACAGACAAGGCTTAAAAAACAAGATGAATTAGTTAACAGAGACCAATTTGTCTTTAATACCAGAACTAATTGTTTTCTGTCTCTCCTCTGATTCTGAGCTGTTTTTTAAATTTCATTCTGACGTTACGTCCCACTGAGAAGACGACAGGATGATCAAAAATAAAGTTTTTTTATCTCCTTTTGTTCCCAGCTGCTTGTCCTGACTGTCCCACCCTGTATCATGAAAGTCCCCTGGGTTTCCCCGCTCAGAAACTTCCTGAAGAAGCTGCAGAGACCGCCTGATTTTAATTTTTTTGTTTTCTGTTTCTGATGCTGACCCACAAACACACCAAGTTTGGTTCTGCCTGTGGGCTTGGAGAGGAAGATCTGCTGTTGGTGGGAGGGGAGCACACATCTGCCTCCTCCTGTTCCACATCTTGTTTTAAAGCCACAAGAGAAAAACATTTTTTAACAGACTGTTTATCCACGCTGGGTTTGGTAGTAGTATACACTGAAAAAAATAAAGCAACTGATTTTTGCATTTACTTAATCACATTTAGCTACTTTAACACAATTATTTTATGTCCTACCCTGCTAACATGAAACATTTTTCTTAAAGTAAATAAATATATATAAGTAAATGCCAAAAACAGTCGCAATATTCTTAATTATGTAGGTCTATGGCGAGCGTTCTGATTTAAATTCCTCAAAAATCTGCTGTTTCCTCCCTGGCTCTGAAACAGGAAGTAGAACTGTGGTTGTCTTCCGTTCGTCTTGTTTATTGGAACCCGCCTTCCTGTTTTTAGATTCCTCTGATAAAAGCTGAACCCCCCCGGCTGAATGTCCACTAACAGTCTTCTCCCCCCTGCTCTCCTGGTGTCTCTGAGATGAGCTGCTTGATTTCATTTTAGGAAACATTCCCTCATTACTGGGAAACATGCAGAGATTGCTGCATGTTTTCCAGGCTCTGCATGGCCTGCAGGATGAGTCCAAACTGATCAAAGAGAGGTGTCACTTAAAGGACAAATACTTTATTACCTTCCTTAAGTAGAAATGTTGTCTTTCTAGACTTTACTGGTGTAATTATTTTCTAAACAACTTTTTTCGTCTTCTCTTTACATTTTAAAAGTAGACTCGTTAGTTTGGTTTCATTTAAGCTCATTTTATTCTGGTCTGTTGGTATTTAGAAGAAATAATTAGTTTAATCCAGACTATTCATTTCTTTGTGGTTGGACTCGGTGCTGCCCCAACTTGTTGTTCGGTCAAGTTTACTTGTATAAAACAAAAACAATCATTTTGATGAAAATATGAACCGTATTTCTTTGTTTGGAGCACTTTAGAAAAAATAAAAAACAGGATGGTTTGTTATTCAGTGAAGTTACTCGTGTTTAATGAAGTAGTCAAATAGTTTACACAAGTAAGAGTAGGGATATTTCATTTAGATATTACTGGAGAAAAATTAAAGGGTATTATGCAGTTAAACCACTCCTAAAAGCATATTTTTGTCAAAAAACTATTTAAGTTACTATAGCTGAGTAAATGTAACTATTAACTACCAACCTCTGATCATTGAAAACATTTCACTAATCTATTTTGCTCTGGAAATAAAAATAAAAAAACAGGCTTGGTTTGTGAAAAAATAGAAATATTTGAAAAATAGGAAAACATTTTTGATGTATATTTAAAAAAATCGACATGTAAATCAGTTTCCTGTCAGCCACAAATAAGAAATCCTGTTCATTAGCAAAAAGAGGCTAAGCTAGTTAGCATTAGCAATGTTGCTAAACCAGCCAAAGTGGGGGAGAAATTTAACCCCTTGCTCCTCGAAAACGAGTCTGATACTAGAATCAGACTTTTTCTAAATGAATATTCATTCCTAATTTCAGCTGCAGTAACGGATGAGTTGAAAAGACGACAGGATTTTCGTCAAAACAACGTTTACATTTAGTTTAAACCTGAAAAGCCGTCATTTTCAGATCCTTGAAAAGACGTTTGAAACTGGGTTTGTAACGTCTTTTCAACATCTTGTTGTTCACCACAAACCAGAATAAATCGTTTATCAGGATGATGAAAAGTTAAATGTGACACTGTTACCATTAGTTATAAAATTAAATCATCCAGAATTGTAGAAAAATGTTCCTTTAATAGAGTACAGCAGTAAAGCTTCTGGCCTTAACAGTTTTTCCTGCATTACTTTTACTTTTATACTTTAAGTAGTTTTAAAAATGCTACTTTTACACTTTTACTGGAGTAAAAAGCTGAAGTTGATCCTCTAACTTCTACTAAAGTGTTTTTAAACAGCGGGATTTATACTGGAGGAATAAACATGAATAGTTTTGACTCCTCTGGTCAAATGTCAAAGTGTGATGCAGTAGTGAGTGAGTGTGAGCGAGTGTGAGTTTTGGGCAGTGCCATGTGCATCCAGGCCAGGAAGGTATGCAGGTCAGCCTAGCGGGAATGTCAGGAATGTCAGTGTAATTCTAACTCCTCTCTGCCACCAGAACCAAGGACTACCTGGATCATTTCCTTAGAGCAAAAGTGAAAAAATAAGCACTTTATAAGGGAGTGTTTAGGAAATGCAAATGTGTGCGTCCAAAAAGCATCACATGTATTCACCCCCCCAAGGAAGATGGGAATCAGGAATTCCTCCATGTCCAACAATAAGCGGTAAAATTCCACACAGTTTGAGCCTCAGTGTTTCCAAACACCTGCCCTGAAAACCAGACTCAGCTGACCTCCCAGCTGTTCACATGTGTTTCTGAGCTCCTGAATGCAGTTCCCAGGCTTTACTAAGCCTTTCATTTGATATCACAACATATCTGGCCCCCACCACCTCTGCCTTCCCATTCCCTCCCCCTCCATGTGGCCGGCTGGCTTTTTCACGGCAGCCTGTTTTCACTCAACGGCTTTGACAAAGACTGGTGAAATAATTACAGCTGGGCCTGAACTCAGCCGGTGTTTGTCTGCGGTAATCTCCGCAGAGCCTGCAGAGTACAGGCCGTGTCATAGCAGAAGGAGGAAGGGGTCGATTGTTCTGAAATTGAGAGACCGATGACATCATTTCAAAGGGCTATGTTCAGCATGTTCACCAGTGACATAGTAAATAAGCAGCAGACTACAATACACTGCAAAACAGTGAAATCTAAATTTAATTTTGTTAAAAACAAGAGCACTTTTTGTTCAATTAGGCAGTTAAATGATACACTTTGCCAATGGAATAAAGTCATTTACATTTGAAAATAAGAACAAACAAATCCAGTTTCTTATTTCAAGTTCATAATATCTAGTTTTATACATATTTTAAGAGTAGAAATGTTCATTCCATTGGCAGATTTTTTTATATACCTGCTCAAATTAAGGGTAAATACACTTAATTTAAGACATTTTTACTCATTTTTAGATCGTTTTCACGGTGTAGCTGAATGTTGACAAAACGTGTGAATTCAGAGACACATCTGGACATCTTTCTCAGTTTATCACTTTATTTAACGCTCCTCACTGCAGCTTTCCGTTTCTCATAACTACTGTCTGAATGACAAGTAGTTCTTCCATTTATTTTGTTTCATTTATCTTTTAAAAGTTCATTTTTAAAATGAGGATTATGCCTGTGTTCTGTCGGATGAGCGTACCTATAGTCAATACACATGCGACAGATTTGTGTTTATCCATTTAGTTTTGTACAAAAAATAAACTTTACTCTACCTCAACAGGCGTGTATCCCTTTAATCATGTACAAGTAAACTAAGGTGAGATCACAATGCGCTTCAAAAAACACCAAAAACTAAGTAGTTTGTTTTTCTGTACATGACTAAAGCGATACACGCCTGTTGAGGTAGTTTAAAGTTTATTTTTCATACAGAGAAAAACTAAAGTGATAAACAGGTATTGACTATTGGTATGCTGATATAACAGAACAGCAGTTTAAGGCAGGATGTCAGCAGACTGGTTTACTGAAGAACTGAGTAAAGGTTGGAGGTTAAGATCAGCCCAAATGAGCTGAACTTATAAACCCAATTAGTGATGGAAAATTAGGTCTCACCTTATCCGCTTATTTTATAAAATAAACTGCTATAATTTCATAAATATAACTGGTGTAGCAATTTCCATCTATTATATGAGGGAATATTCTATAAAACGTATTCATATATAAAATATGGATTTCAATATATTAGTTACAATCCAAACATTTTTAAGACTTTAAATAATTACTGACGAAGGTGGGTAGAGTATCCAAAAAATGTACTTAAGAGTTACATGTTTTTATTAGATTTCTATTCAAGTAAGAGCAAAACAATATTTTGTGAAAAGGACACTTAATTTCTAAATAACCCATCAGCATCTTTGATATTTGTAATTATTAAAAATGTTTTTTGTTTAAGTTATGTGCAAATCCAGATCCCCATGTGTAGTCCATTGCTGGCTGGTTTGTACTGTCAGACTGGGTGGTGGTTTGAACAGGACCAGAATGCAGAGACTGAAGCTGAAGTGCTTTCTTTAAGATTTAATAATAAAAAGGGAAACAGAAGCAAAAACTCACAAACATAAATCCACACACTCCAAAAATGCTGAAATCCAGGAAAACTCACTAGAAGGGGATGAAATTAAAAACCAAACTGGCAACAGTGACTGAGCAGGAGGAGCATCTATGGGAGAGAGAAACAACGAGCAGGCTAATCAGCAGATTGGGAGCAGGTGTGAACAGAGGAGACTAGAATGGAGGTACGAGAAGGAGACTGACACTAGAGGGCAGCAGAGGGCAAACAAGAAATACTTAAGAACTCAAATACAAATTCAAAAAAATAACTAGAATAACACGAAATAGAAATAAAACCAATGAAAACTCAAAGACAAAACTTAAACAGAACCAAAACCATGACAGTATTTCAAAGACTAATAAATGTTTAAAACAAAAAAATTATGTAATTGAAAAATAATTCCAGGCAGTAGAAACAGTTTATCAATATTAACCTTTTGCTCTACAAAATTTCCTTTGATGCTAGAATCCAACTTTTTTTAATTAATATTCATTCCTAATTTCACTTGTAGAAACAGATGGTTGAAAGACGACAGGATTTACATCAAAGCAACGTTTACATTTAGTTTAAATCTGAAAAGCTCTCATTTTCAGATCCTTCAAAAGACGTTAAATACTGGATTTGTAACGTCTTTTCAAAGTCTATTATTTGACTAAACTGGGATGAAATCAGACTGACCAAACAATGAATTCTGGACTAAATCTAGACTATGATGGACCGTCCAGGTTTAGCCTAAAAACCAACATCTGAATGACGTCTGGGGGGCAAATCAGCTGCAGACCAAACACTATGAATGACAATTTTTGGGATAATAAATTAAACAGATACAGCCAGAGGCAAAATATCTATGATTTTTATGTATAAATTTAATCAATACTCTAAAAGAAATAAATCAATACGATTAAGAGCATCGTGTCAATAAGGACTTGTGAACTTTTCTTTGATTGCCCTGTGAATGATTAACATGGCTGGTGAACAAACTCAGTCTGTAGTGTGACTTAAAGTTTTTAACATGACTTTTGACCTCTAAATAATTCTTATTTCCCTCTGTGTTAAGGTTCAGTGAATTCCCAGTCGGTGTCAGTGAAGGGAGAAAGGTTGTTGTGACGTCAGATAGAGTTGGAATGATGGGGGGATTGCTGCTTCACTCTTTAACCAAACTTCAGATTTTTGACCAGCGCTCCAACGGCTCAAACTGGAATTTCTTAGAGTAGAATGGGAGGCAGATCTTTTAGTTATCAGGCTCCTCTCCTGTGGAACCAACTACCAGTTTTAGTCCGTGAGGCAGACACCCTGTCTACTTTTAAGGCTAGGCTTAAAACTTTCCTTTTTGATAAAGCTTCTAGTTAGAGTGGCTCAGGTTGTCCTGATCTATCTCTATAGTTCTGCTGCTATAGGCTTAGACTGCTGGAGGACATAGGGACCTCTTTTTCATCATTCTGCTTCATTCTATCTCTATTCTCCCACTCTGCAGAATCTGTTAGTTCAATCTCTAACGTTCTGCTCTCTCTGCTTTTTGAAATATCAGCTGTGCTGCTGCCATCAACACCTTTGTTTCTAGATGTTGGAGCTTGGCCTGTTTTCCAGTGTAGTCCTGTTTCTCTGACTGTGACTAACTGGATGTGCTCTCTTCATCCTCTGACATGGGAGCTGGCTCGGAGCTCGTCTGCCTGGCTGTGTGTTTCCTGGACGGGGCCGCCTGTGGAGCTGGTTGACAGTTGCCTTTTGTATCTATGCTTCTTTTTCTATGTCTGCTTCTGTCTCCTTGAACCCCAGTGGGCCTCAGCAGATGGCCGCTCACACTGAGCCTGGTTCTGCTGGAGGTTTCTTCCTGTTCAAAGGGAGTTTTTCCTCTCCACTGTCGCTACAAGCATGCTTAGCGTGAGGGATTGCTGAAGAGTCAATGAGTCGATGCAATCAGCTGGTTTTCCTTAGATAGAAAACTTTGAATCAATCTGACTGGATGAATTGTCTCTATAAAGTGACCTGAGGTGACTTGATGTGAATTGGAGCTATAGAAATAAACTGGATAGAATTTAAATTGAATAGCTATGACTATTTCAATCAGTTATCTTAGAGCTCAGTGACACATACTTTATCACCCCTCAAATTAACAGGTATGGTGCTTTTTGGAGTGTTAATGTTTAATCAAAGCTGCCAAAGTTTGGTGCCAGCAGCATCGGTCTAGCATCTGCTGTTTAAGAAGTAACTTCCTGAATAAGAAGGAACGGATTTTAGAGCAAAGAGCAATAAACTGCGAGTCAAAGAAACTCAAGAGATAAAAAATGAAAAAGTAAATATCAAACATTTTATCTATTTGAATAATAATAGCAGCATAACCGGTCATCCGCCATCGTGCAAAGGTCATCAAAAGATCTTGGGCTGTAGTTTCTAAAGACGGTTGATGGTGAGTTATTGGTGAACTGTGGTGTGTAAATCACCGTCTTGCCACAACGTCAGCGCCATCACAAGCGTCGGATAGCTGCTTCAAGGGACAGGGCCACGCAGGAGCAGAGAGCGTCTCCATGGACAAGCAGGGGAAGCACGGACACCCGGAGATATTTACATACAGTCAGACAGACTTCCTGGCATTGTCAGCCTGAGAGCGTTGATGTCAGATCCACTCCTTCCTGTGCAGGAGGGGAGAACGCCATGCCATGACAATGGGCCCAAAACAGGACAAAGAGGAAATGTTTAAATTTAGGCCACCTCTTCCACCATCTCCTCTTTCAGGGCGACGGAGCAGTGGAGCTGTTTAGTTTTCTGAATTCCTTCAGTTTTCCCCTGCTCCCTCCCCCTCTCCCTCCCTCCCCATTGTATCATTTCAATAGAAGGATTTTCACATTCAGAGAAAATCCCAAAGGAATATCAGCTAGTGAGACCAGGGTTCAGTCAATAACCTGTTTTTGCTGCCTCTTCGGTAATTATAAGGACTTTTTTATTAATCCATGAATAAAAACTTGAAGCAGCAACACAACAAACATTTGATTCTAAAGCTCCAGGAAATTAAGAAAAAGCGTAAGAACTGGATTAATTGAAAAACTAACACTTCTGATTTTCTATTTTATTAAAAGTTTATATCTAATCAAAGTATCAGGCCCCCTGCTGGACAATCCTGGTTTATAAGAACATTTTTCAAAACATTACAAGTATTTTATAAATAATTTACATGAAAAATTTAAAGGAACATTAATTACATTTAATTCAATTCTATTCAGTTTATTTCTATAGCTCCAATTCACATCATGTCATCTCAGGTCACTTTATAGATCCAGATCAACCAGATCATCCAGTCAGATTGATTCAAAGTTTTCTATCTAAGGAAAACCGGCTGATTGCATCGACTCATTGACTCTTCAGCAATCCCTCACACTAAGCATGCTTGTAGCGACAGTGGAGAGGAAAAACTCCCTTTGAACAGGAAGAAACCTCCAGCAGAACCAGGCTCGGTGTGAGCGGCCATCTGCTGAGGCCCACTGGGGTTCAAGGAGACAGAAGCAGACATAGAAAAAGAAGCATAGATACAAAAGGCAACCAGGTCCACAGGCGGCCCCGTCCAGGAAACACACAGCCAGGCAGACGAGCTCCGAGCCAGCTCCCATGTCAGAGGATGAAGAGAGCACATCCAGTTAGTCACAGTCAGAGAAACAGGACTACACTGGAAAACAGGCCAAGCTCCAACATCTAGAAACAAAGGTGTTGATGGCAGCAGCACAGCTGATATTTCTCTCCAGGATGGAGTCACAGCCAAACAGGAACAGACCAGATGAAGCTACTATGAGAAAAAGCAGAGAGAGCAGAACGTTAGAGATTGAACTAACAGATTCTGCAGAGTGGGAGAATAGAGATAGAATGAAGCAGAATGATGAAAAAGGGGTCCCTATGTCCTCCAGCAGTCTAAGCCTATAGCAGCAGAACTATATCTGCAGTTGGTCTGCCTCTATCAATGTTCAGCTCTGCTAGATTTTCAAGCCTTGGGGGATTATTTTTGCCTCTTTCGAGGCCCTGTAATTGGAATGAGTACACTTTAAATCCTTTAACGAGGATCCATTGGAGGGCAAGTCTGGTGCCAGCAGCCGCGGTAATTCCAGCTCCAATAGCGTATCTTAAAGTTGCTGCAGTTAAAAAGCTCGTAGTTGGATCTCGGGAAAACAGGCCAAGCTCCAACATCCACCATCTCCACTTCTTCTCCCAGGATGATAACAGGGTTAATTTATTTTTTCTACAATCATCTACCTTTAGTTCACAGTCAGGGTCAGATTGTTGTTTCTACGCCATTTTAAAAAGCGGTTCAGCAGTTGTCTCTTCTCAGCTTCTTGTCCATCTTTGAACGCCCAAATGACTGCAGAGTCATGCAAACCTTTCTGCAGGACTCTGTCTTATTGTCAGAGGTGTGCAGAGTAAAAGTGGTGGGAGTACTGTCCCCTGTGGTTCTCCAGTGCTGCTGACTGATTAACAAATGAATAAATAAAATAAAGAAATAATTTAATATCCTTTTTCACGTGACTCCGCCTCCATGCACGGTGCCTGCACCATCTTTGTGTGACAACAAATCCCATAATGCTTTGCGAGGAAGCAATCTGGGATAAATCTGCTTGTCTGATCATTCTGACAAATTTTGCCTCCGCTACTTTTTCATCCACTAAACATTCAGATGTCTTCTTCTTCTTCTACTTCTAATAAACTCGGGCAGCATATATACCCTGTGCTCTATTGCATATATTATATTTCAGTTTTCTATACAATATTTCTGAGTAAAATGACAGAAGTTAAACACTAGAATCATATTTCAATGTATCAGTTACAATAAAAACATTTTTACGTATTCCTGCTTAAGTTACGTGACTTTACTTTAAATAATTACTGTTGAAGCTGGTTAGAGTATCCAAAATGGTACCTAAGTAAGAATAACATGCAGGCCTCGCATAAAACATCTGGAATAAACTTGGGGTCCTGACAGTACAGGAGGGCGTATTGAACAGGTCTGTAACGAGGCGTCCTGACTGTGCCAGTCTGCAGCTCGACACGTCTCGGTTCTTTACACTAGTACTTTAAAATAAACATATAAAAAGCTTGAGTTGGTGTATTTATTGAATATTCAATGTGAATAATTAATCTAAAATGATCTCAGTTATCAGTGGGGGCCAACATTTAAATTCTGCTCAAGGCCTTGTTGAATTTTCTATCGGCTGTGATTGTGATTTTCACTAAATTGGTGGGGGTGGCATGTGTACCTTTGTAGCCCTCAGAGTGAGGACCATTGCTCCTATTTTACCATCACAGCGAGGACATTTTACTGGTCCTCACAAGCTAGGGCTAAGGTGTCTGTGGGGTTAGGTCTGCATTGGTAAGAGTCAGGTTTAGGGTTAGGCCATAGAAAGGGTTGAAAATGACTGAAAATCAATGGAAGTCAATGGGAGTCAATCATGGTCCCAGGCTCAGACTGGGAACGATTTTTGGCCCTGGCATTTTTCCACCTACACTGGCCCACACGTGCATCTCATATGTGAAACACAATAAGAACAGACATTGTGGATTAACCGATCTAACCCGGTTTTACTGGCTTTGATTATTAACACGGACGCCACAGTGACTGCTGCTGCGTAACGTCCACACTCCCCACATCAGCAGGGTTGCCAGATGTCACTGACTCACGTTTTCCAGCAAAAAAATTTCCATAAACCACCTGGATATACCAAATCTAAACAATTTGAACCAAAGTCTATTGATCTCTTTGACCGTAAATCTAAAGAAAAAAATTTTTTACCCATAGACGGCCGTCCTAAACTGCCAGATTGGGAAACATCCCAACCTGGCAACAATGAATATAAGATGGGAAACGTTTGCCTTTAGATGCTAAACCCCATCCTGCACCGCAACAGATTTTTGAAAAATATTCAAACATAAGCATTTTAGTTTTATTTTAATTTAGTTTGTTGCAAGGATTCTACGATTTAAAGAAATAGAAATTTACACCATATTCCAACCGTCTCTATAGTCTATATATACTGCATGCATCAGTTAGGGAGTTACCATTGGATTACTGCTGCAGCTCCTTCAGGTATTTACTGTCACAGGTAGGAGCTTCAGCAGGAGAGGAAGAGTTGGAGCCTATGATTTAAGGAGGGCCGGCCCTCACACGCTGAAACTAGGACCGGCCCTGTCAGCCTGCATGGTCCTCACGACGCATGGCAGAACAAGTATGGGTGTGTGTGTTTTCCTGAGAGCTTTATCACCAATCAGAGCTGACTGCCTGTCTCTCTGTCCGTCTGTCTGCCTGTCTGTCTGCAGGCTGAGTTTTCAGCGCTTCCTCTGAACTCGCGGAGTTTTTCTCCAAACTGATGAAAGTTTTCCAGCAGTTCAAACCAAACCCATGAGAGGAGGAAGAAAGCGTCGCTTCTCCAACTTTACATCCGCCTTCTTCTCTCCCTGAGCAGGACTGGAGGTGGAGGCAGAGTGTGAGTTTGTCCGGAGCTGAGGCGGTGTGTTGCGGGGACAGATGCGGCGTTGAAAGGCTGCGGGACGCGGCTGCGGGTGAGTGAGCGCCCCGCAGGGCTCCAGGCTTCAGCTGTTTGTTTCTGCCTGCTGGATCAGGATCAGGACCGGGACCAGGATCAGGACCAGGATCGGGATCAGGAGACGCAGCATTCCTGTTTAATAAGGAAAAACGCCCAAAGAACTTCCTACTTAGTTTAACAGTTAAAAGCAAAATAACTGCGTTAGTTTGTAGAAGTTGACTTTGTTTCTCTACAGACTGTTTCTATTAACGAAACCTTATTAGAATATTAATTATCATCAGTGCGAATCTGATTAATAAATCTAATGTGTAGTTTAGGAACATCAGAGCCTGTCCTAAGGTTTCCAGGGCCCCTCATTCCCTGCAGGGTTCCCTTCATGTCCACCAGCCTCCACAGCTGCTCATTCCACAGTGGCAGGGGGGGATTTACCATTAGGCAATACTAGGCAGTTGCCTAGGGCCCCAAGTTCCTGGGGGCCCCATAAAACTCTGTTTCCATGTATGGTTAATACAACTATTCCTTATTTGTGCACATTAATTATGTTTTTGATAAAAATCCTTTGGTTAAAATGCCATCAGAACGCTGATAAATAGAGAGGAAAAAGGGACAAGAAGAGAGGGACAAAACCTAGAACAAATAATGGATGTCTATTCTATTAACATTTCTCTATCTGTAGAATGGGGCTGTTTTATGGGTTTTCTTCTCAGGGGGCCCCCTGCCTGTCTTTGCCTAGGGCCCCAAATTTCCTAAATCCGCCCCTGCACAGTGGAAAAGGCATCTGAAGCCTTCAGGGGAATATTTCAGATATTTTTAAGGTCCTTCTTCCTTTCAGAGGTTGTGAGCTGGTGATACCTGCAGGAGATTCTTTTTAATTTATAGAGACTTTGTTGTTTGTGGAAGTTAATCATCGTTGCTACAAGATGCCTTAACATCTTAAAATAATTACATTTATTCTAAATACATTTTTATTTATTTTATAAAGGAAAAGGCCGGTCAGCAGGAATAATGGATCATTATTTATACCTAAAACTAAAACGTTTTTGTGATTTAATGAATTTAGCGTTAATCAGTAAAATAATAAAAACAATATTTTTTGTTGCGAGTCTGGGAGCGGCCATTTTTTCCCAAATATAGTAACCCCTCCCTCCAGCAGTGACGTCACGTTGCGGTTAGCCTAGCGCCATTCTCCCCGCTTTCCAAGCTAAATCAATGGGAACTACTAGACACATCTGCAATCAACAACAATTATTGAAGATTTCCAGAGGACTTCACCATTGAAATTCACCAGAGCTATAGTGAAACTGACA
The DNA here is from genome assembly GCF_016077235.1 of Cyprinodon tularosa. Classification (NCBI taxonomy): domain Eukaryota; kingdom Metazoa; phylum Chordata; class Actinopteri; order Cyprinodontiformes; family Cyprinodontidae; genus Cyprinodon; species Cyprinodon tularosa. The sequence goes on from NW_024039080.1 coordinate 174,361, forward strand.
ATGCCCACGTGCATGGCAGCTGGATGCTGGAATACATCGGGTAAAAGTGAAAAAAAAAAAGAGTTATTCCACCTTTCTGATTCCTGATCCTCCACGGACGGGTTGGTCGTTGGATCGCCAACTTGAAGAGGGAGGATTTGCCATCGAACTTCTGGCCAGAGAAAAAACCCGTAATATGTAGCCAACATTTGGAAGAAGAATGTTTTCCAGATGACTTGGATAATAGCGCGTTGTGACAAACACCAGATACAGCACTGGGACTTGATCAACAGCCGATACCGCACCATGACGTCACTAACCAGTAGGTGGCAGTAGTGTTCTTTGACAAACATGGATGCCTCCAGTAAAGCACATTCACATGAAAATGACTGAATTAAAAACACTGATCATTTATTGAACAGGATGGAATCATTTCAGATTTAAAGAACTTTCAGAAGTTTGTATTCTGAATATTAGCGACTTTTCCTTTAAGTTAATGTACTCCAGCTTTAAGCCGATGTTGTCTATGCCTTGGGCCGGCTCTGTTTCTGAGCCTCATTCAGTTTTATTTCCAAGGTTTTAAAAGCTGCAGTTTAAATAGCCACAGCGTAGCTCCTCACTTCAATGTAATTAGAGCAGATCGGCTAAAAATAAAACGTCAATTTTTAATGTTTTGTCCAGAAGCCGTTCACGCTGTTACTGGCAAAAGTCTGAACATCATCAAAAGAATGGCGTTCCTCCTCTGTGAAGCTTTGCCAAGCCCTTCCTGCTTCAGCAGCACTTTGTTCCTCGGCTTTTTCTGCCCTCACTGAGGAAAGGAAAGGCCGCTCCACTGCTTGGACCTAAAAAACGTTATTATCAGCAAACAGCATCTCTGCATAGCTCATAATTCACCTTGCAGTCACTGATTTCTGTCACATTGTCATGTGAGCACACCCTGCAATCACACTGCCTGCAGTTGCTTTACACATCATGTTCACATGCTTCAAATCAACCCAGACATTTCCAGGCTGATTCCTTGATCTATCACTCCAAGAGGCATTGCTTAAAAACTGCTCTGGCTTTCTAACATCGTTTGGGTTGGGAAATATTTGCTTGCATGACTTTCACCATGCGCCAAACTCTCTGTAAGGACGTCTGATCTTTTTTTTTTGCTGCATTGTCTTGGCTTTCTTTCCAATGAAACTTCCTTTGCTTCTATGGATATGAAGTAACCAAACGAGCACAATGAAACGTTGTCATCTCCAAATCCCTTTGATTAAATGAAGTATAAAATATTGTGTCACTTAACCACATTTTATCCCTCTTGTTTTATATATTACAATGCAGCCAAACAGTTAGCTATGTCTGCTTCTCTTTAGTGGGTTTTTCCTCGTTGGCTCTTTTTTTCTCCAAAATGTCGAAACAGTCAAGCTTTAAGTCCGTTTTTCTCAAACGTATTTATTCTTTAATCCCTTTGTAGAGTATTAAAACTAAACCAACCTTTAAATGTGTTTATGTCTTTACAGGGAAACTCAAAGTAATACTTCTAAAAATGCAAATCTTTAATATTTTGTATAATGAATATTTTTTTTACTCCCCTTTTTTTGATTCGCTTAAACAACAGAACTGTTGGAAAAACACCTGATTTAATTTGATCTCATTTATAATTGAAAGACTCAGATGATTGTTTGAAAGAATGTTAGAGACCAATAAACCATCATAAGACACAGGAATGCTGCCCACAGCGCTGATTTTGGAGACATGGGGTGTCGTAAACATCTCATGGTGCAATTACTTTTATTTATCTTCCATAAGTGTCGATGGTAGAGCTGCAGAGCGGCACGTGGAAGTCCAGCCAATGGCCATGCGAGGCCAAGAAGTCCATCTTCCTAAGGAAGTTGGTCAGAGATTAAAAGATGGAGATGGATATTAAAGACAATCCTATAAGAAAATGATTTAAGATCAGGCTGGAGATTCATCCTCCTAAAGGACAACATAGGTTCATTAGAGAGGGCTTAAAAATGTCCACTTACTGAGACACTTAATCCCATCTGAATGAGCTGGAATTATGTATTGCAGAAAGGATTTTTAGAAATCTTTGTCATGAAATTGCAAAAAAAAAAGCTGGTATCATATTCCTCCAAGACTTTTAAAGGTAATTGTTGCAAATGCATGGATTTGCCAATTAAAGGTTCTGGGGGCTGAAGACAAATCTACGTCCAATTCTAAGACAGAAACATTCACGGTCTAAACACGACAAATGAGTAAATATTATTATTATTTTATTATATATTATATTACAAATATAAGAATAGATGAATCATTTTAGTGTCCACATGTTTACACTTATGATTGCAGTTTGGTAAGTTTTGGATGCGTTCAATAAGAAATGTCCCTGACCCGCTTCTCATTGTTTAATCTAGCTGAGATTATGCTTATGAAATCATTTCTATTTCTATCAGAGATTATATTTAATATAAATTGCAGCTGAACTAATTGTGATTTCTGGTGTTTGAACTGAGTCAGGTCTGCAATGGAGCCTGCTGAGTGTGGAGCTGTGATCCGGTTTGTGGATTCAAGAGGAGGAACACCACAGGAGACCTGATGATGATGATGATGATGATGATGATGGTCCATCATAAGACCTTGTAAAATGTTTTCCAAGGTCGTATGATTGGGGAATCATCACCATAAGTTGCTTTAATGTCATCATAAATCTGCCGCGGAGTTTGGATCGCTGCTCCACGCTCAGCAGGCTCCTGTCAGACTGGACTCAGTTCAAACTCCTGTAAATCAGAAACCACATTTAGTTCAAAGCTGTTATCTGTCATTTCATCTATAGATATATAAATAATTGTACATGCAAAATTTCAGTTGGATCAACCAACTGGAAGTGGGTCGGGGGGGTTACTTATTTATAAAATCCAAACAGAACTGCATCGTGACATTAGATGAAAAGAAGAGTTTACTTCAGATCTCACGTAGCGTGAGTAGTTTATGCCGTAGGCCTGAATGATGTAAGATGCCCCCCCCGTATACCGCAGGGATTACTAAACATGGCTAATTAGCATGTGGGGGGGCATCCTTATCCTCAACAAGGAGCTTATCTTAGTCGTGTGATGATGTCACAGCAGAGGCAGGGCTGAAATAACCAGACATCCCTGTAGTGAGTGTTTCCATGACAACGCAGCCTTGCGGCTAGATGGGGGACGGGGACTCAAATAATTACTTTGGATAATTGGTACCAAATATGATGGTTGTGGGGGGGGGGGGCAGCAATCAAACTCTCACTGTGTTAATCTTCCATGTAGGTATTGTTAAGCGTGAGATTCAGGATAAAACACTGTTTTCACATTAGTTTCACCACTCAGTCTGTGTCCGACATCCATTGCAGGCCTTTCTGGGTATTCTGTGAACGGATAAAGGGAAAGGAGGATATATGGAATGACAGTGCTGTCCGTTTAATGTCAGATTCCTGAATAAAAATGTGGTTTTGCTCCTCCAGGTGTTGGAGGAACAGAGAGAGGACCTAAGCATGATGTTCAGCGGAACTGATAGCTGACACCGTAGAATGAGAGAGGATGGAACAGACAGACAGCCCTGCCTCCGAGAGCAGAAACCCTAACGGGTTTGTCAACAGAGTGTTCAACGTTTCCCTGGATGTGGAGAACGAGACGGGCAGCGTTTGCATTCAGCAGACGGGGTTGGGGCCCGTAGAGGTGCAGAGAGAGAGCCAAGCTGCCTCCTCTCAGACCCCTGTCAGGGACAGACAGGAGGTCAACCGGAGGGCCCGTGCCAGCGGCGGCATCTGGCGCATCTTAAACCGAAAGAGAGCCGTCTCAGAGCTGGAAAGGAGACCCCACTCCATGATTCTGCCCGGGGAGGCCACCATCCCTAAGCTCTCCTTCGCAGACAAAGTTCGGTCTTTCAAGAAGCTGAAATCCCCCGCTGCTTTCAGAGGAAAAGCAGGGAAGTTGTCCACTGCCAAGTTCAGCAACTCCTTGGTGGATGAGAGCTCTCTCTGCCATGACGTCGGCACGCCGCAGCAGACCTGTAAAGGCACCCTTCGAAGCAGAGGGAAGAGGCATTCGTACGCCGGCTATACTGTAGACTTTGACTGCTCGTTCGACGACCTTGACCTCTCTGCACCAATAGAGGGCCTTCAGCCCACGGCTGCGGAGGAGGCTGTCATCCAGAATGGCTGCAAACCTGACAGAGTTTCCTACCCTAAAAAGAGCAACAGCAACTCAAACAACTGCAACAGAAGCAGCGCAGACTGCGAGGAGCCCAGCGTTAGAAGCAGCCCTAGAGCCCAGCGCAGCGGAGGGAGGAGGCCCAAAGATGTGTGGAGTTACCTGAGGAGGATTTCCCTCCTGGGGAAGGGCAACCCTGTGTACTCGGAGAGAAGCTTCGACTCTGAACTCCCCTCGCTAGAAAAGACCATGGACTCAGACTTTGGATCCGTAGACTTTGAGAGCGTCAGAGACTTTCAGCCGCCGCCGCCTCCCAAACCTTCCGACACTAAGGGACACTTTGGCGGTCTGTTTAAGTTTTTCACCAGCGTAGCAGAGTCTGCCAGAAAATGGCGGACAACGTCGCGGTCCTTCTCTCCTCCGGAGGGAGAGAGGACTCCGATGGCCTCCCCCCAGGCGCCACAGCACTCAGTGGACAACATTCACAGTGTTTCTCTGACACTCCACAATGAAGGATCTTTAAAACTCCAAAGAACAGACTCCACACCTCCCACTGCCAAACCCTCAGCTCCCAGCAGGTCCATCAGCGAGACTCCAGGACCAACGGCTGCTGTTCAATCCCCTAAAGTTGCTCTGAAAGCTTTTAGAGCTTCTTCTGGATCTCAGGCTGTTAATGGCCTTCAGATCACAGGCAATGTGACAAACCACAAACCATCGGCTGCTGCAGAGAATCATGTTCAGGATTCGAGGATAAACACAGAGGGTGATGCTCAGCGGTGGAACTGTCTCCATCAGGAGGAAACGGTCCGGGAACAGAAAGGAAATGAGCAGGATTCCAGTGATGCACCGCTTGACTTCCACCAAGTTCAGGAAATGAGTATCCAATCACAACAAGGGGATAAAGAGAGCACAACCAATAGCGTAGCAGCCTCCGATTCCACTGAAGAAATATTCAAGGTAAGTATAAAAAAGGCAAAGCAGACATGTTTTTATTTTAAATGGTGCATTGATCAGAGAAGCTTTATCCCAGTTTGCATATTCATGTGTTCATTTCATGGCAGGCATTTTTCACTTCATTCACTTACCCAGAAGCATGTGTCATGTCATTACTGCACAAATGCTCAGAAGTTCATGTATGTAACTGCATTTACATGTTTGCTTATTAAAACAATCACCAATAACCCAGGATGTGAAAGGTACCAGAGCTTTATGATGCAGTCTGTTAAAAAGAAGCCCTCATGTTGTCCTTTTGCCCCATCTGTTGGAGAAAACAGGTTACAGTCCATGCCAAGACGAGCACGATCTTACAAAATGTGTCCTTCCCCATGTGGATGTTCGTTTATAGCCTGAAAAGAAGCAGATATTCCCCATAGAGCCTGTAGCGTTGGGCTGCAGCAGGTCTGTGACGTCAGCTCCTCATGACGGCGGCCTCCCCTTCTCTGAATTACTCATCCACCTCCCAGTCATCCCAGCGAGTCGGGACACGTTAGCCACAGCTTCTGACTAAATGAGATATGACATCTCAATACTCAGCGCACTTTTATAGGGGTAGATTATGCAGAGGCAAGCGCTTTAGGAGCAGTTGTTTTGGGAAAACTGCTAATCTTGTGTCTCACAATCATTTAACAGGTTTCTGCATTAGCATCTAGATTGGGGTCAAAGATACACATGAAAGTTACTGGAATTCAATCCCCTTTTCATTTTATTTGGTCATTAAACTACTGTTTAATATTTTTTATCATGTAGAACTTTTCAAACCACATAAAAAACAGTGTCTGCAGTGTCTTGTAAAAGTATTCATACCCTCTGAAAATTTTCCACTTAAAGACACAATCCTTTACGTATTTCAATCATTTTACATAAGAAAAAAAACAAACTCAGGCATATTTATAAAGTAGAATAAAAGTGAACAGCTTTTCCTAAAAGCTTTATATTTGATTTTGAATAAAAAAACTCTTTATTTTACATGTTTTACAATAAAATCCAAGGCATCAAACACCTTCTAAAATCATCTGTTTAGTATTAGAGTTCATCTTTTTATATTAAAAATACTAATGTTCTGTAAAGACTTTTGAGAATAAATAGAGAAAATAAAAAGCCGTCATGATGAAGACCAAGGGATGCACCCGACTGCTCACACTGCAAAAACGATCTAAAAATTAGTAAAAAATGTCTTAAATTAAGTGTATTTACCCTTAATTTGAGCAGGTAAATGAGATAGTTTGCCAACGGAATGACCAGTTTTACTCTTAAAATGAGATATTTAGATAATATGCACTTGAAATAAGACAATGCATTTGTGTTTTCTAATTTTAAGTGTAAATTGTCTTGTTCCATTGGCAAAATGTCTCCTTTACCTCCTCAATCCAAGAACAAATGCACTTATTCTAAGAAAAAATGACTAATCTAGATCTGGATTTTTTCCAGTGCAGAGACGAGGTTAATAGACGAACCAACCGATTATCAAACTGTTTAGTCCATCCTCAGGCTGAGCTCAGAAACTAAAAGGCCCAAAAAGAACAGAATTAAAGAAGTTATAAGTTACTTTAATAAACCATTGGAATTAGTCCCCCATGATGGAAGCACCCCTCCCTGTAAACTACAGGTCCTCCCTGTCAGAGTTTCTCCTCTCAGACCTGGAGGTTTGGTGCAGAGCTGCTTTGATGCAGTGTGCTGCCTGTGTTTACTCTCTGGTTCCTTAGAGAATCTGATGAGTTTCCAAAACAGAGCGCAGCCTTTTAGTGCTTTATGTTGGCTAAAGAGCAGCAGCCTGCAAACATGGAAGCCAGCAAGAGAAGCAGGCTGGAAAGAGCCTCAACAAAAACCTGCAGAAGTTTTAGTCATCCTGACATTTTCCTCATTTATCCACAAGGTGTCGTTATTACCGATTCACCAGCTGGCGGATATTTCTGTGTATTATCTATGGCCAATATTAATCAGTTCAATCATTGATTGATCCATTCAGCAGCCATCCTCACCTATGGTCATGAGATCTGGGTAATGACCCAAAGGACTAGATCACGAAAACAAGTGGCCGATATCAGTTTCCATCACAGGGTGGCTGGGCCCACCCTTCCAGATGGGGTGAGGAGCTCAGTTACCCAGGGAGGAGCTCGGAGTAGAGTCGTTGCTCCTCCATGTGGAAAGGAGCCAGCTGAGGAGGCTCAGGCATCTGTTCTAGATGCCTCCTGGAACACCTCCATCAGGAGGACACGATGGAGGGGCGATGTCTCTGATCTTGCCTGGTGACGCCTCAGAGAGCAGCTGGAGGAGAGAAGTCTGGGCATCTTTGCTTAGACTGCTGCCTCAATGACCAGAACCCGGATAAACAGTAAGAACATGGATGGATGGATTTTTTTGCATAAATTAAAAAGTGTTATAATTGTTCCACTTTTATTATTTAAATGGGGGGAAAAAATAGCAAAACCCACCCTAAAAAAGAAATCTGCATCAGGGATCGGCTCAGCCTTTAAAAACCTGCATCTGTTGATCTCTGTTACTCCTTAAATGAAAGAAGCGCATGGTGACTCTGGAGGAGCTGCAGAGATTCAAAGGAAGAAAATGATAAGACTGTAAACTATGTTACTGAGCTGGATTTATATTAGATACCAACAACTGGAAAACACCATGAAACACGGTGCAGGCAGCATCATGCTGAGAGGGATACATCTTTCTTCTTCCAGCCTGTATCCCACATTAGGAGGCAGAGATCTGCCTCTTCAAACAAATCACTCTGCACCCATTCAGTTACACTTAACTGTACCCCCGGTTGGGAAACACTGCACTCGACTGATGTGATTACAGAAAACCTCTTTAGTTTTCAGAGGGATGGATTTTTGCCTGACACTGTTGCAGCAGGAAAAACCAGAAGTTGGAAAACCTCCCGTGTTTTCATGGAACTTCTTGATTTACTGATGTGTCAAAACATGTTTCTGAAACTGCTTGGAGGGACACAAGCAGACGGAAAAAATAGATTCGTTTTGACTTTTCATTACGATGAAGTAAAGATAGAACATTTGCATTATTTAAAATGATTTTTGATAATTACCTCATGGTGAAAAATGTATTATTCTGTATTTTAACCCAATTTGACTGCCAGCGGTTTCTGTTACCTGGTTACTCACAGACACTGCAAGCGGAAACACGAAGTGACAACTGAAAGAATTTTTTCTCAGAGGTTCTGAAGTATAACGCCAGTTAAAGCTGTAGACAAACTTTCCTTTTTTTTTCTCTGCACAAGAAATGCATTGTTGCACTTGTATGTGGGCCAAACTGCTGAGTGTCTTTGCCAATCCCAGCTGTGTGAGCAGATTGCCAGCAAGACGGGCGGCAGTATGAGGCAACCCGGAGAAGCCGCGCCTCAGTCTAGCACAGAGAGAACCTGTGCGCCTCACAGGCGGCTGCTCCACCGTCCTCGACCGTCCTCAGCTGTGCTGGATCTGTGGAGGCCCAACCCGGAACGAGAGCTCTACGGCCATTATAGCGAGGTGGGCTCCCTGCCCCGGCTGAGACGCAGGCCGGCTGCTGCCGTGTCACGGATGGCTGCGCGCTCCAGGCCTTGCTCTGTCATAGAGAGCAGTGTTACTAGAGAGACGCAGTCCACGGAGCTGCCTCACAGAGTAAGATGTTAAAAGCACAACTATTTCTGCATAAAACCAGTCAGATATGTCCACAGATAAGCAAGGACGTAGCGTTCAGTCAGCCTATACGCTGCACACATGGGAATATATATATGAAGATGAAAGTAGGATGGCCAAGGCTCACTAGTGGGCTCCACCAACTCAGTGATAAACATAGAGCAAGTCCGTAATGAATCAAACACTCTCTGCAGGCTTTGAAGGGCAGCCCAGTACCAACCCAGTATTTATATAGCGCTCACTGTTAGTGGAGACAATGCCTGCATGCTCTGCCTCATTTGCAGAGGCCTTTTTCTCCCTCTCTGTTTCTTTGCCTCCATCTCACCAACTCCATTGGTTTTTCTTTCTTTCTAGCGTCTCCGTGTCCCTCCCTCACTTTCAGCCTTTCTCTGTGGCCAATTTTCTGCCTCATTGCTCCCATAAGCTTTACCTCTCATTGGCCTAACTCAGAGTCAGTCCATTTTAACCTGAGAGAGCGCCCGCTTGGCGTGATGCATCACCTCTCATGGTTAGCTGCACGGAGGCCGCTGCACCAGAATACAGTGAAATACTCACAGGGAAAAAGGGGGACAAAGCAGAGAGGAAGGTTTGCTTTAAGGTGAAGGGCAGAGCAGAATGTGTGAATTGCAGAATGTGGAATATATTTCCTAACCACTCAGTACCTTGTAGGCCTTGTCTCGCCCGCCGGGGGTGTCACCACTAGAGCCCCCACAAAGGGCATCTCTGCAGCGGTGTCGCTCCCTGCCTCTTCCCCCCAGCACGCTCACTGCCTTGGCTTTGCTCCTGCCTGCATCAGGTAATCAGCATTTTTCTTGTGAATCTTTTGGCTTATTTGTGTAAATTCTTTAAATCCACTCTGGGTCTCTGTGCTCTTCATATCAGTGGAGATGGGTCAAGCGTCATCATCAGTGCGCCTGAGGTCTGGAGGCTCAACCAGCTGCAGGAGGAAGAGGCTGCTGAGACCTGGGTCAGAACCGCTGCAGGTCAACATGGTGAGTCAGACGCACCCCACAGATCCCGCCTCCATAAACATATTACCAACATCTGGTTTATTTAAGCCTAATGCGGTGAGGATGGATTAAAAATGGCTTTAATTGGAGTTTCATCAGATAAATAAGGAAGTGATTCTTGTCAAATATCATCACAAGATTCACATTTCTTTTAAAACCTGTTCAAAATTTGACTGACATGTTGTAAATAAACCTTTCATACAATCTATTCAACTAATACTTGATAAAGTCCTGACACCCCATGAAGTTCCATCCATTTTCCATCACGCTTGATCCCACCTGGGGTCACGAGGGCCGCTGGTGTCCATCTCCTGCTACCTGGATAGGTGTCCATCTCCTGCTACCTGGATAGGTGTCCATCTCCTGCTACCTGGACAGGTGTCCATCTCCTGCTACCTGGATAGGTGTCCAGTCCGCCGCAGGGAGACTAACATCCATTCACACCTAAGGAGGATATAGAGAAGCCAGTTAACCTAACAGCCATGTTTTTGGACTGTTGGAGGAAGCTGGAGTACCCGGAGAGAACCCACCATGCTCAGGGAGAACATGCAGACTCCAGGCCGGGAATCGAACCTGGAACCTTCTTGTTGCAAGGCAGCAGTGCTACCAACTGTGGCACTGAGCAGCCAGACTTCATTAAGTTTTTTTTCACATTTTCTTGCATCAAAAACGACATTATTTTGTCAGGAATCTTTTGTCAGACAGAGAGAGAAGCAGCAGGGGATTGCAAGTGATGGGAGCTAGAAGGACCTGGATTTATGAATTTTAATGTTTTTACCAAAAGAAATTTGGAAAATTGTGTCAGTACAGGATGAGGTGTTTGAGCGATTGGTCAGCAGCGCTGAGCCTCACTCCGATTAGGGGAAGAACCTGTGAAGAGATTTTCTTAGATCAGGTTTGGTCTGTATTTGGACTAGTCTGCACTAAGACATGAATATGCTTTGGGTTTTTTTTTTAAAGGCGTTTATTATCATCTTTGACGCTTCTGCATATTGAAGAGCATTTTTTACACCTTTGCACACATCTTGCATGGATCACAGTGTGTGCAGACGCTGCTGATGCACTTTGACAGTCCTGGTTAGAACAGGAGAAGCAATGAAGAGATCCGCTTTGTTAAAGTTGCTGTGATGAGTGGGAGGAAGCATTTTGACGTTGTTTTTAATGGAGAAAATACGCCTCAAAACATCATGTGTGCCGGTCAGTTATTCAGGACTATGATTCTTCTTTCTTTTCACCATGGGGGACTGTAACTAATGATTATTTTGCAAATCGATTAATCTGTTGATCATTTTTTCATGAATAAATTAATAATCGTATATCAAAAGGTTCCTTAAAGAATTTTTTTTACAGAAGTTAACCAGGTGAAACTTAAACTTCCACTCTAGGAGTTCTGGATGGAGCAGATGGAAAGATGGAAAAAAGCTAAATGTTTATATATTTTTTTCACCATTTGGATATACTTGCTGCTCTAGGTTGGTCGCTCTGTCCACTAAAGGCATGTTTTACATTCTCTGTACTCCAGTTAACGATTAATCGCTTTCTAAATTGATTGAAATTGTTTCAATAATGGATTATTTTCAGCCCTGGTATAAAGTAGTATAAATGCTGAACCAAATGCTTCATTCCAGTCATATTTGTTTGTCTATTCTATTTTTTTATCTTCATCAGGGAAGATGATGCTACTACTAAAGTATGCCTAACTTACTTTTTAAATTGTGTATTTTTCCTTCCTTTTGGCTGCCCTGTGTTGTCCTGTTCCATAACATTCCAATAAACTGAGGAGTGTGGTTTCATGACAGAAGATGAGGGATAATAAAGGACATCCATTCGTTAGGCTGTAAATCTATAAGCTGGGTAGATGCCAGGATAAAGCTACACAGGAAGCTAATGTTTTTTCCACAGTGGGTGCTCTGATGTGGAAGTGGCCTGTGGGGAGCTCTAGTGGAAGCATCCCTGATGGGGTAGAGTTTGCTGCTTTGGCCCGGTCCAGGTCGTCTTTCTGTGAAACCTTTAATGTGTAGATCACACATTGATTTGGTTGGTTGATCAATGGCAGCCATTACTCTGCTTTCAGTATTTCTTTTCATGTATGAAGTTGTACTTTTTTTAGTCAGATATCAACATGAATGCTCAGATGTGTAGAAATGATGTGTTGGACGTTTGATGATTGAGGTTAGATTTTCTTTAAAGGGTTGATAGAATGATTCTATAGGGTATCTGGTCCTTCAGGTCTCTAATAGGGTGATAGAATGATTCTATAGGGTATCTGGTCCTTCAGGTCTCTAATAGGGTGATAGAATGATTCTATAGGGTATCTGGTCCTTCAGGTCTCTAATAGGGTGATAGAATGATTCTATAGGGTATCTGGTCCTTCAGGTCTCTAATAGGGTGATAGAATGATTCTATAGGGTATCTGGTCCTTCAGGTCTCTAATAGGGTGATAGAATGATTCTATAGGGTATCTGGTCCTTCAGGTCTCTAATAGGGTGATAGAATGATTCTATAGGGTATCTGGTCCTTCAGGTCTCTAAAGTGGTGATAGAATGATTCTATAGGGTATCTGGTCCTTCAGGTCTCTAATAGGGTGATAGAATGATTCTATAGGGTATCTGGTCCTTCAGGTCTCTAATAGGGTGATAGAATGATTCTATAGGGTATCTGGTCCTTCAGGTATCTAATAGGGTGATAGAATGATTCTATAGGGTATCTGGTCCTTCAGGTCTCTAATAGGGTGATAGAAAGATTCTATAGGGTATCTGGTCCTTCAGGTCTCTAATAGGGTGATAGAAGGATTCTATAGGGTATCTGGTCCTTCAGGTCTCTAATAGGGTGATAGAATGATTCTATAGGGTATCTGGTCCTTCAGGTCTCTAATAGGGTGATAGAATGATTCTATAGGGTATCTAGTCCTTCAGGTCTCAATAGGGTAATAGAATGATTCTATAGGGTATCTGGTCCTTCAGGTCTCTAATAGGGTGATAGAATGATTCTATAGGGTATCTGGTCCTTCAGGTCTCTAATAGGGTGATAGAATGATTCTATAGGGTATCTGGTCCTTCAGGTCTCTAATAGGATGATAGAATGATTCTATAGGGTATCTGGTCCTTCAGGTCTCTAATAGGGTGATAGAATGATTCTATAGGGTATCTGGTCCTTCAGGTCTCTAATAGGGTGATAGAATGATTCTATAGGGTATCTGGTCCTTCAGGTCTCTAATAGGGTGATAGAATGATTCTATAGGGTATCTGGTCCTTCAGGTATCTAATAGGGTGATAGAATGATTCTATAGGGTATCTGGTCCTTCAGGTCTCTAATAGGGTGATAGAAAGATTCTATAGGGTATCTGGTCCTTCAGGTCTCTAATAGGGTGATAGAATGATTCTATAGGGTATCTGGTCCTCCAGGTCTCTGAATAGGGTGATAGAATGATTCTATAGGGTATCTGGTCCTCCAGGTCTCTAATAGGGTGATAGAATGATTCTATAGGGTATCTGGTCCTTCAGGTCTCTAATAGGGTGATAGAATGATTCTATAGGGTATCTGGTCCTCCAGGTCTCTGAATAGGGTGATAGAATGATTCTATCGGGTATCTGGTCCTCCATGTCTCTAATAGGGTGATAGAATGACTCTATAGGGTATCTGGTCCTTCAGGTCTCTAATAGGGTGATAGAATGATTCTATCGGGTATCTGGTCCTTCAGGTCTCTGAATAGGGTGATAGAATGATTCTATAGGGTATCTGGTCCTTCAGGTCTCTAAATGGGTGATAGAATGATTCTATAGGGTATCTGGTCCTTCAGGTCTCTGAATAGGGTGATAGAATTATTCTATAGGGCATCTGGTCCTTCAGGTCTCTAAAGTGGTGACAGAATGATTCTATAGGGTATCTGGTCCTTCAGGTCTCTAATAGGGTGATAGAATGATTCTATAGGGTATCTGGTCCTTCAGGTCTCTAATAGGCTGATAGAATGATTCTATAGGGTATCTGGTCCTTCAGGTCTCTAATAGGGTGATAGAATGATTCTATAGGGTATCTGGTCCTTCAGGTCTCTAATAGGCTGATAGAATGATTCTATAGGGTATCTGCTCCTTCAGGTCTCTAATAGGGTGATAGAATGATTCTATAGGGTATCTGGTCCTTCAGGTCTCTAATAGGGTGATAGAATGATTCTATCGGGTATCTGCTCCTTCAGGTCTCTAATAGGGTGATAGAATGATTCTATAGGGTATCTGGTCCTTCAGGTCTCTAATAGGGTGATAGAATGATTCTATAGGGTATCTGGTCCTTCAGGTCTCTGAATAGGGTGATAGAATTATTCTATAGGGCATCTGGTCCTTCAGGTCTCTAAAGTGGTGACAGAATGATTCTATAGGGTATCTGGTCCTTCAGGTCTCTAATAGGGTGATAGAATGATTCTATAGGGTATCTGGTCCTTCAGGTCTCTAATAGGCTGATAGAATGATTCTATAGGGTATCTGCTCCTTCAGGTCTCTAATAGGGTGATAGAATGATTCTATAGGGTATCTGGTCCTTCAGGTCTCTAATAGGGTGATAGAATGATTCTATCGGGTATCTGCTCCTTCAGGTCTCTAATAGGGTGATAGAATGATTCTATAGGGTATCTGGTCCTTCAGGTCTCTAATAGGGTGATAGAATGATTCTATCGGGTATCTGCTCCTTCAGGTCTCTAATAGGGTGATAGAATGATTCTATAGGGTATCTGGTCCTTCGGGTCTCTAATAGGGTGATAGAATGATTCTATAGGGTATCTGGTCCTTCGGGTCTCTAATAGGGTGATAGAATGATTCTATAGGGTATCTGGTCCTTCAGGTCTCTAATAGGGTGATAGAATGATTCTATAGGGTATTTGGTCCTTCAGGTCTCTAATAGGGTGATAGAATGATTCTATAGGGTATCTGGTCCTTCAGGTCTCTAATAGGGTGATAGAATGATTCTATAGGGTATCTGGTCCTTCGGGTCTCTAATAGGGTGATGGAATGATTCTATAGGATATCTGGTCCTTCAGGTCTCTAATAGGGTGATAGAATGGTTCTATAGGGTATCTGGTCCTTCAGGTCTCTGAATAGGGTGATAGAATGATTCTATAGGGTATGTGGTCCTTCAGGTCTCTAATAGGGTGATAGAATGATTCTATAGGGTATCTGGTCCTTCAGGTCTCTAATAGGGTGATAGAATGATTCTATCGGGTATCTGGTCCTTCAGGTCTCTAATAGGGTGATAGAATGATTCTATAGGGTATCTGGTCCTTCAGGTCTCTAATAGGGTGATAGAATGATTCTATAGGGTATCTAGTCCTTCAGGTCTCTAATAGGGTGTGTAAAATGGCATATTAGCTGTTCTATGAGCCCTAATGCAGCGTGGTTAAAAGCCCTAGAATAAAACCACAGCTTTTCTTCCTTTTATGGTTTGATCATGAATATTTAGATGAGCTGTGCTCTGATTGGTCGGTTTACAACGAGCCAAGCTGCTGAGCAAAGACGCATCATAGCAACAAGCACTCACTCACTGAAACATCAGATTGTTGATACGGTAGGGGGACCAGACGGCCTCTTTTCCCGGACATGACCTACTTTTCATACCTAAAAAAATGTCTGGGAGGAATTTCTAAATCATCCAGGATTTTGGTCGCCTACAGTGAAGCAGAACCGAGCCGTCAGCTCCGGGGCTGGTCCGGTGGACGGGGGGAGGGAGCCAGCGGGGGTCGGAGGGACCGAACCTGACCCGGTGATGATACCAGCGGCCCCATGCTTCCCCCCGCCTGCCTTACCAGCCCTTAGCCCCCATCTTCCTGCTGAGGACGGCGGCTCATGGCTCTCTGCTGAGGTCCGGTCCAGTCAGCGGCCCAGCAGTCCACACTTCATGTCCCCCCCCCCTTGGACCAGTGGTCTGGTCTCTATGTCAGTTTCAGGGTGTGACAAAAGTAGAGGCCAGAACCAAATAAGACAACATCCCTGAGTCTACGTCACCTCGGTGCTTAGTTTGGATTGGCCCGTTTAATGTTTTTAAGTTTGAAATAGTGAGATTTGCAGAGAAAGGAGGTGCTGATGGGATTTGAACTTCTCTGTACGTCCATTTCACCCACTGAACTGAACTATCGTTATTCATCTATGACAATGGAAGCATTCTATGACCCCTTTAAGGGAAGGCAGCTGATGATGTGAACCTGCAGAAGGCTGCAGACAGTAGATGAAGTAATATAGGCTGCTCATTGTCCCAGCACTGATGCCTTCTGTTGCAGCGTCAGATTATGAGCCCCTACCGTTAGCTTTCCACGGCTGCCACGTCTTCGGATTGAAAGCGAGTAAGCCGCGTCTTTGAGGAAATGAGACTGCCGCATCTCCACTTTGTTTATAACTTTTTTCTCCTTCCTGATCTAAATTGTATTTGTGAACTGCGGCACGTTGTTGCTATGACATTCGGCTGGCTGCCGTTCAGCTTCTTTGCTTCTATCTTTAGGCAGCCTTTTTAAGCATGAGCTAAATAGAGAAAGTGTGTGGGTGAAAAGAGAGAAAGGGGTGGGAGGGAAGGGAAGAGAGATGCTCCCTTTGTCACGGCCCTCCCCTGGGGGCTGCAAACATGGACAGGAAATATTCCAGTGTGAGCTTGAATGGTGAGAAGAAGCTGTTTTTTTATACTATTATTTATTTATAGGGACCAAATCCAGAAGTTGTTTATAATAAAACAAAAACATTAGTGCTGAGCTAAAAAGGAAGGAAGAATGGAGTGCAGAAATGGTTTAAATGTTTGGGATCCAGTTAAGTGTATGTTACAGTCTTCCTGTTATGATGACGACTGAAGCCTTGAGGCCGCAGGCAGAGAGAAAGCATTCTCACTGCAGTGGATTAGCTACTAATGCTGACGCCTCTTTTCTCTCTTTCATTTAAATGGATTTCTCCCCCATTCTGCTCTCCTCCTTCCTTTGCTTCTCTCCTCTGCATTTCTGTTCCACTTTCATCACTTTTCCCTCCACATGTCTCCTCTTCCGTCCCGTCCTATTCTTCACTCTGAATAAAAAGCAGCGAATTGGGCAGCAGCTCTGGATCATTCCTGTGTGGATAAGAGGTGCATGCGCCGTGCGTTGCTAATGCTGAACCCAAAGCGCTGCTGTCAACTTGTCTAGAAGGAGGGGAGTTGTCTTATTAGGGATTTCATGCAGATTAGGATTTTCAACAGAAATGCTGTATGATTAAGTTGCATTACTAATCATCTTATGCAATGGTATCTATTTATTATGAATGCATGAGTCAGCAGACAGGGCTAGTTGGCCAAACAAGAAGACATCAATATAAAGGGGCCTAGTTGAGTTTTAGGACTTTTACTGCACATGTGAGGAGCAGCAGCGCTAAAGTTGTTTGACATTTTGTTCCTTTTAACACAAAATAGTAATTAGGTAGAGAGACGGACACATCAGCCGGCTGATATTTTGGCCGATATTAGCTGAGTTCTCTTGTTTGGTGTGGGCTTATATATGCATGCATTGGCGGATTTCCTAGTACAGTGGTTTCCAAACAGTGGGGCATCCCCATCAGGGTGGTGCAGCACAACTGAAGGAGGTCTTGGTAGAAATGAACTAAACAAATGACCCAATTTAATGCTTGCAAAGTCCAATTCTTTTACCCATTAGAATAAATAAATTTAAATGAAATGCACATTTTAAAAGGTAGTAGTTTTAGGATTTGGAGCTTATTTAACATTTAATTTACTGCTGTTGAAAAGACAAAATAAAAAGCTGGTTTGCATTCAGCACCCAGTCCTTCAGATCACAGAAAGTGAATGCATCGCAGCTACGTCCATTATTAAAGGCCTTTCCATTAGAACATATGCATGTCCATAAAGGCTATCCATTATTAAAGGCACACTGCGGAAGATTTACCTCCATCTAGTGGTGCACTAAAGGAATTACGGTCAATTTCAATTCCTTTCAGTTTATTTCTACAGCACCTTCATAGAGACAATTCAACCAGATCATCCAGTCAGATTGGTTTAAAAAAAAAAAAAAACAGCCTATCGCATTGACTCTTCAGCAATCCCTCACACTAAGCATGCTTGTAGCGACAGTGGAGAGGAAAAACTCCCTTTGAACAGGAAGAAACCTCCAGCAGAACCAGGCTCAGTGTGAGCGGCCATCTGCTGAGGCCCACTGGGGTTCAAGGAGACAGAAGCAGACATAGAAAAAGAAGCATAGATACAAAAGGCAACTGTCAACCAGCTCCACAGGCGGCCCCGTCCAGGAAACACACAGCCAGGCAGACGAGCTCCGAGCCAGCTCCCATGTCAGAGGATGAAGAGAGCACATCCAGTTAGTCACAGTCAGAGAAACAGGACTACACTGGAAAACAGGCCAAGCTCCAACATCTAGAAACAAAGGTGTTGATGGCAGCAGCACAGCTGATAATTCTCTCCAGGATGGAGTCACAGCCAAACAGGAACAGACCAGATGAAGCTACTATGAGAAAAAGCAGAGAGAGCAGAACGTTAGAGATTGAACTAACAGATTCTGCAGAGTGGGAGAATAGAGATAGAATGATGAAAAAGGGGTCCCTATGTCCTCCAGCAGTCTAAGCCTATAGCAGCAGAACTATAGAGATAGAATGAAGCAGAATGATGAAAAAGGGGTCCCTATGTCCTCCAGCAGTCTAAGCCTATAGCAGCAGAACTATAGAGATAGAATGAAGCAGAATGATGAAAAAGGGGTCCCTATGTCCTCCAGCAGTCTAAGCCTATAGCAGCAGAACTATAGAGATAGCTCAGCTCTCACTGAACAAAGATGGTCCTCCATCACAACATAAAGTGGAAGGCAGAATGATCTAAGGTTTTTTCTGCTTGTTATAATCTTTTCTCCCACCAAGAACCTGTTTTCAGTTACAGGTAAAATGGTGACGAGTTTTTATCCTCTGATCAATGCTTTCTGATAAAAATGGCATCACCCATTGTATGCACCACCCCTATGTTTTTATAAACCAATTATTTTAGCTATGAGGGCGCTTTCATGTTTGATGTGATGTAATTATACTTCCACAGAACATATTTTTTTATTAAACCAATGCTTAATTTAGCTAATAAGCAGCAAGACTTGTTACACACTGTCCCTTTAATGATTAGTTTGATTTGTTACAAAATAATTTTTTGATGTAGAATTAGATCTGAGTGATTAATGTTATCACTGGGTCATTTTTATCACTTAGTTGTATGAAAACTCCTTAGGAACTTAATTGTTATAGGAACAATGTAGAAAGGGATAGACTCCCACTCTTTGCTGCTCGTATTCTGTATTCAGCCTTAAACCTGTCAAGAATAAGGAGCCATTGCATTGACAGCTTCATTATTCAATGAGTAGCTCCGGCTTATTTTGGAGAAGCCGTGGGTTTAGATCATGCCTCCAATAACTGCAAACATGCAGAGTTTGCAGGATAACCTAGAGGCGACGCAGGATCCTTCATCAGCGTTCATTCAGCATTGTTCACCTTCCACCGCGCCGAAGGCTACGGCTGCTGGAGAGTGCATGATGAGCTCTGATTAATAGCAGTGCATGTGAACCGGATGGCTGGATCAAAGCTTCCCCAGGCCACACCCCCCTACCCCAAACAAAGTTGGGTAATGGTGTATACATGGCTATGTGACTACATATATGCTGAGTGTGTTTTTCTAAGGAAAGCAGAAAAGCTCTGGGCCCTTTTCTTATATAAGTTTAAAGGAGGATTCCATCAGTGCTTGAAAAAGCCATTTCAACTTTTCAGATGACTGCCTGCTCTTTGGGCCTGGAAGAGCAGCGCTGTACTCACTGGCCCGTCCTCTTTCCCTGCATCTTCCTATTCTAAACTGTATGTTGTCAGATCTGCATGTACAGGCTTGTGTTTGTGCAGATGGCGTCTCATCAGGGCCAGAGTGTGCACCATTCCATCTCTATGCTATGCTATGCTGCTGAAACATTAGAGCACTAATAACATGGGTGCACTAAAGGCAGTGATTTCTGTAATGAGATTCTTTGACGTGTAAACAGCAGCCGTATCTTCTGGGATGTGATTCCCTTCTAATCTACCAAGATTCACACTGTCCACAATTTACAACTCCCACTGTTTGTGTTTAGGTCATCTGTTGGTTAAAATGATCTGCTTTTAGGTTTTCAGTAAAAACAGTGACAGTGTGATTGGCTGTTATATCCATCCATCCATTTTCTGACACACATAATCCCAAGTGGGGTCGCGAGGGGTGCTGGTGGCTCTGTTATATGTTACTAATAATGTTCAATTCAGTTTATTTAATAAGCAACAGTTTATAACTTAAGGCACTTTGCAGAGTTATCACAACCAGATCATAGAGTCAGATTTGTTCAGTTTTCTATCTAAGGCAAACCAGCTGATTGCATTGGCTCTTTGACTTGCAGGATAAGCATGTGGAGACAGCAGAAACTGTCTTGCATTTTGTGGTTGACTCTGCAGCAATTCCCCACACCGAGCATGCCTGCAGCGACAGTCGAGAGGAAAACTCTCTTTTAGTGTAAATTACATAATTTGTTATTTCTTTGGCTGCACCTCTTGATTATTTTAGTAATTGATTAATCAATCATTTAATTGGTTTATTATTCAAGAAAAACATTTTTGGTAAATTTAAATTTTCACATTTTAACTATATAAAAATCTGTATGAATCTATATTTTTGGTCTAAAGAGCCATATTGGACAAAAAAAAAAACAATCTGTCTGGAGCCACAAAAAAGTTAAAGTCTTCTATAAGCCTCGTATGGCAACAGGGGCTCTAAGTGTATTAGCCCACTATGAAAAAAGACTACCTGGGCTTAAATATATAATAAGCATTTATGATTAAATTTTTATCCTCGAGAAAAATGGGTGATGGATGGATGGATGGATGGATGGATGGTGGATGACGGATGGATGGTGGATGATGACGGATGCCATAATTGGGTTATTATTGCATCAAATTGCATTTTTTATAAACTGGAATTTACAAACTTTAAATGTTCTGAATTTCTAAATGCTATTCAACTGCTTGTTTGGAATGATAGTAAAGCTTTTATTGTTCTTTAAACCAAACTAAAGATTAGCAGGTTGCCAAAATGAGCCGGTTAGCTAAAATGAGCAGGTTAGCTAAAATGAGCAGGTTGCTAAAATGAGCTGGTTGCTAAAATGAGCAGGTTAGCTAAAATTAGCAGGTTGCTAAAATGAGCTGGTTGCTAAAATGAGCAGGTTAGCTAAAACGAGCTGGTTAGCTAAAATGAGGCGGTTAGCTAAAATGAGCAGGTTAGCTATAATGAGCCTGTTAGCTAAAATGAGGAGGTTGCTAAAATTAGCAGGTTAGCTAAAATTAGCAGGTTAGCTAAAATGAGCAGGTTAGCTAAAATGAGCAGTAAGCTAAAATGAGCCGGTTAGCTAAAATGAGGAGGTTAGCTAAAATGAGCAGGTTATTTAGTCAGGCAGTCAGCTCAGGCCTCATCCTGCAGTGCACCCACAGCTTATTGGACAGGAAACTTTTCAGCTGTAGTTTAAATTAATGAGATTGATCGATAGCCAATCAATCTAAATGGTTGTTTTATTTGTGACCCAGTGAGGAGCAGCAGTCCTTTAGGGAGAAATTTCAGTTTGTTACGGTCTGTAAGTTAAACATGCAGGGACGCAGAGTCTGAGGCCCCGCTGCCAACAAGGGCGCTGCCTTTACAGTAGTTAAAGGAAAAGAGAAAAGGATCCTAATGAGGAGGATTTCTTTTTTTTTTTTTTTTTTTTTTTATTTAACCTTTATTTAACCAGGAAAGTCCCATTGAGTTAAAGTAACTCGTCTTCCAGGGAGTCCTGGCCAAGAAGGCGGCTTAAAAAGTTACATTAACATAAAACCACAGGAGACAAGACAACCACAGCTACATATCATCTAGGCAAAATTAAACACAACACAACAAGATTGGGCATACACATACAACCAAAAAGCAAACAGCAAACATTCTGCATTCAGAGATGTTTTCAAACAGCTATTTATTTTTACGGTTGTCTTTCAGCCAGCTGTTCAGCAGTGCACTTCAACAGGTGGAGGTATCAATGAGAGTTTATGCAGTTGTTTGATAAAATATTTAGCAATGTTCTTTAGAAAAACCTTAATATATAATTATAACATTTTATAATGCTGCTTCCACAGACCGACAGGAACAGATGGGGGTCTGTGGAAGCAGCGTTATAAAATAATACTGTATATTAAACTTTTCAACACTAATATCCAGTGTTATAGTTCAAAATGAAGAGTCTCCTACCTTCTGTGGAAGGAGAACCTGCGCTGGTTCTCCTTCCACAGAAGGTGAATGTAGTTTTTTGGAAATGATCGTTTTATCCCGCCTTAAATCAGGTAGACAGAAGCTAACTGCCCTCTCAGGTTCCTGATGGTTAGGATGTCTCCTGGAGGGCAGTGAGCAGGACAGGCTACATTTTTCTGGCAGCTGCCACTTCTGGTGTTCATTATTTAAAGCAACTTTCTGCCTCTGACCTTCCTGCTGCTGCGCTGCACCACATGTGGCATTAGAAGCAACGCTGCAGCGCAGACACCCATTATGCAACCACCTACTGGAGGGAGGTCTTTGTAGTTCTTCTTCATTCTCCATTCTTAGCACGCCTCCCTCGTTCTGAGTCCTTCGGTTTTTCTCCTGTACAGATCAGTTTTTTCTGTATTCCTTCACCTTGCCCCCCCCCTCCAGGCATGGTAAACCACCTGCCTTCTGCAGCCTGGTCTGTGCTGTGTTGGCATGTTTCTGGGTCACATCTTTTAGCGAGCTTTGGTCTGAGTTGCTCATTGGTAAATTATACTTAAATCATGATGCCAAACGTTTTCCCTAACTTATATTTTGCTTGTTTTATTTCCTTCCATTGTTATGTGAGAGAAGCTGTCACACAGCAGACTATAACCCCCTGTTATGGGTCAGATGGAGCTTTTATGACTCTCTATGATGAGTGTACCATCCACTGCGTCTGCTCTAGTGGACGGGAGATGATTGGAGGAGACTGTTCATTTTTAAACACTTTCCTCTCTAATTATTTGAAGAGCCTCGCCATAAATACAGTAGGCAGAACATGCACATCTAAAACTAAATCTATTTACGTTTTGTAAAATTTAATTCTAGTAGTTGAAACTCTTTCATCTAAAGATTATTGACATGCAGACTGATATGTTTTATGTTCATTTTGAACACCACCAATATGGTTTCTAATATCACATAGAAGGTTTGTTTGTTTGTTTTTTTGCACAATTTCCCCATTGTGGGACAATAAAGGGATTTTTCTATTTCTATTTCAATTCTATTCAGTTTATTTCTATAGCTCCAATTCACATCATGTCATCTCAGGTCACTTTATAGATTCAGATCAACCAGATCATCCAGTCAGATTGATTCAAAGTTTTCTATCTAAGGAAAACCAGCTGATTGCATCGACTCATTGACTCTTCAGCAATTCCTCACACTAAGCATGCTTGTAGCGACAGTGGAGAGGAAAAACTCCCTTTGAACAGGAAGAAACCTCCAGCAGAACCAGGCTCAGTGTGAGCGGCCATCTGCTGAGGCCCACTGGGGTTCAAGGAGACAGAAGCAGACATAGAAAAAGAAGCATAGATACAAAAAGCAACTGTCAACCAGCTCCACAGGCGGCCCCGTCCAGGAAACACAAATAATATTTCTATTATTCTGAGATGGTTTACTCTGCAGATGGTGGAAAAGTTGCAGTTTTGATTGTTTTGAGAGATCCGAAAGCAAATCCCATTCAGGAATGTCAGAAAGATTCCCAGTGTTTGGTTTCCAGTTCAGGTCAGTGTGTCAATGATTAACCTGGAAAGGCGTATATATGTTTTATTGAGGATTAGCGACATGATGGAACCGCTCTCAGAACCATGTCATGCTGATTTGATGCAGTAGTTCCTATTAAAGGAGCTGAAACCAATTACTAAATTAATTCTCATAGTAGCTTCATCTGGTCTGTTCCTGTTTGGCTGTGACTCCATCCTGGAGAGAAATATCAGCTGTGCCGCTGCCATCAACACCTTTGTTTCTAGATGTTGGAGCTTGGCCTGTTTTCCAGTGTAGTCCTGTTTCTCTGACTGTGACTAACTGGATGTGCTCTCTTCATCCTCTGACATGGGAGCTGGCTCGGAGCTCGTCTGCCTGGCTGTGTGTTTCCTGGACGGGGCCGCCTGTGGAGCTGGTTGACAGTTGCCTTTTGTATCTATGCTTCTTTTTCTATGTCTGCTTCTGTCTCCTTGAACCCCAGTGGGCCTCAGCAGATGGCCGCTCACACTGAGCCTGGTTCTGCTGGAGGTTTCTTCCTGTTCAAAGGGAGGTTTTCCTCTCCACTGTCGCTACAAGCATGCTTAGTGTGAGGGATTGCTGAAGAGTCAATGAGTCGATGCAATCAGCTGGTTTTCCTTAGATATTAAACTTTGAATCAATCTGACTGGATGATCTGGTTGAACTGGAAAGTGACCTGAGATGACATGATGTGAATTGGAGCTATAGAAATAAACAGAATTGAATGTAAAGTAGAAAAGCGCAGCATCAATTTAGGAAAACTTTTTGTAGATAAAACATTTTATTAAATTAATCGTCAAATGTCTCATTTTTTAAAGTTTTTGAATTTGGAAGTTAAAGTATAAAACAAATAAAGTTTAATCGACTTAACAATCAAAACCCTGAAATAGATGAAACCAACAGTGACCTCAGGACGGATGCGAAAGGACAAGCCCCTCCCCTGCTTCCCTCTGGGCCGCAGGTGGCAAAGACAGTGCCCTGATGAATAGTGACAATAGTGAGCTTGAACACTCACAACCAGCACAGCAGAAGGAGAGTGAAGCAGCAGTGATTTAGGCAACCAAGCAAATCATAGCACAGTTCATGTGAGTGTTTCCCTTGTGCCACAGCTGAGGTTTCACATGATCTCTTTAGCTTCATATTCCGACACGCAGCCGCGGCTTCGGAGAACCGTGAATAGATTAGAGCGCCGATAGCTTGATCTGTGCTCCCACTGCTGACGTCTTGTTGCTCTGCTTTTATGTTTTGTTGCTGAACGAGCGTTTTTTTTCCTCCTCCATGGGAAAATTGGAAATTGAAATTGGATGACTCAACGATGTTTTTGAACTACTGAGAAATAAAAAATGTAATCATGTCTTTTATTTTCATCATATCTGCAGAGCTTGTTGGAAATGCAGAACAAATACTTTGTTTTTGTGCGTTTTTGTGCAATGAATATTAAACCTGCACATCCATGTTCTTGCAGTAATCAGCTAGATGTTTAATTTAAGTATAGAATGTGTTATTATTATATTATACCTGCCATCCTTTTCTGGCCAATGCTGATTTCCAGATTTCTCTGAGGTCTTTCCTGCTCAATAATTTTAAAAATCATTTTTTTCTTAAAGTAATTGTGTTGAATTTTCTTTGCATTTAGAATTTATAGTTGTTTAATTTAACCATTGGGAATAAAAAGAGAAGGAACCCTGACTCCACCTTGGAAGGTAGAGCTTGTCATGCAGCCTGCAGCTGTGTGATCACATGAAGGCTATCTGCTAGCATTTTGGATTTCATTTACACACAGAGCCTGATCTTTAGAAGGTTTGCATGCCTTAAAACAGTTAAAAACAATCCACTGGACTTTGTTTCCAGGTTTTAAGACGTTTCTCTTCCATCCAGGAAGATTTTTCACTTCAAAATGTCAGAAATAGCGTTTAGTTCCAGGTTTTATCCAGCAGCCCAACAAAGCCTGGTTTTAGTTTAGAAAACATGCAAATAGAAACGGATGAACGGGTCCCCCCCTTTGGAATGGGGGTGGTTTGGGTTCGTTATTAGCCTGCAATATGCTGATTTTAATATCTTTATAACCAAATGACCTAAATTCAGTGGTGAAGGAAAGGCACATGTAAACAGTTAGCATGTTCAAATGCATTTTAGATTCAACTGCCGTTTTCACCAAAAAAATGCTGGAGAGAGAAACTCTGTGTTCATGTAAACATATTTGAACGGCATAAATAACATTAGATATTTGAATAAAACCAATAAAGAGATAATGTCAATCTGGATGGAAACAAATCAATGTGGGATGGCAGGCAATCTTTATTCAGTTAAACCAGATATGAGAATGTGTAATAGGATAGGAGAATGTTAAACTGTGAAATAAACAGAGCATGAAGCAGAGACAAACACAACTTTCTCATGTTTTATATTTAACTAGTGATTTTTATCAGTTTATTTTTCACATTTGCTGCATTTACAGATACATAAGTAAAGTGTTTTAGAAATATTAGTTAGTTATGAATTGTTAGTTTTGAAATAACTACTACATGGCTTAGAACCTCATCTTTCTGTGCCTGAAGAAAAAGCAATCACTCATTTAAAAGAGCAAAACCAGACCGGTTTGCATGATTAATCAGCCATCTATGCAGATCAGCTGCAGCACGCCGTCTTTTTGCATCCATCTTTGCACAATTTAGCACCATTATTCTGAAGATCAGGCGTTAAGACTAAAATCTTTGTGTGCAAAATTTCTCAATAGTTTAAAAAAAGAAAATGTGGAGTAAACCATGTCATCAACTCAGTTCTAGCAGTTTGCACCACGGCGGTAGTTTAGTGACGTGCACGCACGGCTGAGCTCGCTTCTGACATCATTCCTGGAACAGAAGAGAATAAAACGTACCACAGGACAGGAAACCCTACCTTAAGACTGCCCTGCAGGCTCCTTTAAAGGTGTTGTGGAGGATTTTTGGGAAATGTTTAATAGACCCGCCCCCTCCACTTTAAAATAAATGCACATGGGCAACCCTGTACCTGCTCCTGAGAGGGAACGCCTATTAAATGCGTGCACAATCCCTTTTCTCCTCGTGCACGCTCTGTTTAAAAGCTGCTGTTCCCATCGCTCATACCAGCTCACTGTGTCTGACCGTCCGCCATAACCCCTAAATCCCTCCATCACTATAGAGCGGGGACTATATAGTGAACTTTATAGTTAACTCAGTTAACGGACTGTTCAGACAGATGATCACCCTTTTTGCTCCGTTGGTCACCTAACTCCTCCTCCACGCCGCGGTGCCTGCGCCATCTTTGTTATTAGTCGCTGCTGTCGGGTAGCAACAGCCTGTGGTGACAGCGGGCCTTTGAGAGGAGAGCTCTCCCTGCAAAGCATTCTGGGATATATCTGCCTCTTCTGATGCCTTTCTCTTCTTCTCATCCACTTGGTAGACACTTTTTTATCCGACCCTCGGCCATTTTCAAAGAAGCGCGGTGAGAAAGGTGAGCTTCTGAAACCGTAGCTCACCACAGATATACGCCTGAAAGTGCGCAGAAAAAGATAGCTAATGGGACGAGCACGTAGGACGGCCTTAGGGAAACATATCACGAGAATGATTGAAAGCTAGGAGGACCACTGATTGAGATGATCCACCCGGAAATATGTGAATTGCCGAACCATTCTGGTTTAACAATCAGCCAATATTTCATCACACTACGATGTAATCTTACCTTTTATAAACTTTGTCAAAGCTTTGCATAGAACCGTCCCTGCTGCAGCATTTCTAACATTATTCCAAGAGCTTCCTGCTGCAGAGCATGGAGACAATCTCCACCTGGGACATTTCCTACCTGCTGCTCTGGATAATCAGTCCTTTTTCCAAACACTACTGGATTATTCTTTTACCAGGAAGTCTCCTTTTTAATGATCTTTATCATCAAAATGCAAGAATTGATCTTAGTCATCATTAGAACAAACACAGACTTGCTAGAAGTAAAGTAGATAAACGATGTTAACTTTTACATCCTGACTTCTGTCCTGTGTTTGACTGATGGCTGCTCTTCAAAAGGACCTTAAAACATTTAATATTTATCCCATCTACGCAACTTTAATTAAAACTAATAAAAGCAAATAAAAAATTATCTAAGAGGTAAAAAACTATTAGAAAAAGAAATGAAAAGCAGTCTCCACGTTCTTGTTTCTTCGTTAAGCTTTAATTCAGATGCTTTTTCTTTCATAATTGTTTATAAGATTCAAAGACTGAGGATTTTCAAATACTTTAGTTTCCTCTCAGTCGTATTAATCCTCTGCGATTTGCAGCCTCACTATGGTGGACAGTTTCATCTGACGTTTAGAGACCAGAGAGGTTGCATCCTTTTTGGTTAGAAGATATAATATCTTCAGCATCTGACTCTGATTTCTCTGCCCAGCGTGGCAGACCCCCTCTGTTGGATCTTTCTGTTTATCCTTCGAACCGTGCGTGTGCTCTGACCCACTGACTTAACTTTCTAAACGGTCCTGAGTGAATAAACAGCTGATGGCCGGACAATGGTGACACAAAGTGCGCTCAGGAAAAGTCCAGCATTTTTATTTTTAGTGCGCTTTGTGGCTTGAAGGCCTGGGAGGAAGCAGGAAGTCAGTGTGGTTGCCGTGGGGATGGGAGGAGAAGAAAAGAATCGGAGCAGACTGAAGGGGAAATGGGTGTGGTGGGTTTTGCCTCCCATTAGTGAAATACCTACCGACCGCAAACAGATTCATTTGCAAGCTCTTAAAATTAAAGTCTTATTCGGGGAAATATTTTCTAAAATATTCAGCCAAAGGCCAAAGAGTTCAGAGCAAAGCCGGATTGACGGAGCTCAGATCAGAGCGGGACCTGTGCCTTCTGTAAGGCGCTTCTGGTTGTTTTTATCGTTAGCTTTGACCAGAGATAAAACCACTAGATTCTAACAGCCAAATGGAGTCATTTTCACAGCTCGTTGTGTTGAATGGGATGGAAAAAAAAAAAAAACACTAAAAACCTTTGGAGTCAATTGGATCCCAGAAGGAGAGGCGTATTTAATGCATAGAAAATAAAATAACATTAAGAGATGTTTTTAAATATTTTGGAGTAGTTTGTGTTTTTTTTTTCTTTTAAATTAAAGACCATAGTTGCTATAATCACATATTTTATATAAACCTAAAGATATTTAAAGGACAAGAGAGACTGAGGGATAAATAGTTTATCCAAACTATCTGTTATGTTGTATATTTAATTTCTATGAAAACATAAAAAAGGCTCAATCTAATTTCATTTAATTTTTATTTTTATTCAGTTTAATTTATATGCTGCTAATTCACTGTGGTTGTAATCTAAAGCATTCTGGGATATATCTGCTGATCTAGTGACCACGGATGATCACTGCTTTTCAAGGTGCATTGTGGGAAATTTCGAGTGCGCTACATTTTCATCCATTAGATGTTCAGACGCTCATTTAAAATGGCGTAACAGTTTATTGCGCCCTATTTAAGGATTAGGTTCAGAAACAGCCTCAGTTTGACTCATTTGACTTTTAGCTTGGTAATAACATTTTTCATTTGCGACGCCTTTTTTTCAGATCTGGATGTTCAACATCTGATATTCAAATTCAAGTTATTGACAGAAATCCTGCTTGTATAAAAAGCACCATTCATAGGGAGCGGTACATGTACCGCATCAGCCGCTTCGGATGTTAGCATCCCATTAAATGGTCGTTATTAGCGCTTATCAGCAGCGTTGGGGAGTAACGGATTACATGTAACGACGTTACGTAATTTAATTACAAAAACAGAGTAAATCTGTAATTCGTTACAGTTACAATGAGAAAATATGTTATTCAGTTACAGTTACTTCCGAAAATATTAAGAATTACAAATTTAGTTACATTTTTTTTTTAATATAAAGAAAAACCTTTGCGAAATATGTGATGATATTTTATTGCTTCGCAGCCTGTATCGCCGTTTCCCGCTACGGCTCCTTGTCTCTATCATATTTGCCTCTCTGATGATCCATCCTTTGCTGCTGGAGCCTCCTTGAGGAACAGCGAGCGAGCGGACGCTTCTATTTCAGCTCAAGCAGCGCATCAAAAATGACAGCCTTCCAGCACTGGACATTTAAGGAGGTTTCTGAACCTGCTTGTGTTAGTCTGCAAACTGCGTAAATGGTAGAGCCTGGGGGGGGACAGAAAAGAGTATGGCCCGATGAGAGGAGTCTGAGAAAATCTGGTGCTGGCATCTCTTCTTGTGGACATCCTGTGATCGCCTGTCAGCAATTCCCTCTCAGTTTACTGCTTTTTTAAGGTTCACATTCAGTAATCAAAAATTAAATGTTGAACATGGGTCAATACTCATTAAAACCTTAAAGTAATCAAAAAGTAATCAAAAGTAATTAGTTACATTACTTTTTAAAAGTAATCGAAAAAAGTTACAATTCAATTCAATTCAGTTTATTTATATAGCGCCAAATTCACAACACATGTCATCTCAAGGCACTTTACAGTTCAACCAGAT
The DNA here is from genome assembly GCF_016077235.1 of Cyprinodon tularosa. Lineage (NCBI taxonomy): Eukaryota > Metazoa > Chordata > Actinopteri > Cyprinodontiformes > Cyprinodontidae > Cyprinodon > Cyprinodon tularosa. Next base: position 204,464 of record NW_024039080.1, read on the forward strand.
CATACAGTCAAATTGATACAAAGTTTTCTATCTAAGGAAAACCAGTTGATTGCATTGACTCATTGACTCAAATGAGTCACTACAATTACATTTTAAACAAGGTAACTTGTAACTGTAACGAATTACATTTCTAAAGTAACTTACCCAACATTGCTTATCGGTCCCACAGAATGGCTTCAGATTGTTCCTCCTTCCTCTCAGTACGCTCAGCAGGTTATCACCCAATGAATCCTAATTCTAACCATAAGGTAGTTCCTTTTTACCCGTAAAACTAATTTATTTATTTATCTATAATCTAAACATAATTTCAGTATTTCTTTATCTATTGTAATAAAAAGCAGATCTGCATGTCGCTCATATCAAAAAACCTTCCCCCCCACAAAAAAATCTATCTTTTCAAAAGCGTTGTTTTTTAAACACCAATTTAAGTCAGTGTGAAACATGTGGAATTGACTCGAATTAAAGCTTTAAAACGCTTTTCTTTTTCCAGCTCTAAATAAAGTAGATAGAAAGTATGAAGACGGTAAATAGAAAGTGAAACTGAAGGTTTCAGACCTTAGCTGAAGCAGTTATCAATGATAAGCTGCACATTATCAGTCAAAATAAACCCACTAGAAGGTAGAAGATGCACAGCCTGCTAATAACGGCCATTTAATGCTTGATCACATTCAGAACGGGTGAATGTACGGATTCTCATAAATTTTACGTGTGTGAACATTGCTCATTGACACCTTCTCCACCGGAATCAACCTTCAAACTGGCGACTATTTGGATTCGCAGTTAGGAAACTGATCTACTGGAAGCTGAAGGACGTTGAAGGTCTGGGGTCACCATTATTGGGAACATTAGAGCGGCTTTTTTTAAAATCCCCCTTTTCTTTATCTGGGCCACGGTATCTGTTCTACTGCAGCAGCTTTCATCCACAGGGAGAAGATGTCCCAGTCAGGACGGTGCACCATGCTAAAGGATCATTTGTAAATCCGCTCACACCTTTCATTTTACTTTAGAGCCAAACACAAAACTTTATGCATAGCTATAAAATCATTTTATTGGATAAACACTCACTAGGCTATTATGATGTGAAAGAAAAGAAAATACATGAATGCAAAATTAAAGAGGCTTTGTGTATTTTCAAACTTAACCTCTTTTATTAGCTTTTAGCCCTAATCGACAACAACCTTGTTGGTGAACATTACTATAACCGCATCATGAAGATGAAAGATGATCAATTCTATTCAGTGTATTTCTATAGCTCCAATTCACATCATGTCATCTCAGGTCACTTTCCAGTTCACCAGATCATCCAGTCAGATTGATTCAAAGTTTTCTATCTAAGGAAAACCAGCTGATTGCATTGACTCATTGACTCTTCAGCAATCCCTCACACTAAGCATGCTTGTAGCGACAGTGGAGAGGAAAAACTCCCTTTGAACAGGAAGAAACCTCCAGCAGAACCAGGCTCAGTGTGAGCGGCCATCTGCTGAGGCCCACTGGGGTTCAAGGAGACAGAAGCAGACATAGAAAAAGAAGCATAGATACAAAAGGCAACTGTCAACCAGCTCCACAGGCGGCCCCGTCCAGGAAACACACAGCCAGGCAGACGAGCTCCGAGCCAGCTCCCATGTCAGAGGATGAAGAGAGCACATCCAGTTAGTCACAGTCAGAGAAACAGGACTACACTGGAAAACAGGCCAAGCTCCAACATCTAGAAACAAAGGTGTTGATGGCAGCGGCACAGCTGATATTTCTCTCCAGGATGGAGTCACAGCCAAACAGGAACAGACCAGATGAAGCTACTATGAGAAAAAGCAGAGAGAGCAGGACGTTAGAGATTGAACTAACAGATTCTGCAGAGTGGGAGAATAGAGATAGAATGAAGCAGAATGATGAAAAAGGGGTCCCTATGTCCTCCAGCAGTCTAAGCCTTTAGCAGCAGAACTATAGAGATAGCTCAGGATAACCTGAGCCACTCTAACTAGAAGCTTTATCAAAAAGGAAAGTTTTAAGCCTAGCCTTAAAAGGCATTGAATTCTTCCTTATAAAACTAAGGCCTTAAGTTATATTGAAATCAGTCTTTCAGAGCTCTTGTTAAAACATCATAAGATTTTATTTTTTAAATTCATATCAAACATTAAAATAATTGGCAGTAATTTTTTTGCATTTACGGAACGGTTCACTGGAACCATTATCGGTTCCGTACCAATAGCAGAACCAATAAAAGCGATGCTGCGGCCGGGAGGGTAAATTCTATTGGCTATCAGGCCTAGAGTTTTCTGCATGGCTAAAACCAGGAGCAGGGAATGTATATGAGGCTCGGTGGGAATCAAGGCGGAGCCACACGTCAAGCATGAAACACAAAGTTAAGTCACCAAGAAGCAGCAGGTATTTCTGGGTTCTGTTCCAAATATTCCTGTTATTTGTGTGTTTTTAGTTTTCTTCCTCTATGGACAGATTTTCAAAATGTGAAACATTTGTTCTGGGCCAGAAAGTAATGGTTTATGTTAACATAAAACATTTAGCTAAATTTGTGGCTACCCAGTTAATCTTGTGTTTATCCTGAATTGGTCTTGAATTTTTATTCCAAGTGGCGTAAAAAGTCTTAAAAACTCTAGACTTTGCTTTATGCTGTAGGAACGCTGCCACTAAACTGTTGTTCTTTTTCACTATTAAAATGTTGTCACCTGCCAAAATGTCCCGATGGGCCCTGAACCCATCACCGGGTTTATGTTTACTGTATTTTGATTTGTCGGCCTGTTTTAAATCACCAACACATTCAATAGGTCTAGTTGGACATAAGAGTTCTGCTTAGAGAGAGAAATTCTGCCATTTCTAAATACTCTCTCTTTTATATTATTTATATTAGCGTTGGTGTCTGTGCAGATTTAGACTTTCAGATGTGACCTTTGTTGTCTAAATGTCAGGGAGATTGGAGAGGGAGCCCACAGAGGTAGGACATGCTTATATAATCTGCTCACTGAGTCTCTCACACTCCACCATGTTTGTCATATCTCAGCTGATGCACCGTACCCCTTTCTGTGCACTGAAAGCCTGCCTTTCAGGGGCCGCTGCTTTTATCAGCATGTATGTGCAGAAAGAGCCTCAGAAATTATTTATGGCTTTAAAAATACTGATATACCACGATCCTTTTGAACTTCCTAGGAGGTCCTTTTATCCGTACCAAAGCTCTCAGGTGAATCTTTAGACTTTACTTTTATGTATCTGTGTGTTAGATGGTTAACTAGGCTAGTTTTTCTGTGCGGAGACTAAACTGTAGAGTCCAACTCCTCTTCAGGGACCGAGGTGAATGAAAAGCACCTGAGCTACAGGATAAGTGCTGCAGTCTGCTGATGGCTAACAATGCTGGCTTCAAGCATCGCTGTGAAAATAAAGGCCAAAGTAATGATTTGCATGCCAATGGTAGGACCCCCCCGCCCCGCTTCAGATGGGACCTGGGGGCCGTTTTCATCCTGTCACTCACAACTGCAGAGCCTTAAAGGGGCCCAGCGCGGAAAACGATTGGAATACCAAACACCCTCCTGGTGTAGGTTTGAAAGGCAGCTCTGAGATGTTGCTTGGAAACAGACATCGGGGGTGCACTCAACATGGATTCTCGGCTCTTCCAACAGCATCGTCTTTGTGGGGGTGGGAGGCATCAAAAAAATCCACTAAAACTTCTCAGAACCCTCCCAGATCCCAGCATTGATCATCAACATGCTTGGTCTGTCCCAAACCGCCATGCTGCTGCCCAAAGACTCCCAGGACCGCAGCGCATGCTTTAGAGAGCGAGCTAAGAAAGCACTAATTGGAAACGTTGGGCAAGAAAGTCCGACCACATGAATAGCTGCTCTTCCTGTGTTGATTGTTAACGCAGAGGAAGCCCTGCTCCTGTTGGTTTTACAGAGTCACTGTGTGTAAGAGCTCATGTGTCACAGAGGCTTTCTGGGTCAACGGCGTCTCATGTTTGCTGCCTTATAGAGCAGATCTTCTTTGTTCGCAGTTTAAAAAGGTTCTTTTTTGTTACAAAGAAAAAAAAATCAAATGTGACAAACAAAATGTTCTATGTAATACAGCTGGTTTACAGAGCTGAGGGGTTTGACTTGATGACTTGAATGAATCAGACATAAAATTTGATTAAGAATAAAAAAAAAAAATAAAAAATAAGAATCATGTGAGAAAATAGCAAACAGCCCAGTTATTCTAAAATAGACATGTCCAAAGTCGGTCTGGAGGGCCTGCAGGTTTTACAGGTTTCCTGCTCCAGTGCAGCACATTTTCATCAATAGCTGATTTACAGGCTTTAGCTGAACTGCAGACATCAGAATCAGCTGTGCTGCAGCAGAGAAACTTCTTAAACATGCAGGACAGCGGCCCCCCAGGACCCACTTTAAGGAGGTTCTAAAACATTTGATCAACACTGCAAAAACCATCTAAAAAATGAGAAAAAATGTCTCAAATTAAGTGTATTTACCATTAATTTGAGTAGGTAAATAAGATAATTTGCCAATGGAATGACTATTTTTAGTCTTAAAATAAGATAATTAGATAATATTCACTTGAAATAAGACTGGCTTGTTCCATTGGCAAAGTGTCTCAATTACCTCCTCAATTCAAGAAAAAAATGACTTATTTAGATTTAAATTTTTTGCAGTGAAAGTTTCATTTCTGCATTTATTTCAAATTTCCATTTACAAAATGTTTATGCTTTTAACAGCAATGTAATAAATCCCCCCCCCCCCCCATACTAGCTTGGATATGGGTGTTAAAGGAGAATTCAAACTTCTGAAAGTTCTTTAAATATGAAATTATTACATCCTGTTCAATAAATGATAAGAAGGATCATTCCTAACAGGCTGAACTTCTCCAATAAATATAACAAAAATGTACTTCGGTAAAAGTTTAACTATATATAAGACTTTAACAAATTTATCTTGGTGTATAGTGGAAACTACAATGGAGTATTAGGGCCAGCCTAGAGATGTTTTTTATTACAAGGATAAAATCGTAACATTATTAGAATAATAAAGTTGTAATATCACTAGAATAAATTCTTTAAACAACAACCCGTTTCAGAAAGAAAGCTTGGAGCTCCGCCCAGCAGATGATGTCAGACCAGCTCCACCAATCAGCAACCAGAGTCCACTTTGACATCCTGCCCAGTTTGACGCTGCTGCAAAAAGATTTCCTGATTTGTCAAACTGATGCTAAAGTAGAACTTCACATGATGCTCCACATTTCTCATTTTAGGGAAGACAGGGCTTCTGGGAAGCGTTGGTATAAAATACAACTTTATTCTTTATTCTTCAATTTTAGGACTAAATTTATTACTTAAATCTTGTAATTTTACGACTTTAGTCTTAAAATAAATAGAAAAATCTCTAGCCTGGCCCTAATACTGCGTTGTAGGAAATAATAATGCAAGCAGCGTTTTTATTTTTCAGTACGGGAGCTCCATGGGGGAAGGGGGCATTTCCAGCAGCAGTAAAATTATTGTCCAGAGAAAAAGCCTGTAAAACAAACAGGTACTGTAACGCCTTTCATTCCTAGGGGCATTTAAAGCTACTGTGCCTCATTTAGCTGATTTAAAAATAGTATATCTGTGGAGTCAGATTGTGTTCATTTCAACAGCTTTATTTGTGTTAATCCACAGGAAACAAAGCGAGGAAATCTGTTCATTTGAAAGTGAAAAATCCCAGTCAGCTAAATCCTTTGTGCAAGTTTACAATCATTAAAAACCAGGACAAAGTTCACTTCACCAAAATAGATGTTTTTGAGAGAGATGCAGCCAGTCAGCTAAAAAAAAAAGTCATGTAAATGTCACCAGATGACACAGCGTGCTTGTTAGCATATTTATGACATTAACTCATCATCCCATCGGTGCTGCGCTCTCTGCCAGACTTTTACATCTGTTTACTCGTCTGATCCTCTCTGCTCATATTAAGGGCTCAAAACGCCAAAAACTGCCCACAAAGCAGCTCCTGTTCACATTTGGGTCGGATCGATCCACCCGTGGAGGCTTGATTTCATCCAACTTTGCACCGTCTCCTGATGTCCTCATGTGCTTTAATATATAGAAAACACAGAGTAGCAGAGGATGGTCATAAATAACCCTGATTATAAAATCCCACACTGCAACACCAGGCCTGTTTGAAACACTTTATTTTAGATACTTAACATTTTCCTCTTCTCCACTTAATCATGAATGGTCGGCAGTAATCCATCCTTCAGGCGCACTGTCTTAGTGAGTTAGGAGTTGAACTGGCGAGGTCTAACTCAACTCTACACAGCAGACAGAAGCCCTGAAGTGATATTTCGTTTTACTGGTTAGTAAAGAAACCAGTTGGCTTAATTATTTTGTCCCCTATCAGCTCGATGAACTGCCTCCTTCTCTGTTTGTTAATTTTCTTCTTCTCTGATTGTTTTTCTTTCAGGTTTAGTTTGGAAACTGATGTTCAAATTGGTAGTTTGATGTTTTTTTAGTGCCGGAAACTGTCATTACAAGGTGAGGGTGGAGGTTAGTCTCACGTAGTCCGACTCAATTCTAGTCAGAATGAGTCTGATGCTGCTCCATAGAGCTGTGATTATGGGGCGTGTTTCGAACGAACCAGGAAAAAAAATGCCTCTGCACTCAATTGGATAGACCTACAACCAATCAGAGCAACGGAGTGCGTGACGTATGTTAAGCGACGCATAGTTGTTGTCAACAAAAATCAAAGCGTGCAGTTGCACACCTAGAATAAGAAGATGAGCGTTGATCGCGTTTCTCTGTTCCTCTTTTAAAATTAATTTGCTGTCGATATCTTCTAGAACAGACCTAATAGCAGAATCTACTCACCTCAACTCTCCAGCGGCAGCCATTGTTGTTGTCATACAAGCGCGCATTGGTCACGCGCATTGGTTACGTTACTGTTGGTCTTCTGTCCATCATCGTATAAAGCCCGCCCTGACAATTTGATTGGATCGCCTGACAGTGGGCGATAATACTCGCGCTACTATGGAGCAATGCCAGACCGAACTTCCCGACCTCAAACTTTGTGGGCGGGACTAAGTTCGGAATGGCACCCAGGCTAGGTGGAGGTTGGTTGAGGACCCAAATCAGGGGTTGACGTTAAGGCTTTTTAACACTTGCACAAAGGGCAAGTGACTTTCACATTTCATTTGCCCAGAAACAATTTTTACTTGCCCAGTATAATGTTTCAAAAATATAGTTGCTAATATTCATTTTTGTATATATATCAATGAAACATGTTTGTTTTTTAAATGTTTTTTGTAATTCAGTATTTTTTAAGTTTCCAGCGTCAGATAATGAACTCAAGCCTACATTACCGTGTTAACATGCTTTTCAATCCTTCCTGCTCATTCTTTTCAAACTAAACTTTGCTTTAAACTGTTGTGTGCTTGGAAAAATATAAATTGTAATGTTAAAAATCTAAAAAGTAAAAAACTTAAGATAAATCACAAGACAGAAGTCAATGTCACAAATGAATAACTTTTATTTTAGAGTTACGGTATGTTTATGCAAGATAATACTATTAATATAATGTGACTTTTCTAGAGAATCATTATACATAGTTATTTTATTCAGGGTTTCCACAGTCTGACATCATTTCTGGGTGGAGGATAAAATAGCCTTGTTGTTGTTTTTTAGCCTGCCAAGTCGAAAAAATATGTGTCTGATTCTCGCCGGACAAAAATCACGCCATCTTGCGGAAATTCATGCGGCTTTTACAAATCGCACGAGAATGTGTACAAAACAACAAAAATGGCGCCGGCAACGCTTGTGGGTCGTTTTCAGCGAATGTCGTTGATTTTAAAGTAATTTTGAGTGATACATTTTTTTTTCCGCGATCATTGCACTTGCCCGGCGGGCAAATGCAATGAAATTTGTACCCTCCCGACAATAAAAACGACCTGCCCCGGGCGATGGTTAACATCAAGCCCTACAAATGCAGAGATGAGTTCCTGTAGGTTTAATCAAAATCCCAGAGGCAACAGAAGCAAAGTCCCAAAAAACAAAATAATGAAAACTAGTGATGTCATGAGATGAGCCGAGGCTTCGAGGCGTGTGTCGAGTAATGGGGGTGGCGTTTCCGGGAAGCGCGTATCGAGGCTTGCTTCGTTTATGGGAGGAGCCAAAATCAATGACGGCCAAAGCCTCGCTAACACCATGCCATGTGACCGCTTCGAGAAGTGGTTTAGATCATCCGGAACTTTGACAGGCACTTTAACAGCCTCAACATTCAGTCAAGATGTGGGAGTTTGGAGGAGAACTGCTGTCAGTTTGGCCGTTTCTCAACCTGTGTACTTGTGGGTCCTCGTGAAACGTCATCAGCATCAGCCCTACTACTCTTCTAATTCACTAGAACAGCAGACCGAAAATGGACAAAGTCCCCGGATGTTGTTCTGGCCCCTCCCTCTTTACCCAGACTGGCTAATATTAGCCCTGGCTGCTAAAGACTGGCTAATGTTAGCCCTGGCTGCTACACACTGGCTAATGTTAGCCCTGCCTGCTACAGACTGGCTAATGTTAGCCCTGGCTGCTACAGACTGGCTAATGTTAGCCCTGCCTGCTACACACTGGCTAATGTTAGCCCTGGCTGCTACAGACTAGCTAATGTTAGCCCTGGCTGCTAAAGACTAGCTAATGTTAGCCCTGCCTGCTATAGACTGGCTAATGTTAGCCCTGGCTGCTACAGACTGGCTAATGTTAGCCCTGCCTGCTACAGACTGGCTAATGTTAGCCCTGGCTTCTACAGACTGGCTAATGTTAGCCCTGGCTGCTACAGACTAGCTAATGTTAGCCCTGGCTGCTACAGACTAGCTAATGTTAGCCCTGCCTGCTATAGACTGGCTAATGTTAGCCCTGGCTGCTACAGACTGGCTAATGTTAGCCCTGCCTGCTACAGACTGGCTAATGTTAGCCCTGCCTGCTACACACTGGCTAATGTTAGCCCTGCCTGCTACACACTGGCTAATGTTAGCCCTGCCTGCTACAGACTGGCTAATGTTAGCCCTTCCTGCTACAGACTGGCTAATGTTAGCCCGCCTGTAGCGGCCAGGTTTAACTAAAAGATTGTTTGAACGCATAACTTCCAACCAGATTAAAACCAAAAACTGTGGTATGCTTTTTTATTTTTGAACATAAATGATTAACACCTCTCACTTTGCCCAATTTTCACAAACACACTGTCTATTTGAGCTTGTGTCACTAAAATGACAGAAAAATAGTGCACCAAAAATAGTGCAACAAAAGATTTTTGTTATGCACACCAATCATTGACAATCTAAAGGGAACCTAAATGGAGAAAATAAAACAGGAAAAACAACTGCAAAAAAAATCACAATTATATTACTAACTGTAGTTCTGCACTCCACCAGTAGGTGGTGACATGTTCACATGAAGCTGCATGAACTGTGGGGATTGTTGAAGCAAATTTGCCAAACGGTTCAATGCCTCATGAAGCTTCATCTCACCATCACTAATGAAAACAAACATGGGACCCAAGAAACAACAAGGAAGCAGCATTGAAGAACTGCACAGGGAGAGTATATATGGGAGACTGAACGAAGACTAATCAACTGATAGGGAGCAGGTGTGGATAGAAGAGACTAGAAGGGTGCTAGGGGAAAGGAGACACAAGGGGGCAACAGAGAGTACCTGTGCATAGGTGAGCTCACGTTCCAGAGGAATTTGAATCTGCTTAATTATCAACCCATTAATTCCATATAAGGCTGCTGGCAGCGCTGGACGAAGTACTCAACAGTAAAACTTGAGTAAAAGTATTAATACTCATACTCAATTATTACTCAACTAAAAGTAAAAGTTAGTCGGTCAAACATGTTATAAGGTATCAACATGTTAACATGTTAAACTAAGATGTTAAAGTACTAACTTAGTATTCAAAAGTAAATCTTATTAGAATTAGTTTTGCATTCAAAAGCACAAATTACATTTCGTAGTATCAGCACATTTCTGTGTAATTTTCTGAGTAATTCAGCATAAAAATGCCACAAAAAATAAGGACAGATATTTTGATTATTATTTCTTACTTAAAAACAAACCAAAGCAAGAAATGAGGAGAGTCTAAGGTTTAATTTATTACCACAAAGAAAATATAACTAACACCTTAATAAAATTATAAACCCATTAAGTTGATTCCTTCCCGCTATAATCGCAGCCCCCACCCCATGCAGGGGAGCTGAGCACCTCCCTGTTCAGCCAGGCCAACAATTCCCTCTAACGACCCCCTTTCAGAGACATAGACAAGTATCAGGCATTGCAGGCTAACAAAGAACCCAAAGGACCCCAGCTAGATGGGGGGGCAGGGGTGGCCATGGCCACAGCCAATCATTGGCCACCCCTGTGGCCACCCCAACCATCTGTTTCCCTCTAATACAGACGGTGGCAGAACGAATAATCTCAAGTGGAATATTTAAAACATTTAAATTTTTCATAGATAAACAATTACTTGAAAAACACTCTGGTTAATTATTCACATCAATATACATTAAAGAAGATAAGTACAGAACTCATGCTCTTTTAAGAACTAGATTTTGTATTTATGGGGTGAAGAGAAAATGATGCGTCTCTGGAAGTCATTTAGATGTCTTTAGTGAAATCATAGATCAATAACTATTTTAATAAAAGTTATTAAAACAATCAATTTATGTAGATATTAAAACTTGTAGATATCAATTTTTTCGCAGAAAAATTATTGATAAAAGGAGGTAAGTAATGAAAATTGAAAATATGTTTGCTTCAGAACTCAAACCTGAAAGAATTTTATCCAGGGGCGGATTTAGGAAATTTGGGGCCCTAGGCAAAAACAGAGCCATTCTCCAGATGTAGAAATGTTAATAGAATAGACATCCATTCTCTGTTCTAGGTTGTGTCCCTCTCTTCTTGCCCCTTTTTCTTCTTGTTTTCCTCTCTATGTTTTGTACTCAGCTGACTTTTCATGCTGTCTCTAAAGGAATGAAAGATTTTTTCCAAGCACTAAGCTCACTTAGCTGATTGCTCCTTCCTGTGTTTCCAAAAAGGCCAAAGTAAATAACCCAGTCCTTCTTTTCACTGTAGACAAGCCATGATCTGCTTCTCTGTTCTCCATTTTTCATTTGGATGAAATAATGGCTGCATGAATCATGACAGCAGACAAGATAGAGGAGAGCAGGAGGCGGGGTTACCAATCTACTCGCTCTGGAGAGCAGAGTTCGCTGCTTTTAGATGTTGTCTCCAAAGTCTCCAGTAGCAGAAAAAAGTCTCTAGATTTGGCGCTAGGAGCTTTTTAGAAATCAAAGTGCTAGAGGGGTCTGAAAAGTGGCTAAATATAGCGACTAAAGCGCTAAGTTGGCAACACTGCTCTTTGCATGGTTTGTTTCCAAATGGTTTGCTGCTGTCTGTTTGGACCTTTCTGAACATGTGCAGCAAATGGACTGATCCAATATGGTGGACACTGAAGGGGGGGGGCTGAGACACACTTAATATTATCAGCGTTCTGATGGCATTTGATTTGCTGGTAGACGCTGCCATTAGACAACATGCAGTAATTTATTAATGTTTTAAATCAGTTTGGGTCCGGATCAGCCAGCAGGTGGGTCCGATCCGTGACCTCTGCTCTACCTTTTTTCTAGATGTTTAAATATATCCGTCTATTTGTAAGCAAAGGCTGTAGGCAAGTATATTTTATCCTTATTTAGAAAATATTAATTTTCCTGTTAGAACAGAGTAGATTGGCCCCTCAGTGCATTGGGTATTACCTGGCCACCCTTATTTACATTTTCTGGTTACGCCTCTGCTCCTGCCAGCGGAATAAGATGGAAATAAGATGATGACGTAGCTGTGATTTTTCCTTTCTTTCTCCTTCTTCTTTAATGATCGCTCATAAATCAGCTGAGCCTATTTTTAGCTGGTGGGGGGAGGATTGAGGATCTGGATGCGCCCCTCCCCCGGCGGTAGGTGATGTCCAGCAGCAGAGCGCTGATCGCTGGAGGACCGCCTCTCAGGCTGCTGAGCAGCTGGATCAGCCTGAGCATCCATCGGCCTCACTAGCGGTGCACACTGATGACGATGATGATGGTGAGGATGATGCATCTCTTCGCGTGCCTTTGTCAAACGCTATTGTGAAGAGGCATAGGGAGACCCCCCCCCCCTCCATTCCCTCCCCATCGGTGGATTTGAAGCTCCGCGTCTAGACCGGGTGGGGGGATCCAGCCGCTCAGCAGAGAGCCTCGGCCCGCAGCGCTGCGCCGCGCCATGGCCTTGGACGTCCAGACTTGCGTGGTTTTCACGGTGATCGCGGTGCTGGTGCTTGTGAACGTGCTGTTGATGTTCATCCTCGGTACCCGTTAATGGATCAGCGAGCGGGGCCCGCTTCGCAGCGCGCGGCGCTCTGGAGAGGAGAGAAAAGCGGTGCGCAGTGGTCCAGAGCGGGGACACCCGGCGCTCCATCACGGCTCCGCGTTGAAATGAATGACGTTGGTACAACATAATGTATTTCTGTGTCCCCCCCCACCCCCAATGTCTTGTGTCCTCTCACCGTTTGCTGCTGGTGCTGTCCATGGTGGTGCTGTCCATGGTGGTGCTGTCCATGGTGGTGCTGTCCATGGTGGTGCTGTCCATGGTGGCTGTCATTGTGCGGGTCCAGCTCTGTGATGCTCTTACCTTTTCTGTCCCTCCTTCTCAGCCCCTAAAGATGTCGGTCCTCTTCTGCCCCATCTTGTCTTTTCTCCTATTTTATGTTATTGTTTAAAAGCTGAAAATGGATGATTTTCTAACCACTGCTGCGTCAGGACTTGTTTTCTCTCTCTCTGATGATCCACCATAGCCACATTGACAACATGGCAGCTAATAGCAGCTCAGTGGGCTCTGTGCAGGAGCTACTGTGATATTTGGAGGTAATGTGCAGCTCTGGAGGATCATAGTGATCTCAGCTGAACAGTAACCAGCAGCAGGCAGGGCTGGGCCAGGGCCTCCATCACTCCAGGTTTCCCCCATTTTAGATTCAGCTAAACTCAGCTCCCATTTCAGAGGCCCCAATGTTCTTGTTTGTCCAGTCTGCACATTTCTACCTGCCTGCTCATTTTATAGAGCTGCTGAATACAGATGTGGGATTATGTGTTATTTGTTCAGATGAGGAGGAAGGAGAAGAGAGAGAGAAAAACACATTTTTCCTTTTCTTGCCGTGGTGTAAGAAAAAGGTTGGAGGCAGGTGCCATGAATGTTGTATGAATGTCAGAAATAGATATGCTAAAAGCCTGTCGCAGAGCCATCCGTGACAGATCTATTAATAGAGCTAGAACTGGCGAGGGATTTTTAACCTACTGTATGTGATGCTCAAACTCACACCAAAGTGCTTTTGTCTTTTTTATGTGTTTTTGTTCTGAAGTGTCGGATGCAGGGCCAGTTTTAGGAGCCGATGGCCCTTATGTGGTGATGCTGCTAACCTGTTGGATGCATGGAGCGTGTGCTTAAAGTTGGCTGTTGTTGAAACAATTCATCAGCTTAATCGATTATTCAATTAATCGTCAATTCTATTCAGTTTATTTCTATAGCTCCAGTTCACATCATGTCATCTCAGGTCACTTTCCAGTTCACCAGATCATCCAGTCAGATTGATTCAAAGTTTTCTATCTACGGAAAACCAGCTGATTGCATCGACTCATTGACTCTTCAGCAATCCCTCACACTAAGCATGCTTGTAGCGACAGTGGAGAGGAAAAACTCCCTTTGAACAGGAAGAAACCTCCAGCAGAACCAGGCTCAGTGTGAGCGGCTTGAGTCAACTAATTCAGTAATTGATTAATTGTTAACTGGAGCATAGAAACTGTACAACGTGCCTTTAGCTGACAGAGCGACTCGCTTAGAGCAGTATTTAATCGTAGATTGTGAAAAAAAATTAAACATTTTCCATTTAAAGTAAAAAAAAAAAAGTTTTTGTCTTTCAATCTGCTCTATGCAGAACTCCTCACCTGGAAAAGTTTTAGTTTCATCTGATTTAATTTCGTAAAAATAAATCTTCTCTAAAGACTTTGACTAACTAAATATTCTAAATATTCTAAATCTATATCTAAATATTAAAATATTAATCAATTAATCAAAAAATGAATCGGCAGATTAATCGACTTGTAAAATATATATATATAAAATCATTTTTTAGGAAGATGTTTCAGTACATTCATGTATTACCATGTAAAAAAAATGGTGGTTTACTACTTTATGTTTAGAAATAAACATTTGCCTTTAAATGTACTTTTTTTTCTCGATTGAAAAATAATATTGGATCCATAAACCTGAAAGGTTTAAAGAATTATTCTACGATTATATATTTTTTTAAACATTACTTACTTTACTGCATGAATGATTTAGAAGCAAGGAATAAACAAGCCAGATTTCCTTTGTTAATAGAATCAGATTAACTCATATCTGATGTGTATTAAATACAGAGAGAGAAATTGCTTTTATAAAAATCTTTGCTAAAATATACTTTGGACAAAATATTTGCATTCCAAAAGAATTGCAGGGAAGACAGATAAATAAAAAAGAAAATAATAATTTATAAAAATCTTTATTAACTTAGAATGTTAACAGTTTCCAGGGAAGAATAATACATTTTATATCCTGCTACCTTCAATTCTAAACTGCATTTCTTAAAATCTCGCTCTGAGCTGCAGTGAACAGAAAACAGGTAAAGAGAAATGAAACGCTGACGCAGAAATCAAGTTGCGATTAGTGGATAAAAACTGACCCGTCAGCAGAGTTGTGCTGCTCTGAAAATCCAGAATACAATTCAAATTTCTCTGTCTTGATGAAGTGACTGATAGATGATGTTTGGTCTAATTTATAGCCAAGAAATATATTAAAACACCTTTTAGTTATTCTTCTCTATTTACCGCTGCTTGCTGATGGTGCAATGCATTTCTGGATACATTACTAGTCTAAATACACAGAGGCAGGCATCCTGGACGCTTTGATAGATGTTGGAGCTTGGCCTGTTTTCCAGTGTAGTCCTGTTTCTCTGACTGTGACTAACTGGATGTGCTCTCTTCATCCTCTGACATGGGAGCTGGCTCGGAGCTCGTCTGCCTGGCTGTGTGTTTCCTGGACGGGGCCGCCTTTTACAGTTGCTTTTTGTATCTATGCTTCTTTTTCTATGTCTGCTTCTGTCTCCTTGAACCCCAGTGGGCCTCAGCAGATGGCCGCTCACACTGAGCCTGGTTCTGCTGGAGGTTTCTTCCTGTTCAAAGGGAGTTTTTCCTCTCCACTGTCGCTTCTGGCTCACATATAAGCACACGCTGCCATACGTATGCACCATATGTCAACGTGTCTCAGCGTACTTCAGCGTGCTCATAACTTCTACAAAACGTACCCATAACATATCTAAGGTATGCCAGCGTTTTTGCCAGATTTTCCGTACGTCAGGCATACGCTGGCTGAAGGTGTGACAGGAGCTTAAGTCAGAGCGGCATTTCTCTATCAGTGATGCTGCAGATTTATAAAGACACACAAGTTATGCGTTCCTTTAAAGGGTTAATTTTACAAACCAATGTATAAGTTTATATATTCTATTGCAAAATTCTTTAGAACCTTTTATGCAGAATGAAGGACTCTTTATAAGGCCTGTTATACCACAGGTTGCTGTTTGCTTTCTTCTTCTTCTGGTGATAAAGTTATCCTCAGTTTTCAGCCGAGGGGATTTTTTTCCCACAATCTGCACAAAGCAAACCTTCTGGTCTATAAGAACGTAGAGCTACACATGTTATAACACATGTTATAAAGATGGGTTTCCCTGTAAATGATTGCATCATGCCTCATCTCAGCAGGGCCAAACTACGTCAGTGCAGAGAGCCGCCCTTTGCTGGCTGGAGCTATTTTAGGAGCAGTTCTGCATCACCGTTTCAAAGATGAACAAACTCAGGTTTGTTCACATTTATCCCTCACATGCACCTCTGTGCATCTGTCCCAGTGTTTGTATACGGATGGAAATATTAAATTAGAAACAACACACTGAAAAAATAATGAAACTGCTTTTAGCATTTAGTTAATCACATTTAGTCACTTTAACAGTTTTTCATGTTAGCAGGGTAGGACATGAAACAATTATGTTAAAGTAACTAAATATGATTAAAGGATTTCCAGTCAACAAGGAATAGTCAATGGATCATTATTTATACCTAAAACTGATATGTTCATGGTGATAAATTTATTGTTAATCTGTCTGGGAGCGGCCATCTTTGCCCAAATATAGTAGCCCCTCCCCCCTGCCATCTTTCAGCAGTGACGTCACGGTGCGGTAAGCCTAGCGCCATTCTCCCCGCTTTCCAAGCTAAATCAATGGGAACTACTAGACACATCTGCAATCAACAACAATTATTGAAGATTTCCAGAGGACTTCACCATTGAAATTCACCAGAGCTATAGTGAAACTGACAATGCCCACGTGCATGGCAGCTGGATGCTGGAATACATCGGGTAAAAGTGAAAATAAAAGAGTTATTCCACCTTTCTGATTCCTGATCCTCCACGGACGGGTTGGTCGTTGGATCGCCAACTTGAAGAGGGAGGATTTGCCATCGAACTTCTGGCCAGAGAAAAAACCCGTAATATGTAGCCAACATTTGGAAGAAGAATGTTTTCAAGATGACTTGGATAATAGCGCGTTGTGACAAACACCAGATACAGCACTGGGACTTGATCAACAGCCGATACCGCACCGTGACGTCACTAACCAGTAGGTGGCAGTAGTGTTCTTTGACAAACATGGATGCCTCCAGTAAAGCACATTCACATGAAAATTACTCTGAATTAAAAACACTGATCATTTATTGAACAGGATGGAATCATTTCAGATTTAAAGAACTTTCAGAAGTTTGGATTCTGAATATCAGCAACTTCTCCTTTAAATGTTTTATTTTATTTTTCCAACTAACGAAACATAATATTTGCTTCCAACATTAATGGAACTAAATTCACTCCATATATAATAATTTTTTTAAGGTAATATTATTTATTTTCATTTGGAGTTGCATAAATGATGGGATGTATTTTCATCTCCTGTAACTTCCTGTGATTTTAAAAGGTGTTGATGTTTAGGCCGATACCGCACAGGATACTGTCCTGCTAATCCTCCATTTAGGATCAAGCCATGGATGTGATCTTCACACAGATACTTCCATCACATGCCGGCACATGTGGGCTGGTGTTTTCATCTCACATCACATTAACATCTTCCGTAGCTCTGACCTCATAGGACCATCAAACCAACTTGTGTTGAAAAGAAAGAAGCAACCAGATCCCAAAATGAGCTGCAGTGGTTATTGCTACTGCTGCCCTGATTGCAGATGTAACCTCGACAAACTGCACCTGAGCAGTGCTTTGAGGTGTTAGCCGTCGCTCCTGACTGAATACTTCCTCCCGGGCAGGTTGTTCAGGTGGAGCTGTTCTGGGTTGTGTGCCGTTCAGCCAGAGGTGTGCGAGTGAGTGAGACGACGGTTAAAGTGTGAGGGTGTGCATGTGTTTCTCACCGGTTCTGAGGAGAGTGCCTTTGATTGGCTCCCAGACTCGGGGTATAAGTGTGTTACATAAGAGGGCTGGCAGACACAGGGAGGACGGACTGCCAGTTTCACTCGCTGCATCGGAATAGAGAGAACCTCTCTCAGGGACAGCGGCGTCGTGTTGCCTCACCTCCACGGAGGACCGTCGTCTTGACAGCTTCTGAAAGGGATTCAGCTATGATGATTTGAAAGAGCTGGACTTCTCCATGTATGCGCTCTCTGAACAGCTGCACGCCACCAACATGGTAAGCTCCGGACATCAGGAGGGCTCAGGGAGGCTGTAGCTGTGCTGTGGATGGAGACGGGAGGATGTTGGAATGCAGTGAAGCTGCCGGTGCAGTGAATGCTGATGTATTGAGCAAAGATGATACCAGCAGGTGAATCAGCTTTTTAGTCTCCCATATACGCCAGCCTGGAGAAGAGAAAATGCTGTCATATGCCTCGGTGTGTGAACCGGTTTCTCTGCATGTGTTTGCATTGACCCATTTAGACGGTTCCAGTTTAAAGAGTGGGAAAAGCTCTGTGATGGTGGATGCTGCATCTATAAACAGTCAGGATGGAGAGTTTATCTCACCAGAAAGCAGAGGATCCAGCTAGGTGTGTGTGTGTGTGGGGGGTTCTAGAGGATTGGGAAGACTGATTATGTAATGCTGTTAATTTATTCAGACATGCAAAGGGACAAGGGATGGAATATATCGGAGAGTGAGGTGGGATGGGGGGGGCTTTCTGTCTCTAGAAGGACCAGAGGTTTGGAGGTGGAACAGGTGGGAATGCTAAAGCTAATGAGGTGAAGGTTTTAATTCTAAAGTTACGTTTCTGATACCGTTTGAAGTTTTTAATAGACGTTTTCCCTCTATTTGGTGAGCATGGTGTCAGAATGCGCGCCCCTCCCCCACTTGTTGCTGCAAACTTCTAGGCAGGTCCCTGAGACGAGCAGAAATCATGACTTTTTTGTTTTAGGTAAAAACTGTAAACAGTTAAAATGAAGAGTAACTGCTTTGATTCCGCATAATGCGGGAGAGTTTCATTCATGTCCTGTTTTTAATCAGTTGTCAGATAAGATCATCTTTCCATCCAGCTTTAAGATGCTGCATCTACCATTACCTTTGCTTTCGCTGTGCTGATTGCCACCATTATTCCAGGTTCCTGCAGCTCAGGTTCATAAAGCTGAGCATCAGAGTGAATATTTCTGTTCAGGACTCACTCTCTGTTTCTGACGGCTCACACACTCCTCAAAGTTAGAAAATACTCCCTTCAAACGTCCTCTTCTCATCCCATCATCTTTGTCAGCATCGGTGATGCATCCCCCTCTGTCACCATGACGATGGCTGTTCCTTGCCTTGCAGGCATGCATGCCTTCCCTAGTGTTCACTCCTCTGCCCTGATTGGCTTGTTTCCTCTGCAGCTGCTGTGAATGTGGGCTCACATACAGGTTGAAGGACCGGTGAGGCTGAGAGCTCCAGCGCTTACAGCGCTTAGTTTGTCATTAATTCAGACCAAAACGACCTCATGTTCTACAGAAAGCATAGTTATTTGATTTAAAAATAAGAAACTAATGAATCAGGAATAAAATGGAGATAAAGTTCCTCCCCATCTGCGGGACAGCGCTGTCTCTGGGCCTTTAATAACTTCTTACCTGGAGCTTAAGCACGGCCTGTCAGGCTTGGTTAGCCCTGGCTGCTCTGACCACAGCCTCAGGGAATGGATGCATGGTTAGCTCTGAAGCCGATGAACGCTACTGCAGGGAGAACACTTTTAGACATGTCTCACGGACCCGTAAACAGGGTTAACTCGTACAAATAGAGAGCGGTGTCTCATGTGCATATATGCATGAACATGGCGCTGTCAAAGCCAGAAAGCTGAGTCGTCGGCATGATGGATGACGAGGCAGTAGACTGATGATGTCAGCCTCGGCTCTGTCTTCAGAACATTGCATGCTGCTTATTACTCCTTTAATGAGAACAACCTTTCCTTCTCCCTAAAGAATCCTCGCTGCTTCACTTTAAGGTACAAAACCATTCAACAACAAACTGCAGTCTGTCTTAAAGGGATTTGATGTGGTCAAAAATTCAGCTCCCAATAACTCTGAAACAGGGGCGGATCTAGGATTCTAGGAGACCACGGGTTAAGCCCTGAGGTTGAAGATGAGACTGTAAACTTTCTGGTAAATCCCGTTCTAATGTAAAATAGGCCAGATTACTGGATTAAGATAATTTCTAGTATACGCTAGGGGTGTAAATAATAATGGTTTTGTATCGATGCTTCGATCCAAAGCCGACGATCCGATGAATCGATACGTCCGCAAGAGAATCGATTCATGTTTTTTTTTTCCTCCGGTCTATTTTATCCGTTTGCTCCTGGGTATTTTTTGATGCGACTTTTCTACTTCTGTTATTTGCTGTTGTTTCTTTAAAAAATGCATAACGATATTACAGCTTTCATTGATTTATTTCAAACTTGAAACTTTGTTTAGCCTGTAAGGTGTAAAAAAAAAAAAAAAAAAAAAAAATACAAATTTTACCGATTAATCGATTAATTGAATCAAATCGTATCGTGGTGTATTCTTGAGTATCAAAAATAATCTAATCGTTGGGTCAGGAAATCGATATGATGGATGTGATTTACACCTGTAGTATACACCATGCTATCACACAGAACAATTTTTGAGAATTTGGAAACGCTTGCTCTTTATTTCCCAAAGATATGGGAGGAGGAGGAGAGAATGGATTTTTTAGCTGCCTGAAATAATCTGTGGAGAAATAAATTAACCTGCAAATCTTTAACTGTGTTTATTCTGCTCTTCATCAACAACAAATTCTGTGGATTTGGTGACGTTGATATCCATTGATATCCGCCACTGGCCTATCCATTAAAAAATGGACTCCTAAAAGCTGGCAGCAATGAGAGGAAAACACTTCTTCCTCTGCACAGGAATGCTACAGGCTGCCTCCTGTGCATGTTGCCACTCTGTGGTGAATTCCAGTACTGCACATTTTACTCAGATCAGCTCAGAAGTGAGATCTGGGGCTCTTGGGGAAACATTTGGGGCTGTAGCCCAAGTATCCGCCCCCTAGATCCGCCACTGCTCTGAAACCTCTCAGGCCAGACATAAACGCACAAGTTTTTACAACTTTTTAGCCGATTCTCCAATTCGTGCGAGAATTTTCTGAATTGGGACGAGTTTCGCCTCATGGTTTGACCTGCATCATGTAGCGTACAGGGAGGGGGGGGGGGGGGGGGTAACCAGGGGCAACCAGCCTCTCACGACCACCCCCCCCATCAGGAATCATAAGGTTGGCAGAAAATATAATATGTGGTAAATTCAGTAGGTGTTGGTGGGTAAATCCTGCCATTAATTCAATTCAATTCAGTTTATTTATATAGCACCAAATTCACAACACATGTCATCTCAAGGCACTTTACAGTTCAACCAGATCATACAGTCAAATTGATACAAAGTTTTCTATCTAAGGAAAACCAGTTGATTGCATTGACTCATTGACTCAAATACAATCCCCCACACTAAGCATGCTTGTAGCGACAGTGGAGAGGAAAAACTCCCTTTTAACAGGAAGAAACCTCCAGCAGAACCAGGCTCAGTGTGAGCGGCCATCTGCCGAGGCCGACTGGGGTTCAAGGAGACAGAAGCAGAGATACAAAAAGCAGCTGTAAAAGGCGGCCCCGTCCAGGAAACACACAGCCAGGCAGACGAGCTCCAAGGCAGCTCCCATGCCAGAGGACGAAGAGAGCACATCCACTCAGTCACGGTCAGAGAAACAGGACCACACTGGAAAACAGGCCGATCTCCAACATCTATTAACAAGGGTGTTGATAGAAGCAGCACAGCTGATGTTTTTTTCCAGGATGACGTCACAGCCAAACAGGAACAGACGAGGCAAAGCTACTCTGAGGAAAAGCAGAGAGAGCAGAAGGTTAGAGATTGAACTGACAGATTCTGCAGAATAGGAGAACAGAGATAGAACGAAGCAGAATGATGAAATGGGGGTCCCTATGTCCTCCAGCAGTCTAAGCCTATAGCAGCATAACTATAGAGATAGCTCAGGATAACCTGAGCCACCCTAACTATAAGCTTTATCAAAAATGAAAGTTTTAAGCCTAGCCTTAAAAGTAGACAGGAGACAAGAAGGAAATTCTAGAAACCTCTTTGATATGGGATTTAAATGACAGGTCCTGATCAAAAATAACACCAAGATTTTTTACTTTATTATCTGAAATCAGTTTAATCCCATCCAAATGAAGTGACTGGCTAATCAGTTTCTTTTTCAGAGACTCTGGTCCAAAGACTATAACTTCTGTTTTGTCTGCATTCAGAAGCAGAAAGTTAAGAGTCATCCAGGTTTTTATGTCTTCAAGACATGCCTGTAATCTATGTAATGGGTTAGCTTCATCTGGATTTATAGACAGATATAGCTGGGTATCATCAGCATAACAGTGGAAATTAATCCCATGCTGTCTAATAATTCTACCAATTGGGAGCATGTATAAAGTAAAGAGAATTGGTCCTAGCACTGATCCCTGTGGTACTCCACAGGTAACCTTTGAGCGTGTTGAAGATCTATCATTAACATGAACAAACTGAATTCGATCAGATAGATCAGATTTAAACCAGTCTAGTGCTGTTCCTTTAATTCCAACAAAATATTCAAGTCTTTCTAAAAGAATATTATGGTCAACTGTATCAAATGCAGCACTAAGATCCAACAGGACGAGCACAGATACAAGTCCATTATCTGAGGCCATGAGAATATCATTAGTGACTTTCACCAGAGCTGTTTCAGTGCTATGATGAGCTCTAAAGCCAGACTGAAACTCTTCAAAAAGTTCATTATGGTGGAAGTGATCGCAAACTTGTTTGGCAACTACTTTCTCAAGAATTTTGGATAAGAAAGGAAGATTGGATATAGGTCTATAATTGACCAAGTCATCTGGGTCAAGAGACGGTTTCTTAAGCAGAGGTTTAATTACAGCAATCTTAAAAGCTTTAGGTACATATCCCTGTAACAGAGATAGATTAATCACATCTAAAATGGAGGAGGAGATCAAAGGGAATACCTCCTTAAATAACCTGGTTGGAACTGGATCTAACATACAAGTTGAAGGCTTAGATGAAGACAATAATTTTGCTAATTCAGAGAGTTCAACTGGATCAAAGCAGTCTAAACCCGGTTCAGATTCCATGACTACCTCAGGTACAATCGCGGATAGAGGAGTGCTTATGATCTTATTTTTAATAAGATCAATCTTATTTATAAAGAATCCCATAAAATCATTGCTGCTAAGAGCAGGTGGAATGGACGGTTCAACAGAGCTATGGCTCTGGGTGAGTTTGGCAACTGTATTAAAAAGAAATCTAGGATTATTCTTATTCTCCTCTATTAATGAGGAGAAGTATGCTGCTCTTGCTTTACAAAGGGTCCTCTTATACAGCAGTAAACCATTTTTCCAGACTAGGAAGGACTCCCGCAGGCCTGTGGAGCGATATTTTCTCTCCAGTTTCCTAGCATTTTGCTTCAAAGTACGCAGCTCTGCATTAAACCAAGGAGCAAGCTTTCTATTTTTAACGGTTTTCATTTTCAAAGGAGCTGCGTTGTCTAAGGCAATACGCAGAGAACTAGCAACCCCATCAACAACATCATCAACCTGTGAAGGGGAATAAGCTAAGCTTTTGCACTCTGCAGCACTGCTCAGTGACACAGAGGAGAGAGAAAGTGAAGCAGATTCTTTAAAATGTATAACTGCTCTATCTGATAAAGATCTACTAAAATGTAACCTTCTTTTGGGGGAGGAGAACTCTGTTAAAGTAATCCTGAAGGTTATTAGAAAGTGGTCAGAGAGGACAGGGTTGTGAGGAAATACTGTTATTTCTTCACATTCTATGCCGTATATCAGCACAAGATCCAAAGTATGAAGATGAGAATGCGTGGGACTATTCACATTTTGAACAAAGCCAATAGTGTCTAAGATAGCATTAAAGGCTGCTCTTAAGCTATCGCCTTCAATGTCAGCATGGATGTTAAAATCTCCCACTATGATGACCCTGTCAGTATTTAATACCAAATCAGAAAGGAACTCTGAAAACTCATCTAAAAATTCAGAGTAAGGACCTGGTGGACGATACAAAGTTACAAAAAGAAGAGGTTTTCTTGCCTTGAAATTTGGATCAGGGAAATTAAGGGTTAAATGTTCCATTACAGTATAATTATTAGCCCATTTACCAGAACCTCCAGCAGTGAGCAGGTAGATCGCATCAGAGCGTCGGGTCACACAGCTGCGTAAAACGATGCCCAGTTTTAGCTGAATTTATCAGAGCGATGTCGATCAAACAACAGGAAGACCAAATATGTGATCATACAGGTCAGAGCCTGTAAACATGCTAACAGATCAGGAGGTGCTGCTATTATATCTATCATCTAGAACAACAGAAGAACTGTCCACATCCACAGCTGATGGGCGAGAATCTGACCATTATTAGTTGGGCTTTCCTCAGATAATGCAAGAGGAAAGTTATTGGGATGAAATCAGTTCATTAGAATTATTTCTTTAAAAGATGCATCACTGAATCAATCAGTTCATGCAACCATATTCTTGCTTCCTTTAGGTTAAAACAGGCAGTAAGAATGGCTTTCATAGCTGATCTTCAACGAGGTGCAAAAGGATTTATGTTTGCATTTCAGCAGAAAAACCTTCATTTGCACGAGTGTATTAAATGCAGATCATGTTCCGATGACCAAATTGGACGTATTCATGGGTGGCAGATATGTGAGTGTAAATATTTACCATAAACAAAGAGGTTTTTCAATCAGGAAACTCCGTTTTTAGGTCTTTTTTTAGTACTTCTGCAGTGATTGTGGCCAAAAAGGAGGCGCTGGTAGAAAGCCAGAGGATGGAGAGAGATGCTGTGAGCATGGTAACATATTTGGACTCTCAGAAATAAAAATAGAAGAATTATATTAATAAATGATAAATATCTATGAATGTGGACACAGATAACGCAGCAGGATGGAAAACAATCTTTATACAGTTAAACCAAAATAAAGAAAATGAGTGAATTAAATATGGCATTAATATGGTGGCATGTTTCTTTAAAGCTACAGTGTGTAATAATTACAGGGATATACAGTCAGAAATGTAATATATTATACATAACTATGTTATTTATCATCATCTACGAGCTCAGCCTCTTAACCTTAATATTTGCGTTGCCTTAGAATTCGTTATTTATAATTACATAGGAGCGGGTCTCGCAGCCATGGAGGCAGACATCTTTGCGCTACGGCAGCGCAGAGCCAACAAACTAGCGATTGCGAGATCGCCCATGACGCTCGAAAGTAACTACGGCAAGTTGAGAGAGATTAACTGAGACGGTACTGAACAATAGATGGCAGTATTAAAATGATCTATGTAAACAAACCTCATCACTTGAGAAGGTAGGTGATGCGGACGTCGTGGAAGACATTTTGTCCCCTAACGCTCGCCGTACTGTTGGGGGGGAGAAGCGGTGGGGGGGAGACGCTCATGTTGCTGCAGTCTGCAGTCTGACCGCTAGATGTCGCCGAAAATTACACACTGTAGCTTTAAAAGATGGAATATAAACAGAGCAAAGAGACACGGGAAGGATGGAAGTTCACATCTCTTACAGGTCAACAAGTAGGAAGTTTGTTCCAGTGCTTTCTCTTCCTTTGATTTAATAAAACATTAACTTGGACAAAGCAAAGTTAAGGTTATTGCTTGGTTGTTGTTTCTTTTGGCATCACTATCTACCTACCTATCTGAGGTGCATTATATTATTTAGTATTATAATTGTTATATCTTTGAAATAATTATAATTCTTACCGTCATGTCCGTGGCTTTGTACCTCATCTTTCTTTTACTCTCTAACTCACGGTAGAAAACGGAATCTGCTAATTTTAATGGGGTGGAACCGAAACCAGTTAGACCATCTTAACCTTGGCACAGCAATCTTCTAGATCACCTGCACTTCCTTTTATATCTATACATTTAATTTGATAGCTGGAAAAAAAGTTGCAATATATATCTATATCGTGACAATATCGTATTATGACCCAAGTATCGCCTCCCCAAGCCTGTGCTCAGCCCTTTGAATCACCAGGCCCGAGATAAACCCACAAAAACTAGACTAAACTTAGTTGTTAAGTGAGATAATAAGGAACGTCTAATAAGGCGACTGAACAAGGATGATGCTGCTCCTGTTTTCTCACAGCTTTGCTCTTTAACTGTTTGTTTATTGTGCGACACGATGTACACATTATTTATTCATGATGAAGTAGTCAATACAAGGAATGTGATGAGTCAGTGGCTCATGTTTAGTTGAGGATTGTTTTGCAGATAACCAAACACACCCTGGTGAAAGCATGCAGGACGTTTATCACCTCACATCGTTTTGTTATATTACATGAACTCTTTGTTTTAACTTGATAATGAGCCATTTATGGCCGATGTAAAGAGAGAGACATGTTGCTTCTGAACGCTGTGTTGGTTCTCCATTGATAGTGTTCTGCCTTTGATGTGCATTTGCATTGCAGTCCCTGTATTATCACTTTGCTCCTCCTTCAATAATGCATCAATTAGTAATCTAAGTGGTTTAACAGAAAAACAGAGGTTTACACAGTTTGAGGCCAGAATGAGGCGTAGGACTGATGAGCATCAGAGCTGCGTCTCAGATAGGTTGGTCTGCAGTACGGGGGTCCCACAGGGAACAGACTTCTCCATCATCATCTCTCCACGCTGCCGCCTCCAGAAGATCTCTGATGATTCTGCCATAGTTGGCCTCAACATAGAGGACAGACAGTGAACCCAGAACAGCAGAACCACCTTCTGATTAAAGCAGGGAAAACCAAGGAGCTAGTGGTGGACTTTGGCAGAAGCAGATCCACCCACTGCCACCGGTGAACATCCAGGGAACAGACATGGAGATAGTGGACTCTTCTAAGTACCTCGGTGTTCACCTGAAGAACAAACTGGGCTGGACTCCCAACACTGAGGCTCTGGGTCAGAAAGGTCAGATACTCTTCCTGCTGAGGAGACTGAGGGGGGGGGGGGCTCCTAAAGACCTTCTCTGACTCTGCTGTGGCATCAGCCATCTTCTCTGAAGTGTCTGTTGGAGCAGCGGCTCATCTGGAGCTGAGAGGAAGCGGCTGGATCAGCTGATCAGGAAGGCCAGCTGTGATTGGATGCCCTCTGGAGTGCAGGAGGTGGGAAACAGACGGATCCCCCCCCCATGCATGAAGGTGGTGCTGAACTGGACAGCTCCTTCAGTGACAGACTGCTGCACCTTAAATGCACCAGGGAGCGTTATCACAGATCCTTCCTCCCAGCAGCTGGAAGACTCTAGAACCACCACTGTTCCCAACAACCTCAACCAGTTCTTCCATTCATGCTGATTCTGCTCAGTTTCTACCTCAGTCAGTTAAATAACCTGCTGCTGTCATTCTGCACATCTCTGATGTTGCTGCTATTTTCAAATTACTGGAAAAATGTCCATAGCTGCTAATTGGTTATTTATTCTACAGTTTTATATTGTTAAAACACTTTACAGTATTATTTTATTGTTTATCTTTTAACTCTTCACTATTATGTTATTCTTAGACATTTTCCTAAGGTCCACATTTGTGTGGCCATTTTTCTAGAATCTTTTTGCTGCTGTTAGAAGCCAAATGACCCCCATTATAAGGGGGGGGGGGGGGGGGGGTTGTCTGTTTCAATTTACATTTTTCTAAACAAAAACCAGGCTTTGTTGGGCTGCTGGATAAAGCCAGGAACTCAACGCTATTTCTTTATTTTATAACTCAGCAAATTGAAAAAGCTTCAAACTTGGAAACAAAGTCCAGTGGATTGTTTTTAATTTGTAATTTTTTTATTTTTTGCTGCTGTAAGCGCCAGAATTTCCCCTCTGTGGGACAATAAAAGGGTTTCTCTCTTCTCTTAGATGTGATTTATGGACTCCTTAAAGGGTTTTTTTTTATTGATGAGTGTCTGTTTGCTCCTGTTTTATTCTTGCACAGCCTAATGTATCCAGAATAAAACAAAGCGGATCCCCTGTCTTTCTCCTTCAGTTGATAAGTGGAGGTTCGGTCGTCAACGCAGAGGCAGTATGGGACCATGTGACCATGGCGGATCGGGAGCTGGCCTTTAAGGCCGGCGACGTCATTAAGGTGCTGGACGCCTCCAACAAGGACTGGTGGTGGGGCCAGATTGATGAAGAGGAAGGATGGTTCCCTGCCAGCTTCGTACGGGTGAGTTAGCTGTCATCGAACCGCATGTGAGCAGACAGAGTGGAGGGATAAACAGACAGATCAAATAATGACCACATGTAATCAACCCAGAGATTTATATAGCTTTATTTTAGAGCCGCCAGGAGATGAAGGAACAGTTAGCTGAGCGGCTTTCTTTCTGAGAAGAATAAAAAAACATGCTAATGAGGTTCTCATTTTATTTTGTTTTCAACTCCTGTTCTTCATAAACCTCATTTTCCTGGAGATTGGGAACGTTTTTCATCCTCCATTCCCTATGAGAAGTCATGCAAGACTGTGTTTTAGATTAGTCTGGTGTAGCTTCTGCACATTTCTGTAAATATCTTCTTTTTTTTTTTTCATTTTTCAACGGTTTGAGCTTCTAACTATTGACATTTTACAGCCATAACATAGTGATTAGATAAAGTTATAGAAATCCCAGCATGCTTTATTTTAATACTCGATTCTATTCAGTTTATTTCTATAGCTCCAATTCATTCACATCATGTCATCTCAGGTCACTTTCCAGTTCACCAGATCATCCAGTCAGATTGATTCAAAGTTTTCTATCTAAGGAAAACCAGCTGATTGCATCGACTCATTGACTCTTCAGCAATCCCTCACACTAAGCATGCTTGTAGCGACAGTGGAGAGGAAAAACTCCCTTTGAACAGGAAGAAACCTCCAGCAGAACCAGGCTCAGTGTGAGCGGCCATCTGCTGATCATATAGGATGCAGGACAAGGAGCCCAAAGGGCTTTAATAATAAGGAGACTAATCACTAAAAAGCAAAAACACTTAAATCCTAAATTAACACGGTGTTTGGTTAATAATCAGCGCCTTTTGGGGGTAAAGGGATTAACATCATTTTAAGAAGGTGGTCATAATGTTATGGCTGAGAGGTGTTTGACGCATGATTGTCTTTTAAATATTTTCCTTGTTAGAGATTCAAACTCTGATCTTTTCTGAAAGTCAATAGATGCAGAAAAGACAGAAACTCTAAACTTTGATCAAGGAGCTCGACAGTCTGCAGTTCCTGAGGCCTTATTTCCGTTATTGCAGTGAATTCAAAGAGCAAAATTTACTCACAATTGTGTTTTCTCATTAAAATCATTGCAAACTATTTTCAGTGTAAAATATAGCGTCATAAAAAGAAGAAAGGTTTCCATTTTTTGTCACGTTACAACCGCAAACTTTGATAAACATCACTGATAGACCAACTCAAAGGAGCGTAAAGAAAACTTCTTAACATTTTTAAAGAGATAAAAATCTTCAAAGTGAAGTTTGTTTGTATTCAATCCTCTTTAATCTGAATCCCCGGATAGAAAGTGAGTCAAACTTTATTTATAGAGCAACTTTCAAGATAAAACTCACCAAGTGCTTCAACAAATCAACAAAATAAACACAAAAAACAATATTTAAGCAAAAGCAGATTTAAAAAGATGTTTTTTACTGAAGACACTGAGTCTGTGATCGAAGTGTCTCTGCTCCAGTTTTTAGCATTGGGTAACCAGCAGGTACCGATGATCCTGATGAGGATGGAAACGCTCAGCGTCTGACCATGCAATGTTTGCAGAATCAGAACCAAAATCTTAACATGTAGCTGAAAAATGGAATTACACGACAGAACGATAAAGATCAGCGTTCTGCAAAGGCTGCAACCAGTCTAGGAGGGTTTCACTCCAACATGTAAAATATATTATAAAAATTAAGATGGGATGAAACAAAAAAAAATTTCCTTTTCTGGATGAGACAACAGGGTTAAAGTTGGCTTTATTTTACAGACGATAGAAAAAGAAATGAACCAGAAATTTTTCATTTTCTAGGGTAGAACCTGATTCCAAGGTTATCCAAAGGTGTCTAAATGAGGTAAAGACCCAGATTTCTTTTGATCGACTACAAATACTAACAATTTAGTCCTTGCCAGACCAAGTACTGATATAGATGCTTTTTCAAATTCAGAAATTTTTATCTTATTTTCTAAAATGCTAAGTCAGACTTTTAGCTCATATCCGGTACAGCTTAGTTGCAGCAGAGGGAGATTTTTCCACATTTTTCCCGAATCACAGTTAGAGAAGCGTTTTATACAACTCCAGTCTGCCACATCATTACATCAAAAATGTTTGCAGATGAGGAGACATGCATGACTCCCGCCTTATCAAAATATTATACTATGTTCTTAGATGAAGGACAGCGCTCTCCTCCCATTCCCAAATCTTAGCCATGTACAGAATGAAGATGCTAACAGCTGGACTGAGGAACTGTCCTAATTAGGGAAACTACTTGGCAAAACCTTAGTTTTGAAAAGTAAAGCCTGGTTTATGCTCAGAAACCAGGTCGTCTGTGTGTGTCGCAGTTAACGGAGATATTCCCACCCCCTTCGTAGACACTCTCCTGCACCTACCCAAAATTGTAGGTGAGCGCAGACAGTGCCGCAGACAGGAGGCCTCTGATTGGTCAGTTCTACATCCGCTCTATGCGTATTTCCTGTTTGGTACCTAATGTCAGAAACTCTGGCTGTAGCTCCGCCCACAGCGGCCGGCTCACCTCGGACACTTTCCCAGATACCGTGCAGGACGCTAGTTTGTCGCTCTGTGCGACGGTCTGTTGGTTTTCACCCGGCGCCAAAACACACAGCGCCACGGCCAGTCTGTTGGGAACGCTCACGGGAGAACTGTGCGTCGCCCGCCGTTGGATGAGGGGTTGTAGACCAGGGTTCCCGCGGGTCCTTAAAAAGTCTTAAAAGGCATTGAATTCTTCAAAATAAAACTAAGGCCTTAATTGGTATTAAAATGTCTTAAATCAGTCTTTCGTATGTTTTAATTTTTAAAACATCATAAATAGAATTATTTTAATTTAGATTTATTTTTGTAATCTAAATTAAAAAAAAAAATGACTCACCATTATTGGTTCCGTCCCGATAGCGGAACCAATAAAGCGTTGTTGCGGCCGGGACGTTTGGGAGATGCACCATTAACTTTTTGTTTGGAAAATCTGATCAAGTGTAAATGTAATGAAAATTGTCTCCAGCCAAGAGTTTTCTCCATGGTTAAAACCAGCGAACATCCATGAGGCTCAGTGGATTTATGCAAGAAGCGATTCAAGCTCAGAAGGATGGGAATTAAGGCAGTGGAGTCGCACATGCGAAGCACGAAACACAAAGCGTCTAAATGGAGTTACGGAGAAACAGCCGGTATTTCTCAGTTTAGTTCCACCCTTGTCTCTGCAACGCCTCCACTTATCACCAAATCAAACATACTAAGAAAACCATACAAAGAAAAATAGTTTTTATTGTGTTTCTTGTGAATTTGGTCTTAAATTTTTATGTCAAGTGGCATTTAAAAGTCTTAAAAAGTCTTGAATTTAACTTTAACTAACTACAAACTGACCCACAATCCTGGCTAGTTCATTATGGTCCCTCTTGTAATGTGGCGTGGAATGACAGAGCGCAGACCACGCTTAAAAATTGGGCACTAATCAAAAATATCTGCGTCATACCTGCAACAAGCTAACTGCGGGAGAATAACCAGCCATTAACAGGCAGGAATTATTAGGGTTTAACAGACTCACACATCATCAATAAGATTAAACTTTGTTGGTCTATCAAATTAAATATGATTTAAATGCATTAAAGTTTGTGGCTGTAACATTGCAATGGGGTAAAGTAGACTATGATGCATTGTATTGTATGTCTGTAGAAGTTCATATAGGCATAATTTCAGCCAGTGAAGGAGGACTATGTAGTGAACTTGCTGTAGGCCAACTCCCCTCCAGACTCTCTCATCATCATTCCCACCTGTCCATCCTTCCATAGTCACTCCTGAGGGGGCAGGGAAGACTGACTGTCAACCAAACGGTATCTCTCTGTTCTATCATTCTCTCTCTCCAAGGTGGAACCCCACCCTCCTCAGCCCCAAACAAAACAGGTTTTCTATATCAACCCCATAGCAACTCCACGGTTCCAAAACACAACGTCAAAGGTGCGTTTTTTTCCCCCACAGCTTCCATCTCCCCATCCAGCCTGCCCGCTCCAGTCTGTCCACGCAGCATTCCCTCCACATCACCAGACATTAATGTACCCATGGCGTTATCACTTCATTCCTCTAAGGGGTCAACAGAGAGGCATCACTGATGAGTCAAAAGTAAAGATTGTGTGAGATGCCCTCCGGCTTAGAGTCTGATTCTGCAAATATATTCAAGTAAAGGAATTTTATTTCAGGATACTTTTTTAATACTTACGGCTATGTTTACATCGAAGGAGAATCATTTTCCTCTCTACTTTTTTTACTATTGACTCAGACTACGTTTCAGTCTTACTGCCGCTCTACCAGTCAGCGCTAACCACCTGTCACTCTGCTTGTCTGTGGCGCTACATGTCCCATCTTGTGTTTGGCATTCTAGGCGTGGGTTCGTTGATGTACTCTTGGCAAACTGTGTGTCATCAGGTGTTGGCTGCTGGGCAAATCAAACCATGCTCACTTGGTCCCTTATAGGAGCGAGCGGAGCAAGCTTTTGGTGTGGATCTGTGTGTGAAGGAGACTGCCTGACTTTGAAAGGGAATCATGTGCTTAGCTTCATCTAAGAAGGTTTTCATTACAACGTGCAGGACCGAAGCTGAGCTTAAAATCTCTACAGAAACTTTTCATCCGCTCTAGTATGATAAGCAGTATGTCACTAGCATTTTAATGATCTTTTTAATCATGCAAACTGTGTAAAACACCCGAAAAGAAGTATTTAGTGTAATGTTTAGATTATTTTTTAATATAAACTGCAACAATTAAATGATGCTAACAGATTGACGACAGTTACTTGTTAAACCCTTTTGAAGAAGTCCATCTTTTAATGCTGTAACATTATCTCACACTGCAGAGAAATACCCTTATGTATTTAGCACACTTATTTAATTAACTACAAAAAACCTGAGCAAAACCTGTTTCTTTGATATAAAAGGGATTTAGAAAAGGTGTTAGTTATATTGTCGTTACTTTACAGGTCAGAATATGACCTGAAGAGAACTGATTGCTATGAACATTTGGTCACAGCTACAATAAAAACAGAAGAAAACAGCTGGAACTGACAATAGAAGTAAAGAAATAAACCTTAAAGAATCTCTAATGTTCGGTTTTAAATAAATGAAATACTCTGTAGGTGTTTAAGGTACTATTGCAGACAAATACATTGCAAAACTTTAGGAGCCTGAAATTGAGCTCTTTGACAGCAACTATTGGATCTGTCCTGGAAAAGAAAGAAATAATCAAGAAAATCTGATTAGCAACATCAGGCTTTTAGCTAGAAATATTACACCTTGGTGCATCACAGCTTTAGGCTTTGCAAAGCGTAGGGGGGTCCACTTCCAAAGTGTTGACATTTAGACTCTGAAACAGTATTTCCTGCCTTTAGAGGTGGAATGCTGCGAACTTTATGTCTTTGTTCCAACTTTAGTCCTGATATGGGAAGGATGTGAGGTTAACTAGAGGTGGAAATTTCATAAGGAAGATATAAGATCATTTTTAGCTACAATATTATGTTTCATAGGTTAGTTCAAACAATCAGAAAGTCTGATGCTACGTTCAGTCCGAACGCCATCAAAGAAGCTTCTGCTGCTTCATCTCTGATCCACATTAAGGTCAGCCGTCCAGGAAAGTGAGTCCAGATGCTTCTGCTGCTCCTGTGTTCGATGCCAGAGAGCAGCTTTGCTATATTAGCTGTGATCAGCGGGTAGAAAGTAGTTAGAATCTATGTTGAAGTGAGAAAGTCCTCCTGAAAACATGGTCTGTGCAGTCAGTTCATCCAGATTACCATCCTGCCTTCAAAGATTATTTCTCTGTGGGAGCCGCTCAGACCCCCACATACCGGCGCTGCGCTGTCACTGGGAATCCCCAGCAGCAGCTGCCTCAGGCCCGCTCGCCTCTCCAGGGTTTTCCCCTCCTGTTACCAGATCTGCCTCATGTCAGTGACGTTACGCTACATCACTGGCTGAATGTTACCACATGATGTAAAACATTGTGGTTGCCTAGACAACGATAATAACATCAGCGTTAGCGTGGCAAATCGGGAGCATCTGTAGCGTTAGCGCGTCTAATGACCGATTAAGGTTTACCTGATCGATAACAACACTGAAAAAATCTGTTTCTGGTGAACAACGTAACTGTTAGACCGTGATGTAAAGAGCTGGGTAGCGCTGTGGCTAGCTGTAGCTAACAGGTTAGCATCTGTTAGCTCGCTCAGTTAGCCACATTACGCTACACTACTTTTAAAATAATAGCAAATATAGGGAATAATATGTTGAGACTCCAAACGACATTTGATCCTTAATAAATGGGTGCAACAGTTTCTCTGAATGGAGTTGCCATATGATGACATCATAAGAAGGGGCGGGGCCGAGCAGATCTGGTACGTGCAGCGGCAGGAAGTAGATGTTAGCGTTTTTCAGGTGTGTGCTACAAACTGCAGGCAGCAGGATAATAAAAGCCAACATATTCTGCCGGCAGGTTTCTACATTTGAAGTTAATTTAGGCGTTAATAAACTGTTTCAGAGGAGTGATCATAGCGCTCTGCATCAGCAATGCTGCGTCTGACTCCCTGCCAGCTCCCAGATCAGCTTCTCTGATTGGTTGATGCGGCGTCCAGCAGATAAAGATCAATGTTTCCAACTCCAGCAGCTGCTGCTTGTGGAATTTGAACATTTAAGCAAAGTTTCCAGAGGAAAACCTTCCAAAAACAGGCAGAGAATTTTTAATTTTATAGAGCTGATGAGCATCAGTTAGGGCCAGGGAGTGTGGCTGATGTAGAGTCTATAAATAGAATCTCTACATCACCCACAGAGGCCTTAACCTTGTTAAACATAATAGAGGACTAGTTGCTAGCTATTTACTGACAGAAGACATAACTGTGTCACATTTTCCCATCATGTGAGATTAAGCTACAGCAATGAAAGGTGAATTTATCTGAAAGGCTATTTGCACTTGTGATTCTAAGGATGTTTGAATATGTTTAGTAAAACTTTCCTTTAGATTTATGCATTAAACCCAAGAGTGCTCATAAATGCTCTGATGCCGTGGCTCTGTGTGTGAACGTATTTGTCCTCAGCTGTGGGTGAACCAGGAGGACGGAGCGGCAGAGCCGGCCGAGGGGAGCAGCGAGGTGCAGAACGGGCACCTGGATCCCACCAATGACTGCCTGTGTCTCGGCTCACCCCTTCAAAACAGAGACCAGATGAGGGCTAACGTCATCAATGAGATCATGAGCACAGAGAGACACTACATTAAACACCTCAAGGACATCTGTGAGGTACTGAAAACATGCTCACACCAGCGGCGCAAACATTAACGGGCCTAACCCGCTCCTTAGGACTAGGACAAGCAGCAGAGGTAGTAAAGCGTAAGAAGATGAATAAACACAGCATGTGTGAGCTGTAGGACGGGCTCTCAGATGCTACACAGGGATGCATGGAGAAGCACTAACACTCCCACTGTCACACTTTTATACCATGATCATATTTTATCTTTGGATTAGAAAAACAGTCCGGAGTGAAGGCTGTTCCCTGCATCTTGGCTTTTCTATAACAAATAAAACTTGCATGTTCCCATTCTCTAGCTTTTTCTCCTCCTCCAGGTTCTTTTCTGAATATACGGCTTTACGAAATTGTTTTTATAAAGGTTTTATATTTCTAATGAAGCATTTTAATTGCCACGATAACCACATTTCATGAATTTTAATGCAAATTAAGGCCTTAATTTAATAACAAACAGGCCTTATTTTGGGTTTAAACTTCCGTTTTACCTCAACGCTTCCATCATTTTATGTTCTCTAACTGGATATTTAGGGAGATTTGGAAAAAAAGAAAACCTTGAAAATTGACAAATTTCAGATCAGAAAACAAAGATGACGTAAACTAATGCTGCGTTCACACTGAAGGCGTTATGGGCGTCAAAAACGCACAGAAATCTAGACTCTGGATCAAACTGGTCCGGTTGCTTTGCTGCTCGGAGCTCTGATGTTTATCTGCTCTGTTCTGTAGCTTCCAGCTGAGAGCAGCTTGGCTTTATTTACTGTATGAGTGGGGAAAATAGTTTTAACACGTTTTTAAGAGAGAAAGTCGACCTCCAAGCATCCTCTGTTCATCAGTTCATCAGGATTATAATCCCACTATAATCTGCAGTTCTTGTTGGGAGCTGCAGACCTCCAGTTTACCGCCCAGTGTTGCCAGATAGAGTTGAGGTTTTTCGGCCCAAACTTCTGTTAAAAACCGCCACACCACTCAACAACCTGCACAATTAATAAATTGTTATATTTACGGTGTGAACATGAACACACTTCAGTACGACTTCATTCAACACTACATTTTTAAAACAAAGCACTACAATCCGACACAATCTGCCAAGAGCTGTTCTCCATAAGCATCTCTGACCCAGCGACCGCACCATGCAGATCCAGGGAGGGTCATGTGACGCATCACATGCTGATGTTCTGTCAGATGAGCATACCCAGTCAGACCAGCATAACCAGCAACCCCAGAGTGGGTCCTGTAGGGTCGCTGTCCTGCAGGTTTTAGAGGTTTTCTGCTTCAGCAGGAATTGGAATCTAATTAACAGGCTTTTGTTCAACTGCAATCATCATAATCAGCTGTGCTAAAACTGGGAAACCTCGAAAACCTGCAGGACAGCCGCCCTTAAGAACCGACTTAGGGGACGCCTGATCATACCCATGGTCAATACCCGTTTATCCCTTTAGTTGTTTACAAAAAATAGACTTTAAACTACCTCAACTGGCTTGTATCCCTTTAGTTATGTTCAAAAAAACAATTTAACTACTTACTTTTTGGTGTTTTTTGAAGCGTATGGTGATCTGATTGTACATGACTAAAGAGATACACGCCCATCGAGGTAGTTTGAACAAAACTAATGAGATAAATGCGAATCTGACATCTTGTGCCTGCATATTGTCTATGGGTATGCTGGTCTGATAGAACAGCATTATTAACAGGTCTGCAGATGGATTCATAACCAGGTAGACTACTCCTCTGACTCCGAACCAGCCCAAATTATCTCCACCCGCCCAAAACTATTATTACCCCCAAAATCTAAATGAAAACCACCCAATCTGGCAACGCTGCTACCACCAGGAGGCAGCACTGGGAATCCCTGCTGACAGCTCTGTGCTGCGGCCAGCCTGCGGGGGATTTCCTGCTGCCGCTCGTAGCGGCTGGAAATGAATAGTACAAGTTTTTAAGGTTTGTGGTAAAAACTGCAAGAACCAAAATAAACAGTCCAATATTTTTCTTTTGCAGGTTTTAACATTTCTATTTAATTTGGGTTTTTATAAACAGTTTCTCCATAGTTCATAAAACATATTTTAGTGAGCAATAATGATCAGAGCTGCTCTCTGTTCCTTCTACATAACAATCCCTTCTTCTGGCTTTATTTAACCTTTGAGTTTAACTCCTTGATATTTATTTATTTTTTATCTGCAGAATGTCTGCAGAAGCCATGACAGCTTGCAGGTAGCGTCTGTCTCCCCAAAAAACTCCTGGATCAGCTTTTCTGATTGGTTGATGCTACGGCGTCCAGCGGGAAAAGTTTTCAGTTTACTGAACTCCAGCGTCGGATACTGTGTCGCCAGAATCCTCGGAATGTGGCGCTCCCAACGCCTGGACGTTCCGCTGGAAGCGCCATAGACTTTGCATGTAAACCAGCCGCTTTTAACCGCAGAACGCGCCCGGTGTGAACGCAGTAAAAACAAACGGAAGGAAGAAAAATATGTCTTTTAAATGAAACATTTTACAATCTGAAAGTTTGTAAAAGTGTCCTGAGGACAGAAGAAAAGCTCATCCTTCTGCTGGTGTGCTGCACGATGACATCACCAGAGGCATGAGGCTCTTGCTGTTTGTTTAGCCGTATGTTGCAGTCGGGTCCTTCAGAGATCCATGCAGTCTTTTCCCATTAGCCTTCAAGGTTTTTCTTGTTGCTTTATGGACTGATCTGCAAAGGTTTCAAATAAGAGGGGCTAATTTATACTTTCAATTCTTTTTAGTACGTGTAAAATGTTGCACGTGAGCTAAAAAAAATTGCTGCCCAAGTATTAAAACAAGCAAACCGGTCTGGTTCTGCCTCATTAAAATGAGCAGATTTTGTTTTCTGGGACTGCCAAGCCATTCAGCAATATTGGTCTAAAATCCATGAACATTTACAGAACGTATTCTCAGCTAAATTTCCTTTAACTTTTGAATGCATATTTTTATGTAACATCCCGGTAGACAAACTGAACCACAATGATCAGAAACTTCTGTTCATTTTACTGGCCGGGAGCAAAAAGGCCCTCACAAGAAAATGGCTTAAACGGGAACCTCCAACAATTGATGACTGGATAAGTGTAGTGAAAGAGATGTATGCACTGGAGAGACTGTCTTTTTCCATCAATGTGCAGAGAGACACTTTCTACAAGATATGGTCCAAGTGGACAGAATACGGTATGTCAAACCTGTTATACCTGAGTTTTCTTTATAAACCTTGCTGTCATTCATATTTATGGTCTAACTTGATTTGTGCTTTTTAGTTGATATTCAGGCTGCCCCGCCACTCCCAGTTAAGTGTTTTTTTTTTTTGTGTGTGTGTGTGTTCGGTTTTCTTTTTTCTCGTGTTATAATTAGAAAACAGAGAAAGCATGTAAAAATATGAACATAACGAGTATAAGTATATAATTGTAATATGCTTTCTCAATAAAAATGTTAATATAAAAAAAAATGAGCAGATTGCATGTTTTACTGGCAGATGAGAGTTTTGTAAAAGAAGGATGAGGTTCTAAGCCATGTTATTGGAGGTAATAATGATTATAAAAGGGTTTAGAAAATATTTATAGATCACGTTTTGCATAGGTAGCCCATCTATAGTGGCGTTGGATGTAGGAGTTTGCCCTGAAATCGAAGGGTTGACGGTTCAAGCCCCGACTCCGACTTTCAGTGTCGTTGTGTCCTTGGGCAAGACACTTCACCTGCATTGTCTACTGATGGTGGTCAGAGGGCCCGGTGGCGCCAGTGTACGGCAGCCCCGCTTCTGTCAGTGAGCCCCAGGGCAGCTGTGGCTACAATGTAGCTTGCCACCATCAGTGTTTGTGTGAATGGGTGAATGAATGTAGTGTAAAGCACTTTGATCAAGTCTCCTAACTTGAATAAAGGCGCTGTATAAGTACATGCCATTTACCATTTACCATCTCTAAGTGCTACAATTAAATGTTTTAAAAGTTGACTGAAAAATACAAACGTTTGTCCTCAGAGGAACTCAACTCGTTGCTTCATGCCTTATATGATGTCATCATGGACATGTGGTTGTGAGATTTTATCTTTATAAAGAATGATTTAGATTAGCAAAATAAACAGAGATTACATTCAGTTCTGCAGATGACAACTAAAGTGTAGATAATCTTACAGGTAGCTTTAAATACATTTATTTTATTTTGTTTGTTGTTTATTCAATCAAAATTATCACTTCTTTGTTTCTGCAAGCGTATTCAGGTCCAGGTTTTATTATTTTTCTTGATAAACCAGCAGCAGTGTGAGACACAGCAGCCTTTTTTAAAAGCAGATCGAGCAGATAAGCACGGCGCTCTGACTTTGGGTTGTTTCTCATGCACATTTCTGGCTTATCTAATCATCTAGGCCTAATCCTCTATATGCCCTTTGTTTGTTCTGTGGATGAAGCATGATGTTTAAAAATAGTTGCAATAAAGCATGAATTTCACCTTCTCAACTCTGCACTTTATGCCAGTGGAAGCACTCTGCATAAGTGTGGTAATGTAAAGGGCTTTTTAGCATCAGAATGAATGCTCACCTAATAGAGGTATGAAATCACTCACCCTGATTATTTGGACTACTTGACATCTTGATATTTTCACTAAATGTTAAAGCATCATGACCTTTAATTAAACACTAGCAGGCGTGTCACAATCACTTCGCACAGTTCTGAGTGAGAAATATGTGAAACTCATTTTTTAAAGTGTCATCTTTTTGAAAGAAGTGCTCACTCTGGTGGCGTGGCATTTATCAAAGGTTTTTGTTGTCGTTGCAGGGTTACTTACGCCAGTGTAGGAAGCGAGTGGACATGTTTAACGATGACCAGCTGAAGGTCATTTTTGGAAACATTGAGGACATTTACCGCTTCCAGATGGGCTTTGTTAGAGATTTGGAGAAACAGTACAACACGGAGGAACCGCACCTCTCTGAGATCGGGCCATGCTTCTTAGAACATGTGAGTATTTCTCTTTTTTGTTCGCACTAAACAGGAAAGAAGGGATAACCATTGTTGCCTTTCATTTTCAAGCATTTGTTGCAGATTTCAGCAGATTCTTGTTTATCTTTAGAAACTTAGATAGCAGCAGAAATGCAGTGAAAAATAAGCAAAAAAACAGCCCAACATTACAGAGCATCTGTCTAATCTTCCTGCATGGAGCCATCTGAGGTTTGATGCCGGAATTTTAGGTCCTTGCAGGATTTTTTTCACCTCTTTCTAATTACTGAAAATAAAGACAATTATTACTAAAAGAGATACCTTCAAAGATAAGTTAAAATATATTTGTTATATGTCTTATAGGGCTGCTGGAAATCATTAACATCACATTATTTCCATTTTTATTCTACTTTATACCAAGCCTACTGATTTAGAGGGAAAATCATAGATAGAGAATCATAGATCTTTATAAGGGGGACTGTAATGTTGTCCATTTAATGCAAATATACAGGAGCCTCACACCTGGTTTATATCTGCTTTTTATGTCCTCATTCCTGAGTTTTTCGTTGTTCTGCTAACAGCCTGAGACCAAAAGAGCTGATTGAGTCTGAATCCACCGAGGGATTCATTATTCTAAAATGTTATAGACTTAACAACAACTAAATGGTAAATCTTCTATGGTTAAATGTTGTAGATGTATACCGTAATGTCCATTTTGATTTAGTTTTTTTACTGCTACTTTAAAATAAAGACCAAATGATCGCTGAGATGACATTTTAAACCATTTTTTCTATCTTTTATCAGCGTTTGGCATTGTTAATGTGATTAGCATTGCTAGCATAAGTACATCACTACTGAAAAGGCCGAAACAGAGCAGCTTTGCTGCAGAACCTTCAGTTTACTTTTCGCGACTGACATTTGCCTGTTTTTGAACAGTCCAATTCTATTCAGTTTATTTCTATAGCACCAATTCGCTACACACGTCATCTCAAGGCATTTTATAGAGACAATAAAACCAGTCAAATAGATTCAAAGTTTTCTATAATGAAAACCAGTTGATTGCATCGACTCATTGACTCTAAGGCAATCCCTCTCACTGCATGCTTGTAGCGACAGTGGAGAGGAAAAACTTCAGCAGAACCAGGCTCAGTTAAAGCTGAACAGTTAAAGCCTGAATAAACCTTTCTAGAAAATACACCATTTTTCTGGAAGCCTCTCACACCTTTAGTGCTTCCTCTGACTTCATTACTAGTAAGAGTGTTCACTCTGGGAGGGCTGCAGTCAGCATAGAGGGTATTCACCATTAGGCAATACTTGGCAGTTGCCTCTGTTTCCATGTATTATGTATTCCATGTTTCCTTATTTCTGCACATTAATTATGTTTTTGATAAAAATCCTTTGGCTAAAATGCCATCAGAACGCTGATAATAAATGTGTCTCAGCCCCCCCCTTCAGTGTCCACCATATTGGATCAGTCCATTTGCTGCACATGTTCAGAAAGGTCCAAACAGACAGCAGCAAACCATTTGAAAACAAACCATGCAAAGAGCAGTGTTGCCAACTTAGCGCTTTAGTCGCTATATTTAGCCACTTTTCAGACCCCTCTAGCACTTTGATTTCTAAAAAGCTCCTAGCGCCAAATCTAGAGACTTTTTTCTGCTGCTGGAGACTTTGGAGACAACATCTTTCATTCCTTTAGAGACAGCATGAAAAGTCAGCTGAGTACAAAACATAGAGAGGAAAACAAGAAGAAAAGGGACAAGAAGAGAGGGACACAACCTAGAACAGATAATGGATGTCTATTCTATTAACATTTCTCTATCTGGAGAATGGCTCTGTTTGATGTGTTGTCGTCTCCATTTAGAGGGGCCCCTGCCTGTCTTTGCCTAGGGCCCCAGATTTCCTAAATCCATTCAGGGTTGGTTAAGTGTAAAAACATCAAATCCAATCAGGGTTCAAGATGCAAATCAACTATAAAATAAAAAGTTTATAGTCTGAGATAAACTAATTCTAGGCCTTGAGGTAAAGAGAACAGAAATCAGTTAAAGATTAGAAATAAGTAAAATATCTAGAAAACATTTCTTTGGAAATGCTCTGTATCTGCTGCTGTAGGTTCAGCAGCGTTTTCATCTTCTGGTGAATCATCTCTCATTCTTTACATTGCAGCAAGATGGATTCTGGATCTATTCAGAATACTGCAACAACCACTTGGACGCATGTATGGAGTTAAGCAAACTGATGAGGGACGGCAGGTATCAGCACTTCTTCGAGGCATGTCGCCTTCTCCAGCAAATGATTGACATCGCTATAGACGGCTTCTTGCTCACCCCTGTCCAGAAAATCTGCAAATATCCCCTTCAGTTGGCCGAGCTGCTTAAATACACAGCACAAGACCACAGGTACTGTACTGTAGAATAATTCCATGACGTTAGAACCTGAACTGCATTGCTTTCCTCCTGGACATGCACCTACAATGCATCTCCTGCGGGTTTTGAGTTTATTCTAGTGAAGAGGTAATTATCTGTGCTTGAACAGAAACAGATGGAAAGCAAACTGTGTGAATCCAGACTAGAAAATGTTGTTTCAGGAGCATATTTCACAAAGTTGTAAAGTATATCACGTGCGTGTGCACGGTGCAGGAGCCGGGCGGAAGATGTAAACATTTGCACATGCTCTCTCACTCCCAAATGTGTGTGCGAACATCCAGATGTGCAAACTCATTCATGCAATCCCACATAAACCCAGTGCAAGAAATTCAGCGTGTCTCTGCCAGCTCCAGGTCATTCACAAAGCGAGCATCCTCAGCCAGAAAGGGACAGGTGCCAGCTAGGCCAGAAACGCCTGCCAGATCACAGTGTTTTACTGTTTGAGAGCTGTGGAGAATCTGCCAGTTATAGGCCTGTGTCTGTCACACTTGTTCACACCACACTGCCGCACAAGCACACACATACACACGTTATCTTCCAAAGTGAGGATTGGATCCGCAGCACGTCTTAGCCAGTGGGATAAATCCAGCTCAGTTTGCATCGATGCTGTCAGACCTGACTGTGAATAGAGACGGCTGGCTGAAATTAAATAGCTGTGTGTTAATTTGACTGTATTTCATTCGGCTTACGCCGCTTACTCACCGCCGCCTTTAATAGGCTTCTCCGTATCCCTCACTAATGCTGCGTAAAATGTGTTTGAGTGGCCAAACTCCAGAAGCTGTAACTTAACTCCTCAACACTGTTGAGTAATTACGTGTACCTTTTGTCTGTAGCGACTATCGATACGTGGCAGCTGCCTTGGCAGTAATGCGGAACGTCACTCAGCAGATTAATGAGAGGAAGAGGAGGTTGGAGAACATCGACAAGATCGCCCAGTGGCAAGCCTCCGTTCTTGACTGGGAGGTATGTACACCACTAAAAAGTTTCTGCTAATTTTATTTTCTTACTAATGAGAGTCGTTCCAAAAGACATTTATTAGAAATTCAACAGTTACCGAGCAGAATGTGATCTGTGTTCATGTTTTAGGACAACAAGTCTCGGTCATCCAGGTTATGGAAACGACAAAACAGGCTTAAATCTCTCAGGTGTTTCTTACATCTAGATGTTTTGTAAAGGAGACAGCTGGTAGACAACTTTCAAAGTCTAATTTATGAAAACGGCTAAACATTTCCATCTTTGAACAGCTAATGCCGATCATTTAAATACCAAGCAAACATCCATTTTGCATGGGTTAGAATCACTCAGCTCTGTCCTAAGGTCAAAGGTGACATGCTTGGCTAAGGTACAACACAAAACACACGCACTAATGATTTTACTCAGATTATAGCGTAAAGGCTTGTAGTTGTATAGATCTAGAATGGGGAGAACCGGAATGGTTCGGTGCTTTTCCAGATCTTGTCGTGTTTGTAAAATTGTTTGGTTATGATGTTTGAAAATAGCTACAAATATAAGACCTATATAAGAGCTTTACAAAACCAAATTGTCCAACAACAAATGTCTAACTATGAAAATAGATACAAACAAACTATTTCCAGTAAAAAAATCAGAACATTTTATACCAACAAATGTAGGTCGGATATGAAAGTTTTCAGCTTTAGTTGTTTTAAGGAAATAAAATCGATTTCAGTGAGAAAATG
The DNA here is from genome assembly GCF_016077235.1 of Cyprinodon tularosa. Taxonomy (NCBI): domain Eukaryota; kingdom Metazoa; phylum Chordata; class Actinopteri; order Cyprinodontiformes; family Cyprinodontidae; genus Cyprinodon; species Cyprinodon tularosa. The sequence goes on from NW_024039080.1 coordinate 248,625, forward strand.
TTTTATATTATTCTTTATTTCACTAGCGTTCTGCAATATGACTAGCCTGACGTAGTCCTACTCAATTCTAGTCAGAATGAGTCTGATGCTGCTCCATAGAGCTGTGATTATGGGGCGTGTTTCGAACGAACCAGGAAAAAAAATGCCTCTGCACTCAATTGGATAGACCTACAACCAATAAGAGCAACGGAGTGCGTGACGTATGTTAAGCGACGCATAGTTGTTGTCAACAAAAAGCAAAGCGTGCAGTTGCACGCCTAGAATAAGAAGATGAGCCTTGATCGCGTTTCTCTGTTCCTCTTTTAAAATTAATTTGCTGTCGATATCTTCTAGAACAGACCTAATAGCAGAATCTACTCACCTCAACTCTCCAGCGGCAGCCATTGTTGTTGTCACCCAAGCGCGCTTTGGTCACGTGGTTGATTACGTTACTGTTGATCATCTGTCCATCATCGTATAAAGCCCGCCCTGACAATTTGATTGGTCCGACCAGATATTGTGCTAGCATACTCGCGCTACTATTGAGCAATGCCAGACCGAACTTCCCAACCTCAAACGTTGTGGGCGGGACTAAGTTCGGAATGGCACCCAGGCTACAATATGACACCTGTCTACCTCAGATATGCAAAACATTAATAAAATAACCACCCAGAGTCTGATCTAGCTCCTTTGTTCCTGCGATTGGAAATATTTCTACAAAACCAAACATTTTTTATTATTAAGTTGGGAAAATATAGTTTCTTTTGGGTGACTTGCAGTCCGCAGCAACAAGTGGGGCAGGGACATAAAGCTAAAGAGTAAAACTCAGATTTCCGCACCACAGTCCGGGCATTAAATGACCTTTAAACCAAAGGAAGGATTTTGATGGAAGATTTAAAAGGTTATTTAAAGCGGTAATTTTTTTTCACTCCATGACTCCCTGAGGTTGTTGGAGCCATTGCTGCATTGCTGCATTGCTGCATTGCTGCACTGGAACTGAACCCCATATTATGAGGAAGTAACCTAATAAATGTCTAAAAGCTCAGGCTTAACGTGACAATAGAAATAATGTAAACAATGATCACTAGTGAGCACTGCGGTAAGACAAACCCAGATGGTTGCTTCTGCTTTATTACAGATGATTTCTCAGAATTCTGAGAATTCCCTAAAAATCATTACATAACTTTCCAATGGCTGAGAAATTGTTGCCATTATTAGTAAAGTGACAGTAAGTGTGCGCCGCACCAATGTGTTTTTAATTAGTTAGGATTCTCTGTGATCGTATCCAGGGAGACGATATCTTGGACAGGAGCTCTGAGCTTATCTACACCGGGGAGTTGTCATGGATATATCAGCCGTACGGACGCAGCCAGCAGCGGATCTTCTTCCTCTTTGATCACCAGCTGGTCCTCTGTAAAAAGGTAAGCTCTATCTGCCTCCATGTTTGTTTCTTTCAGCTTCTTTTTATTTTTATGGGTAGAAAACAAGCTGGTTGCAAAGACTAAACCCCCAGTTTGAGCTAGAGTGAGCTGCAGCATCACATGGCTGGTTAAGAGGGGATGCTTGAACGCAGCGTGACTTCATACAACCTTAGTGAGGAGTTGAAAATAGATTACATAACGCTGCATGAGACACACCAGTCCTCTGGGAAGACGCATTCAAATCCTGAGCGCATTTCACAAAATGGAGCTGTGGTGGTTTGGGCTCTAATGCACTTGGGCTGTTATTCTCCCTGTCAAACCAATGCGCACGCTCGGCTGGACTCGGTAGACTCTCAGAGATGGAGACACAAATGCAGATGGACACATAGACACACACGGAGCCCGGATCCCTGCTCTAACGCACACAGTGGAGCAACACTTTCATCACATCAAAAATACACAGAAAAAATAGATGTTTTCCCATCTTTCAGTTCTCCTATTAGAGACTCTCCAATTGAACCTCAGTCATTTGTTGGGTTTTTATTTAAATATTATTTTCCTATCTGTGTGGATTTAGCTGCAACATGTTCTAGATTAAAAACTCCTGCCTGTTTTCAGATAGTTTAATCACCAGCGTCCTGAAAACAACCTGGGATCCAGCAGCCTCCAGGGTAGATCCGATTGATCGGTTAAGGAAATAATCAATCAGCCAATCAGTAATCGATCAATCATTAACTGGAGTAAAGAGACTCTAAAACGTGTCCACAGCTGACAGAGCGACTCACTTAGAGCAGAAATTATAACAACATTATAAAACAAATATATAAATACTTTGCATTTACAATAAAATAAATATGTTTTCATCTGTTAATCTGCTCTATGCAGAACTCCTCAAGTGGAAAAGTTTTAGTTTCACCCGGTTTGATTTCATTAAAAGTCTTCTTTAGGGAACATTTGGCTACAAGATTATTAATCGATTTATCAAAAAAATATTCAAAGATTTGCAAAGTAACCATTAGTTGCAGCCGTAGAAGTAGATGCATTCTATACTTACAAGATCTGCATTTATCTTTCATTGTTTATTCATGAAATGTTTTGATTTCTTTACAAAGTAAAGAGATATGGAGGGTTGTTTCTTATGATTATTTAAAAACATATAATATTAAATAATCTATAACATTTTAAAAGAACATTTGGATAAGAAAGACAAAACAAATAACTGAATTTAACCTAAACTTTTCTTTGATTTGGAGCAAAATGTTTGATATTTAACAGTGGCTATTTTATTTTTTATTTTTACAGTAGCCTTGATATCATCTTTCTAAAAAAATAAAAAAATAAATAAATAAGGAATTAATTATTGTGAAGTATCAGGAAATGCAAATAAACGAAGAAAACTGGAAGTTAGGCATCTATTTGTATTTATTCTCCTTTATTCTTGACACACGGATCCCATTTATTTCCCCTTCTGACCAAAAAAGGCTTTTAAATTGAAAAGAAGATCCATGATTCCACCTTTAAGTGTAATTTCATTTCAACAGGAAGTCAGCTGCTTGTTAACCGTTTGTGAGCCTCCAGCATCATAAAGACACAGAGCTGAGCTTTGGATATAAAACAAGACTTAAAGCTTTAGACATTGTAAGAAGCTCCATTTTAACCCTTTAATGCATAGTGATCACTTCAGTTTACGGCTGTTTACAAGTGTTTTTGTTTCTATTTATAAGCCTTCGATATTTTGGCACTTATGCATATTTACTCCATTCTAGTTGAAGCGATTGCATCATCCCATCCAGAAAAATCTCATTTCTTGATCACTGCTATGGGAAAAAAAGTCAGTGAAACCAAGATGGCTGACACACACACACAGGGTGTAAAAAAAGACCAAACACTTCGGTTTCTACAGGGGAGGAGAGCAGAGGCGGAGCTAGAACATTTTTGTAAGGGTGGCCAGGCAGTAACCAAAGTCCACTGGGGGGGTGGGGGGGGGGGGGGTGGGGGGGGGGGGGGGGGGGGGGGGGCAGAAAGTGGGTAGGCGGAACCTCAGGGTCAGTCTGCACTGATCCAACAGGAAATATGACAAGCAAAACATCCATAAATAAATAAAATAAAGACTAACTTTACTTTACTACAGTCTTTTTCTAACAAATAGATGCATATATTTAAACATCTGTGCTTTCTAGATAAAAAGGTCTTTCAGGTTAGAAACATCTTTTCCAGTATCGTTACTCACCTACTTTTATCAATAATCATTATGCATAAAATTGACATTTACAAGTAATATCTGCATAAATTGATTATTTAATACGTTTTTACTATAATAGGTATCTATGATTTCACTGAAGACTCCTTGATAATTTGCAGAGACGCATCATTTTCTCTTTACACCATATAACACAAAATCTAGATCTGAAAAGAGCAGGAATTCTGTGCTTATCATCTTTAATTTTAGTACAGTGGTGTGCATAATTAATTAATTAATTAACAACAGTGTTTTTCTTGTCAAGTAAATGTTAATGTATGAAAAAATTTAATGTTTTGAATATTCCACTTTAGAGTGTTACTGCTGCCATAATCTGTATTAAAGGGAAAAAATGGTAGAGGTGGCCACAGGGGGGCCAATGATTGGCTAAGGGGGGCCATGGCCCCCCTGGCCCCCCATCTAGCTCCGCCCCTGGAACAGAGGAACCAGAATTCCAGCAGAAAACCATATTACAACTGGGGAACTAAATGACAACTACATATAACTATAGTGGTATATTGAGTTTTTTTTCTTTTTTTTTTGCAGTATCAAATACACCTGAGGGGACAGATCAATATTTATTTATAGAATAAAGATTAAAAACATTTTTTTTAAACCTTGTTTTCCATTCCTAAAGATGTATAAAAAAACAAAAATCCTGATTGAGTTTATCATCATTCATGCATGAGAGGGTTAACTAAAGCTAGACCTAAATGTTTCTAGTCCAGTTACTGAGATGAGAAATCAGATAGTTAGCCAGCATGGTCACTCTGGATGAGCTGCACAGATCCACAGCTCAGGTCCCACAGTAGCCTGGGAATCGAAGTACTCTGAAGTATTCTAGGAAAAAGTGTTAAATAAAGTATTGACTTGTCATTCATGCTTAATACAATTAATTTCACATTAAAGGAATAGTACACCCAAAACATGATTAGCCTTCATTTTCTACTCACCCCCATGCTGAACAAAACTCTGGAGTACTTTTTTGATATCTCAAATGCATCTGGAGATCTGGGAGGCTTCTTGCTGTCTGCTGACATTCAAATAATGGAGGTCTATGGCGCCCGAGACAGAAAGGTCGATAAAAGTCCACAAAAAACGTGTCAATATTCCTCCATACTGCTCGTCCAATGTATTCCAAGTGTCCTGAGTGGGTAGCGTCCAGAATTTACTCGAAACAAAGTCATTTAGAATGTTTTTAGAGCATAAACAGTAGTGTATAGGATTTCCTAAAAGCGCGCTCACGAGTCTACGGAAACCGCGGCAGACCAAACCAGATGAAAGTGCGCATTCAGCGTCTGCTCTGCCGATAATGCAAGCGCAGAAGAAGAAATGTGCTGTTTACCTGTGCAAAGAAAGAAACAACGAAAGAAAAATGTCTGAGGACTTCAGTGTTGAGGAAGAGCATGAGTTCTTTGCTGAGCTGAATGCGCACTTTCGTCTGGTTTGGTCTGCCGGCTTCCGTAGACTCGTGAACTCGCTTTCAGGAAATCCTATACACTACTGTTTATGCTCTAAAAACATTCTAAATGACTTCGTTTCGAGTAAATTCTGGACGCTACCCACTCAGGACACTTGGAATACATTGGACGAGCAGTATGGAGGAATATTGACACGTTTTTTGTGGACTTTTATGGACCTTTCTGCCTCGGGCGCCATAGACCTCCATTATTTGAATGTCAGCAGACAGCAAGAAGCCTCCCAGATCTCCAGATGCATTTGAGATATCAAAAAAGTACTCCAGAGTTTTGTTCAGCATGGGGGTGAGTAGAAAATGAAGGCTAATCATGTTTTGGGTGTACTATTCCTTTAAGTTTGAAAAAATGAATCGGATTAATCATTTATTGAAATAATCATCGACTAATTTAGTCATTGATTAATCGACAAAGCTCCTCAACTGGAAAAGTTTTAGTTTCAACTGGTTTAATAAAATAATCTTCTTTAAGGAACCTGTGGCTACCCGATTATTAATCGATTAATCAGAAAAATAATCCACAGATTAATCGATTTGGAAAACAATCATTGGCTGCAGCCCTTATCCACATCAAACGCTAATGAAGTAACAGTGATGGTTTATGGTTGTAGAATGACAAACTTTAAATGTTGATATTTATTCTGCATTATTATGATTTACTGCCTTTAAGACGCGCTCAGCACAGCTAGAAGAGAGGAACCCTGTTGAGTAAATCTTTCTGCTCACCAGGACCTGATTCGTCGGGACATCCTGTACTACAAAGGCCGCATCGACATGGATCGCTACGAAGTCCGGGACGCCATAGACGGCAGAGACGACGACTTTAACGTCAGCGTTAAGAACGCTTTCAAGCTGTACAACAAAGACAGTGAGGAGATCCACATCTTCTTGGCCAAAAAGCCCGAAGAAAAGATCCGTTGGCTCAGGGCCTTCCACGAAGAGAGAAAGATGGTGCAAGAGGACGAGAAAATTGGTAATCCAGCTTCCTCTATAGAGACTATATACAGCTTCTAGGTTAGAGTAGAATCAGTTTCTTTATTTTTTCTGATCAGGAAGCAAGTTTTCTAAACTTGAAATGAGGGAAACTTTTGAGTTTTCCGTTTCACAAAGAGTTTCCTCGACCTGTGTATCTGTTGCCATGGTAACATCCTCCCAGAGCTAACCTGGTCAGCTCAGGTTTTCTTCAGGAAACTCAGAGTGTCCTCTGTCTCTGCTCTCCTTACAGCCAATCAGGATGCTTTATTTCCTGATTCAGATTTAGTTGTAGTTTTATGTGAACAATAGAAAGAAGTCTTTCTCTAGGTCCGTTAGACACGTTTTAAAAACAAACATTTCATGTCCGTTTGACGAGGATCTTATTAAAGAGCGATCGGCATTTATTCACAGAGAATTTAATATTTACAGGAAGAGGATATGATCTCAAGATAGAGTACAAGACGGTAGAGCGGATCATTTTATTTTTATTGAATTATTTTTACAGTACATGAAGAACGACTAAAATTATTTCAGATTACACATAAATAAATTCTTTAATTCCGCAGGGGAAAAGGAATAACTTTAGGGTAGAGTCTACTGGCACAATCTAAGGGCCTTATAGCTGCTAATAACAACCATTTTGGGGACGATAACGGATGATAACGTCCAAAGCGACTGCAAACAGCCACTTTGTATTAATCAGAGGTGTCAAGGAACGAAGTACAAATACTTAAGTACACTTTTTAGGTATCTATACTTTACTCCATTACTTATTGTTCTTCCTACTTCTGACTTCTACTCATTACATTTTCACACCAGTATCTGTACTTTCTATTACGTACATTTTTAAAACAAACGTTCCTCGTTACTCTTGGCTTCGGTTTAATGTTTCTAAATCTTTATTTCCCGTCATGTGCTCCATCCAATGCAGATCATTGGCTCCATCCACATCTAGTGAAAACTAGTGTGATAGGATGAGTCATAGAAGGCAAACACTCATTGGTTAGCTAAAGGAAACCATCAGAAGCAAGCAGGTGTTCTTCAAACTACTAACGTGAATTGTCTATGCCATGCTACAATGTGGGATTCAGAAAAAGATGCTGAAATGTCTGAAAGGTCGGACACAGGCGAGAGCGTATCGGGAGACGGAGACCAACCAGACCTCCCTCATCCTCGGCCCTATCTCAGAGAATATTTAGAAATAGTCCAAAATTGAGCTTTCAGTTCATATAGTGGCATCTGGCTGTTTTTTTTTAAAGGTTACTTTATACTTTTATACTTTAAGTAGTTTCTGGAGCACATACTTTTTCACTTTTACTTGAGTAAAGAGGTCAAGTTGATACTTCAACTTTTCCCAGAGTGTTTTTAAACTGCAGGATCTATACTTCTACTGAAGGAACTAATGTGGGAACTTTTGACACCACTGGGATTAAACGTTGTGGAAGACAGAATCAAACTGAGGAGGAAACCATGAGATGATGAACAGGTCCTATCTATTAGAGCAACATTCTTTATTCTTCATCTTCACCTGCTGACAGATGATTTCACCTGAATACATACATTAATCTACTACCATTGAAGCGATAAACCCATAATGACCCGTAACGACCCCCGTGGTCACAGCAGGTCATATATATATATATATATTGATATGTATTAGTTTTACTGAGTATATATTCTTGATATCTGAGAAAAAATTTTCTCTAAATGACCATTTCAAACAAAATGACATTCTTCACATCTAGAATAAACATTCTGTCTAGAAATTAATATCAGATCTCCATATTCCTAATGTTAGTGGTCAGCATTTGTATTATTTTGACTATGAAGAAATGTATTTTAGATATCATAAATACATATTCAGTCAAGCTGATAAATGTCAGAAAGATTAATTAAAATTAGTAAACCTTTATAGGTTCGTAAAACTTAATTCTTACTAGCATATATATATTATATAATATAATTTGTATATATATATATTTTTTTTTTACTTTCTAAAATTCAGTTTCTGCTACAAAAATGTAATTTACAAAATCAGTTGTTACAGTTCAGTCTAGGAGTGTGATTTTGATCAAGAAGAATCTTTTTTTAATGATCTACAAATGGAACAAAAGAGAGGAGAGTGATTTTAATAAATGTAAAAACGGCCTGCCATAGAACACTTTATTTAAACTTACGAATTAACCGGAGCAACAATCTTCTCCGTCTCCATCTTCCTCTCCTTTACAGCTGTAGTGCTGCCTCTCTGTATTTTAGATACATGCCTGTCGGCATGGAGACTTGTTGGCTTTTAATACTTGTTAAGCACATGTTCAACTCTGAGTGGCCCTACTTAGAGTTGATTGAACCAATTCATGAAAGCTTTGACAAAACTGAAAACTTTTCAACCTTAGGCTAGATCTTTTCAGAGTTGAGGGTTTCGGTCTGAGTTTCTTAAACCTGTTTTGTGAATCTTTCCCCCGGAGATAAATGACTCAGTTTAAATGAGTTATCATTTAGGTTCCTCCTGATTCTGAGCTGCTCCAGCTTTCCTTCAGCCTCTGTAACAGATAACAGGTCATTTGGTTGATGATCTAAACCTATGATCCGAGGAAGTTTAACCAAACTCCTGTGCTGCTGTTTAGGTTTCGAGATCTCTGAGTACCAGAAACGACAGGCGGCCATGACAGTGAGAAAGGTGACCAAACAGAAAGGTGAGGCAACAAGAAGATACCAGGTGATTTTCCTTTTTGTTTGGTTTTCCTCACTGATCTACTCTGTCTTCTCATCGCTGTTTACTCTTTCTTTAATAACCTGCTCTCCTTTTTACTCTCTGCTCCTCGTTTATCACGCGCCTTGGTTCTGAGTGGAAATAGGCCAGTTTTAAAACACGTAACTCAGAAAAGCCAAGAGAAAAGGTTCACTCGTTGTGTTGCAGCGCCCTCCACCCTTGATGGCTCCAGTGGTAAAAACGGATTAAAAGTCTGAAGATAAATTCATTGTTATTGCAGTAGCATTAATCCCTGAAAAACTAAAGGGAAATACAACCTTTATTGTTAGTGTGTTTTATGTTAAGGGACCAATATTATCACAAATCTGACTTATGGATATCTTGTCATTTATACTTTACAATATTAAGTTAGTCAAATAGGAACTTTTGTTAAAAAAACCTTATTGATTCACCAAAAGTCAGACAAACAAGAAAATTCAACATTTCAGAAATTAGGATATACAGAAGTTAGTGAATGGAAACAAGAAGAAAGCTGCGTAATAACTGAGAAGGAACATTTTTTAAAAAGCCACCCAAGCTTAATGTTACAGAACCGCAGAAAGGAGAGACATTTTTAGGGTCAACAGGACTCCATAAAAACATTTTCAACAACCTTTCCAAATGCCAACCCAAAGTGCCTCCACGCTGAAATACATTGGTGGGCCGCTATGCAGAAATACACTGGTGGGCCGCTATGCAGAAATACACTGGTGGGCCGCTATGGTAAAATTCACCGGCAGGCCGCAATGGTAAAATACACCGGCGCGCCGTAATGGTAAAATCCACTGGTGGGCCGCTATGGTAAAATACACTGATGGGCCGCTATGGTAAAATACACCCGTGGGCCGCAATGGTAAAATACACTGGTGGGCCGCTATGGTAAAATACACTGGTGGGCCGCTACGCAGAAATACACTGGTGGGCTGCTATGGTAAAATACACTGGTGGGCTGCTATGGTAAAATACACTGGTGGGCCGCTATGGTAAAATTCACCGGCGGGCCGCAATGGTAGAATACACTGGTGGGCCGCTATGGTAAAATAAACCCGTGGGCCGCAATGGTAAAATACACTGGTGGGCCGCAATGGTAAAATACACTGATGGGCCGCTATGGTAAAATAAACCCGTGGGCCGCAATGGTAAAATACACTGGTGGGCCGCTATGGTAAAATACACTGGTGGGCCGCTATGGTAAAATACACTGGTGGGCCGCTATGGTAAAATACACTGGTGGGCCGCTATGGTAAAATACACCGGCGGGCCGCAATGGTAAAATACACCGGCGCGCCGCAATGGTGAAATACACCGGTGGGCCGCTATGGTAAAATACACTGATGGGCCGCAATGGTAAAATACACCCGTGGGCCGCTATGGTAAAATACACCCGTGGAACGCAATGGTAAAATACACTGGTGGGCCGCAATGGTAAAATACACTGGTGGGCCGCAATGGTAAAATACACTGGTGGGCCGCTATGGTAAAATACACCGGCGGGCCGCTATGGTAAAATACACCGGCGCGCATCAATGGTGAAATACACCGGTGGGCCGCTATGGTAAAATACACCGGTGGGCCGCTATGGTAAAATACACCGGTGGGCCGCAATGGTAAAATACACCGGCGGGCCGCAATGGTAAAATACACCGGCGCGCCGCAATGGTAAAATACACCGGTGGGCCGCTATGGTAAAATACACCGGCGCGCATCAATGGTGAAATACACCGGTGGGCCGCTATGGTAAAATACACCGGTGGGGCCGCTATGGTAAAATACACCGGTGGGCCGCAATGGTAAAATACACCAGCGGGCCGCAATGGTAAAATACACCGGCGCGCCGCAATGGTAAAATACACCGGTGTGTCGCTATGGTAAAATACACCTGCGGGCCGCTATGGTAAAATACACCTGCGGGCCGCAATGGTAAAATACACCGGTGGGCCGCAATGGTAAAATACACGGGCGCGCCGCTATGGTAAAATACACCGGCGGGCCGCTATGGTAAAATACACCGGCGCGCATCAATGGTGAAATACACCGGTGGGCCGCTATGGTAAAATACACCGGTGGGCCGCTATGGTAAAATACACCGGTGGGCCGCAATGGTAAAATACACCGGCGGGCCGCAATGGTAAAATACACCGGCGCGCCGCAATGGTAAAATACACCGGTGGGCCGCTATGGTAAAATACACCGGCGCGCATCAATGGTGAAATACACCGGTGGGCCGCTATGGTAAAATACACCGGTGGGCCGCTATGGTAAAATACACCGGTGGGCCGCAATGGTAAAATACACCGGCGGGCCGCAATGGTAAAATACACCGGCGCGCCGCAATGGTAAAATACACCGGTGTGTCGCTATGGTGAAATACACCTGCGGGCCGCTATGGTAAAATACACCTGCGGGCCGCAATGGTAAAATACACCGGTGGGCCGCAATGGTAAAATACACCGGCGCGCCGCAATGGTAAAATACACCGGTGGGCCGCTATGGTAAAATACACCGGCGCGCATCAATGGTGAAATACACCGGTGGGCCGCTATGGTAAAATACACCGGTGGGCCGCTATGGTAAAATACACCGGTGGGCCGCAATGGTAAAATACACCGGCGGGCCGCAATGGTAAAATACACCGGCGCGCCGCAATGGTAAAATACACCGGTGTGTCGCTATGGTAAAATACACCTGCGGGCCGCTATGGTAAAATACACCTGCGGGCCGCAATGGTAAAATACACCGGTGGGCCGCAATGGTAAAATACACCAATGTGTCGCTATGGTAAAATACACCGGCGCGCCGCAATGGTAAAATACACCGGTGGGCCGCTATGGTAAAATACACCGGCGCGCCGCAATGGTAAAATACACCGGTGGGCCGCTATGGTAAAATACACCGGTGGGCCGCTATGGTAAAATACACCGGTGGGCCGCTATGGTAAAATACACCGGCGGGCCGCAATGGTAAAATACACCGGCGGGCCGCAATGGTAAAATACACCGGCGCGCCGCAATGGTAAAATACACCGGTGGGCCGCTATGGTAAAATACACCGGTGGGCCGCAATGGTAAAATACACCGGTGGGCCGCTATGGTAAAATACACCGGCGGGCCGCAATGGTAAAATACACCGGCGCGCCGCAATGGTAAAATACACCGGCGCGCTGCAATGGTAAAATACACCGGCGTGCCGCAATGGTAAAATACACCGGCGCGCCGCAATGGTAAAATACACCGGCGCGCCGCAATGGTAAAATACACCCGTGTGTCGCTATGGTGAAATACACCGGTGGGCCGCTATGGCAAAATACACCGGCGGGCCGCAATGGTAAAATACACCGGCGCGCCGCAATGGTAAAATACACCCGTGTGTCGCTATGGTGAAATACACCGGCGGGCCGCAATGGTAAAATACACCGGCGCGCCGCAATGGTAAAATACACCGGCGCGCCGCAATGGTAAAATACACCGGCGGGCCGCTATGGTAAAATACACCGGCGCGCCGCAATGGTAAAATCCACCGGCGCGCCGCAATGGTAAAATACACCCGTGTGTCGCTATGGTGAAATACACCGGTGGGCCGCTATGTTTATGTACGTCCTCATTACGCAGAGCTTCAGGCTGCCGTGCTCCTCTTGTCGTGGGCGTATCGGCCTTTGACTGACATCTGGGCGTTCTCCTTCAGGACTCTGTCAAGCACCTTTCAGCCCAAACTCACATTAAAAACAGTCAAAATGACGGAACTTAGATGGATATACTGACTTTTGGCTAGTATAATGGCCATGGAAATGGTGTTTTTGTAAACGTGCTTCTAAACACATTTAGTTCTTTATTTGCACATTTACACGAGAGAAGAGCAGTGAAAACAAGAACCCCGGTCATTGACGCACTCTGAGCGCCCAGAAGGTTTCCCAAACATTCAGGCTGTCGAACCAAACAGACTGATGATCAGATGGTTTTATTTTTAATACCCAATGAGATGCAGCAATGCTGCAAACTGCCTCTGCAGGGGAATTCCTCTATTAAGGCGAGAAATGACCATCGCTCCCAGCAAGGTGAAAAGATCAAATGAAAAAGGAGTGGGCTTCACTAGGAAAAAAAGAAAATTGTTATAGCAGGAAATTTAGAATAAGTGGATCTACCTCTTAAATGTAAAACTGCTTGTAACTAGTTGGATATTAATCCAAAATCTCTGGTCAAATAAACAAAGAAGTGATTCATGTCATCAGTCCTTTGGAAAGGCTGAGGTGAGCCGAAGACGTGAAGGAAATAAGAAAGGATCAAGGATCTCGAGAAATATTTAAATATCTCTGTATACTTTAACTTTGTGAACTATAGTACTGCAATAAAGTATGAACTTATCTGAGGCTTTTCCCACTTATTTTTCCTGGGATGCCAGTAATGATGGAGGCTGCTGTCTGTCTGATCTCTTTAGCCAGTCAGCCCGTATGTCAGAGAGATTTCCAACCAGTCGAATAAGCAGCCGTTAAGCATCAATGAAAAGACAGAGGGCTGTTTGCATGAAGTGTAAAGGATGATCCCAGTCTGCAGGACATGTGGGTCCCGTGTCACGCTTGTCTACAAACCTTTCATAGTAACGCAGCAGAAGCGTCTCTCTCTCGCTGAGCTAAAGGAAGACGAAACAACACAGATCTGCAAACCAGAGCAGGAATTTCAGCGAAGCTTTTCCTTAAAACTGCAGCGACTCGTCCCAAACCGGAGAACAGGTTCAGTAGCAGAGGACCACGTCACACCGAGGCTTCATGTCGGACAGGACGGAGCACCCACATGCCCCCGCTTGCTGGCATCATCCTTTAAGAACAGCCATTTATCTGCTAGGCTAGATGTCTGTACATTTACCATGACTGATTTTCTTACCAGATAAGCATGACCATCCATTAAGGTATTGATAAAGTAATAACTACAGCTGGAATGTTCTCTCTGATGCTAGGACCCCCCCCCCCAGTAGATGTCTGTGTGTTTCTAAGTGCTGTATGTGTACGTGGCTGGCACAAGGTGAAGTACTTTCTTGAATTTCAGATTCATTTATAGATTTCATCTTGAGAAAGAGGGCCATGTTGTATGGACATGGTTTGAAAATGATAAAGGTATACGCATTAGAGTTTTCCGTAGAGCTAGCACAATAAGATGCCATGGCAACTGCTAAGCAGCATTGGAAGGTGTTGTGTTTATAACGTTGGCACTGGAGCATGCAATCACTGTCCAATCTGTTTACAAGCATTATCTTGACAATCCAAGATAAACAGCCTCTACTAACACAAATAGATCCAACCTCTGACTGCTAAAACTGAAGACTCCATTTCTCATCTCGTTGGGATTTCTTTTTAAGATGCCATGGCAGCTTTTAAAAATCTCATCCTCAAATCCCAATAATTCTTTATCTTAGCAGCATAGCTGTGATGCTTGTAGACTGTAGCTTAATGACGTTGTAGGCTGTAGATTAGTGCATAATAAAACGCTTCCTGTTGGCTCTACTTTCTCCACCTGTGTGTTAAAAAGGTGCCATTCAAACAAACATGCAGACCTGGAAGAACGGGCTTCAAATGCCCCACTTCTTCATCTGTGGAGGTGAAACCTCCCAGTTCTCTGCTGGGCTGCCTCCCAGTTTGATTGAATTGCATCTCCGTCCTCCACTGTCATCTCTGCGGCTGAATTCCACCTTTCTGCCGATTCAGCTCTCATCATATGATGCAAGTGTGTCATATCTCCGGATGGATTATGCAGGAATGATAACTGGAGACTCATCTTGTTCATCTGTTTGCCTGTTTAATGTGTGAAGCATGATTTTATGTTGTGATGTTCTTGGAGATGCACCCATAAAACTTGGTGGCCAGTTTTTAAGTTTTGTTTCAAAATAACTCTGCAGGTTTCTTAGTTCGAAGCCAAAAGGTTCGATAGATCATCATCTGATTTTATTTTATTGTGACATTTGTAAAGATGTGGGTTTTTAGAATTTACTACCTACTTTCTTTGCCATATCATAAAATTAGAATCTTGCCGATTTTATCTTTAAATGACCAGTTACCCTTTTTTAACTACAACTACTCAAATTTTACCAACTTTTCAGCTGCAAAACAATGTAGCTTTTGGGAATGCTTAAATAATTTTAAATAAAAAAGATATGGAAGCATAAATCATCTGACCCAGTAATTCTGTAAATCATCCATCTGGTCCTGAAGGGATTATTTTAGGAGCAGAGGTGACGTCACACCGCCGTATAATGCTGTTTACTCCATCAGCAAAGCGTCCGGCGCCACGTCTCAGAGGCTTACGCCCATTTAAATCAGACAAGAGTCGAGCATTTTTGATGCCCGACGGGAAAAGTGTGTCCCGATGGTTTTCTATGTGTTTTTGCTGCTTTCAATGGCAGATGCAATGAAGAGACTTGCTTTGCTTTATTGGTTGTGATGCTTTTAAGAGAGAAAGTAAACCTGAAAACATCATGAATGAGGTCAGTTAATCAGGATATGATCCTAGCTTTAAAAACCAAACATCTTCCCTTTTCTTTAGGCTTTTACCTAGAAATGCATTGTTCCCCCTTTACTAATAAAATGACGAATTTTACGCCCTGTTTCGGGGATGTTGGGCTTTAGTATGCCCTAATTTTCCTCCGGAAATTTTGCAGCAGCTGCTGGAGGTGGAAACATTGATCTTTAGCTGCTGGATGTGCCGCATCAACCAATGAGAGAAGCTGATCTGGGAGCTGGCAGGGAGTCAGACGCAGCACTGCTGATGCAGAGCGCTATGATCACTCCTCTGAAACAGTTTATTAACGCCTAAATTAACTTCAAATGTAGAAACCTGCCGGCAGAATATGTTGGCTTTTATTATCCTGCTGCCTGCAGTTTGTAGCACAGACCTGAAAAACGCTAACATCTACTTCCAGCCGCCACCAACAGGAGGGGAAAACCCTGGAGAGGCGAGCGGGCCTGAGGCAGCTGCTGCTGGGGATTCCCAGTGACAGCGCAGCGCCGGTATGTGGGGGTCTGAGCGGCTCCCACAGAGAAATAATCTTTGAAGGCAGGATGGTAATCTGGATGAACTGACTGCACAGACCATGTTTTCAGGAGGACTTTCTCACTTCAACATAGATTCTAACTACTTTCTACCCGCTGATCACAGCTAATATAGCAAAGCTGCTCTCTGGCATTGAACACAGGAGCAGCAGAAGCATCTGGACTCACTTTACTGGACGGCTGACCTTATTGAGGATCAGAGATTAAGCAGCAGAAGCTTCTTTGATGGCGTTCAGACTGAACGTAGCATCAGACTTTCTGATTGTTTGAATTAACCTATGAAACATAATATGGAACCTGAAAATGATCTTATATCTTCCTTATGAAATTTCCACCTTTGGTCAACCTCACATTCTTTCCATATCAGGACTAAAGTGTTGGAACAAAGACAAAAACTTAGTTGCATTCCAGCTCTAAAGGCAGGAAATAGTGTTTCAGAGTCTAAAATTCAACACTTTCACAGGGAGGATGCCACCAGACCCCCCTACGCTTTGCAAAGCCTAAAGATGTGATGCACCAAGGTGTAAAGCCTAGGAAATATTACTAGCTAAAAGCCTGCTTTTCTTTCCACATATAAAAATACATACTTAGTGGAATTTAACAGCTTTAAAAATATAAATTATTGAATATTTTGATGGTTTCATGCTGCCAGCTCTGCAGGAGGAGAGATCATGGCTTGGATGCAGAGCCTGCCTCCCTGCCAACTACCAGATCAGCTTCTCTGATTGGTTGATGACCTACATCAAGATGCAAAGTTTTGATTTACCCACCTAAGCATCTGAACTTTTGGAAGAGCTTAATTTTCCTCAGCTCTGAACGCAGCGCATCCAGTGTTCAAAAGACTTAAGATATTCTGTGGCAGGCGGTCAAATCGCGCCGCAGGACCTCACAACGCCACCTGATGGTGTCTAAAATAGACAACACACGTTAACCGGCTGCACCTGATGCTCAACAAGCGTCAGTTTGAACGCAGCATCAAACAGCGGTAATAACAGGCTGTGGTTTTATTAAGACAAAGGTTTAGCATCTTAAACTTGAAGATTTAAAAAGAAACTGCTAACGTTTCTAAAACTAGAATGTTTATATTATAAATAAGAAGAATCCAGCGACTTTGTTTAGCCTTCCTGTTATCTACTGAAAGTGTTGCTCTCTCTCAGCCTGGATCAACCAACCACTCGCAGGTATTTTCTTGAAACATGCATCAGTATATTCGAGGAAATAATCTCGTTTTTTAATATGATGGTGAAAATATTTAGTTTTTTCTAAAGTTCAGACGTTTTTGGCCACCAGCTGATTTTTTCGGTGCATCTCTGGTTTCTGATTCTCTTTTCTACGAGAAACTGATGATGTTTCCTCTTTGCTGCTTCTCTTCTTCTCTCTTCCGCTTTGTATTCTGCGCTCCCTCCTCACCCATATCTCCCCCCCTCCCCCTGGCTTATTTCTTTGGCGCCTGCCTTCCCAGGTGTAAACAGGTGCACGCCCCCCTCATACCCGCCCCCGCAGGACCCCCTGAGCGCGGGCCATTATGAGGTGACGGAGGACATGGCACAAGGAGAGGTTTTTGAATTCAGTCAATCCAAAAGAGGCCAGGGGCCTTTCTGGCAGAATTTTAGTAGATTAGCTCCATTTAAGAAATAGAAGAACTCAGACTCTTCTGAAGGACCAGCTATTTTTCTTAGAAGCACTAAACACTGGATGATTATTTTCCAAGATGAAGAAAATACACAAATACACAAGAGACTTTGAAGTTAAGGACCAATGTTATTATATCATTTGATGGGAAACACCAAGAGGATTTTGAGACTTGAATTTAAAAATTGAAAAAAAAAAAAAAAATATATATATATATATACACCTTTACAACAATTCATATTTGTTAGTAACGTTCTTAGTCATCATGCTTCTCCAGCGGACTCTGCTGTTCGAACTCTTTCCCACGGATTCTGCACATTCACGCTCCCTCTGAATGTCCTGGAGTTCTTCAGATTGTTATTTGGTTTTCGTTTTCAATCCCTCGTCACCCGGAAAATAAAAGCAACCTTTGGTACTCGGCGGCACTGATGACAGAACCTGCTACCATCCCAGACGGATCGCTGATGCTGTATCTGGAAACCATCCATTTCTCTCTATAACGGCGTTCGTTTCACAGCCTGGTTTCAAGTCTTCCCTTCCTGCTCCGCTTTGTCCTGTTTTTTTCTATCCACCTGCTGAGCTTCTGTGAGTCAGCGGCTCTCAGAGGAAGAGCTTCTTTCTTTTGGAAGCCTGCCATCGGCCATGATATGACAGGTCAGGGAACAAATCGATAGTCGGAAATTCAATAGGATATTTACATCCTCCCTCCAACTGCTGGTGACAGGGTATTCACATCGGATCACACCGACGCTTCGATGAGCCGGCTGGGAACGGGAGATAGGCAGGTTATGCTCCACCTGCCTTGCGTCACAGCCCCTCCACCGCCTCCACCACTCTCCCCAGAGACCCCTGTAGCACTGTGCTGGCAGCTTACTGGGTGTTTGGAAAGAGCACAGCCTACCTCCACAGATGAGCAGCAAGTCGACGCATCGGCCACGGTCCAAAACAGAATCTCTTTCACATCTCGGTCTAAACTATTAAAAATCAGTTTCCTTGAGTTGATTTTCTAGAGTTTACGCTGTTAGTTTTATCCACCCTGAGTTTTATGCTCTCATTAGAATAAAGTGGTTAGAAATATGCAAAGCAGGAATTCCACTGGTTTAGTATTCTGTTGGGATGTTTAAGGAATAGAAAGGAGTGTTTAATCTGTAGCACGCGCCGTCTTTCCTGACAGATTGATTAATCTCTTAACAGTTCAGATCTTACCCCCCCCCCCACACACACACACACACTTTCCAGATCTGATCCGTGTTCTGGCAGTTCGTTCAGGCACCTTTAAGTGAGTTAGAAAGGGCCGATCAGGCGGATCTGTTTAATCAACAAAGTCCCAGCGGCGGCTTTGGGAGAGAGATCCTCCTCTGGTGAGGCGCTCAGATAAGGAGTGAAAAAAGGATTGACTCTCATCATGAAGACATAACTCTGCTTTCAGAATGTAAGTCAACCATCTGTCCACGCCATGTGATCATGTTTGACCTCAGAAGTACATTTTTGTGTTGAGTTATATCACCTAACGGACAGTGCATATACAGTTTGGCAAATTGTGCAATGTGATATATGATTATATATCTTCACTCCTCACTACGGTGTGCTACGAAAGAGATGAATATTGTTCTGTCCTTTTTGTTCGCCTTCTTACAGGCCTTATAAACCTTTGGAAACCAGACCTTAGACCTGCTTGGTATGTTGTGTAATTTATGTTTCAGTAAAGAACGGGTGAGTTGGCTGCTGGTGTCTGTAGAGATGGCTCCCGGTGAGATCGTCTTGGAAGATGAACTCTCATGCCTGGCACAGCGAAACAAAATGGTTCCCAGGCCATGTTAACCTCAGGTCCCGTGCTACACCTATCCTCCTTTACTCGCCGCCCCCCCCCCTCCGATCCACAAGCATGCACACACGCCACACAGACGCACAATCAGTCGCCGGCCCGTTCTGCTGCGGAGAAGAGAGATGCTATCTAACAGTGCCTTCCAGCATTCCACTAGTGATTATCTATTCAGTTTCACTGGCAGATTTGAATTAGTCATGAATTTTCCCCTTCGGTGCATCCCCCCCCCCCCCCCCCCCCCCCCCCCCCCCCCGTCCCCCCCCCCGTGGACCGAACTTCACCAAATCAGACAGAAACTCAAGCAGTCAGGTTTTTTCTTTTCACTGAAACCCCTTCAAACCTCTTTGTTTTAATTTGATCAACTTGCACAGAAAGGTTTGTTCGTTTGTGATCTATTCGATTTCCAGGAAGAGGATTTAGTTTGAGTTTAGAGAAGCGAACCTATTCACAGGACTTAGACTTTACATCTCAGAGTATATTATTATTATTAATAGCGAGTTATGAATCAGAAAAGAAATCATCTATTTTAACTTTATCTGCTACACTCTGTAAATAGTGTAAAAAGGACAGATCATATATTTGGATATTTTGCGTTGGAGACGAATGTTGTTCCAGTTCTAGCGTGCGGTAGACCTCAGTACCAGGTAAATGCATGCTTGTGGCATCCGATATTTTGCATGAGACTTAAGGCAACTTTTACCGGATTATTTACCTTCATCGAACTTCCAAACGTCTTATTTTTTCTTTTCTGTTGTTTTATTTCCCCCTCCCCTCATAGCGGAACCATTTATACGTGAAGCCATGCCATCTCACTGAAAGGGAGTTCTCTCTGCTCACTTCACGCTCCAAGCTGTAGTTTGTTTTTATTTATTGCCACTAAGGGCAGCGTGTCAGCGTCTCATGCTGGATCTGTGAGGTGAAACGACCCCGATGGGCTCCATGCACAGATAAAACGGGGACTTTAAAAGAAAAGTCCATCATATTCTGAAAGTTCTTTAAATATCAAATTATTACAATAAATGATCATTGTTTTTAATTCAGAGTAATTTTCATGTGAATGTGCTTTACTGGAGGCATCCATGTTTGTCAAAGAACACTACTGCCACCTACTGGTTAGTGACATTGTCACGGTGCGGTATCGGCTGTTGATCAAGTCCCAGTGCTGTATCTGGTGTTTGTCACAACGCGCTATTATCCAAGTCATCTTGAAAACATTCTTCTTCCAAATGTTGGCTACCAGAGATGGGAAGTTACGAAGTACAAATACTTCCTTACTGTACTCAAGTAGATTTTTCCGATATTTTTACTTTACTTTACTACTTATTTTTATGGTGACTTTTTACTTCTACTCCTTACATTTTTACACAAATATCTGTACTTTCTACTCCTTACATTTTAAAAAATTGTCTCGTTACTTTAGTTTTGAATCATTTCAATGGAGTTACCGTTATTATTTTTCACGTCATCAATACCAAATTCAATCTAATTGGATGGGAATCTACGTTGCATTTGACGCACCACTACAAGATGAATCGACAGATTCGGCGGTATTCATTGGCGGCAAATCATTGCAGCTTGGTGGCGGTGGCGTTAGCATAGTAGCATGGACGACGAGATGATTGAAAATGAACTCAACGGAGATCTAGTCCTATTGGCAGACATCCATTTAAAATGTAGGCAACGGCATGAAAAAAGTGGTTTCTACTTTTACTTTTATACTTTAAGTAAATTTACAAGCCTGTACTTTGTTACTTTTACTTGAGTAAAGAAGTTTAATCAGTACTTCCACTTTTACTAGAGTATTTTTTAACACAAGTATCTGTACTTTTACTCAAGTATGGAAAGTGAGTACTTTTGCCATCTCTGTTGGCTACATATTACGGGTTTTTTCTCTGGCCAGAAGTTCGATGGCAAATCCTCCCTCTTCAAGTTGGCGATCCAACGACCAACCCGTCCGTGGAGGATCAGGAATCAGAAAGGTGGAATAACTCTTTTTTTTCACTTTTACCCGATGTATTCCAGCATCCAGCTGCCATGCACGTGGGCATTGTCAGTTTCACTATAGCTCTGGTGAATTTCAATGGTGAAGTCCTCTGGAAATCTTCAATAACTGTTGTTGATTGCAGATGTGTCTAGTAGTTCCCATTGATTTAGCTTGGAAAGCGGGGAGAATGGCGCTAGGCTTACCGCACCGTGACGTCACTGCTGGAAGATGGCAGGAGGGAGGGGCTACTATATTTGGGCAAAAATGACCGCTCCCAGACTTGGTGATCGCAACGAAAATGATTGTTTTTATTTTTTTACCTATTAACGCTAAATTCATTAAATCAACGTTTTAGTTTTAGGTATAAATAATGATCCATTGATTATTCCTGCTGACTGAACTTTTCCTTTAAAACTTTCCTTTTATGCTGAATTTTCCCTTTTATTTGTTTCATTCCTTCTTTTTTTTTTTGGAGTGCCATCATCAAGCGGAGGCGAAACGGGTATGATTTTTCTATGAAAACAGAGAACCAAATAGGAGTTATTTCTGACCGCGGCAGAAGAAACGGCGTGAAATCCCCCTCTTTACACGAGCTACAGCGACATGGAAACTTATTCTATAGTTTAAGGAATGACTTGACATTAAAAATGAATCTTCTATTTATTGATATCAGTATTAGGTCGTTACATTTGGGCCAAGCTGTTTAAATATTGTGTATATTGGGTTTGTTTATACTTATATAGCTATTAATCTGACCTGTTAGGAGTCCTGAAGAACAGCTATCTGTCCACTTTCAGTTATTTCTCTTTCTGTCTCTCTGCTCATGTCAGCCACGTTAGCAGGACAAAATCTATCAGAGATTATTTTATAGTTTAGGTTAAGTTCAGCAACCATCCATGCTCTGCACCCAGTGCCTGGCAAAAATATGACCCTCTGAACATCTGCGCATTATCTAACCTTATAATCACTCACTTTAATGTCCTCTATGGGAATTTTGTTTTTGAAAGGTTTGACAAAGAGTACGGTGTAATCAGGAGGTTTGGGGAAATTAACTTATTTTACTTTTTCTTTTTTTAATCAAACGAAAGTCTAAAAAATGAGCCATTTATTTCTATTCAGCCCCGAAATACATTTTATTTCAACCTTTTTCTTTATTAATCAAACCTAAAAGGTAAATATCACCTTAGAATAATAAAAAACGATCCTAAGGACAAAAGAAGCCCAGCAGGCAGATCAGCTAACAACATATAGATCAACAACATATAGATCAACAACATATAGATCAGCAACATATAGATCAATCTACCAAGCTTGGAACATTGTCCAACTTTTACTCCATAATGGGAACCTTCAGGTGCTCCAGTGTCTTTGGCCGCAGCCTGGCAAGGCGAACACTAATCAGAGATGCAGCCAAAAGGCCCCGGTTACTCTGGAGGAGCTACAGAGAATAACAGCTCAGGTGAGAGAATCAGTGGAAAGGATTGCTGAAAATAATTCGCCCGCCACAGGAGAGAAAGAAGAAGAAAGTCACAATTTAACGAGAGCCATAAACTCATTTACAGTTTAGCAGCAACCATGAGAACCAACAGTTAGAGGAGACTATTCTGGTCTGATCAGATCTAAAGATAAATTCTATGCCTTTACTAAAAAGACCAAAATCCACTTGGTTATGATACAATAAGGTGATTTAGTCCAGATTTCCATCCTGATCGTGTTTTTTTAAATCCTTTTTGAGACAGAAACAGACGTGGTTCTATTTCCCGCCAGTATTACTAGAAAGCAAGATGGCGGCCGATGACGCAGCTACTAATCGGGTCCCTACTGACGGAGCCGTCATGCCTTACGGAAAAGCCAACGGCTCCGAGGCTTAAAGAAACGTCCTCAAACTTGGAAACAACAGAATCTTCACCAGAATTTAAATGTTTTTCTACGGTTTGAACTCTTTGGGGCTGTGTACGAACGCAGGCCCAATTTTTCAGACTTTTATTTGTAAAAGAAAAAAAATAAATTTAACTCTTTTAACACGACTCACAGCTTTGTGTCGATCTATCAAATAAAATCCCAATAAAATACTTTGAAGTTTGAGTTTCTCTTGTGACAAAATGTGAAAGAGGCGTGAATATTTTTGTAAGGAAGTATTAACATCCTCAGTAGTAGTTCCTCACTAATAGGGTCCTGTGTTGTTTCAGAATAGTCGGGGTCTAAAGTTTTCAACCAGCCATATCTCCATGTGGAGTTTGGTGACTCCCGTCTCGCAAAACTTTTCATTGTATAAAACCATCGAATTTTAGGTCCGGATTATTATTTTTTCTTCCAATCACAGAAAAATGTACTCCAGTTATTTGAACTCATATGCAAAGTGTTTTTATTTCTTCTTTCCTTTCTTCTTTCTTTCTTTCTTTCTTTCTTTCTTTCTTTCTTTCTTTCTGGCCTTTATTTGTTGTAGAAATGGTTAAAAACCTGAAAATAATGCCTATTCAATCCAGAAACTGTGAATGGGAGAGTGGAGATGTCAACTGTATGTACATTCTATGTTTTGATGTAATCAGAAGCACTGGGAATATGTTGTACTTCGCTGTAAAAAAAAATCCATATCTGATATAGCTGTACTTTTGTTGAAAATAAAACCTCTACCGAACGCCGTGTCGAGGCATCAGTGTGTGAGCCAGGGAGCGGGAGGCATTGTTGTCCAGTTTCCTGTGGTGTGACATCACATCCTGTTTGTAGGAGCTGTTTCCAACACATGACACATTCACTCCAGGAAACATCACAAAGGAAAGATTAAAGGGCATGAGATGACCGCTGTGGTATGGCAGGAATAAAAGAGACCACAGATGGCGGCCAGCCGATGACTGCGCTGCTATGAATAAGTGATGGGAGTTACGCAAACGTAGCTCCCTTATGGCTACGCTGAATCGGAGGCTGTTCACGCCGCTTCCTGGTGTTTTCAAGTCCCAAGAAGCAAGTTGTTTTGTTTTTTCTTTTGCAGCTAAGATGAGAGACGCCCCGGCAGGATGCAGCCTGTGTGTGCATGTTCTTCTTTAACCACGTCTACATTCAGTGGCTCTACGTTCAGTCGGGCTGCAGGAACGTTGTGCTGTGTGACTGTGGTCTCTAGTGGTCGGCCACGGCGCTGCACTTCCCACAGATTTCCACTTCATGGACTTCCTCTGGATTATCCTTCATCCTAATCTCCTAGTTCTGATGAAAATGAAAAAGAGAGATCATATCTCTCCTATCCTGGCTTCTCTTCATTGGCTTCCTGTTAAATCCAGAATAGAATTTAAAATCCTCCTTCTCACATATAAAGCCTTAAATGGCCAAGCTCCATCTGATATCAAAATAACCCCGAAATAAAATCCAGTGCAGTCGCCTTCAGAAGTGACTAGTAAATAGTTAGCTTAGAAATTATTTACGTTTCAGTGATCAGTTCCATCCATTATTGGAAAGATAAAGTTTGGTTCACCTGTAAACCTACCAAGACTTTAGGATCTACTAAACTAGCTGACCTTTGTTGACACTGGAGGAGCTGCAGAGAACCCTATAACACAGGCATCCTCAAAGTCTGTCCTGGAGGGATGCTGTCCTGCAGGGTTTACAGGTTTCCTGCTCCAGCACAGCTGATTCACTTTGAAAGCTGATTAACAGGCTTTTGCTGAACTGCAATCATCAGAATCAGCTGTGCTGAAGCAGATAAACCTCTAAAACCTGCAGGACGGCGTCACTCTAAAACCTGCAGGACGGCGTCCCTCTAAAACCTGCAGGACAGTGTCCCACATTAAGTAGTTACTTAACTACTTAAGTAGTTACTTCAGTAGAAGTATAGGTACTGCAGTTTAAAAACACTCTGGTAAAAGTTGAAGTATCAACTTGACCTCTTTACTCAAGTAAAAGTGTAAAAGTATGTGCTCCAAAAACTACTTAAAGTATAAAAGTATAAAGTAACCTTTTAATAAAAACAGCCAGATGCAACTATATGAACTGAAAGCTCAATTTTGGACAATTTCTATAAATTCTCTGAGATAGGGCCAAGGATGAGGGAGGTCTTGTTGGTCTCCGTCTCCCGATACGCTCTCGCCTGTGTCCGACCTTTCAGACATTTCAACATCTTTTTCTGAATCCCACATTGTAGCATGGCATAGACAATTCCAGAGATGGGAAGTAACAAAGTACAAATACTTCATTACTGTACTCAAGTAGATTTTTCTGATATTTTTACTTTACTTTACTACTTATTTTTATGGCGACTTTTTACTTCTACTCCTTACATTTTAAAAAATTGTCTCGTTACTTTAGTTTGAATCGTTTCAATGGAGTTACCGTTATTATTTTTCACGTCATCAATACCAAATTCAATCTAACTGGATGGGAATCTACGTTGCATTTGACGCACCACTACAAGATGAATCGACAGATTCGGCGGTATTCATTGGCGGCAAATCATTGCAGCTTGGTGGCGGTGACGTTAGCATAGTAGCATGGACGACGAGATGATTGAAAATGAACACAACGGAGATCTAGTCCTATTGGCAGACATCCATTTAAAATGTAGGCAACGGCATGAAAAAAGTGGTTTCTACTTTTACTTTTATACTTTAAGTAAATTTACAAGCCTGTACTTTGTTACTTTTACTTGAGTAAAGAAGTTTAATCAGTACTTCCACTTTTAACAGAGTATTTTTTAACACAAGTATCTGTACTTTTACTCAAGTACGGAAAGTGAGTACTTTTGCCATCTCTGGACAATTCACGTTAGCAGTTTGAAGAACACCTGCTTGCTTCTGATGGTTTCCTTTAGCTAACCAATGAGTGTTTGCGTTCTATGACTCATCCAATCACACTAGTTTTCACTAGATGTGGGCGGAGCCAATGATCTGCATTGGATGGAGCACATGACGGGAAATAAAGATTTAGAAACATTAAACCGAAGCCAAGAGTAACGAGGAACGTTTGTTTTAAAAATGTAAGGAATAGAAAGAACAGATACTTGTGTGAAAATATAATGAGTGGAAGTCAGAAATAGGAAGAAATATAAGTAATGGAGTAAAGTATAGATACCTAAAAAGTGTACTTAAGTATTTGTACTTTGTTACTTGAAACCTCTTTTCACCTGAAAGGACAAAGAAGCTTGTTGGTGATGGGAAGATGGGCGGAGCTAATCCTGGACAGATGTAAAATGTAAAATAATTCTGTATCTGGCGACATGCAGAAAGGAAGATGGAGCTGATTCTGCAGCCTCAGATGTTCTGGTGGTTCACTAAACGGCTCAGTTAAAACAATGCCACACTTTTAAGATATTTATTTGTAAAAGTTTAAAAAAAACAACATAATTTTCCTTCCACAAGTCAGGTTTTTATCTATCCTTTCAAATCTGACTGAAACACATTGAAGCTTTTAACTGCAGGTGAGAGAACATCTAGGACAGCTCTGTCTTCTGCTGCTCATTGGAGGAAATAAACAATCTATAAAACAAAAATCCAGCTTGAAATCTGAACGCTGGCCAGAAAAACTCAAACTAAGATCAGAGTTCAGAGTTTCTGTGCTTTAAGTAGTTCTTCAGTATCAGAGGAATGTCCAAACTGTCTATTGCAGGGTCCTTATCAGCATGAGGGATGTGTCCTCGGATTGCCAGCCGGGCCTGGGACATCAGAGTTTTTGGACAAACTGTTGGTATAAGAAGGAGAAAAAAAAGGTGAAACATTTTAAGATTCTTCCAAAAAAGTTCAAAGACAATCCACTGGACTTATTTCCAAGTTTGATTTTGAACTTTTTTAGCAATGACTGTGACCTTGATGACTGAGAATCTTCATGCCTCCGTCTCACCTCTCTCCCTCAGCAGCAGCAGCAGGGCTTCATTCTGCTTCGTAGTTTTATCGATAATAAGCGTCGGTAAGTAAACGTCCGCCCCAAAGTCTATGAGCAGCTGAATGTATTCCACCCCACAGCCGTAGCGCAGACACACCTCCACCACCGTCTTGGGCTGCTTGATCCTGGCCAGCATCTTCTCGTCTGTGCAGTTATAGTTGGGGTTGGCCCCATGGAGCAGGAGCAGCTTGAAGCAGCCCAGGTGTCCATAGACAGCCGAGATGTACAGGGGCCCCCTGCAGGCCGTGGCGTTGGACGCCCACTCTGGGACTTTGGGTCGGACGTCCACCTCGGCTCCAAACCGCAGCAGCTCCCGCAGGATGTCTACGTCTCCCTCGCGGGCGGCCGTCAGCACCGGGGAGCAGTTGTTGTACTGGCTGCCGTTGGGGTCGGCTCCGGCCTTCAGCAGGGCCACCGCGCAGTCCAAGTGTTTCCCGCTCACAGCTGTGAACAGCGGCGTCTGGGCCTTCACATCCAAAACGTCGACCTGGATTTAAAGGGGCAGAAAAAAAGCATCCAGTGTTTAGAGACGCTGCGATGCTTCCAGACTCACCGCCGCAGTCAGGATGTGAGGTCATCGCAGAGCGTGGTCCTGGTTCTGTCCAGGTCGCTTCATAGTTCCATCCTCTGCAGGTGTACGACTTAAATGAAGAGTATTTACTCTTAATTTGAGTATAAATAAGATGATTTGCCAATGCAAAAAGGATTTTTACTCTTAAAATAAAGTAATTAGATAATATACTACGACGGAGTATTAGGGCCAGGTTAGAGATTTAATTTTATTTTTTTATTTTGAGAATAAAGTCGTAACATTACGAGAATAAAGTTGTGACTTTATTCTTGTAATAGAAGAAAAACAATCTCTAGTCCGGCCCTAATACTCTCTACTCTATACACTAGAAAAAGGACAATTAAATAGTTCTTTTTCTTATTCTAAATGTAAATTGTTTTTTTTTTTCCATTGGCAAAATGCGTCACTCAATTTGAGAAAAAATTACTTTTTCCAGTGCATAAAGCAACGCAGTGGTTCCCCTTTGCCTAAATAAACATTTTGCACCCCTCCATCCCCCTGACCAGTCTTTATTTTTATTATTTTGAGTTTGTTACGGCACTAGTGGCTCGTTTTCCTGACCGTATGCTGACAGGAAAGGGGCGGAGACATGCGGGAAAGGACCGCAGGCCGGATTCTAACCCGGGTCGCCGCGTCGAGCACTAAGGCCTCATGGGTCGTGCGCGATAACCGCTGCAGCACCTGCACGCCTCATGACCAGCCTTTATAACAAAGGAAAGTCAACTTACTGCAGTGAAATAAACTACAATCTCCTTAAAATCACAAAACTACCACCTTAAAAGTGCAGAAATTAAAATTATTTTACCATGTAAAAGGATTTAAAAATGAAATCGAAATAAAAAAACTTAATATATCTTTAGAAGTCTGCTGCGACACCTGCAGGAATTGAAAAGGAATAATAAAAAGCAGACCCCCCTAAAGAGGAAGTGTCCCACGGTGAGTTTTACATTCAAACATCTAAAGCAAACCAGGGAACATCTCAGTTTCAGACACTGCTTTTGCATCCAGGTTGCCAAAGTTCATGAACAAAAATTCAATAAATTAAAGGGAGCAAAAAACGTACCTTCCGAGAAAATATGTTTCATCTGGTTACCTACGGTGGCCCAGAGGTGTCAACACTGAAGCCGCCACACAAACACCAAAGCCACATCGGAATATAAAACTAGGAAGGAAGTTACGCAGCAGCTGGTCGTTATTCATGACAGAAGAAGAAGAAGCTTCGATAGCGGACTCATAAGCAAATGTTGCCTGTTTGATAAGTTAAACGCTTTCACTGTTATTAACTGTGAGCACTATTATTATGTGATTTTCACAAGTGAGCATAGTGTCCTTATTTTCTTGTTATACACTCTCCCATTCAACGATGAGTCAGCATAACGGGAAAGTGGGATGAAGTGTCCAATAAATATGTAACCAAGTATGTAAATTTATGTAAAAACCTAAGCTCCCTCTCGCCCCTTCACTCCTGCAGATCCTTAAGAAGCGAAGTGACAGCAGAACAAGGACTTCAAAGAAGTCTTCAATTTAAGCAGAAAAAAACCTAAATGGTTGAATGAAAGACCTGCAAAGATCTCTGCTTTTCAGTTTGAAACATCTGAAAACACAACTGAGGAGGAAAGTATCACTACAGGTCTCTGCCATGAAGCCTTTATGGTTGAACTCACCTTATTCCCAGATAAACCTGCTGTGAATAAAGATAAAGTTGATGAAGATCACTGATCTTACTAGCAGTGGAGCTCCACTCCACAAGAGAAAAGCATTGAAATGATTTGAGAGATCAAAGAACTGAAATTAAGGCTCAGGATTCTGGAAACGCTTCAGATTTATTAAAAAGTTCTTCATCTTGATGAACTTTGATGCTTTTCTTTATAAACACTTATGACAAATGTTTAATGCTGCCCTGCAGCAGAACGGTCCCACACCATCGGCCGACACTGAACATGAGACGTTTCATTGGTCTCAAAGATTTCCTCAGTCGGTTTTAGTTGCTCTCCAGTCTGTCTGAGTCCAAATTTAGCTGCTGATTATTTATAAGGTAAATATAAACCAGATTATTGAGAAATTCTATCAGTGTGAAGCTCTCAGAAAATCTCAGTGTGGAAAAAAAACAAGAGCTTCAATCAGCAACTGAAGAGACGGAAATGTTGGTGTCTGCTAACATGTCTGCGAAGATATGTTAGCAGAAAAGCGAATCAGGCTCACACACTGGAAAAAAATAAAAATCTAGATAAGTAATTTTTTTTCTTAAAATTAGTGCATTTTTTCTTAAATTGAGGAGGTAAGTGAGACACTGCTAATGGACAATTTACAATTTAAAATGTTGGGAGCTGGAGAAATTCCACCTTGCTCCAGCAGAGTCCGCCGTGGATCCTCTGAGGGAGCCTCCTGCACAGCTGCAGCTCATCAATATCATCAGAGGATCCACTACTTAAGCTGTCTTCAGACCTTGCCTCAACGCCGCAGTGTTGTTCCAGTTGGTCAGCGCTAAAGCCAAGATCCTCAGTGTTACTCTATGACTTTTGAATCCAGCTTGGATTCTAACCCTTGTCTCTGTCTTCCTGGAAACCTGTGCCTCCTCTGTGAAAGCTCAGGAAGAGCTAACCTGCCGAGCCGACCCTCAGAGCCAAACCTGAAGAATCACAGAGAACTTCCAGGCAGCTCTGGACTAGAGCTGGGAAACCCTAAACCAAGGTCTGTACATATTAGACGTGAGACGCTGAAGCAGCAAACGGACTCTGCTGATGAACTCTTCTCCAGATCCAACAGAGACCCTCCCAAAGCTAACCTCAAGAACCCTCAAGGTACAATCAGTAAACTTCAGGAGATCAAACCTCTGTTGGCAACGCTAACTGAACTGTCTCTCACGCAGACTCCGGTGAACCAGTATCCAGGCCCCGAACCTGAACCAGTATATTCTGTGTGCATATGCATCAATAAACTTGTTAAACTTTCATCCCTGTGTCCATCAGTGGTGTTCTGCATTCTTGGGTCGCTTTAGTGAACCCATCATGACATAAAATAAGAAAAAAACTATTTCATTGTCTTATTTCAAGGGTATATTATCTAATTAGCTTATTTTCAGAGTAAAACTCATTCCATTTGCAAATCATCTTATTTACTTACTCAAATCAAGGGTAAATACACTTAATTTAAGACATTTTCACTAATTTCTAGTTGGTTTTTGCAGTGCACTGAGCCTGGTTCTGCTGGAGGTTTCTTCCTGTTCAAAGGGAGTTTTTCCTCTCCACTGTCGCTACAAGCATGCTTAGTGTGAGGGATTGCTGAAGAGTCAGTGAGTCGATGCAATCAGCTGGTTTTCCTTAGATAGAAAACTTTGAATCAATCTGACTGGATGATCTGGTGAACTGGAAAGTGACCTGAGATGACATGATGTGAATGAATTGGAGCTATAGAAATAAACTGAATAGAGTTGAAGATTCTCAGTCATTAAGGTCAAGTTTGAAAAAGTTCATTTTAGGCAACTGGACATGAAGTTTTCTAGAAGTAATTTCTCCTCATGCAAGAAGCTTCTTCAGTTTAGGGGAAAGAATTAAAAAACAAAACTAAACGAACTAAACAAAAGCGGGCTCTGATCCTCCCCACTGGATTGGCCATGGAGGGGGGTTAATGGTGGTTAGGGGTTTCTGATGGGTCCTGAACTCCCTCGTCAGAGCGGCTTCAATGACATGCCTCTTTGAGGTGTGAGTCAGGTGAGGTCAGGTGATAAACAGAAGATGGAACATCGTCATTCCAGATGTTGCTGGAGCACCGGATCCCTGTGCTCTTCAAACCCACCAACACCCTGAGACAGAAACTGATTCCCCCCAAAGGTAGGACACCCAGAAGCAAGACCGACAAGGGGGTTTACGCCGTTCAGTGAAGTGAAGAGTGCCAAGCAACCCCTACACAGGAGGACCATCCGGACTGGACTCAGCTGTTCACCTACAGCTGAAGGCTGAAGGACACGCGTTTGAGGACAACAACGTCCAGATCTGGCCAAGGAAGACCGATGGTTTGAGAGAAGGGTTAAGGAAGCCATCTTTGTTAATCTGGAAAAAACATCTCTCAGCAGAGGAGGTGGTCTTAGACAGAACCTTTCACCTTAACAAACGGCTTTTAGGAACAATACCCAGAAGATTCACCCCTCACCTGAGGGCCTGGTTATCCTCCTACAGCAGTGTCCTGCACCTCGCTCTGCTAGCTGCTGACTTGACAGTTGTCCAAAAGACGACCATCGACACCTTGCACAAGGAGGGCAAGACACAAAAGGTCATCGCTAAAGAGGCTGGCTGTTCACAGAGCTCAGTGTCCAAGCACATTAATAGAGAGGCGAAGGGAAGGAAAAGATGTGGTCGAAAAAATTGTACAAGCAAGAGAGATAACCGCACCCTGGAGAGGATTGTGAAACAAAACCCATTCAAAAATGTGGGGGAGATTCACAAAGAGTGGACTGCAGCTGGAGTGAGTGCTTCAAGAACCACCACACACAGACGTATGAAAGACATGGGTTTCTGCTGTCGCATTCCTTGTGTCAAGCCACTCTTGAACCACAGACAGCGTCAGAAGCGTCTTGCCTGGGCTAAAGAGAAACAGGACTGGACTGCTGGTGAGTGGTCCAAAGTCATGTTCTCTGATGAAAGTAAATTTTGCATTTCCTTTGGAAATCAAGGTCCCAGAGTCTGGAGGAAAAGAAGAGAGGCACTTCATCCACGTTGCTTGAAGTCCAGTGTAAAGTTTCCACAGTCAGTGATGGTTTGGGGTGCCATGTCATCTGCTGGTGTTGGTCCATTGTGTTTTCTGAGGTCCAGGGTCAACGCAGCCACATACCAGGAAGTTTTAGAGCACTTCATGCTTCCTGCAGCTGACCAACTTTTTGGAGATGCAGATTTCATTTTCCAAAAGGACTTGGCACCTGCACACAGTGCCAAAGCTACCAGTACCTGGTTGAAGGACCATGGTATCCCTGTTCTTAATTGGCCAGCAAACTCTCCTGACCTTAACCCCATAGAAAATCTATGGGGTATTATGAAGAAGAAGATGCAATACACCAGACCCAACAATTCAGAAGAGCTAAAAGCCACTATTAGAGCAACCTGGGCTATCATAACACCTGAGCAGTGCCACAGACTGATCGACTCCATGCCACGCCGCATTGCTGCAGTAATACAGGCCAAAGGAGGCCCAACTAAATACTGAGTGCTGTACATGCTCATACTTTTCATGTTCATACTTTTCAGTTGGCCAACATTTCTATAAATCCTTTGTTTTTATTGGTCTTCAGTAATATTCTAATTTTCTGATATGATGAATTTGAGATTTTCATTTGTTGTCATTTGTAATCATCAAAATTAAACAAAATAAACATCTGAAATATATGAGTTTGTATGTAATGTATGAATATAATATACAAGTTTCACTTTTTAAATGGAATTACTGAAATCAATCTACTTTTTCATGATATTCTAATTTTATGACCAGCACCTGTAATTTTAGAGAGGTGCAACAGAGTGTCTGCGGAAGGGGGCGGGGCATATCTGCATTTAGTGCGACACATACGCAGACGACCTGTTTCTGAGCATAAACCAGCCTTGACTCACACTTCAATGAGGCGTGTCAGTGAAAGCACTCTGATGAAGGAGGTAACGACCAATCAGGACTCCCTAACCACCATAAACACCCCATGTGACCTCCAAAAAAACTAAATCTAGATAAGTTATTTTTTCCTAAAATAAGTGCATTTGTTCTTGATTTGAGGAGATAAAAGAGACATTTTGCCGATCGAACAAGACACTTTAGATTTAAAGTAAGAAAACACAATTGAATTGTCTTATTTCAAGTGCATATTATCTAATTATCATTTTATTTAGAGTAAAAATACTCATTCCATTGGCAAACTATCTCATTTACCTGCTCAAATTAATGGTAAATACACTTAATTTAAGAATTTTTTTGCTTATTTTTAGATCATTTTTCCAGCGCAGTAGGAGGGATCAGAGCAACCTTTATTTTTTTCCCCTAATTCTTTGTTTCCCCACAGAACTGAAGAAGCTTCTTGGATGGAAGGAGAAACGTCTTCTAGAAAACTTTCAAACTCAGCCTGTCTTCAGTTTCACCTTCATCACTGAGGAACATTGGGAAATGCTAACTGATTAAGCTAATCTAGCTAATGACCAATGCTATGTTCACTGAGTTCTGTTTGATTGAAGTAATTAGGTTTTTATTTCG
Organism: Cyprinodon tularosa; assembly: GCF_016077235.1. NCBI lineage: Eukaryota > Metazoa > Chordata > Actinopteri > Cyprinodontiformes > Cyprinodontidae > Cyprinodon > Cyprinodon tularosa. The sequence goes on from NW_024039080.1 coordinate 282,597, forward strand.
GGTGTCCAGCAGCAGAGATCCACACTTTTCAGTTTTTTTATCAGTAAAAATGTGAAAATAACTGGAGGTGAAAATGTGTTTCCTGCCACGTCTTTGCACCACTTTATGTCCGTCTTTCACTCAAACCAAATCCTGGCAGCCATATTGGATTTAAAGATACATGCAGCCTTCCACCCATCATGCACTGTTGGTTGGAAAGAATGTTCTAATAGTTTCTGATCTTATCCTGTAGAATGAAGTACCTTTAGGATGAGACGGTGTGACATCACTACACATTCCGTTACACCTAGATGGGATTAATACATATTTACACTGGAAAAACGATCTAGAAATAAGTGAAAATGTCTTAAATTAAGTGTATTTACCCTAAATTTGAGTAGGTAAATGAGATAGTTTGCCAATGGTATTAGTATTTTTACTCTTAAAATAAGATAATTAGATAAAACGCACTTGAAATAAAACAATCCAATTGTGTTTTCTTATTCTAAGAGTAAATTGTCTTGTTCCATTGGCAAGATATCTCTTTTACCTCCTCAATTCAAGAACAAATGCACTTATTTCAAGAAAAAATAACAAATCTAGATTTAGATATTTTTCCGTGTATTGCTGAGGGTCATTAGTGGCTGTTTGATTTCATCTTTAAAAAGGTTTTCCACTGATTGGTTCACTGAACATTCCTGTCATCAGATAATCCATCTACTGATCATCCTCTTCAAGTCTCACCTCTGCACCGTGGTCCAACAGCAGCTCCAGGCACCTCAGGTGTCCGAGAGCAGCGGCGGTGCGCAGGGGCGTCACCGGGACCCCCCAGCCGCTCGGGGCATCGATGCACCTCCTGTATTTTTCCTGAGCGAGGAGGTCAGAGAGCAGGGCGGCGTCGTCTGCGGTCACGGCGTTGTTCAAGGCCCGACCCTGCTCTCCGTCCTCGTCCTCCTCCTTGGGCTGCAGGAGGGAGAAGATTTTAGAAATGTCCATCAGACTCATGTTGACGGCCGGGTCCAGGGCCATGGAGGAACTTCAATCCAGGAGGGATCAGAAGCTCTTCATCTGCAAAGCCACATATTCTGTTGAGTCTCTCCTGGTGTGCAGCTTGTTTATGTTAGGATCTGTTTGGGTTGATCATCATCACAGATTATCCGCCGGCATCAAGTCTCTGTTAGCTCCGATGATGTTAAAGCTCCATCATATAGAAAGAAGCAGAGTTAGAGAGGTCCTTCTTCTACAGCTGCTATGAGGAGTAAAACTGTGTGTGAACAATGGGGGCCAGGGGCTCCTCTACAGTGGGGGGGGGGCACAGGAGGCTAATTTTAGGCCACACAGGGGGTCTGGCTACACTTCCATTCTGGGAGAGTGAAGGCTCAGGTTTATAATTAGAAAGGTGATAGAGCTATGATAGCAGAGCAGAACTCAGTCGTCCAGAATCAAAGCAAAATAAAGGCAGAAGTTCAGCAGGTGGACGACTTTAGACCAGACGATATTCAAAGGGGAATCGTTTGAATAGAAATCCGCCTTTCTGATGCCTTTCCTTGTTATTTTTATCTCCTGATTCCTGACTGAGGGACCGTCAGCTGTGAGGCTGTCAGGGGGTGGGGGGGGTCAGCTGCTCCTCCTCTCCCCCCATGTCTTCTCACTGCCTCATGTTTAGACAGGAGCCTCAGACTCATGCATTCCTTCAGCAGATGGCAGACTGTCAGGTTTCTGGCATTGTTCAAACACATGAAGGCGCAGTTCGCATTTATTGGACAGAAGAGGATGATGATGATGATGATGATGATGATGTGGAGACGGGCGTTTCTGTCAATGCTGGCTCAGGGAAACCTTTCCAGGAACAGAGCCTGATGGGTTCCAACAGAAAGGCCATTTATATCCTGGTATCACTTCCTTCAATGAAACAGAAATAGTTTAATCTCCTTTTACTAAAGATAAAAAGAATCTGCAATTTCCAGCCTGGTGGAGCTGCACATTTAGTCTCTGGTGTCTTTAGAGCTCTTGGTCTTTGGTTAGTAGTTGGATTTTTCTGGCAATGCAGCAATAAGAATAATTGTCTTGATGCCAAAAAGATCCCAACAGATTTTACTTTCACCAGTGGAGCAGTACGGCTATCGCCATAGTGTTCCGCTTGATTTATTCATATAAATAGCTTTATTATAATTCATGCAGGGAGTTTTACAGATTATATGGACACTGCAATGTAAGTAGAACAGGAAAGTAAAAAAAGATGAAAGAAAGAGGAGATAGAAGGGAGAAAACGATAAAACGTCTTCATTCTGCTTCATCAGCTGCAAAGAGATGGAAAAAGAACAGAACAACAAACAGACATGGTATAAGATATACAATAAAGTAACACCTTGATACTATCGCTGAAGTATAAGTAGTATTATTTAATCTGACATGTATACTGTGGCTGCTGGAGATCAGAATATGGGTTTAGTAGTTGGATTGTGACTGATTGTATGGAGTGGATCGGTGTCTTTATGCTGCAAGGAGCATCTAATGTAGAATAATAAGTGGAGGTGGACTAACAGGACAGTGATGGTCAGAAGGTTTGCTGAATAGCAGGTGATCAAATACTTATTTGCAGCAGTAACATGCAAATAAACGATTTAAAAAAATCTTAAATTGTGATTTCTGGAGTTTTTCTAATTATGTATCTTACAGATGACATGCTCCTAAGATAAAACAGGCCGGAACCTGCCACCATGTGGAAGAACCTGAAAAATAGCAGAGCATTCAAATAAATATTTTCTTCACTGGAAGATCTAAAACATGCTGCATCCATTTGTATTCAACCCCTGAACTGATGTTAGAGAAGAACCTCTGATCCAATTTAAATTCTATTCAGTTTATTTCTATAGCTCCAATTCACATCATGTCATCTCAGGTCACTTTCCAGTTCACCAGATCATCCAGTCAGATTGATTCAAAGTTTTCTATCTAAGGAAAACCAGCTGATTGCATCGACTCATTGACTCTTCAGCAATCCCTCACACTAAGGATGCTTGTAGCGACAGTGGAGAGGAAAAACTCCCTTTGAACAGGAAGAAACCTCCAGCAGAACCAGGCTCAGTGTGAGCGGCCATCTGCTGAGGCCCACTGGGGTTCAAGGAGACAGAAGCAGACATAGAAAAAGAAGCATAGATACAAAAGGCAACTGTCAACCAGCTCCACAGGCGGCCCCGTCCAGGAAACACACAGCCAGGCAGACGAGCTCCGAGCCAGCTCCCATGTCAGAGGATGAAGAGAGCACATCCAGTTAGTCACAGTCAGAGAAACAGGACTACACTGGAAAACAGGCCAAGCTCCAACATCTAGAAACAAAGGTGTTGATGGCAGCAGCACAGCTGATATTTCTCTCCAGGATGGAGTCACAGCCAAACAGGAACAGACCAGATGAAGCTACTATGAGGAAAAGCAGAGAGAGCAGAACGTTAGAGATTGAACTAACAGATTCTGCAGAGTGGGAGAATAGAGATAGAATGAAGCAGAATGATGAAAAAGGGGTCCCTATGTCCTCCAGCAGTCTAAGCCTATAGCAGCAGAACTATAGAGATAGATCAGGATAACCTGAGCCACTCTAACTAGAAGCTTTATCAAAAAGGAAAGTTTTAAGCCTAGCCTTAAAAGTAGACAGGGTGTCTGCCTCACGGACTAAAACTGGTAGTTGGTTCCACAGGAGAGGAGCCTGATAACTAAAAGACCTGCCTCCCATTCTACTTTTAGAAATTCTAGGAACCACTAGTAAACCTGCAGATTGAGAGCGAAGTGCTCTGTTAGGAACATCAGGAACAATCAGATCTCTGATAACAGATGGAGCTTGGCCATTTAAGGCTTTATATGTGAGAAGGAGGATTTTAAATTCTATTCTGGATTTAACAGGAAGCCAATGAAGAGAAGTAACCAAACACCTTAGATCCAAACACACAAAGCTCTTATATAAAGATTCGGTCAGACATTAATACACTATGAAGAAAAAAGTGTCAAAAACAGAAATATTTTGAGTACGTTGAGCGAGGGCTTCATACATACACAGATCATATAGATCAGAGTGAGGACATACATTTTAAGATCTACAAATATCTGTAGACATCAAATAAATAAACCAAACAATCTTCAGACCAACTTTTTTTTTTTTAGCAATTGGCATCTGAGGATTTAAAGGAATATTTAGTTAACCTTCTTATGGCCAAAATGAGTGTATATTTTTGTTTTTGTATTGATCTAAAATCAATTTAAAAACACGTTTTCATCTCCTTTAGATTAAAATATCAGAAAATATTATTACAATAAACAAACCAGAACAGGAACAAAGGGTTGGACAGAAGAACAGGTGTTCTGTTGTAAACCCTGATCTCCATTTATTCACTGGTTTGCCTAAAAAAAGAGAAGCCACCGTCCGCCATGTCCCCAACCCGGTACTATCAACAGGCACAGTTCTTCACAAACCACCAGGTGGCGGTAGAGGCGCACTGGAAGCAGGAAGTTTAAGAAGGGAGGAAAGGTGGTTTCTTCTAAATATAAATAGACTGGCTTGTTTTTCTCATTGTGCCTTTTACTCTATTTTTAAATAATAGACGGACATTTGAATTCAACACAAAAATTTAAAATCTGCAGAGTGAGAAAAAAATACTGCATTACATATAAAAATATATAAAGAAAGAAAATATGGCAAAAAATGTCATAATCAATAATAATAAAAGATTTAAATTCAGCAATGAATAAACAATAATAATTTATGCGCTCATTGATCCATTTTAATCTAATATTCAGCCGTAGACCATCCATCCATTTGTGCCTCATTCATCAATAAATGTGATCCTGAACCCCAGAAGCTCAGCAGAGGCAGAAAAAGCAGGAAGGAAAACCTGCAGGTGATGGAAGCAGCCCTGCAGCTGCATCTTGAGGCCTGCAGCTGCAGCTTCAAGCCTGCAGCCGCAGCTTCAAGCCTGCAGTCGCAGCTTCAGGCCTGCAGTCGCAGCTTCAGGCCTGCAGTCGCAGCTTAAGGCCTACAGCTGCATCTTGAGGCCTGCAGCTGCAGCTTCAAGCCTGCAGTCGCAGCTTCAGGCCTGCAGTCGCAGCTTAAGGCCTACAGCTGCATCTTGAGGCCTGCAGCTGCAGCTTGAAGCCTGCAGCCGCAGCTTCAAGCCTGCAGTCGCAGCTTCAGGCCTGCAGTCGCAGCTTCAGGCCTGCAGTCGCAGCTTCAGGCCTGCAGTCGCAGCTTCAGGCCTGCAGCCGCAGATTCAGCCCTGCAGCCGCAGCTTCAGGCCTGCAGCCGCAGCTTCAAGCCTGCAGTCGCAGCTTCAGGCCTGCAGCCGCAGCTTCAAGCCTGCAGTCGCAGCTTCAGGCCTGCAGCCGCAGATTCAGCCCTGCAGCCGCAGCTTCAACCTCAAGCCTGCAGCCGCAGATTCAGGCCTGCAACCGCAGCTTCAGCCCTGCAGCTGCAGCTTCATCCAGAGGAGAACAGAGACTGACCTCCTGAGGGGCTGCAAGTCAACAGGATGTCAACAGATGAGCGGCCATCTGTCTGTGGTTGAATACTTATTTGTGACCAGCAGGAGAGAAGCGGGGGGGACAAAGCAGTGCCATGCCCCACCCTCCGGTCCAGTGTCTGCAGGCTGGGCTGAGACAAACAGGCCTTTCCAGCCTTGAAACCTTTAATCTGTAGAAGACACAACTGCACTTTCAAACACTGAAGCACAGACTAAACACAAACTGCTCAGACTAAGTTAAGGTCAGATTAGTTTGTTAGTCAGACAGTTTTGATTGTTCTATTCTAAACATGAAAAATAAAAGCTGTTAATGTTCCTCTGCTGCAGGGTCAGACTCCTGTGGGGGAGTCAGTGCAGAGTCCCGGCCCTGGTTGGATTTGGGAGGAACTTCTTTGGTGGAAATATGCGGGTCACAGCAACCTGGGGTTGCCTTAGCAACCACTAAAGAACGTGGAGTTGCCCTGGCAACAGATGAAATGAGGGGTTACCCTGACAAAAACGCTACAGGAACTCATTTAACAAATCCTCGCTGTCCTTTTTCAGACAGATAGCTGCAGATATGACAGTATTAGCAGTGAAAGGAAGAGACGCCTTATTTTCAGAAACACAGACTAAGTCCATTCATGTGCCGATTCAGACCCAACAATGTTTACAAGTAATCACAAAGTATTCAAACCCTCTAACCCTCTCCTTCTCTCAACAAATGTGAATAGGTCATGTTAGGCCTTAAAGGGGTGCTTAGATGTGGAAAAAGATACATTTAGATTTAAAGGTAAAGTCCGGTCATATTTACAATACAAACTTCTGAAACCTACTTTAAATATGAAATTATTACATACTGCTCAATAAATGTTTTTAATTAAGAGGGTTTATACAGGAATGAGGAACTCTAATTTAATGCTCTTAGAAATAATTTTAGTCATAAATTACCCATGACTCTCATTATATATATAATCCACTGCAAAATCCTTTATTTTTCCTTAGCTTTTTCTCCGCCTCCAGCTTCTTATCCAAATATTCAGCTTTACGATCAACTGGAAGCAGTTCCACACAAATATATTGCGATATATCTGCTGAAATTATTGTTATAAATATAAAAAAAATATATATAAAAATAAAGCATTTTAAATGCCACTATAATCACTTTTAATGAATTGTAAAGCCAATTAAGACGTTAATTTAAAAAAATTATTGAAGGATTTTTAATTACCCTAATTCAGAGTAATTTTCATGTGAATGTGCTTTACTGGAGGCATCCATGTTTGTCAAAGAACACTACTGCCACCTACTGGTTAGTGACGTCACGGTGTGGTATCAGCTGTTGATCAAGTCCCAGTGCTGTATCTGGTGTTTGTCACAACGCGCTATTATCCAAGTCATCTGGAAAACATTCTTCTTCCAAATGTTGGCTACATATTACGGGTTTTTTCTCTGGCCAGAAGTTCGATGGCAAATCCTCCCTCTTCAAGTTGGCGATCCAACGACCAACCCGTCCGTGGAGGATCAGGAATCAGAAAGGTGGAATAACTCTTTGTTTTTCACTTTTCCCCGATGTATTCCAGCATCCAGCTGCCATGCACGTGGGCATTGTCAGTTTCACTATAGCTCTGGTGAATTTCAATGGTGAAGTCCTCTGGAAATCTTCAATAATTGTTGTTGATTGCAGATGTGTCTAGTAGTTCCCATTGATTTAGCTTGGAAAGCGGGGAGAATGGCGCTAGGCTTACCGCACCGTGACGTCACTGCTGGAAGATGGCAGGAAGGAGGGGCTACTATATTTGGGCAAAGATGGCCGCTCCCAGACTCAGTGATCGTGATGAAAATTATTTTACTGATTAATGCTAAATTCATTGAATCACCACTAATGTATTAGTTTTCGGTATAAATAATGATTATTCTTTGCTGACCGGATTTTTCCGTTAACAAATAATCTCAGCTGGAACTAAAACAATGCTTATATAAAATGAATTGTTATCTCTATTATAAATTTATGCTCTACCGTCACAAGAAACACATTGACCTTCATTTGTGGTTAAATGTGACAAAAACAAAGATGTTTTGTTCAGGCTGGAAGAAAAAACAGACAAAGTAGAAAACATCAAATTTATTTTTTGTTCACTGTATTAAAGTTAAACACGTTAACAGCTTTTTTCCTCTCATTTTCATCCCTTTAAACATAAAACAACTGTGTAGCTGTTTTTAGCTTTGAGATTAAAACAATGTACTTTTACTTTTTATTGGCACAAATACAAGACAGTCCCAGCATGCACTGCAAAAACCATTAGAACAAGATAATAAAAGGCAAACAACATTATTTGGACAAGTTCACTTTGGAAACTATTCAGAGGCTACTAATATACAATGGAAGTCATACAGTTATATTTATATAGTTACCGGATCAGAAAGGAGGACAGACACACAACTTATCACTATATCCAGAATTATCTGATAAAACAATTGACTAAAACAGAGAGTTTGCTGAAGCCGCCTGGAAGCTCAGAGCTTTTTATTTCAGTCATGTGGAGAAATAAACCTGGATGATCCATGATCAGTGGATGGGAGTACTTTGAACCCTCCAGAGAAGCTGAAGGTGTGAGAAGATCTACTCATCGGGCTTCCTCTTGGGCTTCTTTGGGTTGCGGGAGCGGCTCTTGGCCTTGCAGAGCGGACATATGGGAGCGTTGCGGTGAATCTGCTGGTGGCAGGACAGGCACGCCTGGAGAGAAGAAGTTTAACGCTTTATTCTGGGCTTATTAGAAGCTGCAGAAATATCAGTGACTTTTAAAGGTTTTATCTGTTAGAAAACACAGAGTTGGAAGGAAAACGACAGATTGCTTTTGTTTCTTAACTCAACAGGTCTAAAAAGTGTGGTGTGCATTTGTATTACCCCACGTCACTCGGATACCTCTAAATAAATACAATCACATTTAAAAGTCCCTTATTTAGTAACAGGATTGCTTGTGTAAAAGCTAGTCATCAAATAGACAGCGATTAAGGATTCCTCCAACTCTGAGTAACTGGATGATTAGAGGCCATTTGTCTCCCTTCCTGCTGACAGATTTATGCCTTTCAGAGCGTTTTATAAAGGCAGCAGAACAGAAAATACAGCAGCTTTACTGCTAAACTAAATTAGCCTTTCATTTAAGAACGGTGTCGATGCTAAAACACCTGAGCACCAAAGCCCCCCCCCCCCCATGCCTAGCTGTGATGACGTCTCCACGTTAATTGGTGACTGGATCAATAGTTCATTAACTCCTGCTTCAAAGAATCAGAGAAAGTCTTTCTAACCACAGAACCAGAAGCTCTTGGCATAGAACCAAAGAAAGCCTGGGTGGAATAAACAGTCTGAATTATACCTGGATTAAAATGTCCTCCATAACTTTTTAATTGTTAATGTCTAATAATGTTGTGTTAATGCTACTAAAAATGGGCTAAGAAAAATGTGTACTTAAGAACAGTTTTGCGACATGCCATTTTTTGGCCCCGATACCGATACCTGGCTGTGTAGTATTGGCCGATACCGATACTTGGCTCTGTAGTATTGGCCGATACCGATACTTGGCTCTGTAGTATTGGCCGATACCGATACCTGGCTGTGTAGTATTGGCCGATACCGATACCTGGCTCTGTAGTATTGGCCGATACCGATACCTGGCTGTGTAGTATTGGCCGATACCAGATAGCTGGCTGTGTAGTATTGGCCGATACCGATACCTGGCTGTGTAGTATTGGCCGATACCGATACCTGGCTGTGTAGTATTGGCCGATACCGATACCTGGCTGTGTAGTATTGGCCGATACCCATACCTGGCTCTGTAGTATTGGCCGATACCGATACCTGGCTGTGTATTATTGGCCGATACCAGATAGCTGGCTGTGTAGTATTGGCCGATACCGATACCTTGCTCTGTAGTATTGGCCGATACCGATACCTGGCTGTGTAGTATTGGCCAATACGATACCTGGCTGTGTAGTATTGGCCGATACCGATACCTGGCTGTGTAGTATTGGCCGATACCAGATACCTGGCTGTGTAGTATTGGCCGATACCAGATAGCTGGCTGTGTAGTATTGGCCGATACCGATACCTGGCTGTGTAGTATTGGCCGATACCGATACCTGGCTGTGTAGTATTGGCCGATACCGATACCTGGCTGTGTAGTATTGGCTGATACCCATACCTGGCTCTGTAGTATTGGCCGATACCGATACCTGGCTGTGTATTATTGGCCGATACCAGATAGCTGGCTGTGTAGTATTGGCCGATACCGATACCTTGCTCTGTAGTATTGGCCGATACCGATACTTGGCTCTGTAGTATCGGCCGATACCGATACCTGGCTGTGTAGTATTGGCCGATACCAGATAGCTGGCTGTGTAGTATTGGCCGATACCGATACCCGATACCTGGCTGTGTAGTATTGGCCGATACCGATATCTGGCTGTGTAGTATTGGCCGATACCGATACCCGATACCTGGCTGTGTAGTATTGGCCGATACCCGATACCTGGCTGTGTAGTATTGGCCGATACCAGATAGCTGGCTGTGTAGTATTGGCCGATACCGATACCAGATAGCTGGCTGTGTAGTATTGGCCGATACCGATACCTGGCTGTGTATTATTGGCCGATACCAGATAGCTGGCTGTGTAGTATTGGCCGATACCGATACCAGATACCTGGCTGTGTAGTATTGGCCGATACCGATACCAGATACCTGGCTGTGTAGTATTGGCCGATACCGATACCTTGCTCTGTAGTATTGCCGATACCGATACCTTGCTCTGTAGTATTGGCCGATACCGATACTTGGCTCTGTAGTATTGGCCGATACCGATACTTGGCTCTGTAGTATTGGCCGATACCGATACCTGGCTGTGTAGTATTGGCCGATACCAGATAGCTGGCTGTGTAGTATTGGCCGATACCGATACCCGATACCTGGCTGTGTAGTATTGGCCGATACCGATATCTGGCTGTGTAGTATTGGCCGATACCGATACCCGATACCTGGCTGTGTAGTATTGGCCGATACCCGATACCTGGCTGTGTAGTATTGGCCGATACCGATACCAGATAGCTGGCTGTGTAGTATTGGCCGATACCGATACCAGATAGCTGGCTGTGTAGTATTGGCCGATACCGATACCAGATAGCTGGCTGTGTAGTATTGGCCGATACCAGATACCTGGCTGTGTAGTATTGGCCGATACCGATACCAGATAGCTGGCTGTGTAGTATTGGCCGATACCGATACCAGATAGCTGGCTGTGTAGTATTGGCCAATACCAGATACCTGGCTGTGTAGTATTGGCCGATACCAGATACCTGGCTGTGTAGTATTGGCCGATACTGATGCCATTTTCAATCATTGAACGCAGCTACAACTCAAGCTGTACGACAAAACTGCAGGGTTTAAAAGTTCACGGGTTACGATGAATGTTCTCAACACTGTGCGACCCGACATTCTGATGCGATCTACCTGCTCACACTGTACGTCTAAAAACCACGTCAGACTCAGCGCTGAGAGATGGCGCCGGTTGCACTCTGGAAGAAGAACTCCCTTGTTTGCACATGCTCAGTGCTCGAGGTTCTGGTAAATCTGCTCGTAGCTCTGCTTCAACAGCAGGATTTACCCACCGACACCTCAGGAGGACTGACCGAATTCTGAAAATGTTTGATTTTCTCCTGACCTTACGATTCCTGATGGGGAGGTGGTTGTAAGAGGCTGACCGCCCCTCGTTACGCCGTTCATACTATACGTGGCAGGAGGCACTATCCGGGTGGGAGTCAGCGCAATCCAAGGAATTCTCACACGACTGGAGAATCAGCTTGAAAAGGGCAAAAAAAATATTGTGCAGTGTATGCCCGGCTTTACCTACTAGCAAGAGCCATAAAGGGCAAAGCCTATAAGAAACAGAACATTGTTTACGTACTGTGACCCCAGATTCTATTAACATAGACGTAGTCCTTTAAGCCCTCACTGGTTCCTAAATGGCTCAAGAAAATTAGCTATTTGGGAGCCGGCTGTCGGGTCTCACCATTATTTATACTGACCGGAGTGATGTGGGCCCCTCTGACAGAGTGGGACCCACACAGCAGGTGGGCATGGACTTTCAGTACTTGCACATGTGCGAAGGGGTAAATGTGAAGGGAGTGTTGGCCTAGTGGTTGGAGCAGTGCTCTGTGCTCTGAGAAGGTTACAAGTACCCGGTTTGATCCCCACAGCCTCCACTCTGGGTCCCTGAGCAAGACCCTTAGCCCCACACAGCTCCCTGGGCGCCTCACAATGGCAGTCCACTGTTCCCCAAGGGGAGGGGTTAAATGCAGAGGGAATTTCACCATTGTGGGACAATAAAGGGATTTACATACATTACATACAAACATCCAAATTTACCATATTAATCTTTCCCGCCCTCCTCCCGTAAAAGTCCCTTATTAGTGTATTAGGAGACTAGATATAAACAAAACATTGATCTCCAAATGGAACGTTGTAGTTTGCAAATGTTTGATAAGTGTTTATTTTAGATTTCTTGTCCACAAGTTTTAAAATATAATGATTCCTGGAGCTTGACTAGGGTAGGTGGAGGATGTCAACAACCTGACAGGTATGGCTGGGTTCCTTTTTTCCTAGTTTAGTTATTGCACAGGAGCAAAATATACCTCTGATCACTCAGTCCCATCATTATAAATACAGACATTACTTAACGTTACCAACAAATGCGCCAAAAACAAATAGCAAAAGACATAAATAACAAATAAAGGTGCCACAACTTTATAGAAAAGCATTTTTTTTTTTTTTACAGGGGGCATAATATAAATATTTGTAGTGAGAGAGATCGGGTTTAAACCTTGAACTGAATACTTCTACAGAGCACTACACCACTAAAACCATTCTCACCTTATTAAATGTAAATTAGTAATGTGATCAGTCTTTATACATTAACAGGATGCAATCGATTAATAAAATATCTGAAGATAAGCAGCAGAAAACCAGGAACTCTGAGCCAAGCAGCCCTGTGTTCACAGTAAGGCTAATACTTCAGCTGTTTCTTTAATTATCAAAAAGTGCTTTAATATCCTTCTCCTAACAATATTAGTATTGATGTTTCAGCCATGTTGACATTACAGCCATACTTCAGTTTTCTGTAGGTGGGGAACCATGTCTGCAGGGCCCTAAATCTGGTCAACTCTGCCTTTCAGTGGCTTCGTACGGTAAAAACACAATAAACAGTGTTTTAATTCATGTTTGGATGGAATACTTCATTGGTCTTCACTAATGCACCTCCTTGTCCAACATATTTTATTTATCTCTCTGCCTCCTACACCTGACAGTCATCTTCAGCTCCTAATCGAGCCTGAGAAGGAAATGAAATCAGTGGATTAAAGTGTAGTGGAGCAGGGACACATTTAAAAACAGCATGACAGCGAGTCATGAGAAGGAATGAAGACCTCTAAAAACTATGAAAAGAAACAAAAACAGCTTTTAGGTAAAACAGTAACCAAATACAGCTAAATAAATGTTTTACCACTAAAGAGAACATTCCTGCATCTTTTCAGGTTATCCTGAGCTATCTCTATAGTTCTGCTGCAATAGGCTTAGACTGCTGGAGGACATAGGGACCCCTTTTTCATCATTCTGCTTCATTCTATCTCTATTCTCCCACTCTGCAGAATCTGTTAGTTCAATCTCTAAAGTTCTCTCTAACGTGACTCCATCCTGGAGAGAAATATCAGCTGTGCTGCTGCCATCAACTAACCTGACTCTGCCAGATGGATTTGCTCCGCATATCCATCTGGAAACCTTCCGTTGAAGTAATTTTGGGAAGGGGCGAAAATACTGGTTAGCTGATTGGCCTATGTTGGTGACAGACGGGCCAAATAAACCAATCAGATCAACGAAGCATATGACGTACTAACAGAGCGACGACGAAGAGGAGCCAATTGATAGATCAAACTCTTGCTGAAACCAGTCGGGAGAAGAGCAAAAACATCTTTTCCTCTGAGAAAAGCCTCCAGAGCAGTGTTTTGCTCTTCTTTCAGTGAAGAAATACTCTGTAATTCCGATAAAACTTGCTCGATAGCCACGCTAACGCTAGTTTCATTGGCTGAAGCCGCCATGTTCTTTAGACTGAACTGTCGTGCTTCTCGTTGCGTCACACCTCAACCCGCCTCAAAGCCAACGCTGCTTGGACGTTCGTTTGGTGAACGGCTCCAAATTTTCTTCAACGGAGAGTCTCCAGACTGATTAGGGAGTGAAACCTTGAAAGCTCGCGAGATCAGGATGGTCTCACGAGGCTAGCCATTAACACCTTTGAGTATAAATGCTTTTCAGTGTTTAGTCCCGTTTCTCTCCTAGACATAGATATGAGCTCCACTTTTACTGAGACTCCCTGGACCTGCTCTCTTTCATCCCTTTGACATGAAAACTGGTCCAAAGCTTGTCTAACAGTTTCCTTCCTAGACAGAGTAGAGTTTACCGTTACCTTTTCTAACATATACCGCTTTCCCACTGGCCGAAAAAACAGTTGAAACTCGGGAACAATGGGCTTTAGTGTGACTGGGAACAGGTCACTGACGTATGTCTACCCGGGCCAAATGAATGAATGAAGTGTTTCGTGTTAAAATCTCCTGGGCTCTGATTGGCATGCTGTGGGAACACCAGAGCTGGGTTGACCCGCTAAATTACTTGACACTATTGAAGGCACCATATTGGGACGTCAACACACGGCGTCAGTCGTTTCTGATCTAACAAGCAGAGACAACTCTGTTAGCGTTGGATAAACATGGAGCAGCTCTGGTGGAGGAAGTCAGACAGATTACTTTCCTGATTTCTGTAGCACTGGTGGCACCATGAACTCCAAACCAGTGTAATGGAGTCGCCAGACACCAGGGGAACAGAGGCCACCAAGCTCCCAGTGAGGGGTTAGACTAGCTTTTTTAGCCAGTGGGAAGGGAGCCAGATGCTGATTGTTAGTGGGTCGACCATGCTTGGAGAACATGCGCTAACGTGCTATTTTCAGACGGGAAGAGGCTTTAGAACGTATTTATAGATCAATGCTTCTATGCAGTTTTTGTATGTCACCTTGAACCCCAGTCAGCCATGGCAGAAGGCCTTACGCACCGAGCCTGGTTCCGCTGAAGGTTTCTTCCTGTTAAGTTGCCAATATATAAATAAACTGAATCCAATCCATCATCCATACAATCTGATCCAAGCAGAGGACAGAGGCCAACACTGAGACACAGAATAAACCCACTTAGACCCACAGAAAAATCAATGGGTGTTGAAAGAAGAAGAGCAAGACTTGTTTGTCATTTGTTGGTTGAACTTCAGCAAGAATGAAGGCTGTTAATTATTCCCACCAGATGGCTGAACTCAACATCACACCTGTGACAACAAAGTGGCGTAATTTATGTTCTTATAGTCCTGCCTTACTGGTTTTTGCTGTTTGTTCTCAACATTAATAATTTATCTTACAAGGTGTCAGAAATAAGATGTGGGATGGATAAAGGCAAAAAAAAAAATCTTTGTATCAAGGTACCGAAATCTGCTGTTGGCCGATGATCAGAAAAAAAAACCTTTACCATTGTAGCGTTGTCTATCGCGGGTGTAAGTCACAGCTGACAGAACTTTGTAGGAGTTTGGCAGCTGAGTTTACTATAAGTTCGACTCGTCAAAGGTAAAATTTGTGCCATTTTGTGCTGAAAGCCCTAAAAACAAAAGGTGACGACGTATTTGGATAAAGACCTTACGGCGGCCGACTGAGTTTCAAACATGTTTGATTTTCTCCCGACCTTAAGATTCCTGATGGGGAGGTGGTCGTTAGAGGCTGATCGCCCCCCTTTACCCCAGTACAGCTACACCACGCACCATCAGGCTGAAAGTTTGCCTGGAAAAATCCACTCGAAAAAGGTATTAATAAAAAAAACAAAAAGTGTCTGCCCAGTTTTCGCAGGAATCTGAGAAACTTTAACTGATGAGGTAATAGAGCTAAACGTAGCAGAATAAGAGTTTAAAAACTTTGCAAAAATTGTAGCATTTGACCCAAATTCAATATAATGTTTGTTATATTGAGCTAATCTGAAGCAGGTTTACTAATAACTGCACATAAGCTGCTCTTTGTTCAGTAGATAGCGTTAGCTACAACTATCTAACATGCTATATAGAGTTTGGTACCAACAGTGCTACATTAGCTAAGCTGAGGAAATACCAGGGCCATTTCTCACCATGTTTACTTACGGTATGTGTTCTCGTGTCCCGTGATGGGAGTAACAGCGTTACCTTTTCTAGTAAGGAATAATCTAACTGATTACTTTGACTGTAACTAGAACGCAGTTACCATTGCTGACACCACGTTACTGCACATTACTCAGGTCGCACAACCAACCTTTTTTTCATGCGCGCCTTGTCATGAGCGAGGGGAGGATGGAGATTGGCTGATATGGGTTTTAACGTACAGCACACACAGAGAGATGGAGAGTGAGGAGGACTCCAGCAGCAAAACAGCGTTTTCCAAATGGAAATACCGGTGTTACGTCGAGCTGCGTTTCCCCATCACATAAGGTTTCCCCTGCATCTCCAAAAAGCGCAGGCGGCACGATTCACCGCGCAAGCGACCGGAAACGCGCATGCTAGCTAAAGGCGCGTAACAGCCGCCCTGTGCTCGCTCCACTGGGGAACTACGGAGAGCGAGAACGATCAAATGTTAGCCTGGATGGATGGATGGATGGATGGATGGATGGATGGATGGATGGATGGATGGATGGATGGATGGATGGATGGATGGATGGATGGATGGATGGATGGATGGATGGATGGATGGAGAAAAAAAAAGAAAGACCTTCTAAGCATCTTTCCAACAGAAAGTATTAACACTAAAGTAGAATCTTGCACGGATCAAGTCTGCAGAAATCTTTTGTTTCTTAGTAATTTTTGGGCCTTTATGAAGATGTAACCAGATTGAGCTGCAGAGCTGCTGCAGCTTCTGCTGAAGTAAGAAATCCAAAGAGATTTTATTTTCTGCTAATCTCTTTATCAATAAAATAAAAAAATCTGTTGATAGATTTGCATCTGGGCTTTGTGAACGAGTATTAGGGCCATGCTAGAGATGTTGTTTTTCTTCCATATTGAGAAAAAAGTCCTAAAATTAATAAAGTAATAAAATCACAAGAATAAAGTTGTATTTCATGACAACTCTTCCAAGAATCTCTTTCTTCCCTAAAATGAGGAATGTGGAGCATCATGTCAAGTTCTACTTTAGCATCGGTTTGACAAATCAGGAAATCTTTTAGCAGCAGCATCAAACTGGGCAGGATGTCAAAGTGGACTCTGGTTGCTGATTGGTGGAGCTGGTCGGCCATCATCTGCTGGGCGGAGCTCCAAGCTTTGTTTCTGAAACGGGTTGTTATATGATGACTTTATTCTCGTAATGTTACGACTTTATTCTCAAAATTTAAAAAAATCTCTAGCTTGGCCCTAATTTTTGTTGTTTTTATATATATATATATATATATATATATATATATATATATATATATATATATATATATAAATTAATAATATTAAGAGAATAAAGTCGGAGCTGTATCAGAATAAATTTATAACATTATGAGAATAACGTTGTGATATTACAAGAATAAAGTTGTAACATTATGAGAAAAAATTTTAATTTTATGACAACTCTTCCAAGAATCCCCGTCTTCCTTAAAATGAGGAATGTTGAGGATCTTGTGAAGTAATACTTTGTTTCACAAATAAGGAAATATTAAGTCTTTTAGCATAAATTTATCATCAGAACGTCTGAGACTAAGCAGACTGATGGTGGAGCTGATCGGCCGTCAGCAGGTTGTTGTTTGATGACTTCATTCTCATAATTTTACAACTTTATTCTTGTATTTTCATTACTTTATTCTCCTAATGTTACATTATTTTCACTTTATTCTCATATTTTTAAAAGATCAACTCCAGCCTGGCTCCGATACACCTTGGTAGGGCTGCGTATGGTTCTATCTTTTGAATATTTAAATAGCAGCTGCTTCTTTATTCATCAGGAAAACCGTTAAATAAAAGACGAAGACTGAGATTCAGCTTCATTGACGCTGCCCTCTGCCTTCACCCAAAGCAGCTAAATGAGGAACGGAAGAGACGATGAGCCCGGTGTGGTTTGTGCGCCACTAGAAAGTGGCGATCCACAGACTTCCTTAATCTCCTTTGCATCCGTTTTGAATGGAAATACCTTCATGGGTGGCGGCTGCTGCCTGAAGGTGGCCGTCTGCCGGGCGTCTTGCTTCCTGGACACCTGAAGCTGCTGTGCCGCCGCCGCCGCCGCAGCTAGTGACTCTGGGATGGCGGGCTCATGTGGCTCCTTCTGCCACTCTGCCTTCTGCTTCTCAAAGTAACTGTTCAAAGCAGGATGGGAAGAAAAAGGAAATAAAGCTGGTAAACAGATCGCATTTAGACCTCATAACTCACACAGCAGCTGACACTGAACTGTCCACAGCCACTTTTCTAAACCCAGCAAAATTACAGTTGTGACACAATTTTCTTTAATGCAAGTCTGATCAAATGCTTCAAGTAATTAAAAGACTGTTTGTAAGCATACAAGTGTGTGTGTGTGTGTGTGTGTGTGTGTGTGTGTGTGTGTGTGTGTGTGTGTGTGTGTGTGTGTGTGTGTGTGTGTGTGTGTGTGGGCAGGGGAGGGCTGGGAAAGAAATGTGGCCTTGGACTTTATGCATGACTGGCCCTTTTTCAAAGACAAAAAAACGTGATATCCCCTTTCATTACCCTCTCTGGTTTCTCTCAAAATAGGAGCGGGGTAGAGTGAGATCTTTGAGCATTCACAGAGTAAATTTGATGTGTTACATTTCCTGTGAACATGGCTGACCTCTGTGCCAAGCATGTTGGCCTTTTCAGCAGCCGCAGGCGTTCAGTGGGTTTCTGATACGCAGATTCTGGACTGCGTTACCTTTCCTTCAGGTCACCGTCGCAAAAACATCTTACACTGCAAAAATCTAGACATTTTTCTTAAATTAGGCGCATTTTTCCTTGAATTTAGGAGGTAAGTGAAATACTTTGCCAATGGAATGAGACAATTTACATTTAAAATAAGAAAAAAAACAACAGCGGCCTCTTATTTCAAGTGCTTAATATCTGATTATCTTATTTTAAGGCTAAACATACCAATTCTATTTGCAGATCATCTTATTTATCCACCCAAATTAACTGTAAATAAACTTATTTTGAGATTTCTTTACTACTTTTTGCAGTGTAGCTATGATGCTTGAATACACCCAGCAAACTGTTGGGGATGTGATCAGATTTATTTTCCTTTAAAACATCTTGTCACAGTTTTACTAATAATAATAAAAAAATGTAGAAATGATTGTTTTAACGTCTCCTTCCTTCTCTATAAATCTGACACTCTGCTGTGATGACGAGTTGCACATAAGAACCAGAGGAGAACATAAGCTGCTGCTTTCGTAGTGTCTTTTACGGCCGGCTGAGCGTCGAGGGTTGGGGGGGTGGGGGGGTGTCATCCGGACGGGAAGGAGAGACAACAACCAGCTGGCCAGCAATGAACTCATCATTGGAGCCTTCTGGCAACACAGGGCCAGAGTAGAGAGGCGAGCAACAATGCTGTCAGCACGCAGAGCGGCTCTACATCACAGCCATTATCCCCCCCCCTCCTAAACTCAAAGGTCCTGACTCCCCAGGACGGTCAATTTGCCTTTTTAATACAATCGTTACACATAAAACAGCCTTTTGGTTAATATGATGGAGGAGAGAAATCTTTTTGAGGCTGAATAAAGAACGTGGCCTTTGGTGCAAATTAACACACCCGCTATAAATAAACTCCATGGTACGCAGCCACTGATAGTTCAGCTAATTCCTGTTAGAGCAAAACATGGACGACCCATATTAAACAACAGCCAACGTCTGGGTGTAGACGGGATACTGGAAGGTCCCCCGTCCAAAAGGAAAAATAACTTTGGAGAAGTTTAACTTCTATATTCCTGCTCCATTAACTATGATTTGCGGTGGAAAATTGAACAATCATCTGCTGTTGATGGATGTCAGCCGGCTGGAAGCCTGCTTGTCAGACCACCCTGATGTACCTCCAATTTTCTGGATGACACAGATTTTTGTGAAGCCTGAAATGGTTTCATTCGTCACCATCATTCTGGCACTTTCTACAGCTGGACACGTTTAGGATGAAAAAACAGCTTCAGCTGATGTGCATATCTGGAAAACAAGCCCACAGTCCAGCTGATCGGAAATTAAAAAATATTTGGTCTCATGTTTAAAGTTTTAAAGGTTCATCTAAATTACAGAAAGAAATGTTTCCAGGAGAATAAAACTTTAGACTTCTATACTTATTTTGAAAAGCAAAGGAATTAATCTAAAGCTTAGAAAATAAACTTTAACACAGGAATATTATCATTAATCACTAAATGAAAGTGAGTTTTTTTGGAGCAGCAGTTACACAAAGCATCAAACTTCTGTTCCTAAAGAATCCAGATATTCTCCATGGCCTCTAGGCGTTAGTGTGAAAAGCACGGCTGCAAAAAAAATAAGACCCGCGTTGATCAAAGGGCGGGGGAAACTACCAATCGGCTTCTTTGCCCTTGACATTTGAGCAACGTGTTCTCAAGATGTTATCCACCAAAAAAATCCTCTCCAAAAAAGGAGCTCCTACTTCCTCTAACCAACAGCGATCCATCATCTCAGCTCCTCTGACAACTCCAGGCGCAAAAACATTCATTAGGAATATCTTCCTGCTGAAACTTGTGGCGTCCGTGATCTCGCAAGACAGTCTGTGAAGCAACTGTACTACGATACAGTAACACAGCCGCCATGATCTGTAACTCTGGTGGCATCTCATCAGTCTGGCCGACACCACATCAACCGAATTCCTCCCGGGTTACAGTATTAAAATTAAAAAGCCACCGGACTGGTCGAGTCAGGCGACTTGAAAGCTGTTTGCGGAAAGCAAAAAGAGACGGAGTCACAACTTTTCATACACACCCAGGGTTTAATTATTGTTTGGTGCTCTGCTCTAAAACATCAACGTCGATTTTTTAATCACCCTGGGAGTGCCGTTTGTTTCACAGCAATAAAACGAAAAGGAAGAAATTCCCAGAAAATGTTAGTTAACGCGTCCAGCCAACCGCAGGCTGGATGCCTTTAAATGAGGTTAAAAACCTGAAATAACCTGAAGAAAAAAAAACAACCTTCTTGCTCTGCTGTGTCAGATAAAATAATGTTCAATAATCATTTCATTAGGTGGCATCGCTGGAGGAATTGGTCGTTTTAATGATAATGAGATATTTTACTGAGAGAAACAGGAGAAAACTTTGATTATTTCTCTGGTATCTTAAAGTAAAAGTCCGGTCAGCGAGGAATAACCAAAGGATCATTATTCAGTAAATAAATAATTGTTGTTGATTGCAGATGTGTCTACTGTATTTTCGCGACTATAAGGCACATATAAACGTCTTTTCTTTCCCCCTCAAAATGTGCGGTGCGCCCTATGTGTGTTGTTACTGCGGATGTTGTTGAGACCGCCATGAGAACGTTAAAGGGGGAAGTGTGGGCGTGGATTGGCTGGCACGCAAATGGACAGAACCTATGGTGATTTTTAAGAGAAAGACTTTGCCTAAAGAGACTTTTCCAGCTGGAGTCGTTATTAAGGCAAATGAAAAGGGCTGGATGGATGAGGAGATGATGAAAGAGTGGCTGAGGGAGGTGTAAGTAAGGAGACCAGGTGGTTTTTTTCCACGCATCACCATCGCTGTTAATCTGTGACTCCATGCGTGCTAATCTCACAGCTGATGTGAAAAACATGGTGAAACAAAATGAACGCTGTGCTCGCTGTTATTCAACCGCTCAGCATCGGTGTGAACCGGCCGTTCAAAGTAAGGCTGCTAGCGGCGTGGGAGCGATGGATGACAGACAGAGACCACAGTTTCACGAAAATTGGAAGGCAGCGCCGGGCAAGTTACGCCACAGTTTGCGGATGGATTGTTGATGCTTGGACTAACGTGTCTGCTGGCTCTGTTGTTCAAGCTTTTGCAAAGCCGGCATCATTTCCGAGAAGCCGCATGGCATGGAAAGTGACTCTGACAGCGAAGAAGGGGAAATTGGCATGTCTGATTTAGCGCAGCTGTTTAATTCAGAAACAGAGGATGATGACTTTGATGGGTTTGATTAATACTTTGTAATAAATACTTGAATAAAGCACAATCATACTCAGTTTTGCTCCCGCTCTATTTTAAATATGCAGTAGAGGTATTTAAACGTAGTAGAGGATACGTACCTGCATATAAAACGTGTGTGTTAAATACAGTAATGGCACACATAACTGAGACTACGCCTTTTAGTACAGTGCGCCTTATGGTCGTGAAAATACGGTACTAGTTCCCATTGATTTAACTTGTAAAGCGGGGAGAATGGCGCTAGGCTTACCGCTCCGTGACGTCACTGCTGGAAGATGGCAGGAGGGAGGGGCTACTATATTTGGGGGAAAAATGGCCGCTCCCAGATTCAGTGATCGCGATGAAAATAATTATTTTAATTTTTTTATTGATTGACACTAAATTCATTAAATCACTACAAATGTATAAATAATGATCCATTGATTATTCCTGCTGACTGAACTTTTCCTTTAAAACTACTTCTTCTCCACTGACCAAAACTAACATAGCAAAGCCGCTTTTAGCGTTCGGACTTTATTTAGCGACGCCGCATTTGCCCCAAAAACTATTCTGTTCTGGAAACTCTAGATGAGGCTTGTAATAAGCGAGATTACATGTCCTAGTCTGAGAAATACCATGACAACGTTAATAGCTGCAAGCTTGGAGTAATGGGCTCAGCTGTGATGCACATCAAAATGCCATCCATCGCTGCCAATATTCAACGTGCCTTGATGCTAAAATAAACCCTGTAAAGGATTACCATTCACCTACTGTGTTTCAGCTGGAAGTCTCTCCTTATATATATATATATATATAAATATAAAGGATTTTACCAGAATAAAGTTGTTATTTTAAACATTAAAACAACAGAAGATAAAAACTTGCCAACGTCTTCCATTCCATTGAACTTTTTTTTAGGTTTTTTTTTACATCACAACCACAAATGTTTGAGTTATTTAAAGATTTCTTTCTGCTGGAGTTAAAATGCTGTGTACGTTAAGGTGTTGGGAAGATATAAATGGTTCGTTTTTGTTTTGTAAAACTGCGGCTGCTCTGTGAGGGCTGTAGTTTGGTCAATGAACATTAAGTAGTTTACTAAGCAGCATTAGGCCACAGCAGACGGGTCAAGGAAAAAGTTATGAAATATTTTAACACTGGGACTCCCAGATTTCTGATCCTACTGGAACTCCCACTGGCCGTCAGTTTGACGGGCCACATTTATCCAAACGAAACACATTAGTGGTGATGTCATCAACTGAGATGGTTCTAGTGTGCGATATAAACCCATAGTGGATATGTGAACCTGAAAACAGGTCTAGAATAGATTTTTCAAAGGCTGTATTGTACTGGTTCATCAGTAGGGCTCGGTGCGGTTCAGTTCTGGCCCAGTTCTCAGATAATAAACAGCGCCTGAGCAGACCGTCTCATCTCCTTACAGTCAGCCTCCGTAATCAGAAAATTTCAGACATTCCTAAAAGTCAGAAAAGAAATCAGGGTAACAGGAATTCATGTTTAACCGGGAAATCCTCTCCTGAAAATAGATATTAAACTATGATAGTTTTAAATTTAGCCCTGAAATTGATTAAAGCCTTAGAAGACACACATAAAGGGAACATTATAGCAACACTTGACCTCTTCAAATTAAACACAAAGAGCTGCTTTATCTGAGCAGCACAAATAGAGTCTACAGCTGCTTGTAGGAAGGTTGTGAAGGTTTTCAAATATAAAAAACAAAAAGGAAAACGGTGTAATCATTCACAGCCATCCCCGTAGCTATCACATTGTTTTTCATGATTTTGGAATAACTAAAGAGCGATTCCCACTGGCTGCTGCTTTATCTTTAATCCTTCTGGCTACAAATAAAATCCTTTAACAGGATGTTTTTCTAAATTAGTCTGTTTATTGTAGGGTTGGACAATATAAAGATAATCTAATATCATGACATATTTGGGCTATAATAGCATACACTATATATACCACAATACGGTTAAATGACCTTCAAAAACAATAGAATGCTTAAACTTGCACTGATAAACTCATTCAAACGTTTTGTTTCATATTTAAAATATTTTATTTTATCCAGCTCAAAGCTTTCGGCTACATTCTGTCTTTGGTTGTCAGAATTCGACCTTTAACAAGATCCCAGCATCCGAACAGGACATAAAGCAACATTAGTGAATAATACATTACTATATTAGCTGATGATTATTTCATTAATCAATTAATCTGATCGTTTCAGTACTAAAATGAACCCTTTAGATTAAGAACAGGATGTCAGCAAAGTTTATGTACATGTTAAAGTGGATAAAAGACTTGATAAAAACTTTCTGAAGGAATACATGAAACTACATGAAACTGTAA
The DNA here is from genome assembly GCF_016077235.1 of Cyprinodon tularosa. Taxonomy (NCBI): domain Eukaryota; kingdom Metazoa; phylum Chordata; class Actinopteri; order Cyprinodontiformes; family Cyprinodontidae; genus Cyprinodon; species Cyprinodon tularosa. The sequence goes on from NW_024039080.1 coordinate 306,638, forward strand.
ACGTGTGTCGTGAATTGGTGCTATATAAATAAACTAGGGCTGCAACTAATGATTATTTTGATTAAACTGTCAATTATTTTTTTCAATTAGTTAATTAATAATTGGATAGCCAAAGATTCCTTACAGAAGACTTTTCATGAAATGAAACCAGGAAAAACGTAAACTTTTCATCTTGAGGAGTTCTGGATTAGAGAGCAGACTAAAAATTTTTTTTTTATCTTAAATGCAAAATGTTTATATTTTTTTTTTATTTTGTTATAATCCCTGCTCCAATTGAGCCGCTGTCATCTAAAGGCCATCTTTAGACCAGAGGTCACGGATTAGCGGACCGCGGTGCGGATCCGGACCCAACCTGATTCAAAACATTTATAAATTACTGCATGTTGTCTGACGACAGTGTCTAACTTCCCTTGCGCCTCTTCTCCTGTTAATACGGTAAAGCCCTGGGGAGCGTCCGGCTCCAGGCTGCACGTGATCCAAATGAGCCAATGAGCTGTCAGTCTGGGTTGCTGCTGCTGCTACTTTTAGACACAGCAGGCAAACCTGTGGCAAGCCGGGCGATGGGAAAGAAGGAGAAGACCATGAGAAAAAGAGAGCAGAGAAAGTGTGGACTGCTGGAAGAACTGCGGTGAACTGGTGAAAGAAAAGTGAAATGGCGTGCTCAAAGATGACCCTGCACATTTAGAGGATGTTTGGCTCAACCTGCTGCTGTGAAGCAGGATTCTCCACCATGAACAGAATCAACAATAAATCTGGATCCAGGCTCAAAATGAGCTCCTTGATATATGCTTGAGAATGGCTTAGTCTCCGGTTAAACCCAGGTTTAAAGCCTTGCAGGGCAGCCTAAAGCCCACTGCCAACATTAAGACAGAAAAAAGAAAGAAAATAACAAACCATCAGTTCAGGTGTTTGAGAAAATATGGGAATCAGGAAATTATCTATAAACCAAACTGAACGATTGTTGTTCTCTACTTGAAAAAAGACTTTAGACTTTAAAATGGAAAAAATGTCTATTTTTTTATATTTTTTTATTTAAAAATTAAATGTATAACAGATTGATTAAAACATTATTTTATTTCAGTGTTAAATTCTGTTTAAAGTAACAGCTTATAATTAAAAATGTCTGTTTCTGAGGTAAAAGGTTGTTCTGCTAATTAGTGGATGGGTGTTATTTACAACGGTACACCTTATTTTTTTTATATTTGTATTTTTTTAAATGATGGATCACTTCACATAATTACAAACATGCTCTTATTTATGTTTATCAGAAAACAGAATAAGGTTTGCAGTCATAATGTGAATAAATATGGAAAGGTTTGCTAATATTTAACCGGTTATTCTTTATTTTGTAAATGTGAGCAGAGCAGGTGGCATTTCTGCAGTGTTGTGTTCAGCGCGTTCAGATACTTACTCCAGAGAGAGCTTCTCCTCCTCTTCGTTCAAGTTTGGGAGTCTGTGCAGACCTAGAGTCATCCTGAGTGCATCGACGTGCTCCTTTAGAGGCTTGTACTCATCATGGAGACGGCGAGTTGTTTCAAGCAGTTTATTCAGGTCGTTCTCAGACTGCTTTATGGTGCTTTCCATCTAAAATCACAGCTCAATGTTAATACAGACATTTCAGCTCACGAAATTTAGAAACAGTTTAGTTCAGACCGAGGAAAAATTTTTATAAATGATATAGTAAAAGCCAGATAAGAGTCTTTTGACTGACATCGAATGATTATTTAAAAACAATTAATACGTTTTTGTCTGTCCAAGTTTAATTGAAAAATACCTGCATATATTCTTAGTTGTGCAAAGTGCATTTAGGACATTTGATGAACTCACCACATTAATATCTGCATGGATGAGGCGCAGCTCTTCAACATGGGCCATTTTCTCTTGCAGAAGGAGATCCATTTCTTGTTTGTATTCTTTTAAATGCTTCTCCTCAGACTCCAGAGCCTCAAACTCCATCTTTAAACGAGACTTGATCTTCTGCATCTGGAGAGTCTTGTTTCTGCAAGCCAATTGCAAAGACTTTCATTTTATTTCGATTGTTTTAAAAGCTGTCAGGATAAAATGTAAGTGTCCTTTCACACTGGAAACAATTTAGTGGGAGAGAAAAAAAAAAATCCCATAGATTCATGATCCATCAAATCAGTTCATATATTATTGTAAGGGCTGTAAAAACTACACAAACCTGTTCCCAAAGAACACACTGCTAATAAATAAGCAGCCATCCCTCCCTACTAAGCTATGGGACGCCGTTTGTAAAGCTAAAGGGGAAAACAGTTTTTTTTTTTACATTGGGCCCTTGATTTTACGAGAAATTAGGAGATTTCACAAGTAACGTCTTCCTATGGGCAACGACTTGAAGGCACAAAATAAACTGTTCATCATTTATTCTTTATGGTACGCCAGCATTCAGAACATGGAGGCCAATCACTGTCCCCCAGACATCCGCCATTATATTTTTATTTATAATATAATCAATTATGAATTTTTTATAATTTTTAAAAACAAAGCGGCGTGTGTGTGACGTCATCAGCATGCGCCGGCTACCATTCATTCATCCTGTCTGCTGAACTGCTGCTAGTTTTCCTCACATGCCTGGAAGATGTCTAGTGCTGCTACCACAGATGATCTCGCTCTCCAGATGAACGATTCAGATGAGCTAGAATGAATAGAAGGGGCAGAGCGTAGCCGCCTGTGGCCCGGGCTGCCTCTAACAACTCCAGTCCGCCGCGCGGATGATGTCATACACACTCCGCTTTGTTTTAAAAAGATATAAATATAAAAAAAATATAACTGCGGATGTCTGGGATGTCTATAACTGCGTTATATAATATAATATAACGGAACGGAATATCTTCAGAACGGCTCCAAATGACACAAAACTCAGATGGGAGAGTAGAACATGATGGAATAACGGAAAATCAAGGAGCCAATGGAAAAAAAAACGGTGTTCCCCTTTAAGCTATCAAAAATTAGTAGAAATATTTATCGTTATTTAGCGTGTTTTAAGATAAAAATAAGGAGGGTTTTTTTGTCATTAATTTATTTATAAAAATCTTACTTTGTTAAATAAATATTTAGTTTGCAAATTTAAAAATGCTATTTTTTTATGCATTTAATTATTTAGATAGGAAAATATTTAGTTTAATTAGCCATTTAAATATTTAGCCAACTAAATATTTAGCTTACTTAGCTATTTATATTTAAATAGCTTGGAGCTAGCTAAATATTTAGTTAGTTAAATATTTTATTTTGAGCTTATTATTTTTTTTTAAACTAAATATTTAATTTATGAACTAAATATTTAGCTCCAAAACCATTTATTTAACAAAGTAAGATTATTATAAATAAATGAAAGAGTGAAAAAATGACTTTATTTTTCTCGCTAAATCAGCAGAAATATTGCTCCTAATTTTGGACTGCTTAGCTTCACAAACGGCTAAGCTAAGCTAAGCTAATGCAGCTTAGTAGAAACATCTGCATTTGTTGACACATCTGGGATTGTCGTTCACCACCCAGAAAGCGCTTTAAATGACGCCAGCATTCTGTGTTTGTTAGTTTGTTGCATAATTAGCTTTAGCAGCGGGATAATGATGGTTAAAGCAGCTAAAAGCAGCTAAAGGCAGTGATTGAGAGCAGAGCAGCTTCTGCTGCTGAGGATGGAAACAAAGCGAAGCCAGGGGGAGGGGCTAAAGCTAGCTAACAGCAGCTAACTTAACGTCTAGAAACAGCAGCTGGAAAACATTCAGAAGCTCCATCCGAGCTTTACCGTATTTCCAAGATATTCTCCAGTTTGCACATTATTTCCTGTTCGTCCGCCATGGTTTTTTATTGGCCGTTATCCAGCTGGCCGCCCGCTCCGTTATCCAGCCAAGGCCCCGCTGCTCTCCTGCTAATAGAAAAAAACACAATAACCAGCGCGAGCGCGCTCGGGTGCACGCGCGCGTAAAGTGAAACCATGGCAACTCAAATGTGAGAATAGAAGCACGAGCTGCTGTAGCTCTGAGTTTATTACTGCCACCAGAAAATTCACTGGAGGTTTAAAATACACGAAGTAATCTGGAAAGTTTTATTTCTGATGTTTTTCTCTGTATTCAGGCTCTTAAAAAACAAAAAAATAACAAACTTTAATAAATAGTGCAGCTTTTTATGGAGGCCGGTTTCTGCCACTGTGAAAAAAAAGAAAATTATCTCATTATAATGAGATACTATCTCATTTTTTTTGACTAAAAAATATTATATTAATATTTTGAGTTATAAAATTACTACTATAATGAGATACTATCTCATTATAATGAGATGCTATTTCATTATAATAAAGTATATAAAGTAACTCAAAGTTAGTTTACTATCTCAAAATAATGACATACTATAATTATTTTATACTATTTTGAGATAGTATCGCATTATAATGAGATAAATTATTATTTTTTTTTTACAGAGTGGCAGAAACAGGCTTCCATAGATTTTATGAAGCAAATGTGTGTTTTCATTCCGCTTCACATGAGCGAATATTGCTGACAGGGCAGAGGATTAATGTAGTCCTAATATCTAGGTCAACAATAAAGTAAAGTTTATTTTAGGGCATACAGGGACACACATCCTGCAGAAAGGGCTGCTCTGGTAAGATGAGACCAAAATTTCACTTATGGATATTAACAATTATTATGTATAGAGAATAAAACTGCATTACTCTGGATTCTCATGTTTTTGGCACACTGACATATTGCAGGGTAAATAGACATTTAACTCATCATCTCAGCATCTTATTTGAGCTTCAGATATTTTAAAAAGACAATTTTGCCGTTACAGGTAATAACAGTCTCTACCACAGGCCTGAAAAATACCTAGAGCTGGGAGTGAGAAGTTCACACCACACTGGTCAAATCTATGTGAAAAAGAAACTTATTCTGCACGAGGAAATGCTTCACCAGCAGATCCAAATAGAAATGCATGGAATATTTATGGGAATAATCTTTTATACACATTTTAACTTATGATTCTGTTGGAATGAAAACCACCAAAACGTACAAAATATGTACTTGAATTTCTATTACAATCCATAGAACCAGGAGAGATGTAATTATAGGCTAATGCTTTGCAAAAGTCTTGGTCAGACTGTATATATGTATGATCAGCAATTAGGATTAGGATTACAGAGTTTTATTTTTCAAGTTTCATAAACAATATTGCTAATCCCACTAAGTTTTGCTGATACAGCGGTATAAAAGATAAGATAAGCCGAGATTAAAAAATTCAACATTTTCTCTTGACTTAAAATCTTTTAAGGAAAAACAACATTGCTGTTTATAGAGTTTCAGTGCAAATAAAGTGCAGGGAAGCTGCAATAAAGCATGGTACTTTATCAGAGTTAGGAAAAGTAGCTGATGCAGAGTCTAAAAATGTACAAGTGTAATAAAATAACGCAACATGAAATAACATGTGTCCTTTCACTATTTTAATGAAGTTGTGCAAAAAGTAGCAGAGAAGTGACCAGTTTTTTGGGGGGAGTAGATGCAGTTACAGAGCAGCTCTACTAGGAGCTCTCCAGTTCTGAAACGGTGTCAATAATGAGGTGGGAGAAACTATAGAAGATACATTTTTTACTACAGCCTCAAGCCTCCTGCAAGGATTCAAGGGACATCATGGGACAGAACTCATTCCTAATCAGATTATCACTTATTTACTCTAAATTGTCGATAAACTGCAGGTAGATAAAACCATGAAAACCAATGCACAAAACATGTGACACTTTAAATAAAGCTAAGAATAAATAAACTTGAGCTGAACGTGAATCTAGTTAGAAATTAGACTCAACTGTAATCTCAACTGTAGCCTGATTGGCTCCCTGCCTTCTCTTGTGTGATTGGCTGTCTCAGCTGTCACTCATGAGAAGCTCGGGTTTGCGTTGCTGAATCTGGTCTGTGATTGGATGGTCATGGCGCTGAAGTCCTGAGTGCTAACGAAATTTAACATGTAGTCCTTGGCTGGTCCTTGGCTGGTCCTTTGTTGGTCCTCGGCTGGTCCTTTGCTGGCCCTTGGCTGGTCCTTTGTTGGTCCTCGGCTGGTCCTTTGCTGGCCCTTGGCTGGTCCTTGGCTGGTCCTTTGCTGGCCCTTGGCTGGTCCTTTGCTGGCCCTTGGCTGGTCCTTTGCTGGCCCTTGGCTGGTCCTCGGCTGGTCCTCGGCTGGCCCTTGGCTGGTCCTCGGCTGGTCCTTTGCTGGTCCTTTGTTGGTCCTTTGTTGGTCCTCGGCTGGTCCTTTGCTGGCCCTTGGCTGGTCCTTGGCTGGTCCTTTGCTGGCCCTTGGCTGGTCCTTTGCTGGCCCTTGGCTGGTCCTTTGTTGGTCCTCGGCTGGTCCTTTGCTGGCCCTTGGCTGGTCCTTTGCTGGCCCTTGGCTGGTCCTTTGCTGGCCCTTGGCTGGTCCTCAGCTGGCCCTTGGCTGGTCCTTGGCTGGTCCTTTGCTGGCCCTTGGCTGGTCCTCGGCTGGTCCTCGGCTGGCCCTTGGCTGGTCCTCGGCTGGTCCTCGGCTGGTCCTTTGCTGGCCCTTGGCTGGTCCTTTGCTGGCCCTTGGCTGGTCCTTGGTTGGTCCTTGGCTGGTCCTTTGCTGGTCCTCAGCTGGCCCTTGGCTTGTCCTTGGCTGGTCCTTTGTTGGTCCTTGGCTGGTCCTTTGCTGGTCCTCAGCTGGCCATTGGCTTGTCCTTGGCTGGTCCTTGGCTGGTCCTTTGTTGGTCCTCGGCTGGTCCTTTGCTGGTCCTCGGCTGGTCCTTTGCTGGTCCTCGGCTGGTCCTTGGCTGGTCTTTGGCTGGTCCTTTGTTGGTCCTTGGCTGGTACTTTGTTGGTCCTCGGCTGGTCCTTTGCTGGTCCTCGGCTGGTCCTTTGCTGGTCCTCGGCTGGTCCTTGGCTGGTCCTTGGCTGGTCCTTTGTTGGTCCTTGGCTGGTCCTTTGTTGGTCCTCGGCTGGTCCTTTGCTGGTCCTCGGCTGGTCCTTTGCTGGTCCTTTGCTGGTCCTTGGCTGGTCCTTTGCTGGTCCTTGGCTGGTCCTCGGCTGGCCCTTGGCTGGTCCTTGGCTGGTCTAAAATATTCTTTCTGTCATGATTTGTGGACATTGAGATCTAAAGAGAAGCATCATCTCCTGGTCAGACGCTGTAATTCAGGGAAAGAAATATGCAAGAGGGGGTCACTCCAGTGGCTGGAAGTTGGCTGCCATTCGGCTGGCGTTCGACTACAAAGGGCCATGGCTGCTACGGTATCTTAAACAGTCCATGAGTTACAGTACGGTCTTTGAGAAGCAAGCAAAGCCTGTGAAAGACGACAGGTGGTCATCAGAGGGAATCTGCTATTGTAAGCTGTTCTTCTTATTCATTAGCTCTTTTGAATGGGTCACGTAATCCAGAAGGGTTATAATATTAGATGTATTAATTTACACCTATCTTTGAATTGGTGTCATGTGGGTCGGTGTGTCGGGGGGTGGGGTGGCGGGGCGTGAGTTTAGTAATTAGGCCCTCTGCCTGGAAGTAAAAAAAAAAAAAAAAAATCAGGACATAAGAGACTTCTCACAGAGATCCTCCTCATGGTTAGAAATCTCTCAATAATCTTGTAGATATTTTAGTTTTATTGAAAGTTTTGATTAAAAAAAATTAATTGTTGTTATATATTATTATTATTATTATTATTATTATTATTATTATTATTATTATTATTATTAAAGAAGGGGGGGGGGGGCAATCCATGAATGTGATTTTATAGATCCAGACTTATCATAATTTGAATGCTATGTATTTTAAATCTACAAATGTGTCATAAATTTGGATTTTTGCAACCCAAGTTGTGCAAAAGAAACAAAAAACAGTTAAATAAAAAAACTCAAAAAGTATCAATAGAAACTAAGAGGAACTATATCTACTAGAATACAACGTGAACTGATACGATATGAGTTTTATTGAAAAATACTTGCTCCCCCCTTTCTCTAGAATCAAAATCTCATCCTTGTTTCTAAGCATCCAACATATGTGGAAATTGTGTGAAATAATCCCATAAAATGAACAAATAAATTGAAATGCTTTTTCAAAGTGGCAGAGCTGCTGATCTAACTTGTTGATGTTTCTAGACACATTAGGTAGATGTTCAAATATAGAACCTTTAGACCAGGCATTTCCAAAGTTGGTCCTTGAGGGCCGCTGGCCTGCAGGTTTTAGAGGTTTCCTTGTTTCATCACAGCTGATTTTCATGGATAGCAGATTATCAGGCTTTTGCTGAACTGCAATCATCAGAATCAGCTGTGCTAAAGCAGAGAAACATCTCTAACCTGCAGGACCGCGGCCCTAGATGACAGACTTTGGGCGTTCCTGCTTTAGACGGATGAAGTTTCAGATCTGCCAGGAGGACAGAATCTGATGTGGTTCCACTTATTGCTGCTCAGCCAACCGATGATCCACATGTGCTCTCCAGACGAGTCCAAGGACACGGGCAGATAAATGGATCTGAGACATTGGGGAGTCACTTTCCTCACTTCCTCATCAGCGTGAAGCGGACCTGCGGCTGAATGTCCTGGGAATCCTGACACAGGGGCGGATTTACTATTAGGCAATACTAGGCAGTTGTCTAGGGCCCCAAGTTCCTGGGGGCCCCCATAAAACTCCTTTTACATGTATGGTTAATACAGCTATTATTTATTTGTGCACATTAATTATGTTTTTGAAAAGAAATATTTTTGCTAAAATGCCATCAGAACGCTTATAATATTAAGTGTGTCTCAGCCCCCCCTTTCAGTGTCAACCACATTGGATCAGTCCATTTGCTGCACAAGTTCAGAAACAAACAGACAGGAGCAAACCATTTGAAAACAAACAATTTGAAGAGCAGTGTTGCTTACTTAGCTTTAGTCGCTATATTTGGCAACTTTTTGTCTGCTACTGGAGACTTTGGAGACAACATCTAAAAGCAGCGAACTCTGCTCTCCAGAGCGAGTAGATTGGTAACCCCGCCTCCTGCTCTCCTCTATCTTGTCTGCTGTCATGATTCATGCAGCTATTATTTCATCCAAATGAAAAATGGAGAACAGATAAGCAGATCATGGCTTGTCTACAGTGAAAAGAAGGACTGGGTTATTTACTTTGGCCTTTTTGGAAACACAGGAAGGAGCAATCAGCTAAGTGAGCTTAGTGCTTGGAAAAAATCTTTCATTCCTTTAGAGACAGCATGAAAAGTCAGCTGAGTACAAAACATAGAGAGGAAAACAAGAAGAAAAGGGACAAGAAGAGAGGGACACAACCTAGAACAGATAATGGATGTCTATTCTATTAACATTTATCTATCTGTAGAATGGGGATGTTCTATGTGTTGTCCTCTCATTTCAGAGGGCCCCCTGCCTGTCTTTGCCTAGGGCCCCAGATTTCCTAAATCCGCCCCTGTCCTGACATCTTGGTTAAAGACGACCTCGCTCCTCTGACTGCTGTCAACCTGCAGTCTTTAAGTTCAGGAGGAGGTGAGGACGGACGCTCGTGACAACATATATGCTGTCTGTAAATGTTGGGAAACCACCAGGCAGAAACCTATCAGAAGTAAATATGCTGAAATCTTTTCTATACGGAGAAAGTTAATCTAGTGCAGAGGTCTTCAACAGGGGGCCCACAGAGGTACTGCATGGGGGTCGCAAAAGTTTTGGTTGATTAGACTTTTTTTTTTTATATTCCCCCCTGCAGTTTTTCCACCAATTGAAATGTCTTTAAATCCACATTAGCATGAATCCAACAGACTGTAGTAAACAGATAAATGGAGGCAGAAGATGTCTTTCAGTCATCAATGCTCACATTCAGAGACACACAGGAGCTCTTTCAAGCTGGACACCGTTTCATTCACAACACCTGTCCCATCAACCAGGAATCAGAAATACTTTAATAATCCCAGGGAGGGATTACTTTAGTTACATTCCTCCATCTGTAATAGAGTGACTATAGGAGCAGTTTGATAGAACACCTGTCCCATCAACCAGGAAGCAGGAATACTTTAATAGCATGAGACACACTTAATATTATCAGCGTAAACAGAGTTTTATGGGGCCCCCAGGAACTTGGGGCCCTCGGCAACTGCCTAGTATTGCCTAGTGGTAAATCCCCTCCTGGGTAATATTATATCACAAACAAGGTGATGGGCTCTATATTTCCATTGGTTTCAGTACAATCGTATCATACGTTCCAAACTACTATAAGGAATGTAAAAGCTACTGGAACTTTTATTTTTTAGTCTTTTGAAAGAAAAATCCACCTGAAATGAAACAGTAGCCACATGGCAACACCTGGAGGTTGTGTGCTTTGGTTGAGACAGAGGATTAAGGTGTTAAATACTTCACATCATCACTGGGCTCAACCTCGCTGTTTGCATTTTTATTTTCTAGAGATCAAGCATACTATCTCAATTTAAAGAAAACAAACATTTCTCACTAAAGATTTAATCAGAATTTTCTGAATATTTCAACCTTTTAAACCCTTCAGAAGTTGCAACCACAGACTTCAGTGTGTTTAGATGGAACATGGAAGAAAAAAGGCTGCATTGTTTTCATTTAGTTTTGTTTCTGTAGATGATCATCTGAGGAGTCTGTTATGTTCTTGTTTTCAGCAATTCAAGCTGCAAGTTGTTTTTGGATTGTGTCCCCATCAGCTTTTGCAAGAGGCTACGCCACTTTTCAAAATAGCTCAAGCGCACTAAGATGGATGGACGGTGTCAGTGAACTTTAATCTGATGGATTTAGACTGGACTTCAGCTGAGACATTCCAATGCATAAGAACGCTTGGATCTCTCTCACAGGTCTTTCTGTAGGTTTAGTGTGGTTTTCCTGCTGGAATATTCCACCCATGTCTCATGTTTCAGATCTTCAGCAAACCAAAGTGGGAATCATTATCTGCAAATAGAAAAAACATGTTGGGAACCTTCTGAGCTCACCAGAACTATGAAAATAATGCAGTAATAAGCTTTTAAAGGGGGGACTAAAGAAGTAAGAGCATCACCTTTGTGTTTTTCATGTTTTCCTTCAGTGAAGCCCTATTTTACCTTTGATAACGTCCGTGGTTATGATTCAGATGGAAAGACCCAATAATCGACAAAAGAACTACATTAATAAGTTCATTAAAAACAACTGCTGACTAAAACAAACACAGACTGATGCTGGGACGCCAGATGGGGAGTTTTAAAGATTTTTAACAAAGTCCATCAGGCAGATGAAACATTTCATACAAGAGAGCATAGAAAATATCTGAGGAGCCAAAGAATAGAAAAATGACCGAGACCAGGTTTAAAAATGTAAACAAATTAGAGATCAAGAATTAATTAATTAACAGACTCTGGCTGAGGGAGAAATCTGTAAATATAAAACCAACTGAAACACAAGAAGTAAGCAAAAAAACAAAAAACAAGCTGTCCAAAAGTAAATTTATCAAACCTGTATGGCAAGTCCTTAACAACTAAAATAACCGTATGTGGAAAAACCCACATAGTATAACTGATAACAGACTCAAAGCAAACCTGAAACAAGAAATATTTAAATTCCCCAAACAGGACAGGTTACCTTAACTAGGTTATAAGGAAAAAGCAACAATCAAAAGTAAATCAAAAGGCTGAAAACGAACCCAAACCACAACAAATAGATGAGAAAATCAATCTTCCATAAAAAAACAAAAACAAAACCAGGGATCTCTAAAAACCCTGACTTGCCGATCCTGATTTTGACCGGCACAGATTTCTTTCTATAACCGACGCTCTCAGTTGTTATAAAATCATATATTTCAATCTCATTTTAGTGAAAAAGAAGATTAATAATTTGCTGTGAAGTGATAAAAACCTGTGAATTAATTACTCTGAAATATAAATTTAAGGAATTAGCAGTGGGAGGTTTTCAGGCCTTCACAGAGGAAGATCAGATTGATCAGTTTCCCATCTGAGTATCGGCCGATCAGCAGGCCGATAGGTCGATGCACCCCTACCAAAACCCGCATCTTGATGATCCCCTAACATTTACATTTTTGTTGGACTGATAACACAAAAGCCTAACCTTCAGGAAGGTGTGTCAGACCGGGTCTAAACCTGACAGTATTTCAAAAGAAGAACATCATACGAACAGCAAAACACGGTGACGGCGAGGTGATGGCCTGGGGCAAAATGGTGCAACCAAGAATCTTTTTCCTCCACAAGAAAAATTTAAAAGGAGAAGATAAAACCATCCTGTCAATAAGTTCAAGCCTCTGAGGACAAAATGCACCAACATGTCCGCCTCTTCTTGGCTCAAGGAAAGGTTTAGGAGTGATCTGGTCAAAGCCGTTATTTAAATGCCAATAAGATGTTGTGGCAAAACCTTAATTCAATTCTATTCAGTTTATTTCTATAGCTCCAATTCTCATCATGTCATCTCAGGTCTCTTTCCAGTTCACCAGATCATCCAGTCAGATTGATTCAAAGTTTTCTATCTAAGGAAAACCAGGTGATTGCATCGACTCATTGACTCTTCAGCAATCCCTCACACTAAGCATGCTTGTAGCGACAGTGGAGAGGAAAAACTCCCTTTGAACAGGAAGAAACCTCCAGCAGAACCAGGCTCAGTGTGAGCGGCCATCTGCTGAGGCCCACTGGGGTTCAAGGAGACAGAAGCAGACATAGAAAAAGAAGCATAGATACAAAAGGCAACTGTCAACCAGCTCCACAGGCGGCCCCGTCCAGGAAACACACAGCCAGGCAGACGAGCTCCGAGCCAGCTCCCATGTCAGAGGATGAAGAGAGCACATCCAGGGTTAAACAGGGTTGTTCAAGCTCAAACATCCTCATATAAAATGGAACAAAACAAAGTTGTAAAAAAGGTTTGCTGATTCCAAATAAATGGCATCAGATTCAAGCTTTGATTTAAATTTGATTACATTTTCTGTGTGAACAGGTATATTAAGCGGGTGTTCTTCAATGACACGATCAACTGGACTTCTATTCAGCTGGCGTTCATCTGTTATAAATATGGCTGTGCTTCAGCTTCCCAGTAGAACATTACCCGCATAGTGATGATTGGAAACATGGCGTCAGAACTGAGTTAAAGAGTAAGAGGTCAAAAGTGTTTTCCAAAGCCAAGGCGTCTCTTTAACACCTCTGAGAAACTCTTTCTCTTCGGATCATGATCAGACACGGGTTAAATTATAAATGAAATCATTTATATTTACAACTGTCTTATAAAGAAACAGCGTGGGGCCAGATGGGGCTTCATGGCAGTCAACATGTTAAACCGCTCTGAATGCGTCTGTTTCCCCTTCGCCTCCTCACACACACTCCCTCTGCAGCTGGGTGAAACCTCCGACTTGGACTTGAATCTGAAAAGGAATTTTTTCCGTCTTCTATGAAAAACTTAATGGAATTTAGCTTTTTTTTCACCGTAAGTTCACAGCTTTTAGAAGCTGTGAGTGAGCAAACCGTTCGACGTCAGCCTTTTTAGCATGTGGTCATTTTTAGTCACCCTCGCTGCTTTTGGTCCTGCCCCCTTTGGAGACTTTGAGTCTGGCCGTGATATTAAGATGAAAGCCCAGAAAACAAGAAAACAAACAACAAAAAAATCCTGCAGTCCTTTTTTCTTTAAACTGTTGCCATATTTTTTATTACCACAACAACAATACCCTGCTGGAGGCCTGAGGCACACCCATATTTATAGCAGGTGAACAATGGCTGTGGGTGCATAGCCTCGAACAAACCTTGGTGTCAGAGTTCCTTTTAAACACGTGCTTCAGTGGAAAATATAAGACTTAAGGAAATCTGACCCTCTGTTCAAACAGAGACGGCATGGTCAAGCAGCAAATCTGCTTAAATCTGACTGCTGACCTAAATCTAGTGCTGAATCCTAAATATCGCTTTGTTTTACTTCACTTTTTTAAAAGTTCTGATTGGAAAAGGATCTTAACTTTACCTCCTACAGTGTTTTATAAAAGTTTTCATAATCGTTCCATTTCACCACAATCATGTAACAGACCAACACAATGTAGAATACACCTGAAAAAGGATCTAGAAATGAATAAAAACTGCTTAAATTAAGAGTATTTACCCCTTAATTTGAAAAGGTAAATGAGTATTTTTACTCTTAAAGGCATACTATGCAACATTTTTCAGTTAATTAATGTGTTCCATAACGTCTTGGATGATTAAATGAGTCATTTCAGGTCGAACAAAGGTATTCTCGGCCGCCCTGGTGGTCTGTAGGGGAAATACCGTCCTTGCAATTGCAGGAGCCCTCGGCCCGCACCCACAGGCTCAGAAGTCTCGTGCATCGCGATAGTCGGTCTTGCTTTACGGCGAGAACTGCTACACGCCCCCAGTGAAAGGCATGCTCGTTGCTAGCGCAGTGACGATATTTGTGCAGTTATCATGGCGGAACCAGCGAGAAAACAGCGAAATTTTCGAACTTGAACATTGGAACAAAATAGTCACTTACCGCAGTAGACATAGTGATTCGTTGCGTTCGCCTGTCTGCTAAGCTCAAAACAACCGCGCCTGGCTTGACGGAGAAATCAGGAGAATAGCTGAGCATATTTACGACAGTGCACTTTTACTTTCGCCCTCTGGGGGGAGCCTCGCTGGAAAATCAACACCGGTTGCATAGTGTACCTTTAACATAAGATAATTCGATAATATGCACTTGAAATAAGACAATGCAATTGCAATTCTTATTTTAAATCTAAATTGTCTTGTTCCATTTTATCTCCTCAATTCAACAACAAATGCACCTATCAACAAATGACTTATCTAGATTTCGATTTTAGAAAAATGCTAAAAAAAAAAAAAAGCAGGGTTAAATACCCAGACCCTCTAACTCTGACACCCATAAATAAAATCCAGTGCAACAGATCGCTTTAGAAGTCCCTCAAGCCAATGTGAGTGTCGCTTAATGTCATGGAAATAAATTCAATTCTGTGAATATTTAACCGTCCAGAAAGAATCTGTAAATAAAAAGCAGAATGAATTGACAGGAGCGCAGCATGCATGCTGGGAAAGAAGCCGTGCAGAAGTTAAATGTGTGGCGTGGTTCTGAAAACAGATCCAAACCTTCAAAAAAGTTCTGTTCAATAAATAATTCCAAAAGAAAGAGAATTAAGCGTCGCTGCAAACAGGCAGTTTCTGTTTAAACCCGATGCTGACTGAGTCCATTTTTTTTAGAACTGCTGCAGTTTGCTTCAGAGATTTGTTTCACTAAACAACCTATGTCTTACCCTGCTAACAGGAAACAATTGTGTTAAAGTAACTAAATATTCCATTATAAATGCCATAAAAATGTTTCAGTGTAGAATCTGTTAGTTAATATTATACTCCTCTATATTTACTGTTTTCTTTGTGCAAACTCCTTTAAAACGTGGAAAACATCCCATTGGTGTGACCCTTTTTAAATGAAATAAAGATTCTTGCAGTGTTGCTGTTTTGAACCCCAGCCAATCAAATTCAGTCCAAAATTCTTGAAGACAATGAAACGGGCCCTTTGATTTAGCTTTTCCTGGGAATCTCAGATGAGACGCACACTTTGTCATCCTTCCAGCCGCTGGCTTCAGTCACATTCCTTCTACCATGCCTACACTGTCCGCCACGCAGGGGGCAGCTCACATCCTCCGGACATGCAAAAAAAAGCAGGGACAAATTTGCATGGGGAGGAACTCAAAAAAAGTCCTTTTCTGTCTTTTTCCTTTCTGCGCTCCTGCTGCCCTCAGACACAGTCACGCTTGGCTGGAGAGTTATATCACCAATATGAAAAACCCCTGCCGGCTGTCCATCTAAACTGCTGGCTGGGAAACGGCTCAGAGAAGCAGCCCAGAGGCCCACAGTAGAGGGGCTCCAAACATACTCAGCTCAAGTGGAAAAATCTGTTGACAAGTCAGTTTTTCAAAGAAAACCACAAGAATCCTGTTTCTAGGTTCCTCTCGTGTTTCCATGTAGTTCCTACTTTTTATCTAGCCTTTTCTCCCACTTTTCCTAAATAGGCTTGTTTGGTTAAATGGCCGCTAAATCGCCGTAGGTAGGAGTAGATGAAGCATGAATGGTTGTCTGTCCTGGGTGTGTTCCTGGTGATAAATGGGCCGCCTGTTTGGAGCGCCTGCCGGAGATACGCACCACATGCCTGCAACCGTGCAAGCATAAAGCAGGTACAGCTAATGGATAATATAATAAAAAGAATAAAAATATTCATGATAACAATGATATTAATATAAAATCTAATGCATCGTACTATAAACGCTCCAAAAGCAATAAAAGATTAACAGCATGATATTACCACCACCGCCATGTTTCATCATCAAAAGCTGTTATGCTGTAAAAACTGCTTCTCTCGCACGCAAACTACAACGTTCTCTGGTTTGGTCTCTTCTCTTCATACAAAGAAAAGTCTGTGAGGTGGATTATTATCCACTGTGAGCGAGTGATGAACATCATTTTGGGGAAAAAGATGGTTTTCTTCCATCTCTTGCCACAAACATGTGATTTTCTGTGTGTAGCCTTTTCCTCACAAACTATCCTTTAGTTCTTTTAAACCGAACAAAAACTGCTCCATGTGAAATAAAGGAATCTATACATCTATCTGTGGGTCATTGAAAGGTGTTTACAGAAGGCAAAGACTGCCTCTTTAAAATGAGCTGCCGTTGGATTAACCAAACAAGCAGCACTTAAGAACAAAACAATGGCCTATTCTCACTCACTATAATCCTTACAGGCATTACAAGCACTTTCATATGACTGCAGAGAAAAGGCTTCGACCAGCCTGACTCTGAGGAAAGGATTTCTGCTGCTGAAATATAAAAAATAAAACAGCACAAATGTCAACTGTAAGTAGATGTTATTGTTTTATTTTGATTATACTTTATTTCTCAGTAAATCTGTGACGACAGTTTATTGAAATGTTTGCTCCTCTAAAGCCAGATCATGGTGATAGCTCATGTTTCTTACTGATTAATGTTACGTAGCTAATGTTATATTAAGCTGATTGATTCTCATTTACTGTAAGTGTTCATTATCAAGCACCTTTTTTTATATAGATATTTGAGGGAAACATTAAATAATAATTTATATTAACCCTTTTTAGAAAATCTACATTTCCAGCCAACAGTGTTCTTGGAATCCAGGACACACTGGAAAAAAGTCATTTTTCTTAAAATAAGTGCATTTTTTCCTCAGATTCAGGAGGTAAAAGAGACATCTTGCCAATGGAATAAGACAATTTACACTTGAAATTAGAAAACACAACTGCATTGTCTTATTTCAAGTGCATATTATCTAATTATCTTATTTTAAGAGTAAAAAATACCCATTCTATTGGCAAACTACCTCCTTTACCTACTTAAATTAAGAGTAAATACACTTAATTTAAGAAATTTTTCCTTATTTCTAGATCCTTTTTCCAGTGCAGACCTTATTACCTTTGTAACATTCAAAAAATATGGATATTTTGATGCCAAAAATTAATCTTAATGTAATAAAAAGAAATTAGCTCGAATATACTACGCAAAATAACAAAAGTGCTTCTAGAAGAAATTCATAAAAAACACTCAGAGTGAAAGAAACACATTTTATTTGGTCCAACATAACTTTAGAGGCATTAATGATACTGGCACTAAAAATTTTTAATTTAGAAACCTAAATATGATTGTTAACTAGACTTATTAACATTTAACTTTTCAATTAGCTTCTTACCTTTTTTTGTAAACTTTTTTTCCAGCTTAATTTCCAGCAGGTAATCTATCATTCAAGGGCTCATCTAATTGGTCAAATCAGATGTACAGACATGTAGCTGGATCTTTGCTGAATGTCTGGATATAGATCTTGTGCTTCTAGATTTTGCTGAGGGACGTGCAGAGATGGCAAAAGTACTCACTTTCCGTACTTGAGTAAAAGTACAGATACTTGTGTTAAAAAATACTCTGGTAAAAGTGGAAGTACTGATTAAACTTCTTTACTCAAGTAAAAGTAACAAAGTACAGGCTTGTAAATTTACTTAAAGTATAAAAGTAAAAGTAGAAACCACTTTTTTCATGCCGTTGCCTACATTTTAAATGGATGTCTGCCAATAGGACTAGATCTCCGTTGTGTTCATTTTCAATCATCTCGTCGTCCATGCTACTATGCTAACGCCACCGCCACCAAGCTGCAATGATTTGCCGCCAATGAATACCGCCGAATCTGTCGATTCATCTTGTAGCGGTGCGTCAAATGCAACGTAGATTCCCATCCAATTAGATTGAATTTGGTATTGATGACGTGAAAAATAATAACGGTAACTCCATTGAAATGATTCAAAACTAAAGTAACGAGCCAATTTTTTTAAATGCAAGGAGTAGAAGTAAAAAGTCGCCATAAAAATAAGTAGTAAAGTAAAGTAAAAATATCAGAAAAATCTACTTTAGTACAGTAACCAAGTATTTGTACTTTGTTACTTCCCATCTCTGGGACAGACCTTATTATCTTTGTAACATTCAAAAAGTATAAATATTTTGATGGCAAAAATGAATATCAATATAATAAAAAGAAATGCCAAATTCCCCGAATATATTAAGATAAATAACGGTAATGCTTTATATTAAGGTCCTTGTAATAGTTGGCCTAATGGCCTAGTTAATAGGTAATAAGATCTTAATAAGTACCTACTAGATGCTTATTAACATTATTATGTGTTTATAAGACTTTATATGCATTAATAGACTCATTATGATGTTGTTAATAGCAGACTATAACATGCTTCTAGAAGAAATTCATAAAAAACACTCAGAGTGAAAGAAACACATTTTATTTGGTCCAACATAACTTTAGATGCATTGCAATGCAATGCATCTAAATGCAATGCAATGCAATGCAATGATACTGGCACTAAAATTTTTTAATTTATAAACCTAAATATAATTGTTCACTAGACTTATTAACATTTAACTTTTCAATTAGCTTTTTACCTTTTTTTGTTAACTTTTTTTTCCGCTTAATTTCCAGCAGGTAATCTATCATTTAAGGGCTCATCTAATTGGTCAAATCAGATGTACAGACATGTAGCAGGATCTTTGCTGAATGTCTGGATATAGATCTTGTGCTTCTAGATCTCGCTGAGGGAGGGGGATCTATTTGTAAGGGGGATGCAGGTGATCAGAAACAGGTCCTATAAAGGGTTAACTGAAGGTTCCTCAGCAGCGGCAGGTTTGGGTGATATTAATGTTTCAGCCTCATTTCCTGCTTCTGTGCTGTTTTCTGGGTGTAGCCATGGTAACTACTGTAAATACAACTGTGGAACAACTTAAGGAACCACAATGACCTGTTTCTGAGCTTTTACTGTTTATGGCGAAGGGTTTTAACTTAAATCAACATTTATTTTTATTGTATAAACTGCTCTTTGTATTTTTTCTACTTTACAAAGACTCATTTCATTTTTAGGAGAAAAAAATCTGAGTTCAGAAATAGATATTTGGGTGAATGGACCTGATTTCAATGATAGCCTCCTTGTATCTTGGCTGCAGGTTGACTTGCTGCCACTCCTGGCAGAAATATTTAAGCAGCTCGGTTATAATTATCTAACCTTTCATTTAATAGCGTTCCAGAGATTCCAGTCTGTTTTAGGTTTTTGATCTGGTTAAGATGAAATTCATCCACACCTTCTGTTGACCCAGATGGATGGAATGCTGTAGTCCTGCTGATAAAAAAAAGAAGAAAAAACATCAAAATCAATTATTAATGTTAGGGAAATATTTGAGTATAAAGAAGCACATTTTCTTCCACTCTTTATTTAATTTAAAATCTAGTCTTAAAGTAGGAAGAAACCCTTAAATCCAGCTGCTGGTGCGTTTAGCATGTATGGATAAACCTGTGAAGGAGCCTAATGCCCATGAAAACATCCAAAAAAAGCTTTTCCTTAGCAGTAGGTAGACGGTGGAAACCTGGAAGAATGTCATCCTCAATCGTTCAGTCAGAGGTTCAAAATATTGAGGCGATTTAAAGCATATTTTTCATAAATCCATGATTTATTTTTTGCCACGCCATGCAGGTATGTTTGGTCCACCTTCTTTCTGGTTACATTGCAAAAGTTTTCCATTAGTTTCATTCCTGGAGCTGTGAGTGCCCTGATCCACGGGTCGGTCATCCATATGTTGGAGGGTTTAGATGTGCAGCAAGTTGGTTTTCTCCTGAAAAAATAGCAGTTGGTAGAGTAGAAGGAAGCTAAGTTTAATTTAGGAATAACCTTTAATATGTCTTTGTCAATGCATACAATGCTAAGATAAACAACACTAAAGCTTCAGCTCATCTTCAACACAGTTACCAACAAAGCTAAAATGCTAACAGTAGCTCCTTTTACACCTTTATGTCCATTAGGGTTAAAAGGGAGGTTGACTCAGAGAAGATGAACCTCTTTAAAATAAAGGAATTTACCATTAGGCAATACTAGGCAGGTGCCTAGGGCCCCAAGTTCCTGGGGGCCCCTTAAAACTCTGTTTCCATGTATGATTAATACAACTATTCCTTATTTCTGCACATTAATTATGTTTTTGATAAAAATCTTTTCCCTAAAATGCCATCAGAACGCTGATAATATTAAGTGTGTCTCAGCCCCCCCCCTTCAGTGTCCACCATATTGGATCAGTCCATTTGCTGCACATGTTAAGAAAGGTCCAAACAGACAGCAGCAAACCATTTGGAAACAAACCATGCAAAGAGCAGTGTTGCCAACTTAGCGCTTTAGTCGCTATATTTAGCCACTTTTCAGACCCCTCTAGCACTTTGATTTCTAAAAAGCTCCTAGTGCCAAATCTAGAGACTTTTTTCTGCTACTGGAGACTTTGGAGACATCATCTAAAAGCAGCGAACTCTGCTCTCCAGAGCGAGTAGATTGGTAACCCCGCCTCCTGCTCTCCTCTATCTTGTCTGCTGTCATGATTCATGCAGCTATTATTTCATCCAAATGAAAAATGGAGAACAGATAAGCAGATCATGGCTTGTCTACAGTGAAAAGAAGGACTGGGTTATTTACTTTGGCCTTTTTGGAAACACAGGAAGGAGCAATCAGCTAAGTGAGCTTAGTGCTTGGAGAAAATCTTTCATTCCTTTAGAGACAGCATGAAAAGTCAGCTGAGTACAAAACATAGAGAGGAAAACAAGAAGAAAAAGGGACAAGAAGAGAGGGACACAACCTAGAACAGATAATGGATGTCTATTCTATTAACATTTCTCTATCTGGAGAATGGGGCTGTTTGAGGTGTTGTCTTCTCCATTCAGAGGGGCCCCTGCCTGTCTTTGCCTAGGGCCCCACATATAATAAATCCGCTCCTGATTGGCGCTCAGCGTGAGAAGTGGGGAGCCATTTTCCTGCTCCACCACCTTCTCCTGCTCTGATGCAAAGTGAGAAATGGTCCATTTCAGCCTCTCTAGTAACTGTTCAGTTTTTAATTTGGGGTCTAAAAATGTAAGAATGTCGGAAAGGGTCCGTCTGTGTCGGGATCTAATGGCCTCTGGACTGCACGCCAAAATTAATTGGTGCAGATTTGAAGATGTTCTCTTTATCACACAATGAACCCCTCATTCTCGGCTGATTGCGGTCCAAACCGACATGTAGTTACGGATGTCGCTGTTTTTTGATCACACGCACTGTTTCAAATAACAAAGCAGTGCAATTAGAGCCATAGTCTTTCCTTCACCCCCATTGTGGCACTGATCCGGAACGTCCACCAGTGACTCACCATCATGAACAGATTGGAGGTTTTCCTGTTTTTTATTTTCTGGCAGATCAATGTCCGGGTTACAACAATGGATGCAGAACTGGAGTTTGCCATCCTGCCAAGCACCACTGGCAAACAGCTTTTCGACCAGGTACATTTGGTGTGATGCAACCAGACAGGAAGTGTGATGGAAGAGAAGCGTGATCTTCATCCCATCTGATGTATTTAGGTGGTGAAGACCATCGGACTCAGAGAAACCTGGTTCTTCGGTCTTCAGTATCAGGACAGCAAAGGCTTCTCCACCTGGCTGAAGATGAACAAAAGAGTGAGTTAAATCTAAATATCCACTTTGAATAAACCCTGCTTGCCTGTTTGTTTTGCTGTGAGGCTAATCAGTGTCTGTCTGTTCTTGGACTCTCCCACCTTTGGGGCGTCAATCCCAGGTGACAGCTCAAGACGTGAAGAAGAACAACCCTCTGTTGATCAAGTTCAGGGCCCGGTTTTACCCGGAGGATGTTGCTGAGGAGTTGATCCAAGAGGCAACGCAGCGCCTGTTCTTCCTGCAGGTCCAATGAAGCCAGATATTTCTCTCTCTAATGGAGAAAATAAGTCACATCCTACAACTCTTTGAAACAGACGTCACCGTGATGCTCTATTTATCCATGCCTAGTTTCCTACAGGGCAGTGAACATAAAACTAAACCAAACATGATGCAGTGCTGCCCTAATGATCAGGGCTTTCATGGTGACTCACACAGATCTCATAAAGCCATATGGGGGCTCTGTAGGGAAGGACATAAAACAAGCAGCACAGATGTAGATGAACGATGTCGTATTAAATCCCGTCCTTTGAACCTTTTGTCACATCACAACTACAAACATCAGTGTGTTTTGCTGGGATTTTCAGGGGTTTGACCAACATGGAGGAGAGAAAAATAGGTAATATATCGAAAAATGATACAAATTTGCTTTTTTCTATGTCTGCTTCTGTCTCCTTGAACCCCAGTGGGCCTCAGCAGATGGCCGCTCACACTGAGCCAGGTTCTGCTGGAGGTTTCTTCCTGTTCAAAGGGAGTTTTTCCTCTCCACTGTCGCTACAAGCATGCTTAGTGTGAGGGATTGCTGAAGAGTCAATGAGTCGATGCAATCAGCTGGTTTTCCTTAGATAGAAAACTTTGAATCAATCTGACTGGATGATCTGGTGAACTGGAAAGAGACCTGAGATGACATGATGTGAATTGGAGCTATAGAAATAAACTGAATAGAATTAAAAAGAAGAAAGTCAGATATTAAGCATTTGAAATAAAATAAGTGTGTTGTTTTCTTTTTTAGTTTAAACTTAAAACATTGTATTTCTCCTGCAAATTCTGCTACCTACCTGCTTAAATTAATTGCACTTATTTTAAGAAAAATAACTATTATGTAGCGTATTTCTTCAGTACATGATGTGATGTGAATTGGAGCTATAGAAATAAACTGAATAGAATTCAGTTAATGTTCTCGCCTTAGATGATCTTAAAACGTACTTCTGGCTCACCCTATGATGGGGATGAAGTCTGGAGGAGAAATTTCTCAGAGGATAAGCCAGACGCCACGACTTGGCCCACGTATGAGCACACGCTGCCGTACGTACGCGCCGTATGTCAGTGTGTTTCAGCGTACTTCAGCGTGCTCATAACTTCTACAAAACGTACCCATAACATATCTAAGGTATGCCAGCGTTTTTGCCAGATTTTCCGTACGTCAGGCATACGCTGGCTGAAGGTGTGACAGGAGCTTAAGATTTATGTCAGAGCGGCATTTCTCTATCAGTGATGCTGCAGATTTATAAAGACACAAATTATGCGTTCCTTTAAAGGGTTAATTTTACAAAACAATGTATAAGTTTATATATTCTATTGCAAAATTCTTTAGAACGTTTTATGCAGAATGAAGGACTCTTTATAAGGCCACAGGTTGCTGTTTGCTTTCTTCTTCTTCTGGTGATAAAGTTATCCTCAGTTTTCAGCTGAGGGGATTTTTTTCCCTCAATCTGCACAAAGCAAACCTTCTGGTCTATAAGAACGTAGAGCTACACATGTTATAACACATGTTATAAAGATGGGTTTCCCTGTAAATGATTGCATCATGCCTCATCTCAGCAGGGCCAAACTACGTCAGAGCCGCCGTTTGCTGGCTGGAGCTATTTTAGGAGATGTTCTTTCCTTAGATAGAAACTTTGAATCAATCTGACTGGATGATCTGGTGAACTGGAAAGTGACCTGAGATGACATGATGTGAATTGGAGCTATAGAAACTTTCTATGGATGTTCCTTTAATGCGTCTTTTTCTTCTCCGCCCTCAAACAAGTTTTCCTCTAGGATTAACCAGCAGGCAAAAAAAGTTTGAGTCTATTCAGAACTCCTTAGTTTTCGATCTATCAATGGCTTCCTCCCAGGAAGGGCTTTCTTCTCGCCACTCTTCTATAAGCACAGGATTAGCAGGTTGTCGAATGTCATGTGAACATATGCTTCCTCCTGAGCGCTAGATCTCTGCAGCCTCTTCAAAGTTACCATCAGTCTCTATGATGCTATTTACTAATTGGAGTAAAAGGTGCTTAAGGATAAAGAACTTCTCCCTTTTCTGTTTTTTTTTTTTAAGACATTTCAGAAGTAACTGATGCTCTCCTGTCACACGGAGAGACAATCAGAGTGTCAGCCTGTATTGTACCTTTTCACAGGAGCCTTGGTCTCCCCTCCCCGTTTCAGGTGAAAGAGAGCATCCTGAACGATGACATATATTGTCCACCTGAGACCGCAGTGCTGCTGGCGTCGTACGCAGTGCAGGTCAAACATGGAGACTACAGCAGCTACTATCACGTACCAGGATACCTCGCCAAGGAGAAGCTGCTGCCACAGAGGTAGAGCATCCCGTGCATATAAGTATAAACCAAAAAAGTTCACCTTAATTCCAGTTCCAGTCACCTGAATTCTAATTCTAACTGTCCTCTTTACGGATAAAACCAGGGTTTTGGAGCAGCACAAGCTGAATAACAATCAGTGGGAGGAAAGAATCCAGGTGTGGCATGAAGAGCACAAGGGAATGCTGAGGTGTGGAGATGCTGAGACACAGAGCGCTAATAGGCTTTTAGAAAACCTGCCTTTTCAGCATGTCATTAACCTGTACACGGCTGCAGGGAGGACGCCATGCTGGAGTATCTGAAAATAGCCCAAGACCTGGAAATGTATGGAGTCAACTACTTTAACATCAAGAACAAGAAAGGTTCTGAGCTGTGGCTGGGAGTGGATGCACTGGGGCTCAACATCTACGACAAGAAAGACAAGTAGGTCTAAGAACGGGACAGACTGAGGCACAGATGTCCCAAAGATGGCTCCTAAAGCACATGTGTATTTATAAAAACATCTGGACTGCTGCAGTCTCTGTTTCCTGTTCAACATGTTTTACTAATTTACTTACCAGTACTATTTCTGCAGGATGACCCCAAAGATTGGCTTCCCCTGGAGCGAGATACGAAACATCTCATTCAATGACAAGAAATTTGTCATCAAACCGATTGACAAGAAAGCTCCGGTAGGTAAAACATGATGAATTCATTCCGTTTTAGTAGTAATGTTGGCATGGGCGGCTCTAGACAGGGGCTAATGGGGGTCAGTGCCCCATGTACTGAAGAAATACGCTACATATAGTTATTTTTCTTAAAATAGGTGCAATTCATTTAAGCAGGTAGGTAGCAGAATTTGCAGAAGAAAACAATTGCAATTATTTTAATTTAAATGCTTAATATCTGACTTTCTTCTTTTTAATTCTATTCAGTTTATTTCTATAGCTCCAATTCACATCATGTCATCTCAGGTCACTTTCCAGTTCACCAGATCATCCAGTTAGATTGATTCAAAGTTTTCTATCTAAGGAAAACCAGCTGATTGCATCGACTCATTGACTCTTCAGCAATCCCTCACACTAAGCATGCTTGTAGCGACAGTGGAGAGGAAAAACTCCCTTTGAACAGGAAGAAATCTCCAGCAGAACCAGGCTCAGTGTGAGCGGCCATCTGCTGAGGCCCACTGGGGTTCAAGGAGACAGAAGCAGACATAGAAAAAGAAGCATAGATACAGACGGCAGCCGATTTAGAGCCAAAATACGAATTCAGTTGGCATTCAGTCATATTAACATCCTCTCATTAAGAGCAAACGTTTTTTGCAGTGTGATACTAAACCGATCTGATGTGACAGATTCATCCATTGGATTAAGTTTTCCAGCTTAAGGATCAGATGGTTTCTATCTGTTAGATCAATGGTCATAAACTAATCGATTCACTTTTACTCTGTTATTTTAAGGTGTGATTGTTATTCTTTTGTTCTAAAACCGTCACTGAACATCAATAATAACTATTGAGCTTTTTACCTGACATTTATTTTTTTTTCTAGAGAGAATAAAAAAAAAAAAACGGTACTTTATTCACATTCATATTAATCGATCAACAAAAGTTGTGCACAATTTTGATTAGAAAGGGATGCAACTTTTAAAAAAGATTTTAAAAAATTAGAAAAACATTTGTTTTTAGCCCTTTGAGTCTTTGCAAAAATCCAATCAGAGCATCTGAAAGCCTTTTATTTTGGAAAGCTTTCAGACTCTGTCTGATCAGATCAGCTCCTCTGTGACTGGAAAGAAAAGCATCGCTGCCGAATGTCGTCTCAGCGTTACACGACACAATAAAACGCAGGTTAAATTACACAAAGATGGACTCCATTTATTATTGAAGGCAGTAAGGTGCGCGGGTTGGTCACCAAGATTGAAAAACAAAATGTATTTAAGAGTAGTGAGACGAGACAGGAGGCTGAGCTGCAGGTATTAGAGTTAAAGAGGCTGAGACTTTGGCTGGGATTGTCCGCGGTGGACAGGGTTAGAAATGAGCAGATCAGAGGAACAGAAAAGGATAAACTTACAGATAAACTTAGAGAGGTGGGATGAGCTTCTTCCCTTTATGTGACGACGTATCGACATAAAACCTCCTGAATAATTATCAAGTTTCTAGTTTTCATTTGGCTAAAGTGAAGAACAGCATTATTGTCTCTATATCTGGAGTCATGGATCCATCTGGGATGAAAAGAAATTTCAAATAATTTCTCTTAAAAAAAAAACTTTTACAACTAAATTTGAAGTTTTTCCAAAAATGTCTTCCAAGAAAGGCAGATTTCTTTCAGTGCGTCTGTAGACAGGAGGTGTGACAGAACTCATTTGATTTGGTGAAATGATCAAATTGCAAAAGAACAAATTACAGCAAGTAGAGTTTCAACAGCAGCTGCTACTTGATCTCATCTCCAGACATGAGCTCCGCCCCCTCTGCCTATCTTTTGACTCCATGCCCAGATTTAGGGGATCGTTCAAGAGACTGCAAGGAAATAAATAACTCAATTCTTCAAAAACAAATAAAAAATACTTTTTAGATTCACACCCATTGCCTTATGGCAGAAAAATAAAACAAATGTTTGAATGTCATTAGTGCTAAAAGTGTTTGCTGATTCTTCTGATCTAGGACTTTGTTTTCTACGTGCCTCGTCTCCGCATCAACAAACGCATCCTGGCATTGTGCATGGGAAATCATGACCTGTACATGCGCAGACGCAAACCCGACTCCATCGAGGTGCAGCAGATGAAGGCCCAGGCCAGAGAGGAGAAGAACAAGAGGCAAATGGAAAGGTAGACCAGGCTTAACTAAGAGGACTCTCCTATTTGATTGGATTTTTTTTTACAGTTTACACTGTGTTCTCTGTACTTAAAGGAGGGAAAAACTGTCAGCAGAGGAGGTTTTTCTAATGTGTATTTATGCACAATTCTCCTTGTCAGGGCTCTATTGGAGAGTGAGAAAAAAAAGCGAGAAAACGCTGAGAAGGAAACAGAGAAGATTGCCCGTGAGACCATGGAGCTGATGGAAAGATTGAGACGGATTGAAGAGCAGACAAAGAGAGCTCAGGATGGTCTGACAACTTTCTGAATACAAATCTTTATTACTGTGAGCTTTGTGGGGATGCTTTCTGTTAAAGCGCGTTTTAGAAAGCAGATTAACACATTTAAACAGACCGGATCTCAGGATTAGTACAAAGCGAAACCATGTATATGCCTCTGTCTGCTTCAGAGCTGGAGGAGCAGACCCGCAGAGCGCTGGAGCTGGAGAAGGAGAGGACGATCGCTCAGGAGGAGGCAGAGCGTCTGGACAGCGACCGCAGAGCTGCAGTGGAGGCCAAGGCTGCCCTGCTGCAGCATTCAGAGACCCAGATCAAGAGCCAGGAAGGCCTGGTATTCCCACTCAATGCAATCCTCTGAATCAAGCCCTCAAATCTGATCTAAAAGATTTTGATCCTTCAAATTATATTACATTTTTAAAAATTTGCTACGCATTTAGGAATGTATTTCACACAGCAGCCATGGCGCTGGTTCATTCTCTCCTGCACACTTCACACGCACAAACAGAGCACAATGACCTCAGATCAGAAGCGCTCTTTACTCTCTTCCATTTGTGTGCATGGTTTGTGCAGGCCACTGAGCTGGCTGAGCTTACCACTAAGATCTCCCAGCTGGAAGAAGCCAAGAAGAAAAAGGACGAGGAGGCGCAGCAATGGCAGAAAAGGGTGAGAGAAAATTAGAGAGGGATAGAGGATGAAAGCGGGATGTGTGACAGCAGGTCTGTGTTGGGTAAAAGCTGATCAGCAGCCAAAAACACGTATTTTCTTTTTCAAACCTCTCCTGTCAGTGACAGCCCTAGAATCTATGGTTGCATCTGGGAAAGCATTTAATGGGAGAGCAAATCTCTCTGAAGGACTCTTTAAAGTTTATTCAAAGCAGATTAGTTTGCAGACTTAACCTGTATGTAGAGCAGCTGCTTTTCTAAATAAGTGATTGTGGTGAAAAAAAGGAAAATGCACCGGCGGGACAAAGATAAAGATGTTTCAGCACATTAATTATTGTTTTTGCTTTTCTTTAAAGCAACCAGTCAAACAGTAACTCCTTCAGATCTATAGGCTGCAGCCAAAGCGTCTTAGGGTCGTCCTCTGTGTGTCGACAGGCCGTGATGGTAGAGAATGATTTGGAGCGAACCAAAGAGGAGCTGAAGACTAAACTAATGGGTGTCCAAATCCAGAATTCAATCCATCCCCACATGCAAGAGCACGACGAGACGGATGAGAGCAGCGCCGAGGCCAGCGCCGAGTTGACCTCTCCGGGCATGGTCCGAGATCGCAGCGAGGAGCAGAGGGTGACAGAGGCGCAGAAGAACCAGAGGCTGCAGAAGAACCTTAAGGTGAGACGGGTGGAGGTTTTAAGGCGGGGGTGGCTCTTCACCCAGACTGTCAGTTCCTTGGGGGTGAGTTGTGGTGGGGGTGTTAGACTGAACAACATATCTGTTACTAAAAGCCCAGTCAATGAGGTGTTGGACCTGCTGATATCCAGCTGTGTTCACTGTCAGGAATATGTCAGCCACCACAGATGACTACAATCAGGAATAAACTGTACGATATTTTCAGCTACATCTCAAACTGTACGATGAAACCTCAGGGTTTAAAAGTTCACAGCTCGCCATGTTTGTTCTTTTACTGTGTGACCCGAAGCTCTGATGCGATCTACCTGATCACACTGTACATCTAAAAACCATCATTTCTATTCAGTTTATTTCTATAGCTCCAATTCGGTTACTGCAATTTGAACATGTTTCAGTCAGAGCCTTCAAAGCAGTCCTGGAGTTTCTCCATGGCACCCTCAGACCACACTCTGACCTGCTTCACTGTAGGTTTTGCTCTCATAAGCCAATAAATTCTATTCAGTTTATTTCTATAGCTCCAATTCTCATCATGTCATCTCAGGTCACTTTCCAGTTCACCAGATCATCCAGTCAGATTGATTCAAAGTTTTCTATCTAAGGAAAACCAGCTGATTGCATCGACTCATTGACTCTTCAGCAATCCCTCACACTAAGCATGCTTGTAGCGACAGTGGAGAGGAAAAACTCCCTTTGAACAGGAAGAAACCTCCAGCAGAACCAGGCTCAGTGTGAGCGGCCATCTGCTGAGGCCCACTGGGGTTCAAGGAGACAGAAGCAGACGTAGAAAAAGAAGCATAGATACAAAAGGCAGCTGTCAACCAGCTCCACAGGCGGCCCCGTCCAGGAAACACACAGCCAGGCAGACGAGCTCCGAGCCAGCTCCCATGTCAGAGGATGAAGAGAGCACATCCAGTTAGTCACAGTCAGAGAAACAGGACTACACTGGAAAACAGGCCAAGCTCCAACATCTAGAAACAAAGGTGTTGATGGCAGCAGCACAGCTGATATTTCTCTCCAGGATGGAGTCACAGCCAAACAGGAACAGACCAGATGAAGCTACTATGAGAAAAAGCCAAGAAGAAGAAGAAGAAGAACTGCCTTGTTTGCTCATGCTCAGTGCGTGAGGTTCTGGTAAATCGGCTTATAGCTCTGCTTCAACAGCAGGATTTGCCTCACTTCACAACGGCCGACTGGACTTTGATTTTCTCCAGACCTTAAGATTCCTGATGGGGAGGTGGTCGTTAGAAGCCGATCGCCCCTCGTTACCCTCAGTACCCTACACCACGCAGGATGCACAAAAAATTCTCGCAGAATCGGTCCGAAAAAGGGCAGTAACTCGTAGGGTGTATCCCCAGCTTAAGATGAGTTCTAGTTTTTGACAAAATCTAACACTCAACAGAAATAATCTACAGACTGAACTTTTTTTTTTTTTTTTTCACAGTGTCCTGTCTGGCAATGCAGCAATAAGAATAATTGTCTTGATGCCAAAAAGATCCCAACAGATTTTACTTTCACCAGTGGAGCAGTACGGCTATCGCCATAGTGATCCGCTTGATTTATGCATATAAATAGCTTTATTATAATTATGCAGGGAGTTTAACAGATTTTATGGACACTGCGATGTAAGTAGAACAGGAAAGGAAAAACAGAAAAAAGGAGAAAAGATGAAAATTAACTTACTGTTTGTAGGACTATATTTATATGATATAAATGTGAAAACATCTTTTTTCTGAGACTTGGATCAACTGGGGCTGAATTATAATTAGAAATGCATGAAGGGCGCGGTGATGGTGCAGAGGTCAAGTGGGCGCCCCATGTACCAAGGCTGAGGTCCTTGACCAGGGGAGGAGCTAGATGGGGGGCCAGGGGTGGCCATGGTCACTCTTAGCCAATCATTGGCCACCCCTGAGGCCACGCCTACCACTCTTCCCTCTAAAACAGACGATGGCAGCAAGAATAATCTCAAGTGGAATATTTGTTAGCAAAGGCTGCAGGAAGTTTGTCTTCATTTAGAAAATATGGATGTTCTGCTTGTTAATTTTCCTGTTGGAACAGCTTAACCCTGAGGTTCTGGCATCTATCCGCTTTGCCCCCTCCCCAGCCTACATTGGTTATTTCCTGGCCACCCTTATAACACTGTCCTGGCTACGCCTGTGTCCTTGACATGGCCGTTACCGCTCTGAGTCCCGGCCTGGTGAGAAATTCCTAAAATCCCAGTTTGACTGGTGGACAATTCAAACATAAAAGAGGAAATTATTCATGGCAGAAATTTTATTAAAATCTTGTCTTGACTTGTGTTGGCGTGTTTGCTCTCCAAGTTAGCAGCGACTTGCCCAGGGCACCGAGAAATGAAAGCATCACCTCTGTCTCCGTGGAGTCCTGTTTGACGTGAAGGTTAAACCTGCAGGAAAGATCCCAAATTTCTGGGAAGTTTTTATGTGAATTAGGAAAATGCACCGGATGAACGGTGAGACAAATGATGCACAGGGACAATGAGATGATTTTATACAAAACATATGACATCCTCACCTCAAACGAGGCTGTATGAAGAGGAAAACCCCACGTTTTTTCCAAATAGCCTCAGAGGTATTAGCTCAGATGTCTGGAGAAAAACTTATGAACCTGTGAACCAAAAAACCTTTTCTAATTATTAAATTAATCTAATAATAGTTGTGAAGGGCCAAACAAAGGATCAAACCCTCAGGACTTTACCGTTCTTCCATTATAACCCATACATTCAATGATCTTTTAGATTTTATAGGACAGAACAACACAAAGCAGTAGTTTAATAAGAGGTGGAATAAAAAGGATGTGTGCATCTCAAAGAGCTTTTATACAAAAGGATGTTTTATTCGTCTCCATTGCAGTTAATTCAATCCAGCTCAACCAGTTTCCTTTCAAAGTTTTCTATGTTTAACCTCCAGATAAATAGCTTCAGAGGCTACAGAACAAAATCTGCCTCAAATACCGAAGAGCGGAGCAGAAAGGTCAGAGGTCAAGATGTAAAGTAGGTTTAGGTTAAAAACAATATCCTAAAATTAAGAACACATCTCACAGCACTATTCTATCAATCGACTAAAGACATGCCAAGGGGAGATTTAACCGAGAAGCCCCCAGGAGGCTGGTAACTCTTGAGGAGCTGCAGAGATTATTAATCTGTTAGTACTCCAAGTTTTATGGTAAGAAAAAGTGAAGGTAGTTGTTAAAAATTGCCAAGACTTGGAGTTTAAGGGGAGCTCAGGCTGCTGTAAAGTGGTGCTCTGGGTCACATGACTCATTCAGAGACGCATCCGACCCTCTAAAGTCACAGGCAAGTTTTTGAGCAGGGCAACCCACAGAGAGAATCTATTTCTTCCTTTATATTCAGCTGAAAAATAAACCTATAGTTCTGCTGCTATAGGCTTAGACTGCTGGAGGACATAGGGACCCCTTTTTCATCATTCTGCTTCATTCTATCTCTATTCTCCCACTCTGCAGAATCTGTTAGTTCAATCTCTAACGTTCTGCTCTCTCTGCTTTTTCTCATAGTAGCTTCATCTGGTCTGTTCCTGTTTGGCTGTGACTCCATCCTGGAGAGAAATATCAGCTGTGCTGCTGCCATCAACACCTTTGTTTCTAGATGCTGGAGCTTGGCCTGTTTTCCAGTGTAGTCCTGTTTCTCTGACTGTGACTAACTGGATGTGCTCTCTTCATCCTCTGACATGGGAGCTGGCTCGGAGCTCGTCTGCCTGGCTGTGTGTTTCCTGGACGGGGCCGCCTGTGGAGCTGGTTGACAGTTGCCTTTTGTATCTATGCTTCTTTTTCTATGTCTGCTTCTGTCTCCTTGAACCCCAGTGGGCCTCAGCAGATGGCCGCTCACTCTGAGCCTGGTTCTGCTGGAGGTTTCTTCCTGTTCAAGGGGAGTTTTTCCTCTCCACTGTCGCTACAAGCATGCTTGGATGAGTCGATGCAATGAACTGGTTTTGCTTAGATAGAAAACTTTGAATCAATCTGACTGGATGATCTGGTTGGACTGCCTCTATAAAGTCCCCTGAGATGACATGATGTGAATTGGAGCTATAGAAATAAACTGAATAGAACTGAATATATCCCAAATGAATTATTACTTGGGTCAAAAATGATGCAGGGCAGTTTAAATTATGCAAAGGGCATCAGGTGGGATTCTATGCTCCTTGCTTCGCTGTGGCAGGCCCCCAGTAACTCAGAGAAATGATGGTAAATATTTGTGCATTAGAGACCTTTCTGTTTTGTGTCACTCAGTTTATACTTTTAAAAGCATTTTTTTAATTTGCGGTTTAATTTAGTTTGTTCTCTCCTATTTGTTTTCAGGTTTGACTCTTCGTTTAAATATGGCAGAGTAATTGCTCTTCCACGTTGTGCTTTTGTCAGAACTAAGTGCACTTTACGTAATTAAACGTCGCTGCACTCATGGTACATCCTGATTGTTATGGTTTGGATAAAGGGTCAGATCCCGTCTGCAGTCTGAACAACATATGGTGCTTTAAACCATGACGGAACGAAAAAATAGCCTGAATAAATGACGCCAACCCAATGCTTTTTCTTTTCTTTTCAGACGGAACTGGAGGAGTGTGGGAGAAAGGAGCAGGGTTGCTGAATAGTCTTCCAGACTGAGGCTAAAGGACTCTATTTTCCTCTGTTCTTTTTCAGTTCCTGAGCACGGAGCTGGCCAGAGCCGTAGACGAGAGCAAGAAGACCCCCAATGACCTGATCCATGCTGAGAACGTGAGGGCAGGCCGTGACAAATACAAGACCCTGCGTCAGATTCGCCAGGGCAACACGAAGCAGCGCATTGATGAGTTTGAGTCCATGTAAGACAGTCAGGGTCAGAGCAGCATTAGGATGAACTGGATATTTTAGATCAGTAGGAGCTGATTATTACCTGAAAAGATGTCTTGATGTAACCGAATGTGATAGTAAATTATTTATTCAGTTCCCTGCAATCTGAAAGCACATCAAAGGTTCCACCCACAGTTGGAAACTGGGATCTTTTTTCTCCTCCTTGTTTCCCTGATGTCCTGGACACTCTGATTATGCACAGCTGCATTTGTGAAATGACCCCTCTGAATGTTTCCCCAGTTTGGACTCATTGAAAGCATTGGAGCCAGTTGAGTTTATATCCCAAGTTCGCTGCTGCTTATTTTAGAGAATAAAATGAACAGAAGCAAATATCACTTCTACTCTGTTTTCTGTTTCCTTATGAATCACTGAGCATCGCTTTCAATGTGCTTAACGAGGCATATTGTCACCAATTATCAGTTATGCCAGTAATAAACACAACACACCCAATTCCCAGCATCATCGCTCCACTTACAGTTATATTATCGTCTCGCAAAATTTAGGTTTTATATTTTTGTTTTTACAAAGATATGTTATTAGAATAGATTGGTTTGGGTTACCATAAATAACTATTTCAACTGTCTGTGAAATGTTCAGGCTTAATTAGACAATGAATAGAAGAAAGTACAGCCTGGGTACATTTTATTATACATTTCCTTCTGGCACTAAGCTTGACTCCAAATGACTGACAAAAGTGGACAGTTTTTTTAAAACTTTGGAAAAAAATTATCTGAAACGTTTGTGTTAAGCCCAGCAGGAGATTCATAAGTAACTTTAACCAGTTTGTCAAGTACAAATACAAACTTCTTTGTATTTTACTACAATTGAATAAACTCTGCTATTGCGGCAGACCAATATGTCGCTGCACACACACCTCCAAGTTGCCCATTCCTATGTGCTAAACATAAATGTGAATACCAGCTTTAGAGTCCTGATCTGAATCCCTTGAGTCTTTTACAGCCTCTTTCTACGATGATTGTTCCATCTTCCCATCACTTCTTAAACCGAGCATACACTGTGCGATTTTTTTTAATTGTTGCACGCAGCTAAAACTCACACAGTACGAGGAAACCGCAATTTTGTGCTGAAAGCCCTAAAAAGAAAAGAAGACATGGCTGAGCAAACGTGGCTACTACGGTCTGTCAGTTTTACTATTATTTCTAATAAACAGCAACAATAGGAAATGTGTCTTAAATAAAACATTATTTGAGTGCAAATCAAAACACAATCTCCTTTTAGGTAGAGAGCTGATAAACTACAACAATAAAGAGTAGAAAATTAACCACAGAAAATAAAGCAATACAAAATAAATCAGAAAATGAATCCCAAAGGGCTGGCGGTGAGATGGAGGCGCTGCCTGTTGGAAGCCGTGCATAAAAGAGTGAATTTCACACTAAAGCATTGATCTCATCTCCATACTTTCAATCTGATACCAAATTTTTATCCATATTTTGGATCAATCTGTCCAGCTTTCCATCTCCTGCAGCCTGATATTTCTCAGTGAGGATGGTGTTTAGAGTGATCTGGACCTGAATCATAGCACTCTACATGGAGCCCAAAGCATTTCATGCTCATATTAACCCTTTATAGGCCAAGTTAGCATTCTTGATCACTTGCATACCCCTTACAAATGGAGCCCCCCCATCCCTCAGGTCTAGAAGCAGAAGATCTATGTCCAGCCATTCAGCATAGATCCTGCTACATGGCTGTTCATCTTATGTTGGCATTTGACCAATTAGACGAGTCATTAAACGTTGGGGTGTTGGAAAAAATCTATTTGGCAATAAATCATGATTTTGGGCGTCCCAATATAATATCCATCCTTAAGTTTGTTATATTCCTTAAAAAAATGCACAACTTCTGCATCCCCACTCTGCTAGATGTGGCCTTGGAGCCCTTTTCCTTCGCATGTAGTAGAGCAGAGGTCTTCAACAGGGGGTCCATGGAGGTACTGCATGGGGGAGCGAAAGTTTTTGTTGATTAGATTTCTTTTTGCATTCCCTCCTTCAATTTTTTACCACCAATTGAAATGTCTTTAAATCCACATTAACATGAACCCAACAGACTGCAGTAAACAGATAAATGGAGGCAGAAGATGTCTTTCAGTCATCAATGCTCACATTCAGCGACACACAGGAGCTCTTTCAAGCTGGGCACCGTTTCATTCACAACACCTGTCCCATCAACCAGGAATCAGAAATACTTTAATAATCCCAGGGAGGGATTACTTTAGTTACATTACTGCATCTGTAATAGAGTGACTATAGAACCAGTTTGATAGAACACTATTTCAGACAATATATATAATTAGGGGGTCCCCGCTCCATCTCGTAATCAGTTTGGGGTCCTTGGCCTGGAAAACGTTGAAGACGCCTGTAGTTGAATCACAGTAGAAGATCCCGAGAGACTCATACAGAACTTGCTTTTTGATCTCTACACTTAATGTTGATATTAGTATACAGCAATATAATGTTATATTACCTACTGTAAATTAATTTAAAAAATGTAACAAGTCAAGAAAAAAGGTAAAAAGTTAAAAAGTAAAGTTAAAAAGTTAATAATCCCAGTTAACAAATATTTTCAGGTTTATAAACTACAGAATGTCAGTCCCACTATCAGCATTAATGCCTCTAAGGTTATGATGGAACAATAAAAATGTGTTTCTTTCACTCTGAGTGTTTTTGTCATGAATTTCTTCTAGAAGCACTTTTGTTATTTTTCTTAATATATTTGAGCAGGTTAGTGTTTCTGGTTATTACATTGGTATTCATTTTTGACATCATTATATCCATATTTTTTGGTGTTACAAAGAGAATAAGGCCTTGTTGTAGATTCTAAAAACACTATTGGCTGGAAATGTTGATTTTAAAGTATTTCACAGAGCGCCCTAAACTGATAAAAATAATGTTTATAAATAACTGTTTTGGGATTTAGTTAATCATATTTAGTTAATTTAACACAATTGTTTCATGTTAGCAGGGCAGGACATAAAACAATTGTGTTAAAAGTAACTAAATATAATAAAGTAAATGCCAAATGCAGCAGCATTTTCACTGATTTCTAAAAGTCTTTGGTTTATGGAAAGTTTTGGGAAATATTTCCTTCCTCCTTTATACTCTTTTGAAATCCTATCAAAATATTTGGGTTCTTAATGAAGTTCAATGATTGTTATTATTTCTTTCCATTTGACCACAGAGGTTCATAATAAAATAAATGATTAGTTTAAGCACACCGGGCATTTATTATCTTTTACGTGCGCTCTGAGGGGACAAACAAGCTGGATTGTGAAACTATGGCTGCTGCAGTTCTGCTAGTAAATGTGCACAATGATTTTTAAGTAGATTAACAGCCTAATCTCGCGAGATCTGTTTACTTTTTTCTTTTTTGTTTGCACCCAAATATCAGGAGGCAAACGCACAGAGATAATAGGTGAGGTTAGGGATCGTTTGCGCCCTGGTGACTGTTCTTTTTGCAGATCTGACATAGTATCCAATCTAGGTTCAAAGTCCTCCCCCTGCTGACTCTATCGGCTACAGTCCAGCTTCATGTTAGACGCGGAGCGCTGCTCCTCAAAATGCTTTCTTTGTAGGAAAGAGTTAGAAAAAAGTTGTTGCGCGCTTCATTCGTCTCTTCCCTTCAGCGGCGTCGCTAATCTGAATCCTCCATCCGCTGAGACGCATGAGTGGAGTCTCTGTGAGTAGGCGTTTTCTCCCCGGGGAGGGAAAAAGTGGTTTGTTTTCTCTCCGCTCACTCTGCTCTAACTCCAAGGACGAGAGGCGAAGATGGCCTTTCTGCGCTGCAGCGCGTCCGAGCGAGAAGAAACGGAGAGGTCTGCGATGCTGAGCGACAGGGAGAACATCGACGCTTACGCGTGTCCGACCCTGGAGCTCAGCCGAGCCGTGTCCGTGTCTCTGGGCTTAGACCCGCTGTCCTCTCCGCTCGGCGGGATCAACCTCTGCCCCGGCAGCGCCTTCGCAGACCCCGCAGGAAACGGCTCCTCCGAAGGCGCGGAGGGGGGCAGGCTGATCCGGGACGGCGGCAGCCTGGGAGTGGATGAGTTTGGGGAGGTTTGCCACGGTTTGCGGCAGGTGAGCTGCGCGGACCAGTTCGGGGACATGGAGAGCGCGCAGTCCGTGACGCGCGGATCGGTGATCTCCAGATTTGTTTGCAAAGATTCCAACATGATGATGAGCTCCATGTCGGAGGTTCCCACCAATCCTCAAGTGGCTCAAGCCGGACCTTTAAAGCCATACTCTGCCTACCCTGCCGATGCGGACCTGTACAGGGAGACCCAGGGGGGCTGGTGCGCAACGGAGCGCGCGTACGGCGAGCAGCCCCAGCCTCACCGGGGCGCTTACGACGGACCTGCTTTTCTGTGCAAATACTGCGGTCAGACCTCTTTCGGAC
The DNA here is from genome assembly GCF_016077235.1 of Cyprinodon tularosa. Lineage (NCBI taxonomy): Eukaryota > Metazoa > Chordata > Actinopteri > Cyprinodontiformes > Cyprinodontidae > Cyprinodon > Cyprinodon tularosa. Next base: position 344,888 of record NW_024039080.1, read on the forward strand.
CCCGGCAGGAGTGCAGCTGTGTGTGGTACAGGAGGGTGGATCGGGCCAGTAAAGCTGCTGCGCAAGTTTCTGCGGCTCAGGCGTTCGGCCAAGTGGAAAGTTACCCAGAAGTGATTCCTCAAGGGCAAAACACTTTTACCACTATCAAGGCTGAGCCTTCCGTTTGGCTGCACTGCACCGACCGCGGGTTCAGGTAAATCACTCATTCTCACCTCATTCTTTCTTCTTTCAACCCAAGAGTGTAACTCCGAGCCTTCCCGAGGCATAAGCGAAACAAGCAGCTATGTGTGTAATAAAGGAGGAGCCTCGAACACCTCTGGCAAACACTGTCTTTACTGTCTTCTGGTATTTTCCTCATTCTTTTGTCCAATAAAGTCAGACGTCTGACCTCCAATATGGCTGCCATATTTATCATGCATGATGAAAAGGCCAGAATAAAACTTATAAATGAAGGAATCTGAATCTCTAAAAATCTTCCATTCCTGAACTTCAATAAAAACATTTATTATCAGCCTGCACGGAAATAAATAATGCAACTGCTTTTGGCATTTACTTAATTATATTTAGTAACTAAATATGATCAAGCAATTGCCAGAAACGGTTGCATTATTTTTTCAGTGTGTGATCCTGACTTTTACCTGGAATCACATTGAAATAAATAATGCATCCGTTTTTGGAATTTAATCACATTTAGTCACTTTAACACAATTGTTTGATGTTTGCAGGGTTGAACATCAAACAATTGTGTTAAAGGAACTAAATGTGATTAAGTAAATGTCAGAAGCGGTAGCTTCATTCTTTTCAGTGCATTTCCAACACAGATCCCAAAATGTTAAATTAGGTTTAAATAAACAAGTAGAAAATCTAAGAATTAAATAAAATTTATATTTTACTTATATTTAAAAGCAGTTATTCATATTTAGATTTACGATTATAATTATCTGTCAGTTAAATCATGTCCGCTGCTGCTGCGTGTCACAGAGACACATTTTATGCTAAATTTACTTGCAGCCTAATCAATAATTAAATGATCATTTCTTCCCTTTCAGACGGCTGAGCAGGCATGAGCAGAGACAAACACAGAATGAATTAATTTTATTTTTTTAAGGTAAACTAGAGATTAGATAAAATCCTGCTGGTAGGGGCATAAAAGCTTGGCCGTGTTTCTTGGTTTCTGTTCTGCATGTTGTGTAAAACAGAAGAGCAACGCGCTCAGGGAACACCAGCCGCCCTCACAGGCATTTACTGCGGTGAAAAACTCACAAGCATCCGATTTCCAGCGTAATTTCCCTTCCTTTCAAAGGCCACATGGCATCAATAGACTTTTATATAAAAAATGTGACTCCCTGTTATTGGCCATGACTCACATTGTTACTTTGTGGAGTCATGGCCCCGCCCTCTTGCAGCACCTGCATATCTCCAAGAAACACTGGGCTCTTCCAGCTCTGCCCCATTGCGCGTCTCGCCTCTCGTCCTTGGCCAAGCTGCATTTCAACATACAGCGGGAGTGAAGCAAAGTTCACAGAGTCCACAACATTTCCAGAAAGGTTCTTTTAGCTGCGCTGACTTCCAGACACAGAGTTAATGTATCAGTGTGGCTGTAAACAAGATACAGCACCTGCTGCCGATTGTGGAAGAGTCTAGAAGTCACAGGTTGCATTTTTCAGGAACTGTGGAATCCTTTAATTACAAGTTTGTTTTCGTGTCTCAATTGAATTCCCTGCTTGTGTCATCGGCTCTGTGGTAGGGAAATGCACTAATTGTAATTGGATTGGATTGAAAGGGTTAGTGCACTAATTATCCACAAGGGAAAGCTCCCACTGACCCTAATCTATTAATACATCTTATTCACTCTGTCCCTTAAAAACCTTTCCATGCGTCGCACACCTGAAAGCAGTCAAATGAATCCTGATGATAGGATTTCCTCATTTGTGCATCTTTTAAAAGAATTTAGACTCGGATCAGTCTTTGCTTCCTGCGCTCTGATCACAATAGACCAGGATTTCACAGACTTACTCAATATCTTGAAGCAAGATGATTGAATTTAATATCCATTACTGAAAAATAAAAATCTTTTGGCTTGTTGTCCTGTTGAAAATCTCTTCCTCTTCTTTCTGTGAGGCAGATCTGTCCCTAAGAGTCCAATGAAGTTAAAGAAATAATCTTACTGAGCTAATCACTTTATTAACATCTGCTTTTAGCAGATATTATTCATAATTAAATAGAAATCTCCGTTATTGTTTGTCAGGGTTGGAAATTCAGGCGAACCTGCAGAAAATCTGAGCAAAATAAAAAAAAACATCAAAGAAATGTAAAAATATATATAAAAAAAAGAGCTGCCGTGTTTTTAACTACCTATGTGGTACTTAGACTGGATTAATGTGTAATTGAGTCGGGTGAGATAAAAAATGCAAAACAGTTGCATGTTTTTGCATAAAAACAGATGATTTATGAGTTGGGGGGGGGTGAGAGAAGCACAAACAGAAAAGATTTAAACAGATTAGGGATTTTTTATCCGGCACGCTAAATATAAAATGTAATAATCTGGGATTACGCTTCTTCATGCATTGAAGTTTTAGTTTGTTGGGATTCAGGCTGATCACAGCTGAGGCAGCGTTTAATGGGAACAACGCGGCTCACTGCACAGGGCGCCATCGTGTGTGGGGAAGAAATGAGTGCTCCTGTTGCGGCTGTGTTAGCAACGTTAGCAGTATGGCTGCTTAATTAAACCGCCTTCTGATTAAGGAATCATCAGCGATAAATTCAATCTAGAAGGCTGAACCTTTTATTCATCATCTGACTGCTGCTTCACATGCAGCAATAAAAACAATCATTTATGCTCCTGGTTCAGCTGATTTATCTCTTTAATTATAATGTTATCTTTTATGTTTTATTTAGAAACAGAGATTTCAGAAAAAAAATGGACTAACCCACCAAGCAAAGACACAAATAAGCAATTTATTACATCTTTATGTCATAAAGCTCTTTATAGAGTAACATGAAGATGTAGCTGGTTTGTTAGCGGGTGATGCTCCTTTACTGGTAAGATTCCAGTTGTTTTTTTGTTTGGTTTTTAACATTCATAAGAGATATTGTAGGAACTTTTTTGTATCCAGCAGACCTGAAGTACGCAGCAATAGTAATAATAATAACGAGTGCTGCACCGATGCCATTTTTTAGACCTGATATCCTATGCCTGGCTGTGCACTATTGGCCGATACCATCTGTCTGAAATTGTTCTGTGTATATATGAAGAACTTTATACTACTTGGATGTAAAATAATCGCCATCATGGCTTCATGTCAAGCTGCTGCCTTCCTTTGTGAAACAGGAAAAAGACTAAAACAAAGTGAATCCAGTAGAACTTTTTATTTCCTACCTGGAATGAGTGACAATAGTTGAAGAAACTTTAGGCTCTCAAAATGGTATCGATGCCCTATTTGCAGAGGTGGAAAAAGTAATAAAATATCATACTCAAGTAAAAGTACCAATACTTGGATGAAATATTACTCAAGTACAAGTAAAATTACCCAGTAGAAAAATTACTCAAGTAAAAGTAATTAGTAGCTAATTTAGAATGTATTTTAAGTAAAAGTTACTTAGTTACATTAAAAACAAAAAGTTGAACGGGGCAGGGGATCCCTCCCACTTAAATGAAATACTTAGTTTTTTTTTTAGCAATTTATTTTCCCAAGCCACTCAGAGCCGCAGTATAAGGATGAAAGAGCCGCATGCGGCTCCGGAGCCGCGGGTTGCCGACCCCTGTGCTAGACAAAATCAGCAATGCCACGAAACAGGTTGTTTTGCTAATTGGCTATTAGTCATGAAAACTTTGTTTGAAGTACCAATGCACTAAATACTTCCCAAAACATGCTTCCGCAGATTAGATGTGGAGTTATTGAATGCTGCCAGTTCAGTCACCTTTGGCAGACTCATCTGGCATTGCATGACGATACTGTCGGCCATCTTGAATTTAAATGAAAAGCAGTCTTTCAAATGTGGCCGAGGATTTTCGTGGTTTTTGGGCAGCAGAATTCAATGTTTCAGCTAGCATTTCTAGTGAAACGTTCTCTGAACCGTCGTCGCTCTCCTGATCCACCTCCATCTCGTTCCCAATCTCTTACAGAAAGACTTGGTGCCTGGTAGCCTCGATCTACATGCTGATCACGTCACTCGCTGCAGTGCTTCCGGGGCCGATTTTTTGTCTTCCTTTCGGTTTTTCCAAAGTTTTCTTTTTACTTAGTAACGGATGGGATTTGTAATGTAACGAAATACAATACTTCACTCAAAACGTAATCAAGTAAAATTTAAATTAACGATTTTAAAAACTACTTGAAAAATACAAAATACACAAAAAACCTGCTCAATACAGTAACTTGAGTAAATGTATTTCGTTACTTTCCACCTCTGCCTATATGTTGGTACTCGCCGATACCGATGCCACCATTTTAGCGCTGGATCGGGGCCCCGCCTGATACTGGTATCGGTGCAACACTAGTGATGATTGAAATTCCCTCTTTACATTTAACCCCTCCCCTTGGGGAGCAGTGGGCTGCCATTGTGCAGCTCCCAGGGAGCATGGTGGGGTTAAGGGTCTTGCTCAGGGACCCAGAGTGGAGGCGGTGGGGATTGAACTGAGTACTTGCAACCTTCACCAGGCTAAAACCACCCAGCAATGTGTGGAAGGCGGCGTGTAACTTTCGCCTTCCTCTTATTCAAAGACCTGTAAGTCTAAATAAATCCCTCACTGCAAAAGTCATGACATTTCCTAAGATAAGTGAATTTGCCTTTGATTTGAGCGGATGAATAGGATGATCCATTTGTAACCTAAATATATGAAAATTAGATGTTATACGCTCAAATAAGGTAATGGAGTTGTTTTTTTTTTCTTATGTTGAATGTAGATAAACTTATTTTGTTGCTAAATTATCTTATTTCAAGAAAAAAAATGGTTTTCCTCTCTAAGCATCCAGGTTTGTGTCTGTTTGCACTTCCAGGCACGAGGATTTTTTCCCAGGCGTGTTCCTGTCAGACAGGAGAGTGTGTCAGGTGTGCGGCGACGACGCCTCGGGTTGTCACTACGGAGCGGTCACCTGTGGCAGCTGTAAAGTGTTCTTCAAGAGGGCCGCGGCAGGTGGGAGCGACACACACACGCACCGCAGCATCCCTGAGTGCACACGAAAATTACAGTTTGCATCCCCTGATTTAATTTCTTACACCCACTTACTCTCTAATGCCGGCGGGGCACAGTGACCTGACATTATGAGGCAGAGCGGTTTTTTATCAGTAAACACCCACATGGCGTTGCTATGAGTCGAGGTGATGCAGATTTTGTTGTGTGTCTCCAGGAAAGCAGAACCACCTGTGTGCCAGCAGGAACGACTGCACCATCGATAAACTGAGGAGGAAAAACTGCGCCTCGTGCCGACTTAAACGCTGCTTCATGTCCGGAATGAGCTTGAAAGGTACGGAACTTCAAGGCTTCAAGGCTGTGTGGGGAAATGTGCAGCGCCTCGCCAAAGTATCCCTACCCTGAAACACAAAGCTGTCAATGAAGGTTTAATAGAGTTTGTTTTGTGACAGACTCACACTGGTTAGAAAATAATTGGTAAGTAGAAAATGAGATCTGAAAAATGTAGGGTGTGCTTGAAATCTGCACCCTGAGGTACAATGTTTGGTTGAATGAGTTTTAGGAGGATCGTCTGCTTTACATGTTTGGAAGATTTCTCCCAGACTTAAAGGTATTATGGAGGATTTTTTAAAAGACCCGCCCTCTCCACTTTAAAAAAAAAAGCACAAGCCCATTTCTCCTCATGACCGCCCTGTTTAAAATGTGCTGTTCTCATAGCTCATACAATTCAATTCTATTCAGTTTATTTCTATAGCTCCAATTCCCATCATGTCATCTCAGGTCACTTTACAGTTCAACCAGATCATCCAGTCAGATTGATTCAAAGTTTTCTATCTAAGGAAAACCAGCTGATTGCATCGACTCATTGACTCTTCAGCAATCCCTCACACTAAGCATGCTTGTAGCGACGGTGGAGAGGAAAAACTCCCTTTGAACAGGAAGAAACCTCCAGCAGAACCAGGCTCAGAGTGAGCGACCACTTACTGTTATTTTGCTTCCTGTCTCTGAACGTGCGCCCTAACCCTAATCCCTCCATCACTATATAGAGCGGGGACTATATAGTGAACTCATTTCACTATAACGTTAGTGATCACCGCTTTTTGCTCTGTTGGTCACCTAACTCCTCCTCCATCGCGCGGTGCCTGAGCCTCTGTCGGGTAGGGGCAGCCTATGGCGACAGCGGGCCGCTGTGACAGAAAATCCCATAATGCGGGGAGAGCTCTCCGTGCAAAGCATTCTGGGATATATCTTCCTCTTCTGAGGCCTTTTTTTTCTTCTCATACACTTCGTTGACACTTCCGATTCTCGGCCATTTCCAAAGAACCGTGGTGAGAAAGGTGAGCTTCAATGAATGTCTGAAACAGTAGCTCACCACAGATATACGCCTGAAAGTACGCAGAAAAAGGTCTTTAACGCCGGGCAAACACTACGATATTTTCAATGGTTGCATTCAGCTACAGCTCCCAATGTTTGTTCTCACACTGTGCGACCCGACGCTCTGATGCGATCTACCTGCTCACACTGTACGTCTAACAACCAGGTGGGACTCAGCTCCGCAGTGAGATGGCGCTACTCGGACTCGTCTATCTGGAAGCCAAAGGAGTAGCAGAGGAACATGAAGCTCACTAGAGTGAAACGCGCTGCCTTGGATATTTGGGCGATTTAGTGCTGAAAGGCGACGAAGTATTTGGACAAAGACATGGCTACTACGGTCTGTCAGTTTGACAGAAAGAACTCCATTTCACTCATTGCCCCCCCGCCATGCTGCTGGGCAAGCACGTAGGACGGCCTTACGTAAACAAATAACCAGAATGATTGACAGTTAGGAGGACCACTGATTGAGATGATCCACTCGGAAATAAAAGGTCGTCCTCCATACCTTTAAGCTCAGTCAGATCAGATGGAGGCTGACTTTGATCTAAACCATCCTAATGAAGCTATTGTCAGTGACGGTTGTCCTGATGGAGGGTTAAGCTCCACCTTAGTCTAAAGTCTATTAAAGCTTAAACAAGGTTTTATTCCTGAACTTCCTCAATCTGAGCAGCTTTTCTGCTCTTATTGTTGAAAACCACCATGTTTCACAGTGATTATTGTTTTCAGGTCGTAGTTCAGCACCTTATGGTGGCATAAAGCAAACAGACACGCTAATACACGGGCGGTTCTAGACAGGGGCCAACGGGGGCCTATATACTGAAGACATAATACGTAAATTCTAATGATGATCTGCTCTGGAACAGACATGGTTACTGATTGGTCTTTTGGATCTATTTAATTTTTTCTTTAAAAATTCTGTTTTACTAATCATTTAAAAACAATAAGGTGATAGCTTCAGTGGGATTGAGATAAGATCCCAGGTTTCATCTGCTAAATGTTTTTTTAAACAAAAAAAAAAAAAAAATGCTCTAATTTTTACGGCTGAATTTCTCAGGTTTTCCTGAGTTCTAATTCAAATTTTATAGAAAACGGTAATTTTAGCTTAAATTAAGTGAAAAATATATAACATCAAAAATTATGAATGTATATTGATTTAATAAAAAATAGAATTTTAATTGAACCTAATTAAATTGAAATTTCACTTCATGCAGCTAAATTATTATATCTAAATCTCTGTTTTTTTATTTAATTCTTTTCTGTTCCCCCATGAAGACAAGCTGGCCCCCTCCTGGCCCCCTCCTGGCCCCCGGAACATGTGGTCTAGAACCAGCACTGCCCTAATCCCTTCCATCCTTCTGTGTCTATAGATTACTGATAGTAATCCAAACACCTTCTGCTAACCGAGCCGCAGCTCCTCCATCGTTCCCTTGGCCTTCAGTAGAGGCGTTAAGAACCAAAGTATCAGAAAGTATCAGAGAAATTCCCTCCCTTTAACCCCTCCTCTGGGGAGGCAGTGGGCTGCCATTGTGCAGCTCCTGGGGAGCAGTGTGGGGTTTAGGGTCCTGCTCAGGGACCCAGAGTGGCAGTCTGTGGGGATCGAACCTCTAGGCCAACACTCCAGTACAAATACACTGGAAAAAATCCAAATCTAGATAAGTTATTTTTCTTAAAATAAGTGCATTTGTTCTTGGATTGAGGAATTTATAGAGACATGTTGAAAATGGAAGAAGACAATTTACACTTAAAATAAGAAAAAACAATCACATTGTCTTATTTCAAGTGCATATTATCTAATTATCTTATTTTAAGAGTAAAAATACTCATTCCATTGGCAAACTGTCTCCTTTACCCACTCAAATAAGGGTAAATACACCTAATTTAAGAATGAATTTTTTACTTTATTTCTAGATTGTTTTTTCCAGTGTACTTCATTATTGTACTTTAGTAGAAATGTTGTCTATCTATTCTTTACTGGTGTAATTATTTTTTTTTTACAACTTTTTACTTTCTTCTCCTTGGATTTTAAAAATAAACTGGTTAGTTTTGTTTCATCTAAGCTCATTTTAATTATGGCCTGTTGGTATTTAAAAAATAATTAGTTTCATCCAGACAATTAATTTCTTTGTGGTTGGACTCGGTGCTGCCCCAACTTGTTGCTCAACACAAACCAAAATAAATACTTTTTCCAGATGATGCAAAGTTTAATGTGACTCTGTTACCATTACTGAAAAAACTAAGAAAATAAAGTCTAATGAAGTTATCATCCAGAATTGTAGAAAAATGTTCCTTTAATAGAGTAGAGCAGTAAAGCTTCTGGCCTTAACAGTTTTTCCTGCATTATTTTTACTTTTATACTTTAAGTAGTATTAAAAATTGTACCTTAACACTTTTACTGGAGTAAAAAGCTGAAGTTGATCCTCTAACTTCTTAAGTGTTTTTAAACAGCAGGATTTATACTGGAGGAATAAACATGAATAGTTTTCTGGCCTTCAGTTATTTTGCTAAATCATTTTTTACTTGTTTCGTTTTTGCATAAAGGCAGAGAGGGACACTATTTACAGATTAGGTGAAGGCGGATGATTTCAGCTGATTTTATAAAGGCCTTTCAGAGGGAAGGGGACTAAACCAATGTGTGCCATGCAGCTTACAATTATTTATTGCTAAAAAAGGTTAAAAAATGTGTATGATTTTTTAGTTCCAACTCACTATTATTCACTACTTTGTGTTAGTCCACTCCTTAAATCTCAATAAAACACTTGAGATGTGATATAACATGAGGTCAGAGCATATGGGGACTTTGTGCGCGGCGGTATTTGGGGATAAAGGGGGGGGTCAGCGCCGTCACATGGCTCACATTCTGCAGATCAGAACTGTTCCTGCTAAAATTTGGTGCAACAAATTCAATTCATCGGACGTCAATAAGAGCTTTTTGTACGTGCAGGCCGGCAAAAAAAACAACTTTATGACACGTCAGTGATAGGAAAAAACACAAATAGCTGGTAGATAATTTCAGGCGGATTTATTGAAGCCATGTGCTGCTGTTTTATTTAATTTTTGCATTATTTGGCAAAAAGATGAGATGGTTTTTTACGTCAGCTTCATGTTTAAGCCGTCTGTCTTCCTCCTGCTGCATGTGCTGCTGCTGTGTGATCACAGGCCGTCGGCTGAAGGGAGCCGGACAGACGAGAGGCGGAGAAGAGGAGCATCAGCCTCCTGCCTGGGGGCATGGAGAAAGGGAAGGGAAGCACAATTTTGTCTTGGAGCCTGGGAGTGCTGCTGCCAGGGCTCAAGGTGGGGAGGATTAGTGGCTCACAGGATCAAATATGAAAGATATTTCCAAGGAGTTTCACCATAATATTCTATATATTTGTCGTACTAAAACTCCTGTTTTCTGTGTTAACTTCTGCAGGGCCTCAGCTTTTAGGAATCCCTCCAACTATGCGCTCCTGCTTCTCTCTCCTCACCATCCTACAGTCCATCGAACCCACCGTAGTCAACGCGGGACACGACCCCGCCCAGCCAGACAGCTCCGCCTCCTTGCTCACCAGCCTCAACGAGCTTGGGGAAAGGCAGTTAGTGACTGTTGTACGCTGGGCCAAGGCAATACCAGGTAAACCGGTATGAACCCATGTGGCAATTAGCTGGCGTGTTCCAATAACCGCTGAGAGCTGTAAACACCTGTGCTGGCTGGTTCAAGCTGTGAAAAACCGAAGCGCTACTTGGTCAGACCTGTGCAGCGCCTCAGACAGTGCAGCATATCTGCATGACTCAACAGACTGCAATGATTTGGAGATGTTTCAAGTCTGGTCTACCGTACCTGGTGCATTGCCTTGACAGGAGCAAATGCATCAGTAACACAAATTGTTCTAGACAACTAACCACCCAGTGGAAATCAGGATCTGTTAGTTCATATTTAAAAATGTCCTATTACTAAAGTTCCAGCAGCTTTTTCGTCAACTTTGCACAATTATTTAGACTGCAGAGGAACCAATCATTTAAACAAGAACAAGAGGCGGTGCACCACTAATTATATTCCTGAGTGAAACATCAACTGAGAATGGAACATGTAAAGGAGTAAATATCTAATAAAATAAAGTTTGCAAAGTAAAGTCTAACCGATGAGCATCCCATTAAATCACTGGTCACTAGTAGCTGGTCAGGAATGAATCAGCAGATACTCCCAGGTAAGGAAGCCTGACATTCAGCTCCGTACAGGAGAATGACCTGACTGTAGACAGCTGGACCAAAGAGAAGGACCTCCTGCAGAAAACGCCATGCAGGTTTTCTTCTGCATTCCAACTCTGCATAAGGGTTATAACCAAAACGAGAAATACGTCGTAACAAAACCCTGAAGAAGATTCCTCTCAACCGATGCCCTTATCTCCAACTATCTATGAAATATTGGTTCACAGATCTTGAGTGGAAATGCTTCATTATTTTCTATTCTCAGGACGGAGGGGGATTTACCATTACGCAATACTAGGCAGTTGCCTGGGGGCCCCAGAAAACTCTGTTTCCATGTATGGTTAATACAACTATTCCTTATTTTTGCACATTAATTATGTTTTTGATTAAAATCCTTTGGCTAAAATGCCATCAGAACGCTGATAATATTAACTGTGTCTCAGCCCCCCCCTTCAGTGTCCGCCATATTGGATCAGTCCATTTGCTGCACATGTTCAGAAAGGTCCAAACAGACAGCAGCAAACCATTTGAAAACAAACCATGCAAAGAGCAGTGTTGCCAACTTAGCGCTTTAGTCGCTATATTTAGCCACTTTTCAGACCCCTCTAGCACTTTGATTTCTAAAAAGCTCCTAGCGCCAAATCTAGAGACTTTTTTCTGCTACTGGAGACTTTGGAGACAACATCTAAAAGCAGCGAACTCTGCTCTCCAGAGCCAGTAGATTGGATTTGGAAACACAGGAAGGAGCAATCAGCTAAGTGAGCTTAGTGCTTGGAAAAAATCTTTCATTCCTTTAGAGACAGCATGAAAAGTCAGCTGAGTACAAAACATAGAGAGGAAAACAAGAAGAATCAATTCAGAGGCCCCCTGCCTGTCTTTGCCTAGGGCCCCACATTTCCTAAATCCGCCCGTGATGCAGGGAAATCATTGATGGCTGCCTCTTACTTTAATGATGATCATCATCTACTGCTTAAAAACAACCAGCTCCTTTATGACTCTCTTTAAAGAGAAGAATTGCTTTAAGTTATTAAACGTCTGCTTTGTTCTGGGTCGGCCTCTGACGCCAACTAGAACCTGAATGCTCAGTGTTGTCTGCTGCAGGTGAAATATCAACTTCTTTTAACATTTATCAGAAGCTCGATTCAACATCCTAACCTGTATGATGAAGAGCAAACTGGTTGGTTCAAAATTTGACCACTAGAGGGAGATATGTTCTTGTTTATGGAGACGAAAGGGAACAGGAAGTGACCAATAATCTCTGTTATTAGATCCTTTGTTTAATTAACTGAGCCAAGCAGGAAATTAATAACAAAATATCTTTATGTTTAAAAATGTAGCTTAATGTTTTCTAAAATGATGAATCTCTGAACAGGTTTCCGTGACCTGCATGTGGACGACCAGATGTCGGTGATTCAGTTGTCGTGGATGGGGGTGATGGTGTTTGCTTTGGGCTGGAGGTCCTACCAGCTCACCAACTGCTCCATGCTCTACTTCGCCCCTGACCTGGTCTTCAATGAGTAAGTCATACAAAAAACCTTCTGTTTTAGTTTTTTAATGCCTAATGTTTAACATAAAAAACAGTTTTTCCTGTTGTTTTAGTTGTTGGCAAAAGTTTCCCAAGTCTGCACTGGAAAAAATCTAAATCTAGATCAGTTATTTTTCTTAAAATAAGTGCATTTGTTCTTGATTTGAGGAGGTTATAGAAACATCTTGAAAATGGAACAAGACAATTTACACTTAAAATAATTACATTGTCTTATTTCAAGTGCATATTATCTAATTATCTTATTTCAAGAGTAAAAATACTCATTCCATTGGCAAACTATCTCCTTTACCTACTCAAATTAAGGGTAAATACCTTTAATTTAAGAAATGTTTATGTATTTCTAGATCTTTTTCACAGTGTGTCGCCTTCACAAGTAGAATCAAGGTTTTTTTGGGTCGTAATCAGCCTTGACAACCCCCCCCCAAAAAAAAAAAAAAAACTACTTTCATCTTTGGTCTTTGCTATCAACTTTTACAAAAGCAGAGAGAGCAGAACATTAGAGATTGAACTAACAGATCTGCAGAGTGGGAGAATCGAGATAGAATGTTGACAAAGGGGTCCCTATGTCCTCCAGCAGTCTAAGCCTATAGCAGCAGAACTATAGAGATAGATCAGGATAGGAAAAAAATCTCAGATCTTGATAAGTCACATAATACTACATTGCTGATAGCTGTAGTCCTGATGAAGCCAACAGAACCACTGTTGGCGGCGTCCAACTCTCACCAGAAACAAGTCCAACTTATTGTTGGCAATGCGGACCAGGCTCTGACACCGGTCATACAGAGACGAAAACCACACTGCTCCTCCTGAATCCGAGATTCCACTATCCGATGGACCCTCCTTTCCAGAACCCTGGAATAGACCTTACCAGGGAGGCTTAAGAGTTTGATTCCTCTTTAGTTGGAACACACCCTCCAGTCCCCCATTTTTAAATAGAGGTACCACCACCCCAGTCTGCCAATCCAGGGGAACTGCCCCTGATGTCCAGAGCCGCGTAAACCTAACTTAAGGTACTCAGGGCGAATCTCATCCACCCCTGGGGCCTTGCAACTGAGGAGCTTTTATATGTTTATATGTAATAAAGTCTGTCGAGGTTTTAATGAACTGCTCCGCGTTGTAAAAAAAAAAAATCAAACAACTGGCTATGGTTGTGATAGGCACCAGCAACCCCGTTACCCTACTTGGGATAAGTGTGACAGAAAATTGATGGATGGATGAACTTTATTGATCTCATTGGAGAAATTCACTCTCTGCATTTACTTTATCAGGATTACTTTATCAGAGTTCTCCTCCCAAAAAGAAAGTTCCCCTTTAGCAGATTATTATCAGATAGTGCAGTTATAAATTTTAAAGAATCTGCTTCCCTTTCTCTCTCCTCTATGTTGCTGAGCAGTGCTGCAGAGTGCAAAATTATAGCTTATTCCCCTTCACAGGTTGATGATTTTGTTGATGGGGTTGCTAGTTCTCTGCGTATTGCCTTAGACAACGCAGCTCCTTTGAAAATGAAAACCTTTAAAAATAGAAAGCTTGCTCCTTGGTTTAATGCAGAGCTGCGCACTTTAAAGCAAAATGCTAGGAAACTGGAGAGAAAATATCGCTCCACAGGCCTTCCTAGTCTGGAAAAATAGTTAACTGCTGTATAAGAGGACCCTTTGTAAAGCAAGAGCAGCATACTTCTCCTCATTAAAAGAGGAGAATAAGAATAATCCTAAATTTCTTTTTAATCCAGTTGTCAAACTCACCCAGAGCCATAGCTCTGTTGAACCGTCCATTCTTTATAAATAAGATTGATCTTATTAAAATAAGATCATAAGCACTCCTCTATCCGCGATTGTACCTGAGGTAGTCATGGAATCTGAACCGGGTTTAGACTGCTTTGATCCAGTTGAACTTTCTGAATTAGCAAAATTATTGTCTTCATCTAAGCCTTCAACTTGTATGTTAGATCCAGTTCCAACCAGGTTATTTAAGGAGGTATTCCCTTTGATCTCCTCCTCCATTTTAGATGTGATTAATCTATCTCTGTTACAGGGATATGTACCTAAAGCTTTTAGGGTTGCTGTAATTAAACCTCTGCTTAAGAAACCGTCTCTTGACCCAGATGACTTGGTTAATTATAGACCTATATCCAATCTTCCTTTCTTATCCAAAATTCTTGAGAAAGTAGTTGCCAAACAAGTTTGCGATCACTTCCACCATAATGAACTTTTTGAAGAGTTTCAGTCTGGCTTTAGAGCTCATCATAGCACTGAAACAGCTCTGGTGAAAGTCACTAATGATATTCTCATGGCCTCAGATAATGGACTTGTATCTGTGCTCGTCCTGTTGGATCTTAGTGCTGCATTTGATCCAGTTGATCAGAATATTATTTTAGAAAGACTTGAATATTTTGTTGGAATTAAAGGAACAGCTCTAGACTGGTTTAAATCTTATCTATCTGATCGAATTCAGTTTGTTCATGTTAATGATAGATCTTCCTCATGCTCAAAGGTTACCTGTGGAGTACCACAGGGATCAGTGCTAGGACCAATTCTCTTTACTTTATACATGCTCCCAATTGGTAGAGTTATTAGACAGCATGGGATTAATTTCCACTGTTATGCTGATGATACTCAGCTATATCTGTCTATAAATCCAGATGAAGCTAACCCATTACATAGATTACAGGCATGTCTGAAGACATAAAAACCTGGATGACTCTTAACTTTCTGCTTCTGAATGCAGACAAAACAGAAGTTATAGTCTTTGGACCAGAGTCTCTGAAAAAGAAGCTGATTAGTCAGTCACTTCATTTGGATGGGATTAAACTGATTTCAGATAATAAAGTAAAAAATCTTGGTGTTATTTTTGATCAGGACCTGTCATTTAAATCCCAGATCAAAGAGGTTTCTAGAATTTCCTTCTTTCATCTGAGGAACATTGCAAAAATTAGAAATATCCTGTCCAGGGGTGATGCTGAGAAACTAGTCCATGCATTTGTTACTTCAAGGCTGGACTATTGTAATTCTTTACTATCAGGAAGTCCACAAACTGTAGTTAAAAGCCTTCAGCTGATCCAAAATGCTGCAGCCAGAGTTCTGATGAAAATGAAAAAGAGAGATCATATCTCTCCTATCCTGGCTTCTCTTCATTGGCTTCCTGTTAAATCCAGAATAAAGCCTTAAATGGCCAAGCTCCATCTGATATCAGAGATCTGATTGTTCCTGATGTTCCTAACAGAGCACTTCGCTCTCAATCTGCAGGTTTACTAGTGGTTCCTAGAATTTCTAAAAGTAGAATGGGAGGCAGATCTTTTAGTTCTCAGGCTCCTCTCCTGTGGAACCAACTACCAGTTTTAGTCCGTGAGGCAGACACCCTGTCTACTTTTAAGGCTAGACTTAAAACTTCCTTTTTGATAAAGCTTCTAGTTAGAGTGGCTCAGGTTATCCTGAGCTATCTCTATAGTTCTGCTGCTATAGGCTTAGACTGCTGGAGGACATAGGGACCCCTTTTTCATCATTCTGCTTCATTCTATCTCTATTCTCCCACTCTGCAGAATCTGTTAGTTCAATCTCTAACGTTCTGCTCTCTCTGCTTTTTCTCATAGTAGCTTCATCTGGTCTGTTCCTGTTTGGCTGTGACTCCATCCTGGAGAGAAATATCAGCTGTGCTGCTGCCATCAACACCTTTGTTTCTAGATGTTGGAGCTTGGCCTGTTTTCCAGTGTAGTCCTGTTTCTCTGACTGTGACTAACTGGATGTGCTCTCTTCATCCTCTGACATGGGAGCTGGCTCGAAGCTCGTCTGCCTGGCTGTGTGTTTCCTGGACGGGGCCGCCTGTGGAGCTGGTTGACAGTTGCCTTTAATATCTATGCTTCTTTTTCTATGTCTGCTTCTGTCTCCTCCCAGTGGGCCTCAGCAGATGGCCGCTCACACTGAGCCTGGTTCTGCTGGAGGTTTCTTCCTGTTCAAAGGGAGTTTTTCCTCTCCACTGTCGCTACAAGCATGCTTAGTGTGAGGGATTGCTGAAGAGTCAATGAGTCGATGCAATCAGCTGGTTTTCCTTAGATAGAAAACTTTGAATCAATCTGACTGGATGATCTGGTGAACTGGAAAGTGACCTGAGATGACATGATGTGAATTGGAGCTATAGAAATAAACTGAATAGAATTTAACCCATCCAGCAGTGAAGGTTAAGGGTCTTGCTCAGGGACCCAGAGTCTGTGGGAGTGGGGCTTGAACTCAGAACCTCAGGATTCCAAGCTTTATGCCCTAACCACTATGCTGCCACTCCCCTATGGTGGCTATTGCTAAGCATCATAATAAACCATAAAGGAAAATCTAATCGCAGCAATCCTTTCAGATGAACAGCATCTGACACCAGAAGCACAAAACATGTAGAAACTAAAGCTCTCTAAAAAACAACATCATAAATTATAGAATGTCAACTATCAGTGACATGCGCTTCATAACGACTCGTTTTCATTTCATTTTATGGAGAGAAGCCGAGAGGAAGACATTGCTGGAAGTTAGCCATTCAAATTCCTTCTTAAAGTTGTCCATAAGCCATGAGGACAACATCTTCTGGTCATTCTAGACCAAAACTGGGCTTCATGAGCTTCAGCTGCATCTTCCTGAATGTCCTGTCAGACACGAGACTGAGACTCAGTGTCACCTTCCAGCAGCACAACAGCCCTCAGCATGTGAGCAAAACTACAATAGAAGGTTTATACTGAAATCAGTGGCAGAGATTTATTGCTCTAAATCAAATTTGGAAGCGCCGGAAAACTGCTGCTGAACGTCACTTTCCATCTGAATGATAAGGCTATTATGGGGATATTTCCGTTTTTAGATGTGTGAAGGAACGTAAAGGTCTTTGTTGGTGTTTAGAAGTTTTTTTCCAGTTATTTATTTGTAAAACATTTTGAAAAACAGATTCTATTCAGTTTATTTCTATAGCTCCAATTCACATCATGTCATCTCAGGTCACTTTCCAGTTCACCAGATCATCCAGTCAGATTGGTTCAAAGTTTTCTATCTAAGGAAAACCAGCTGATTGCATCGACTCATTGACTCTTCAGCAATCCCTCACACTAAGCATGCTTGTAGCGACAGTGGAGAGGAAAAACTCCCTTTGAACAGGAAGAAACCTCCAGCAGAACCAGGCTCAGTGTGAGCGGCCATCTGCTGAGACCCACTGGGGTTCAAGGAGACAGAAGCAGACATAGAAAAAGAAGCATAGATACAAAAGGCAACTGTCAACCAGCTCCACAGGCGGCCCCGTCCAGGAAACACACAGCCAGGCAGACGAGCTCCGAGCCAGCTCCCATGTCAGAGGATGAAGAGAGCACATCCAGTTAGTCACAGTCAGAGAAACAGGACTACACTGGAAAACAGGCCAAGCTCCAACATCTAGAAACAAAGGTGTTGATGGCAGCAGCACAGCTGATATTTCTCTCCAGGATGGAGTCACAGCCAAACAGGAACAGACCAGATGAAGCTACTATGAGAAAAAGCAGAGAGAGCAGAACGTTAGAGATTGAACTAACAGATTCTGCAGAGTGGGAGAATAGAGATAGAATGAAGCAGAATGATGAAAAAGGGGTCCCTATGTCCTCCTGCAGTCTAAGCCTACAGGTGCTGGTCATAAAATTAGAATATCATGAAAAAGTTGATTGATTTCAGTAATTCCATTTAAAAAGTGAAACTTGTATATTATATTCATACATTACATACAAACTCATATATTTCAGATGTTTATTTTGTTTAATTTTGATGATTACAAATGACAAAAAAAATGAAAATCTCAAATTCATCATATCAGAAAATTAGAATATTGTGAAAAGGTTCAAAATTGATGGCCCCTGGTGCCACACTCTAATCAGCTAATTAACTCAAACCACCTGCAAAAGCCTTTAAATGGTCTTTCAGTCTAGTTCTATAGGCTACACAATCATGGGGAAGACTGCTGACTTGACAGTTGTCCAAAAGACGACCATCGACACCTTGCACAAGGAGGGCAAGACACAAAAGGTCATCGCTAAAGAGGCTGGCTGTTCACAGAGCTCAGTGTCCAAGCACATTAATAGAGAGGCGAAGGGAAGGAAAAGATGTGGTCGAAAAAAGTGTACAAGCAAGAGAGATAACCGCACCCTGGAGAGGATTGTGAAACAAAACCCATTCAAAAATGTGGGGGAGATTCACAAAGAGTGGACTGCAGCTGGAGTGAGTGCTTCAAGAACCACCACACACAGACGTATGAAAGACATGGGTTTCTGCTGTCGCATTCCTTGTGTCAAGCCACTCTTGAACCACAGACAGCGTCAGAAGCGTCTTGCCTGGGCTAAAGAGAAACAGGACTGGACTGCTGGTGAGTGGTCCAAAGTCATGTTCTCTGATGAAAGTAAATTTTGCATTTCCTTTGGAAATCAAGGTCCCAGAGTCTGGAGGAAAAGAAGAGAGGCACTTCATCCACGTTGCTTGAAGTCCAGTGTAAAGTTTCCACAGTCAGTGATGGTTTGGGGTGCCATGTCATCTGCTGGTGTTGGTCCATTGTGTTTTCTGAGGTCCAGGGTCAACGCAGCCACATACCAGGAAGTTTTAGAGCACTTCATGCTTCCTGCAGCTGACCAACTTTTTGGAGATGCAGATTTCATTTTCCAACAGGACTTGGCACCTGCACACAGTGCCAAAGCTACCAGTACCTGGTTGAAGGACCATGGTATCCCTGTTCTTAATTGGCCAGCAAACTCTCCTGACCTTAACCCCATAGAAAATCTATGGGGTATTGTGAAGAAGAAGATGCAATACACCAGACCCAACAATTCAGAAGAGCTAAAAGCCACTATTAGAGCAACCTGGGCTATCATAACACCTGAGCAGTGCCACAGACTGATCGACTCCATGCCACGCCGCATTGCTGCAGTAATACAGGCCAAAGGAGGCCCAACTAAATACTGAGTGCTGTACATGCTCATACTTTTCATGTTCATACTTTTCAGTTGGCCAACATTTCTATAAATCCTTTGTTTTTATTGGTCTTCAGCAATATTCTAATTTTCTGATATGATGAATTTGAGATTTTCATTTGTTGTCATTTGTAATCATCAAAATTAAACAAAATAAACATCTGAAATATATGAGTTTGTATGTAATGTATGAATATAATATACAAGTTTCACTTTTTAAATGGAATTACTGAAATCAATCTACTTTTTCATGATATTCTAATTTTATGACCAGCACCTGTATAGCAGCAGAACTATAGAGATAGATCAGGATAACCTGAGCCACTCTAACTAGAAGCTTTATCAAAAAGGAAAGTTTTAAGCCTAGCCTTAAAAGTAGACAGGGTGTCTGCCTCACGGACTAAAACTGGTAGTTGGTTCCACAGGAGAGGAGCCTGAGAACTAAAAGATCTGCCTCCCATTCTACTTTTAGAAATTCTAGGAACCACTAGTAAACCTGCAGACTATAGATCAGTTTTGTTGTTCTTCTCTCTTAGTCCATATTTTGTGTTGTTCTGTCACATATAAGTGAATAGAAGTTCCAGTATGTTCTATAGCTTCAGTGTGGCTCCCTCTTTGCTAAGATCACCTACAGCCAGTTGTGTCCGTTTCCATTTTTTGGGTATTTTGTTACATTAGCAAACCAGTCGTTCTCTGTGCTTTAGCCCCGTCACTCCTACAGTGATGGCTGTGACCAGCGTGGTTAATGGATACGCCTGCCCGTATAGCTGACCCTCATTTCTCTCTGCCTATCTGCCATCTTTCTTTTCCATTATCCATCTAACTCATTTTTCTCTCACCCCTGCTGCGCTTTCTCCTTCCTCCTCCTTTCTCGTTGCAGCAACTATTAATCCTCTTCCTCCTCTCTGTATGTTTCTGTCAGAACATCTCCTGGCTTCACACTTCTGCTATTGTCACACCTTGTATTCGAGCTCTCTCCTGCCTTCTCTAACTCTCCCATGTCGTTAAATTTTTTTTTTCTTTTTGTTCCCAACTTCCTTCCCAGTCAGCGTATGCAAGTGTCCAGCATGTACGAACACTGTGTGAGGATGAAGCTACTCGCCCAGAAGTTCTGCAAGCTGGAGGTTACTGAGGAGGAGTTCCTCTGCATGAAAGCCCTGGTCCTCTTCAGCATCCGTGAGTCACCCCCCCCCAACATGCAAAGTGAAATATGGCTTGAATGGAGAGCGGCCTGCATGGCCTGAGTTGATGGGAAGGGATAAAGTCTGAGAGTTATTGTTGTGTTCTGGCTTCGTGGTCACAGTGCCAGTGGAGGGCCTGAGGAGCCAGCGCTGTTTTGACGAACTGCGGACCTCCTACATCAAGGAGCTGGACCGCTTGGCGAGCCACCACGGCGAGACCACCCGGACGCAGAGGCTGTTTCAGCTCACGCAGCTGCTGGACTACCTCCAGTCGGTAATATATGAGCCTCTGTAACCCACCTCCTCTTCCTCCTCATGAGATTCTGAAGCGTTAGATTAGTGTAATATCAATGGTCCACTTCAGAAGAACGTTTATTAGATCTTAGAAGACAAACACTGATTTTGGCTCCCAGCTAAACATTGTTGCTCAGATATTCTGTTTAAATATAAAAAGTAACTCATTTTCATTTCCTTTGCTCTGGTGCCCCCTGCTGGTTACAGGGTGTCACTACTGGATGTGGATATTTTACTGCTTAGTTTCACTTTATTAGCTGTCAAATGTTTTCACATTTTATCACATTAAAAAATTCTTTATACTCATCCATCCAAATGAAACCTCTAATATATAACCTTTACTTTACATTTTACATCCTTTAGATCAGCGGTAACCAATAAAAAATCAGCGCGGTCCGAATAAAAAAAAAATCATCAACCAGTGAAGGTCCAGAGACATTTTTAATTATAATCTGTTACTTTAAACAGAATTTAACACTGAAATAAAATGAGGTGTTTATGCATCCATGTTATACATTGACTTTTTAAATAAAAAAAAATAGATTTTTTTTTTTAAAGTAGTACAAGTGTTTTAAGTAAAGAACAACAATTGTTCAGTTTGGTTTATAGCGGTGTCTAAAAGTAGCAGCAGCAGCAACCCAGACTGACAGCTCATTGGCTCATTGGGATCACGTGCAGCCTGGAGCCGGACGCTCCCCAGGGCTTTACCGTATTAACAGGAGAAGAGGCGCAAGTGAAATTAGACACCGTCGTCGGACAACATGCGGTAATTTATAAATGTTTTTAATCCGTTTGGGTCCAGATTAGCCAGCAGGTGGGTACGGATCCAGATCCGGACTGCGGTCCGCTAATCCATGACCTCTGCTCTAGAGTAGGGTATTTTGTTCCACCATTGCTGCAGTCAAAGAGCATGTTTTGTAGATGGAAATTTAAGAAAAAGTTTATAAAGAATCATAGGAAAAAGCAATAAAAAAAGAATTTTATTGGTTTCTCATATTTTATCTTTTTTTTTTTTTTTTCCTTTCAAGTTTTATTTTTTCAGGTTTTATTTTCTCAAAAAGTTTTAACAAATTTTATATTTCAAAATGTGTTTGTCAAACTGTGTTTCCTTCGCATCATGCGCCATAAAAACTCTCACTCTTGACGCACATATTGACCAATAGAAATGCTGCTGAAGTTGGTCTTCCATCCTCGCTAAGGAGTGAAACCCATAGAAGTGAGGAGAATATGATGCGTTTAGTAAAACTCAATCGGAAAAAGAGAAATGTATAAAAGGAATCGAATAAAACAGCAAACTTAACATAAAAGGAGAAGTCTGGTCAGCGAGGAATAATCAGTGGATCATTGTTTATACCTAAAACTAATATGCGAGCAGTTATTTCATGAATTTAGTATTAATTAATAAAAAAAATAAAAGCAATTTTCGTTGCGATCACCGAGTCTGGGAGCGGCCATTTTTGCCCAAATATAGTAGCCCCTCCCTCCTGCCATCTTCCAGCAGTGACGTCACGTTGCGGTAAGCCTAGCGCCATTCTCCCCGCTTTCCAAGCTAAATCAATGGGAACTACTAGACACATCTGCAATCAACAACAATTATTGAAGATTTCCAGAGGACTTCACCATTGAAATTCACCAGAACTATAGTGAAACTGACAATGCCCACGTGCATGGCAGCTGGATGCTGGAATACATCGGGTAAAAGTGAAAAAAAAGAGTTATTCCACCTTTCTGATTCCTGATCCTCCACGGACGGGTTGGTCGTTGGATCGCCAACTTGAAGAGGGAGGATTTGCCATCGAACTTCTGGCCAGAGAAAAAACCCTTAATATGTAGCCGACATTTGGAAGAAGAATGTTTTCAAGATGACTTGGATAATAGCGCGTTGTGACAAACACCAGATACAGCACTGGGACTTGATCAACAGCCGATACCGCACCGTGACGTCACTAACCAGTAGGTGGCAGTAGTGTTCTTTGACAAACATGGATGCCTCCAGTAAAGCACATTCACATGAAAATTACTCTGAATTAAAAACACTGATCATTTATTGAACAGGATGGAATCATTTCAGATTTAAAGAACTTTCAGACGTTTGGATTCTGAATATCAGCAACTTCTCCTTTAAATGTTTTATTTAATTTTTCCAACTAACAAAACATAAGATTTGCTTCCAACATTAATGGAACAAAATTTACTCCATATGTAATTTAAAAAAATTAAGGTAATATTAATTTTCATTTGGAGTTGCATAAATGATGGGATGTATTTTCATCTCCTGTAACTTCCTGTGATTTTAAAAGGTGTTGATGTTTCATCCTTCATGAACCAGTCTAGTGTAATATAAGCTAAGGGTTTCCTAACACTGGAATATTTGAATATTGCTGTGAGGAAGAAACACTTTGCAGAAATAACCTTTTTCTTCTACATATGAAGGTGATCTAATCATGTGATCTAATTTGTTGGGTTTATCATGTTGCTGAGCATAGGCCAGACCTTCTGCAGATCATAGCACTAAATCCACATGCTGGTGATGAGAGCATCACTTCCTGCTCCGTTTCAGCTCACTGGAACCCAATAAATCACATGACTTTCTTCATCCGCTCGCATCGTTAATCTCACTCAGCCATCAGAGCTTTATTAAGGCGACACAGCTCTATAGTTCACCATGGCTCCCTCTGGGTTCATCAAACCAAATGTCTTTGAATCGATTTTTGAATGGCCCAATATTAATTATTTCAGTTGTTCAATTTTTCAACATTTACACCAAAACTTTGTTTTTGACAGTTAAAGGAATCAAAGTGAGTTTCCACTTTATTTCAGCAGCTTCCCCGTGGTTTGAATCTGTTTAAATTATTCATTTTGTCATGTTAAATGAAATGAAAATGAATCAACTTGAAATGAATTGATTTGTGAAATTCAGGAATTCAAGAAATCCTCCTTAAATATAACAGATATTTCTGATGTCATATGAACTTGTTTTCCAACCACGTCTCCTCTGTGACGATGATGGTCTCTGCGATCCGCCCAGTTTGTCTTAACTCTGTTTTTTGACTCATAGTTTGGAAACGTCTAAACGTTCTGAAGCATCTTCGCGTTTACAGCCGCATCACTCCAGTAGATTTCTAAGATCTTTAGACCTAAAGCTCTCAGTTGTTCCCAGACTCTGTAATACATCTATTTACAGTCTCCCTCTTTTTGGGAAGTCTGCAGGAACTTTGCTTAAAAAAAAAACTTTTTAAACTATCTTTTAATTAAATTCTATTCAGTTTATTTCTATAGCTCCAATTCACATCATGTCATCTCAGGTCACTTTCCAGTTCACCAGATCATCCAGTCAGATTGATTCAAAGTTTTCTATCTAAGGAAAACCAGCTGATTGCATCGACTCATTGACTCTTCAGCAATCCCTCACACTAAGCATGCTTGTAGCGACAGTGGAGAGGAAAAACTCCCTTTGAACAGGAAGAAACCTCCAGCAGAACCGTCTAATTAAAGAGAACACAATCATCAGGCCAGTTTTTCTCTTCCCGTTTTAATACAGATTTTTTTTTTTTCAAATTGGCATGGGTGTACCCAGACAGGGGCCAACAGGAGCCAGTGCCCCTGTAGAACCGGTCCTGGCCCCTGTTAGGGCCCTTCTATTAAGAGTCTAATGCTGAAAAAAAATCCGCTGTGGCACAGAAACTTTCACTGAAGGTTAATTGGACTTATTTCTTTTTTTACATTCCAGTTTGTTTTTACCATGATTCAAAATTTAAGGTGGTAGACTTTTAGACTGAGTTTTAGTCATATTGAGATAAGATGACTTTTCATATTTTTCATCCGCTGCTCCTTTTATAGGCCAAATCATTAAGTATTGTTTCTAGTTTTTTTCTTTCTTTTAGTTTTAGACGTTTTTAACATCTTTCCCAGAAACACATCATGTGTAAAATAAATTCAGTTTTCAAGGAACTTCTGGGAAATTTGGTTCCACTGGATTTCATTTGGTGGCATCATATAGAAATAAACTTTTCAGATAGATATTTCATTCACTCCTATAAGCTTCTTTGTAAAAGAAAAGAATGTTAGAATACATTAAACATTTAATAGTTACAGGAGAAACATGTAAATATTGTTCAAAGAAGTATGAAAAATGTTGGGTTAGCTTTAAAAGTTATAGCAGTAACAAATATGTGTATTTATGTATATTCCAAAAAAGAAATCAATCCGCTGGACTTTGTTTCCAAGTTTGAAGACGTTTCTCTTCCATCCAGGAAGATTTTTCAATCCAAAATGTCAGAAATAGCGTTTAGTTCCAGGTTTTATCAGCAGCCCAACAAAGCCTGGTTTTAGTTTAGAAAACATGCAAATAGAAACGGATGAACGGGTCCCCCCCTTTGGAATGGGGGTCGTTTGGCTTCTTTGTTAGCCTGCAATGCCCCATACCTGTCTATGTCTCTGAAAGGGGGGTCGTTAGGGGGAATAGTTGGCCTGGCTGAACAGGGGAGGTCTTCTGCTCTCATGTAAAGAGGTTGGAGCTGCGATGATAGCGGGAAGGAATCAACTCTATCACAGCATTGGAGGTTTTTGAAAGCTGAAATCTGAGAAGGTGTAGATGTAGCGCAGAGTCTGTCCAGAGGAGGGCGCTCTTCTGTGTTGGGCCATGCGTCTCTGGAGAGGTTGTTTGGTTTCTCCAATATAAAGATCAGATCGTTCCTCCCTGCATTGACCTGCAGACACTCTGCTCAGATTAGGTCTTTAGGATGAACTAGTCTCTGTTTCAGGGTCTGTTTGCTTTGAAATGTTCTGGGATCCTCTTGAGTTAAAAAAAAAAATATATACAAATTTTAAAATTGAAAAAACTTCCTGGATGGGAAGAGAAATGTCTTCAAACCTCATTCTTTGGAATGACCTGGATGACTCAGAATCTTCAACAGTGTATATTTATATATATATATATATATATATATATATATATATATATATATATATATATATATATATAATATATTATCGGTATCGGTATCGGCCTTCTAATGTCTAAAAAAATAAAATAAAATACTACTTCTTCTTCTTCCTCAAAAACTTATTTTTTACAGACTTAAAAACTTCTAAAGACGAGGGTAAAAATATTGATCCATTAAAATATCCCAATATCTTCATATGCTGATATATTGCCATTTAAAAACACCATATCAATCTCTTTTACTAATGAAATATTGCTATATGTCATCGTTATGCTACGAAATCCCCCGAAAACTCACCAAATGTTGCCATATTTTTATATGTTGATATATTGACGCGGTATCGATCTATTTTACTAACAAAATCTCAAAAGAATTTGCAAAATATCACGAGAGTTTGTAACAGAACGATGAAATTTCTAGAGAAAAAGTAAAATAGATCGATACCGTGTTTTTAAAAATCAATTTGATATCAGCATATGAAAATATATTTGAGTATATTATTTTTCAAAGTGTCAGAAATGGATAATAAAACTGCTATTTTCAATGACTACTTATTTTTGTCCAGCTTTAACATCGGTATCGATATCAGTTATCGGCTGCATGAGTTTTAAGATATCGGCATATCGGATATCGGCCAAAATCCCAATATCGTGCATCCCTAGTTTATATATATATATATATATATATATATATATATATATATATATATATATATATATATATATATATATATATACAGGTGCTGGTCATAAAATTAGAATATCATGAAAAAGTAGATTGATTTCAGTAATTCCATTTAAAAAGTGAAACTTGTATATTATATTCATACATTACATACAAACTCATATATTTCAGATGTTTATTTTGTTTAATTTTGATGATTACAAATGACAACAAATGAAAATCTCAAATTCATCATATCAGAAAATTAGAATATTGTGAAAAGGTTCAAAATTGATGGCCCCTGGTGCCACACTCTAATCAGCTAATTAACTCAAACCACCTGCAAAAGCCTTTAAATGGTCTTTCAGTCTAGTTCTATAGGCTACACAATCATGGGGAAGACTGCTGACTTGACAGTTGTCCAAAAGACGACCATCGACACCTTGCACAAGGAGGGCAAGACACAAAAGGTCATCGCTAAAGAGGCTGGCTGTTCACAGAGCTCAGTGTCCAAGCACATTAATAGAGAGGCGAAGGGAAGGAAAAGATGTGGTCGAAAAAAGTGTACAAGCAAGAGAGATAACCGCACCCTGGAGAGGATTGTGAAACAAAACCCATTCAAAAATGTGGGGGAGATTCACAAAGAGTGGACTGCAGCTGGAGTGAGTGCTTCAAGAACCACCACACACAGACGTATGAAAGACATGGGTTTCTGCTGTCGCATTCCTTGTGTCAAGCCACTCTTGAACCACAGACAGCGTCAGAAGCGTCTTGCCTGGGCTAAAGAGAAACAGGACTGGACTGCTGGTGAGTGGTCCAAAGTCATGTTCTCTGATGAAAGTAAATTTTGCATTTCCTTTGGAAATCAAGGTCCCAGAGTCTGGAGGAAAAGAAGAGAGGCACTTCATCCACGTTGCTTGAAGTCCAGTGTAAAGTTTCCACAGTCAGTGATGGTTTGGGGTGCCATGTCATCTGCTGGTGTTGGTCCATTGTGTTTTCTGAGGTCCAGGGTCAACGCAGCCACATACCAGGAAGTTTTAGAGCACTTCATGCTTCCTGCAGCTGACCAACTTTTTGGAGATGCAGATTTCATTTTCCAACAGGACTTGGCACCTGCACACAGTGCCAAAGCTACCAGTACCTGGTTGAAGGACCATGGTATCCCTGTTCTTAATTGGCCAGCAAACTCTCCTGACCTTAACCCCATAGAAAATCTATGGGGTATTGTGAAGAAGAAGATGCAATACACCAGACCCAACAATTCAGAAGAGCTAAAAGCCACTATTAGAGCAACCTGGGCTATCATAACACCTGAGCAGTGCCACAGACTGATCGACTCCATGCCACGCCGCATTGCTGCAGTAATACAGGCCAAAGGAGGCCCAACTAAATACTGAGTGCTGTACATGCTCATACTTTTCATGTTCATACTTTTCAGTTGGCCAACATTTCTATAAATCCTTTGTTTTTATTGGTCTTCAGTAATATTCTAATTTTCTGATATGATGAATTTGGGATTTTTATTTGTTGTCATTTGTAATCATCAAAATTAAACAAAATAAACATCTGAAATATATGAGTTTGTATGTAATGTATGAATATAATATACAAGTTTCACTTTTTAAATGGAATTACTGAAATCAATCTACTTTTTCATGATATTCTAATTTTATGACCAGCACCTGTATATATATATATATATATATATATATATATATATAAACACTGTTTCTCACCCCTCGTGGGGTTGTATGTGTCATCCTCAAGCTGGGGTCCTCTACCAGAGGCCTGGGAGTTTGAGGGTTCTGCGCAGTATTAGCTGTTCCTAGGACTGCGCTCTTCTGGACAGAGACCTCAGATGTTTTACCTGGAATCTGCTGCATGTATATATATATATATATATATATATATATATATATATATATATATATATATATATATATATATATATATATATATATATATATATATATATATATATATATATATATATATATATATATATATATATGAAACATAGTTATCAGCAGTTGGAGCTCTGGATAGTTAAACACCTCCCAAGAACTGTTATTTTCCCCCCTGGCAGACCAGACTGACTGAGGAAAATTAGCCGCAGACGTTTGGCTTCTAAAAGCCATAAATTACACAGAATATCTTTACATTCCCTGCAGTCTGAGACGGCAGGTCTGACTAGTCAGAGACCTGGAAACCTGCAGAACGTGTTGCCAGATTGAAGGGGTCACTGTCTCTTCATCCTCTGCCATCATTCCTCTTTCTCTGTCTTTCCTGAAAACATCTGGGCACGTTTGCCTCCAAGATGAATTCCATCAGTAAAAGCTGAAATAAATCAGCGCTGAAAGCTTGTTTATCATGCAGACATGTCAGGCAGGCTGTGAGCTTTCTTTCTGCTGAAATTTATCGCTCCAGTGTTTGTCGTTACAACCCGAGGGAGTGCCTCAGAATGGAGTCATGTTTAGGAAAAGTAAATATTTTCAGTCTCAAAATAAGCTTAGAAATCACCTATAGTTATGAAATGGACTGATCCTCACTGTGTGTCTTTTTATTTTTTAAAAGATAATAATACATCAGCAGCTCCTTAAAGCAGGGGTGGGCAAGTCCAGTTCCTGGTGGTCGGTATCCTGCAACTTTTAAATCTAACCTTTGGTCCAACACACCTGAATCTAATGGCTGTTTGACCTCCTCAGCATGCAGTCAGTTACGCCAGAGTCCTCTCAGTCATCTCATTACTGGATTCAGGTGTGCTGAACCAAAGGCACATCTAAAAGTTGGGGGATGGTCTGTCAGATCAGCATACCCAGTCAGACCCGCATACCCATAGTAATTGCATGGGCGCATGCAGAAAAGAAGATTTTAACCAACATTTGCAGATCCTTCTGCCAAGATCAGCTTACAGTTAAATGGAGCCTAGGCTGAAGTTGAACTGAATAAACTGATTACTCGCCTTCATCCACCAGTCATTCAGCCAATCAGCTTTGAACCACACCGCCACGACAGCCAATCAGCATCCAGAGTTCATCTTAAAGGCCTCCGATCTGCAACTCAGCAACAACTGTTGCTCACTTGATCAAGGATGCACTTTAAAAAATGAAATTGTCTAAAGAGCTGTTAGAAACAATTTTTTTTTGTTTACACTTGTGTATACAAAATGACAAAATAAATCTGTCTAAGTCAAAGTCTCAGCAACTTGTCTGCTACCTAATTAGCAGGCGGTGGTTGCGCTGTGACATCATTCAGATGACCCTGTCCCCCCCCCCCCCCCCCCCCCCCGCTTCATCAGAGCATCATTCCTCCAGGACTCTTACTGCGTTCCCTGCCTCATCTCAACCGGTCCGGCAGAAGACCGCCATGTTGAGCCTGGTTCTGCCAGAGGTTTCTTCCAAACAGGGAGTTTTTCCTCTCCACTGTCGCGCCATGCTTGCTCATCATGGACAGGTTCTCTCAACCTGTGTTATCCAGCTGGACTTCCATCTTCCAGGAAGTGAAGCTCTAGTATCAGGTCACGCAGTCCACTGGATCTCCCCATAAAGCTCAGCAGACCGTCTCTCCAACCAGCAGTCTACAGACTGACCAACTCCATCTATCTCCACTCCACCACCAGTTTCAGGCCTGGGGGGGAAACAGCCCTGTTCTTTACTCCTTTTCATTCATATCTATCAAAATTCATCGCTATGTTTTCTGCCGAGGTCTGAGCGCCAAAGACTAAAGTCATTGTATACATTTCTTCTAATTGTCTTTTCTTTCCGTGTGAGTTTTCCAGATTGAACCAGTTTATGACGATGTTAGCTGCTATGTTGGTGTGAAGTAGCAAACAAAGAAAGTAAGGCTGTCTGTGTTTCAAGCAGTTTAGCTTTAAATCCAGTTTACCTCAAACTAAAACCGTTTGTTTATTACATCACTCATAAATAAACTGGCCTACTTGACTTTTGGTATAATTTTCTGCTAAGTTTGTTTACCTTCATCTACGACTTTTGGTTAATCATATCACGCATAAATAAACTAGCCTAGTAGACTTCTTTCAAATTAGAGTGCCGGACGTCTGCAAATCTGACATCTTGCACATGCTTATTGACTATGTTCTTCTAGTTAAAACAATTTGGGCTTCTCAGAGGACCATGACTCCCAGTTCCAGGTTAAAATGAACAAGTTTTCTTATTAAACAGACAGAATCAGACTGCAGAGCTTCTACATATATTAAAATGTTGTTTCTGGCATCATTATATTAGTAAAGAGGTTCATTAATCTTTTTAAACAGAGAGAAGCAGAGAGAGCTGCAGATTTAAAGGTGAAACAGATTTACTGGGATATGCAACACACAAAATATTTCTCCAAGTTTACCAGAGAGTTTACAAGAAAAAAAAAGATGCTATGCTACATTTTAAATGCAGCATATCCACATTTTTCTGGATGGATGGAATTGAAATTGTACTTCTAGGGATGCATGACTTATCGAATTTGGCATCGGAATCGACTGTTATTCGTTATTTTATTTTTTTATACATTATGTTTTGGGGCCTTTTTAGATATATATATAAAAACTGCACTATAAGGCATCTATCATCTATAAGTATAAATATCAGTGTATTGTGGTTCTCTTGTGTTCTAAACAACAGGAAAGAATTTGATAAATGGATGTTTGAGCTTATTTTTTGAAATTACAAAAACCTAATGTAAGTGTTCAGGTGGAGTAACTGTAGATCCATCAGCCCCCACCCTGCTACCACCCTTAGAGCGCCACCACCCTCAGAGCGCCCCCACCCTGCCCCCACCCTCAGAGCGCCCCCACCCTGCCCCCACCCTTAGAGCGCCCCCACCAACTTTCATTACAAAGTTCCACCCTTATGTGTGGGTATGCTGGTCTGACAGGATCTGGAATTTCCCACTAATGCCTTAAACTGAACAGTTTTTAAATGAGTTCCACCTGTTCCACCACTAGGGGGAGCAGCTGGACCACGTTCCTCCTGAGGAAGGTGGAGAACTTGAGTGAAAACAATTAACTGCCAGAAGACAAACTCCTTTGAGGTCATTGATCGGGGTGTAACCCGGAGAGGATCAGATCTCTCCTACAGAGGGAGGTTTTGTCCCTTAAATGCTCCACTATGTGTGTCATGAGCTGGAGAGCAGCCAGGGAGGAGGCAGAGGAGCAGAACTGATGAAGGTCTCACAGTTCAAGCTCTCTTTTTTTTTCCACCAGAGCCCAGAATGTCGACTCTTTTTTCGCTGTGTGCTAATGTTCCTCTCTCTTCCTCTCAGGTTGTGAGAAAGCTGCATCAGTTCACCTATGACCTCTTCATCCAAGCCAAGTCTCTGCATATGCAGGTCAACTTCCCAGAAATGATTTCCGAAATCGTCAGCGTTCACGTGCCCAAGATCCTCTCAGGCATGGTCAAGCCCATCCTTTTCCACAACGCCACCTAAAGGTTCCGGTTTCCGTGGAGTGAATCTGGACCACCTTTGGTGGCGCTGGATACGGACCCTGACGCATGCAGGGAATGGAGCATTCTTCCAGCATTTTGTAATCCAGTAACGTCCGCTCTGCTCCTTTCTTTCTGCCCGCTCACTGCATCACACACATCACATGTTTGGTTTTTTTTTAGGGGGGGGGCTGATCACAACACTTGCATGCATTCCTGCACTAAAGCCAACCAAGCTGAGCATGTAAAACTTCTCCAGCTGAAAGAGGAAGCCAGCGCCGTAGTGAGAAAGCATGTTTGTAGAGTTCTCATCCCCAACAAGCTTTTTGTTTCTGTGTGCTACAGTACGACATTTGAACTAGCTTCTCTCCACAATGAATCTTATTGTGTTCACCTGAGAGGAGTAGAAAAAAACCTGCTTGATTGACAGTTAATAATAAGGCAGTTGTGCCTTGCATGCTAAGAGGAAGAGCTATCTCACCCCAAGGCTTTTAAAAACATTTTTTCAAAGCTGTCCTCATGTCTTAAAAAAAGACACACAAAAAAATAGTTTGATGTTTTGTTCAGTCTGTTGAAATAAACACCTTTAAAGTGCAAGTGACTGCAGCAAAGCTGAAATCAAGTGTATATTTATGAAAAATAAAAGATGCTCGAGATGCAAGAAGAAAAGGATCGGACATGAAAAGTCGCCTCGACGCGTTTGTCGCTCGACTTTCTAAAGAAATCCGCTTTTTTTCTGGGTGCCAAACACTGTTTCCGTCAAACTTTTCATACTGCTGTGGAACTTTTCTACCATTTCTTAAAAGTCTTCTTTGCAAACGCTTTCTGGTGTGTCGTCGTGTGTTTATTGTAGCTTCAATGATAATAAATGTCCAGCAAAGACTCATCATTGGTCGCTGTGATTCTTGGATTTTAGTGTTAGAGCAGGAAAATATTTAAAATAAATTCCTGTTTTTTTTTTCTTCCATCTTCCTGAAGGTTTAATTCACCTAAAGAGCAAAGCCCTGTTTTATCATAACCCTCCATTAAACCTCAACATCTTTAAGTCCTTTGCTTTAGTTAGTGTTTACTTATAAATACAAACTTAACACTTTTATAAATGTTAAACATGTTGGAATATAAATGCAAAAACTGAGTGATGTTGCTCTTTACTTACACTGATAAACTGCTTTATTTAACCAATGAAGTCGTTAGAACAGTTTGCTTTTTTTAAATTTTCTTAATAAATATACTTGGGCAAAGAAATGTGTTAAATTAAAACACATTTTTATCCCTAAATCAAATTAATTGGGTTATACTGATGAAATCTTTAGATACGTCAAATATTTGTCAGTTTTTAGGTTGTTAAACCGATAAATATATCATGAAAAGATAACAGCATGTATTTAAAATTTATAAAGTTTTTTCAGTAAAACATATTTAAATTAAATTAATTTTAGGTAGCTTAATATAAAAAAACAGATTAATAAAACAAAGTAATCAGAATAGCTTCATTAATTCCTCATGTTCAAATATTTTCTTGCGTTGCAACAGTTTACAGAAGAGAGAAAAATAAGATTATAGGATCCCTAGAGCAAAATAAAATATAAAAAGACAAAATAAAATAAGTAAAATTTGTATAATTAGTTTAAAATCAGATATAAGAATAAAATAACTCTGTTTGATCCTTTCTGATAAAAATAAAATAAACATTTTAGGCATAAGATGCAGCAGAAATACAGAAACTTTTTAACGTTTTTCTAAGAATATGAATGTAAAGGTTTAACCTGAGAATTGGCCCTTCTGGCTTACTGTAGCCCTGATTGTTGAGTTAGCGCCAAGGCTAACAATGCTAACGGTGGATTTAAGCTACAGTTTTCTTCTCCAACGTATAAAATCATGTAGCTGCACGACTTCTGGGCGTTTAGAGCTCATTCTAACATGATGTATTGATTTCTGCATAAATAAGCAGCTTTAGCGTTAGCAGATGATCGACGGGAACCACGGCTAAATCAATTACTACCTTTCAGTTCTGGGAAAAGGTTTATGTTGGATTTGTTACTTGAACAAAGTAGTTAACGTTAAAATAGTAGAAAATCATAAACAACTCTTTTAAAAACGGCGTGTTTCCATGGGGATAGTGATAAAAAATGTCTGACGTTTCAAACGCTCCTTTTCACGGTTTGAGGAGGTTTTTATTTTTCATCCACGGATTTTAACTCAACCATAATTGTCTGCCAAATTGATTAATTTTCACAATATTTTCCAGCAGCCAGAAAGGCTTTAGAGGACGAAACCCAAACAGAAATGACAGCATGAAAGCTTTATTAATGAAGCCAATTACAACAATGACTCATGAAAGAAAAGAAGAAGAAGTTTGAAAAACAACTTATTAAAGCTCTAAACAAACCTGCTAAACCCTTTTGAATAAGGAAATCTTTTCATATTTAATTCTTTTATTTTCTCTGGGTTTTTATGTCATCAAACTATTATTAGATTCCTGAAGCTTTGTGCAGATCTGCCTCACTTGGAGCGCCTCGGTTTGTTTTTATCTTTAAGATGAAAGGGAATGGCTGCCTGATCTAACAGTAATGTTGAAAGGAAAACATTTTTGTACGTAAAGCTACCTAAGTCTGAAACGATTACGCTTTTAAATCAATGCTTCTAAAGGGGAAATAAGCATAAGTGGGTGACATCTGTTGGATCTATTGACATTTGCCCTGCCTTGTAATTGGACACAGATTCCCTCCATGTTTGAGGGCAGTTTTCATTGAACGATCGTAAGTCTGGACGCCTCTGCTCTGAAGGGTTACGCTAAATAAAAGATACATGAAGCAAACAGGGAAACAATTTAGGGTCAACTAACAGAGCTGCAGCAGTCGCTTTGCTGACGCCTCAGTTGGACACCTTTCCTCTAACGACGGGGGACAGCGCTGCAAAAAATTTGATTTCTTCTTAAAATCATTTCATTTTTTTCTTGAATTGAGGAGGAAAGTGACACATTTTGCCAATGGAACTAGACAATTTACATTTAAGATAAGAAAAAACATCTGCGTTGTCTTATTTCAAGTGCATATTATCTAATTATCTTAACACTAAGAGTGAAAATATTCATCCCATTGGCAAACTATCTCCTTTACCTACTCAAAATACGGGTAAATGAACTCAATTTAAGACATTTTTACTTATTTCTAGATCATTTTCCAGTGAGAAAACAGCCTCAATGGAAAGACGAGCTAGAAATAAGTAAAAATTAAATGTTTTAACCTTAATTTAAGTATGATCTGCCAATAGAATGACTATTTATGTTCTTGGATTGAGGAGGTAAAAGAGACATTTTGCCAATGGAACAAGATAATTTACATTTAAAATAAGAAAACATAATTGCGTTGTCTTATTTCAAGAGTATATTATATTAATCTTATTTTAAGACTAAAAATACTCATTGCTTTGGCAAATTATCTCACTTACCTAATCAAATTAAGGGTAAATACACTTAATTTAAGACATTTTCTACAGTATAAGTTGTCTTGTTTTATTAGCAAAGTGTCTAATTTACCTCAATTCAAGAAAAAATGACAGAATAAGCTGGTTTAAGAAAGATCAAATTAAATACATTTATTTCCAACCATACAGGCTGTAACTGCTTAGCATCTTTGTTTACTCTTTTTTCAAAATCAGTAAACTATATCATAATAATTACTAACTTTAGTCACTGGTGTAAAAGTTACCTTCTAAATGCATTTTAATTATTTAGTATTTAGTAAGTAATTGGTGTGATTTAAAAAGATTATTGCTGCAACAAACGATTATTTTGTAAATCGATTAATCTGTTGATTATTTTTTTGATGATTCAGTTAATAATCAGTCAAAGATTCTCTAAATAAAACTTTTTATGAAATTAAACCAAACTTCTGGATAGAGCATGTTGATAGAGAAATATTCTTTATCTTAAATGTAAAATGTTTATGTATATATTTTCAGTCTTGGTATAATTCCTGCTCTAAGTGCGTCACTCTGTCAGCTAAAGGCAAGTTTTATATTCTATATACTCCAGTTAATGATTAATCAATTACTTAATTGGTTGATGACATTTTTCAATAATTGATTAATCCGATTGTTTCAGCCCTAAAAAAAAAAGATATTATCTTTTCATCTTTTCTGAAAAGATGTCAAAGTTGAATAGATTATTTTAAGCATTAGGAAAATCCTATAAATATAATATTTCTAATAAATAACCAACAGTAATTTTCTGATAGTTGAACAGGTCTGGAGTTTATACCTGGTGTTTAAGATTCTGTTTGAAAAATCCTCATCTGTTCAAATTTAAAAAGGTTTATGACTTTATAAACAAACTTAAATTAAATTAGCAGCTCCCTGAACGTTAAAGCGGCGGTCCAGCTGCTTCTGCAGCCTGCGTCCCACTTAGCGCTCCTCCAGAAACAGGCAGAAACTCTCAACACCAGGGACTGTTTTAGGAGGATAAATGTTTGCTGCCGTCTGGCTGCACATCAACACAGACTGAAGAGCTAAAGCTTTGTCTGCTGCTCATAATACACTGACTGGATATAAATAAAAAGTAACCTAGAATAGTTTATTTAGAGTTCCCATCCGGGTGCAGTTATGTCTTTGTGAAACAGGACTACATGATTTTATAGTTTTCACAAGGAGCTGTCAAAGTGTGGAGACGAGCAGGCAATTATCGGAGAGTTTTTTATAGCAGCAGTGATTCAGGCCGGTCTGCAGACCGTTTTATACTTCCCTCATGGTTTATCTGCTCCATGTGAAGATGGTAGAAAATATAGGCTTTCAGTATATAAACATAACCCTTTAACTTTATTCACTCACACAGAACATTGTCAATATTTGATGTTCAAACATATTTTATGTTTTTGGTTTGTTTTCTTAAAGCCTGGCTTCAGTCAGTGAACCTCACACTGGAAAAAATCTAAATCTAGATAAGTCATTTTTTTCTTAAAATAAGTGCATTTGTTCTTGCATTGAGGAGATAAAAGAGACATTTAGCCAATGGAACAAGACAATTTCCACTTAAAATAAGAAAAAACAAATGCATTGTCTTATTTCAAGTGCATATTATCTAATTATCTTATTATCTTATTTTAAGAGTAAAATACTAATTCTATTGGCAAACTATGTCATTTTCCTGCTCAAATTAAGGTTAAATATGCTTAATTTAAGAAATTTGTACTTATTTTTAGATTGTTTTTCCAGTGCAGTGAATGGCAGAATGCACTGCAAAAATGAAATAAGGAAACATTTCTTAAATCAAGTGTTTTTACCCTTAATTTTTGTAGGTTAATGAGATGATTTGCCAATGGAATGAGTATTTTTTACTCCTAAAATAAGATTATTAGATAATATGCACTTATAATAAGACAATGCAGCTATTTTTCTTATTTTAAATGTAAATTGTCTCGTTCCATTGGCAAAGTGTTTCCACTTAAATCCTCAGTTCAAGAAAAAAATTTCCTTAATTTAAAAAAGAAAATTACTTTTTTAGATTATAATTTTTTGCAGTGTGTAGTGAAAGAGTGAAAGTAGTGTAAGGCGCCTCTGGCTTGATGAAACGCTTCATAAAAGACCATTTACTTTTTACTTTGGGAAAAATAAAGAGCCACAGGGAAGACTTTTTGGAGCAGGAAACTTTATTATTCGTCATAATTTCTACTCTGTATTTTTAAGCTTCAGTAAAAACTAGAAAAATTAAACGTTTCTTTTAATGCAACACATGGATTTTGGGAAAAGAGTAAGTTTTACATAGATTTACTTATACTATTTAAATGTTTAATAGCAGTATGCCATATATACACATAAACCTAAAAATACTACATTAACTTTACTGTAAAAACATGGCGTTTTTGAAACGTACAGTAGCTCCCAGCAGGACTGATTCTGCTCCGAGTTCAGACGTTACAGGATCACGCAGAGCAAGAGGTCGTCCCGACGGCGGTCATTTTGGAAGGGTGCAAAAGCACTACACTGCAAAAAATTGAAATCTAAATAAGTCATTTGTGCTCAAATTAAGTGCATTTTTTCTTGAATTGAGGAGATAAGTGAGACACTTTGCCAATGGGACAAGACAATTTAAATTTAAAATCAGAAAAAAACTATTGCTTTGTCTTATTTCAAGTGTATATTGTCTAATTATCTTTTATTAGTAGTAAAATACTCATTCCATTGGCAGATCATCTTCTTTACCTGCTCAAATTAAGGGTAAGTACACTTAATTTAAGACATTTTTTTACTTATTTCTAGATGTTTTTTGCAGTGTACAGAAGCACAGGGACTGATACACTGGAAAAAATCTGAATCTAGATAAGTCATTTTTTCTTAAAATAAGTGCATTTGTTCTTGGATTGAGGATTTAAAAGAGATATTTCGGCAATGGAACAAGACAATTTATATTTAAAATAGGAAAACACAATTGCATTGTCTTATTTCAAGTGCATGTTATCTAATTATCTACTATCTCATTTACCTTCTCAAATTAAGGGTAAATACACTTAATTTAAGAAATTTCAACTTATTTCTAGATTGCTTTTCCAGTGTAGATGCACTGAACTTGACATGCCTTCAAACTTTGAGCTACACTTTTTACATCTTCCAACTACTTCTGCTGGAGTTGGACGGATTTAAAATGTCCCTTAAAGGAAAATGTGGCATCAAATACCAAGAGTTAGCAGCAATTTCCAGTTGATCTTAGTGAAAGGTTGCCTTTCATTAATGTTTTCTTATTCTAAGTGTAAATTGTCTTGTTCCATTGGCAAAGTTTTCCACTTACCTCCTCAATTCAAGAACAAATGGACTTATTTTAAGAAAATTACTTATCTAGATTTTGATTTTTTCCAGTGGGTTGTTAATATTTATTTCTGTTGATCTTGTTTCATTAATGTTATAATTGCATTATTAAAAGTCCACTAATCTGGACGACTGGTTTAAATGTTGAAATTGCACTGTTTCAGTTTTTATATATATAATTTTATCAAGTAATTTGTTCAACTCACATAATATTTTCATTGATTGAAAGTTTTATATTGTAAATATTGCTTATTTTTATACTGTCATTAGTTAGAGAAATAAAGAGACCCAAGAGCTTTGAAGGTTAAAAAGAAAAACTGAAGATAATAAGCAGCAATTAATAGATTCCACCTGAATGTGTTTATTTATTTCTTTACTTTTCTCATGAGAAAATCTGATTTTACTTTCCAGTCGTCAGGAAATTGATTTATTTTCAGAGGCGACTGTTTTGGAGTGCCTTTAAAAGCTCAATCTATTAAAAAAAAGAAACCCCCAGTGTGCCTGGGTTAACTCTGCTGCCATTTTAAGTCCCATTTCCTGAAAAACTTCTTTCAGCAAGTATTTGCCCCTCATAAAGGACCTGAAGTTGAACGGACTGCAAACTCTGAAATATCACTTATTTCTAAATATAAATATATATGTTTGTTTTCCCCGCTTGTCCCTTAAAAGGAGTTCTGTCTTGTAGGTTTGCAGAAATAAAAAATGCATGTGTTGATGTCGACATTTGAACTTAGCGTGGATTCCATTTGATTTCCTGTGTTTCTCCAAGTCTGCTCTGCATCAATATTACATGTGTGCTCCAGTGCCAGAGAGGGGGAGGTTTTTTATTTCTTTCTTCTTTTCTTTTCTTTTCTGTTGTTTGTTTCTACTGGGTGAGGACGACCACAGAAAGTACAGTTATGCTGACCACAAACAACAAAAGTGGAAAGTATTTCCTTATGTTTCAGAGGGTGGGAAGATTTGCACAAGGATAGAGAGCGAGAGAGGAAAACAATGAACAATTAACGCCGTGCACGATTCTGTCACCAAACTAACAGAACAGGTTTTAAAATATAACAAGGAAATATATTTGGGAACCAAAGAAAAAAAGAGCAATAATGTTTTTAACACCAGGTTACTGCAGCGCCACGGCCACAGTGACTGGAAACCAATTAGATTACAAAGGTGGTAAGATGACACCCCTGAGCGGGGGTGTTGGTGTGGTCTATCTAATGGAGGGTGATTCCTGCCCAAGCACCAGTCCATTAACAACCAATTAACTTCCTATTAATATTTTACCAGACAGGGCCTCTCATCCTGACATGTTTTAAGGAGCTTTTCCCAGGAGGGTCTGAACATGAGCAGCTTTTAGCGCAGCATAAAGAGGCCTCTGTAATGGGCTGAAGGAGGAGAAGGGGCAACCTGATAGCACTGAGAGCTGAGGAGGGGAGACAGACTTCTGCAGCTGGTCTGCCCCGATCCCAGCCAAGCCCGAGCCGCGCCAAACACGCACACAGCGCACCAGTGTTGGGAAATCCAGGCATTTTTCACCCACACAAGATCAGACATGAGAAACCACTTGGTGAGTGTTTGGATGCTTGTAAGGTACAAGCGACGACCCCCCTGTTGTTTAATCCACAGAAAAACAGGGAAAACGGACAGACAGACAGACAGACAGACAGGAACCTAACTGGCTTCTAACTCCCTAAAACGTTGATGTATTCTACTGGGTTTACATCTGATAAACCAACACAAAGTGGTTCCTCATGGTGAATCGGGGGGGTTACATGGTTTTAAAATGTTTGCTTTTCTTTGAGAAACCAAAAGACTTGTTGGCGCTTACTTCAATCTGCCCCCTTTAACCAAATGTCCTGTAAATAAAATCCAGTACAACAGATAGTCAACAAAATTCGGTTATAAAACAGCCTGATGATGCAAAGCTTTGCCTCTAAAACCAAATGATTGGCGTGGAGAGAAGCTGCATAGAACGACGTTGCACTGCAAACACTAAAATGTCTTAAATTTACCCTTAATTTAAGCAGGTAAATACAATAATCTACCAATGGAATGAGCATATAGATATTACGAAATAAGAGACTACAGTTGTGTTTTTCTTATTTTAAATGTAAATTGCCTTATTCTTTCGACAAAGTGTATCACTTAATACACTTAAGTGTATTAAGTGATACAATGAACAATAATTCATTAATTCAAGAAAAAATTCTCTTATTTTTAAGAAAATTAAACTTAGTTAGATTTAAATTTTTTACAGTGTGAGAAGTTTTAATTTTTTAATTTTTTACAGTTTTACAATCTTGCTATAATTCCTGCTCTAAGTGAGTCCCTCTGTCAGCTAAACTCCATTTAATGATTAATCAATTACTGAATAAATAATTATTATAATTATTTCAATTATCAATTAATCTGATTAATTTATTCATATATGTTTTACTGTAGTTCTATTTTCGTTGTTAAACTGTAAAAAAGGTTGGTCGGGGGTGTGTGCAGAAACTTGGATTAAATGTGCAAGTAGAGCCTTGATGGGAAGATTGGGAGCCGCTGCTCTAAATTCACCATAACCTGATCAGACTTAATGGGAAGAAGAACGTTACTAAAAATAGATCAGTAACTGGAATCAGCCAAACGCCCAGCAATGACCTGAAGGTTCCACTTTAAAACAACCACAGCTGCCACAGAGGGCGGCTCTACATGGCAGGTAAAGATTTAGAAAAACAACATAGAAGTTTAAAGGAATACAAAAATACAATAAAACTAATTAATTAAAACAATAAAACCTCCTTCAATTAGGGAACTAAAAATACAGCCGGAGCTGCAACAGGTTGAATAAAATCCACAGGATCGGCCGACCGACCGACCGACAGGATTTGAAAATTTACTAAATTTACCAAAGAACAATTATTGAATTATTGTATTATTATTAAATTATTAAACTCTTTCTCTGGTTTAACATTAAAAGCTTTCGGGTGCAAACTAACCTTTCAATTTCAGCCCCATGATTTATCTGAATGAAAATATTATTTTAGGAAAGTCTAGGTGTGGGTCTGAAAAAGGAATCTAAGGGGGGCTAAATATTAGGGTGATGGAAAGGAGGCTCTCCAACCTTAGAGTCTTTAACGTCCCAATGCAAAAAAATGTAATCTAAATTAGTGCATTTTTCCTTGAATTGAGGAAGTAAGTGAGACACTTTGCCAATGGAACAAGATATTTTACATTTAAAATAATATATATATATCCATTGTCAAATCATCTTATTTACATACTACAATTAAGGTTAAATACACTTCATTTAAGAAATTTGTACTTATTTCTCTATTGTTCAATCATCAACACTGGAAAAACCATCTAGAAATAAGTAAAAATGTCTTAAATTAAGTGTATTTAGCCTTAATTTGAGCAGGTAAATGAGGTAGTTTGCCAAAGGAATGAGTATTTTTACTCTTAAAATGAGATAATTAGATAATATGCACTTGAAATAAGACAATGAAGTTCAGTTTTCTTATTTTAAACCTGAATGATCTTGTTCCATTGGCAAAATGTCTCTTTTACCTCCTCAATCCCAGAACAAATGACTTTTTTTTACTAGTGAAAATAAGAAAAGAAGGAAACAGAATGAAATTCTCAGAAAGGTCAGGGGGGGTCATTGCTTTTTAAAGTGAAGATGAGCATCTCTGCTGCTCCTGGTTCTTCATCTATAGCTTTCTGCTGCGTAAGGCTGGTTTGTGTGGATATTTCAAAAGCAGCTTGGAGGGAAACTCCCTGCCTGGAGAGGAAAAAGAAGCGCAGAGTGGAAAGGAGGCCGAAGGAAAGAGAAGCCATTATGACTATAGCCTGCGGCTACTCCCAGCGGATCAGGCATTTGTCTTCACTTGAAAGTATGATTTATTTTTCCAGCAGTCGGAAGGGTTATGTTTGTCACCGCGCAGTGAAAGGACTTTCAGAAATGGCAACATAAAGCTGAAATGGAAATAAAAAGGAGTCTATTTTCTAATGTTTCCCTCAAATACTTCCCTTCTACGGTTACCTTGTTTGGGATCACTTTCAGTGCCCATTAACTTTAGTTAATCATACTGAACCTTGTGTCTAATTCATCAGCGGGGGCATGAGTCCCTCTGTGTTGATGATTAGGAGAAAGAAGGGACGTGGAGGAGGGGGTCAGGGTGGTTGTATCAGGTTCCTTCCACTGGGTGTAGATGTGGTCTTAGATTTCTCTTTAGGCTGCTGATTAACCGTGTGTGTGGGGGGGTGGAGTGTGCATGAGGAGGAGAAGAACCTCAGCTTTAATTTCCCCCAGCTCCAGATATTACACCCCCGCGCTGCTGCTCTGTTTTTATTGGAACAGAAAGCAAAAAACAGCAAGTGTTTACGATGCATTAAAACATGCGGAGGGAATTCCAGTGTGAGATTGTAAATCTATACATTTGGCTCCGTCTGTGTCTCTCCGACAGAATTAATTCTTTTATAGAAGAGTTATTCTGTGTTTTACAAAGACTGATGTCTGTAGCGTCCTGTCAAATCTTGTTTATTATGTTGATATGGAGGGGAGGGGGGGGGGGGGGGGGGGTTGAATAGAGGAAATGCAGGCAGGAAGAAAAAGGGAAAAGTTGAGGGTCACATGGAGAGGTGGGCAGGGCGGCTGAGTTTCGGCTTTGCTGTCCTCTAATGACCATTTGGACAAAGGCATGGTTGAGGAAACCGCATTACATTCTATTAACTGGGCTTTTGTTGTCAGTGAACTGTTAATGATGTACAAAGGGAGCTCTGCAGCGCTTTCCTGGACAATGCCAGCTCTGTGCCTGTAATTATTCTCCGGGAAGCATGGTAACCTTTATACCTGGGGACACATTAGCCGTCTCTAATTAGAGTAAATATTCATTCTGGTATAACACCAGCGTTGCCTCATCACTCTAACAGCAATTAACTCTGTGTTCTTTTTCTCCAGGCCTCTTCATATCTCTCACCCCGTCTCACCCCCGTCTCCTGTCTTCGCTCTTTGCTCCTTTCGATTATTTCCCCCCCGCAGCATCAGAGGCACCACCAGCTGTGCCAGAACGGCAGAGCGTCCAGCCTACCTTCCAACTTCATTATCTCCACACGCACAGACAGACCGTCCCTTGTAGC
Organism: Cyprinodon tularosa; assembly: GCF_016077235.1. NCBI lineage: Eukaryota > Metazoa > Chordata > Actinopteri > Cyprinodontiformes > Cyprinodontidae > Cyprinodon > Cyprinodon tularosa. Next base: position 388,502 of record NW_024039080.1, read on the forward strand.
CCTTCGTAGTTCCCACATCGCAGCCAAATGCAATGTGACAGCGCCGCCGCAGTCCTCGTCCGCAGACATCACAGGGCACCCCCCCCCCACCCCTCTGTCCATGGATAGATGGCACCCCCTGCTTTTTGCCTGTGCATGCAAGCGTTGCTGTTACTTTGCGTGCGGAAGATGCAGGGCAGTTTATAATTCTGCTGATGAAGATTCTCGGTCATCCAGGTCAGTCATTCCCAAAAAGTTCAAATCAATCCACTGGACTTTGTTTCCAAGTTTGAAGACGTTTCTTCTTCCTCTCAGAGGAAAACCGAGCATCATGCAATGAGTGAAATGGAGTTCTTTCTGTATAATTGGCAGATCGTAGTAGCCATGTTAGCTCAGCCATGTCTTTGTCCAAATACGTCGTTGCCTTTTTATTTTTAGGCTTTCAGCTAAAAATTGCACAAATTTTCAAGGCAGCACGTTAGTGAGCTTCACGTGTGAGCAGGTAGATCGCATCAGGTCGCACAGCGTGAGAACAAACATCGTGAACAGAGAACTCACACTGTATGATGAAATCCTGTGGTTTTGTCGTACAGTGTGAGTTGTAGCTGCGTGCAACAATTGAAAAAAATCGCACAGTGTATGCCCAGCTTTAGAAAACATGCAAATGAAAGCGGACGAACGGGTCCGCTCCTTTGGAACGAGCCATCTACGTTAAGAAAGGAGGGGGGTGGACTCAGATTTCAGCTTTCAAAAACCTTCATTCCTTCCTGCTATCATCGCAGCCCTGACACCTTTACAGGATAAGAGAAGACCTCCCCTGTTCAGCCAGGCCAACTATTCCCTCTAACGACCCCCCTTCAGAGACATAGACAGGTATGGGGCATTGCAGGCTAACAAAGAAGCCAAACGACCCCCATTCCAAAGGGGGGGGCCCGTTCATCCGTTTCTATTTGCATGTTTTCTAAACTAAAACCAGGCTTTGTTGGGCTGCTGGATAAAACCTGGAACTAAACGCTATTTCTGACATTATGGATTGAAAAATCTTCCTGGATGGAAGAGAAACGTCTTCAAACCTGGAAACAAAGTCCAGTGGATTGCATTTTTTTTTTACTGTTTTGAAGTTTATAATCATCCATTTATCTGGCATGCAGAAGGCCTGCCCATGGATGAATGTTTTATCTCTAAAACAATTGCTTATGATATTTTGCTCTTGCCCATACTCTGTTTTTATATTTAACGTCCTCTGCATATATTTTCTGCCTGACTTTCAGAATGCCTCGCAGGTTCTTTTCCTCAGACCTTGCGTTTTCCATGGCCTGCTTATTGAAGCCCCCCCCTGGGGTAGGCACATCTGACACTTGGGGAATTGCTGCAGCAGACTTCAGATATTTTTCCCACGCACACAATTTCTCATATCGCGTCTCTCCTCTTTACTCTCCTGCCTTCTAAACGTTACACTTGTAGCTGCTGCCTCAGGCGTGGGCTCTGTCATAGCGGGAAGGTCAAAACGCACGCATACAGACAGACAAGGCGCACACACACACACACACACACACACACACACACACACACACACACACACATCAGATTGTTTTACGGAAATCATGTCAGGGGTCATGATTGAATTATTAATGCAGGTTTAGAGCAATAACAATCTGCCTTTGTCTGTTTTAGGTCCAACCTGATATTCGCAGACTCTTCCCGCTCTTATTTGATCCTACAGTGTTAAGATCCAAATCCAATATCGTCGACTTGGCAGAAGAACCCCCCCACCCCCTTACTATTGTTTCATCAGTCAAATAGCAGACATAAGTATATGTTGCCTCTGAGTCTCATGAAGCATATTGACTTCTGTGCCATTTTTCCAAGGGCAAGACCATCAATTTCTATCAGAGCTCCTGAGGTAATAGTGATCTGCAATCATGTTGCTGCTTCTGGAATAACATGCCTTGATGAGGATACAGTAGTACTGCAATGCATCAGAATATAAATACATTCTTTTACATATTCTCTGTTAAATGAATTTATGCATCCCTGCTTATGTTTGGTTAAAGCAAGTTAACTCTTCACTGCAAAAACCATCTAGAAATAAGTAAAAAATACCTTGAATAAAGTGTATTAACCTTAATTAGAGATTATTTGCAAATGGAATCAGTATTTTTATTCTTAAAATAAGATAATTAGATAATATGCACTTAAAATAAGTCAATGCAACTGGTTTTTCTTATTTTAAATGTAAATTGTCTTGTTCTATTTGCAAAGCGTCTTACTTACCTCCTCAGTTCAAGAAAAAAAATCACTTTTTTTAAGAAAAATTACCCATTTAGATTTCTATTTTTTGCAGTTTTTACCGCATACCTCCTGGATTTCCTGTTAAATATTTAATTACCTTTTTAGGAAATTTTGTAATGTTTATTTTTTTCATTTCCCTTACATGGTCCTGATATTTAATAAATACTTTATGATTTTCTTGGACTGGAAAAACGATCTAGAAATAAATAAAAAATTCCTTCAATTAAGTGTATTTACCCTTAATCTGAGTAGGTAGATGAGATAGTTTCCCAATGTAATGAGTATTTTACTCTTAAAATAAGATAATTAGATAATATGCACTTGAAATAAGACAATGCAATTGTATTTTCTTATTTTAAATTAAAATTGTCTTGTTCCATTGGCAAAATGTCTCTTTTACCTCCTCAATCCAAGAACAAATGCACTTATTTTAAGAAAAAAGGATCTAGATGACATTTTTTTCCAGTGTGTGTGCTTTGTGTCTACCCATTACGGATGTTTTAAGATATTATTTGCTGTTATAGAATCAGGTTCAGTCTGAGTTTAACTCTCCCGGATCAAACCAGAAAGCTTTGCCTTGTCTGACCACGACGTTTCTCTCCAAGAAGACATTTGGCTCATCGACGTAGGAAGCTGTAAATTTTAATCGAGCTTGAAAGTGTCGTTTTAGAGCAGAGGCTGCTTTCCTGGTCGTCACCCTCTCGGTTCAGAGCAGCCTTCAGTAGTGATTCCAGGGTTGTTCTTAAAAAAACCAGAACCGATTCCCTTTCATCTGAGGGCGTCCGTTCGGGTCAGATGGGAAAGACCAGGAGACAACTGGACATTCTAGCAGAAAAGCCATCCCACAAACACATCAGTAATGGTTAAAGCAGGCTAACATTAAGCTTCTTGAAAGCCCTGGCCTGAACCAAATCTCAAATGTGTGGACTATACTTAAACACTGGGAGTTTGCCAGGAAAGCAAACCAATTCTGCCAAGAAAAGTGGTCAAAGATCCAGCCAGAATTATGTCAGAAGCTTGCTGATGGCTAGAAAAAGCATGTGGTTTCTCCGCAACTTGCTAAAGGAGAGGAAGGGGGGGGGGGGGGGGGGGTTGTTAGTGGGGATGTTAATGAAGTGGTTGGGGGAGTGTTACCATTAGGCAATACTAGGCAGCTGCCTAGGGCCCCAAGTTCCTGGGGGCCCCTTAAAACTCTGTTTCCATGTATGGTTAATACAACTATTCCTTATTTTTGCACATTAATTATGTTTTTGATAAAAATCCTTTGGCTAAAATGCCATCAGAACGCTGATAATCAGTCAGGAATGAATCAGCAGATACTCCCAGGTAAGGAAGCCTGACATTCAGCTCCGTACAGGAGAATGACCTGACTGTAGACAGCTGGACCAAAGAGAAGGACCTCCTGCAGAAAACGCCATGCAGGTTTTCTTCTGCATTCCAACTCTGCATAAGGGTTATAACCAAAACGAGAAATACGTCGTAACAAAACCCTGAAGAAGATTCCTCTCAACCGATGCCCTTATCTCCAACTATCTATGAAATATTGGTTCACAGATCTTGAGTGGAAATGCTTCATTATTTTCTGTTCTCAGGACGGAGGGGGATTTACCATTACGCAATACTAGGCAGTTGCCTAGGGGCCCCATAAAACTCTGTTTCCATGTATGGTTAATACAACTATTCCTTATTTTTGCACATTAATTATGTTTTTGATAAAAATCCTTTGGCTAAAATGCCATCAGAACGCTGATAATATTAAGTGTGTCTCAGCCCCCCCCTTCAGTGTCCACCATATTGGATCAGTCCATTTGCTGCACATGTTCAGAAAGGTCCAAACAGACAGCAGCAAACCATTTGAAAACAAACCATGCAAAGAGCAGTGTTGCCAACTTAGCGCTTTAGTCGCTATATTTAGCCACTTTTCAGACCCCTCTAGCACTTTGATTTCTAAAAAGCTCCTAGCGCCAAATCTAGAGACTTTTTTCTGCTACTGGAGACTTTGGAGACAACATCTAAAAGCAGCGAACTCTGCTCTCCAGAGCGAGTAGATTGGTAACCCCGCCTCCTGCTCTCCTCTATCTTGTCTGCTGTCATGATTCATGCAGCTATTATTTCATCCAAATGAAAAATGGAGAACAGATAAGCAGATCATGGCTTGTCTACAGTGAAAAGAAGGACTGGGTTATTCACTTTGGCCTTTTTGGAAACACAGGAAGGAGCAATCAGCTAAGTGAGCTTAGTGCTTGGAAAAAATCTTTCATTCCTTTAGAGACAGCATGAAAAGTCAGCTGAGTACAAAACATAGAGAGGAAAACAAGAAGAAAAGGGACAAGAAGAGAGGGACACAACCTAGAGCAGATAATGGATGTCTATTCTATTAACATTTCTCTATCTGGAGAATGGGGCTGTTTTATATGTTGTTGTCTCCATTCAGAGGGGCCCCTGCATGTCTTTGCCTAGGGCCCCAGATTTCCTAAATCCACCCATGTATTTAATGGTAAACCTATTAAATCATCACAAAAAAAGAGCAATAATTCCTTCATGATCAGAAGGGAATGTAAACTTCTGCCCTGAGTGTGTATCTAAGAGAACAAGTATGTGGTTTTCCTTCAAAATGCTTTCTAAAAAGCCCAACAGGGATTTTATTTCTGCTCATAGCTTAAAAATCGACCGAGCAAATCTGAGGCTTCTTCATGACTCCCATTATGGAAATGAAAGCAGACAATTCCGCGTTTCCTCATCTGCATATGTTGAAAAAAAAGGCTCTCTGAGAGCTACAAGTACTTTCACCTGATCTGAAACACGAGAGATTAAAGAGAAAGCAATATGGTGCTTTATGATGTTTTTGGACCAGGCCCCCCCTCCCTGCCCCCCTCCGGGCCTGTTTCTCACCAAGCCAATATGGTAATGAGTGTTATTGTACCAACACCGGTGATGGATTCTTGACCCTCAGCCGGGGAGGATTATGGGGCCTGTTTCTAAGTATGAGCGCAGAGCAACACGCTGGAAGGAGCCGTGGGGTCAAGCCTTTAGCATTTATTATCCGCCTGCGCCAGAAAACACAACTCTTTTAGACATCCTAAACATAGCTGGCTGGACACATGGGCTGACAACTTCACTTAGGAACAGCAAATCAAACAGGCTTGTTAATGCAGCTGCTGAAAACAGTCCCATTAGGGCCAGTCACTCCTACTATTTGTTTTTTCTTATCACTTCAGCCTTTTTCTGCTCTCTGCCTGTTGGGCATGGAATCCAAAGTGATATAGAAATAAAAAAAAATGTCCGCTCGAAACATTTAACCGAGACATTCCTCTTCCAGTCAGGATGGATATCACAGTGAATAAAACTGGAAAAGAAGAAAAGAGGCGTAATAGATTTTTCGGTTTCATATTTCTCTGAGAGGCCGCTGCTACGTCGGGCCCCATCAAGCTTGTTTGAATCATTATGCATTCTCATTACAGCTTTGGAAGAAACTTCCCATCTGGAGAAGCAATGTCCCTGTTTACAGTCCTCTCTTCCTCCCATTTCAAACCCCATAGACATCCTCCGAGACCTAAATGAGCTTGAAGACAAAAAGCACTGTGTAGTGTTACACAATGCTGCACAGAAATTAGCTTTTTTCCCTCATTATGTTCCCTCGCTTTATGGGAAATAAAAAACAAAAGACGACATATGTAATTACCGCATGAGTAAAGCGTAAACATGAGGCTGCGCTTTCGGCAGAGGGCTAATTGTAAGTTTCCCCCCTCTTCTCCTTCAGTGCCTGAGTTATGCGATAGCTCACGGTGAGGCCTCAGAATATGCATATGCGTTAGCGTGCAAGCACACACCCACACAGATGCTGCATGCTGTGTGCACGCTCAGGGCGATTTCACTTTAAGTCTATCAAGAAAGGAGGAGGAGATGCTCCTCTGTGTTGTTAACTCGCTTTATTGCTTTTACTGTGCTGCAAAGAAGCATTTCTGCTCTCACACATTTTATACAAGTCATCAGACAAACGTCAGCAGCAGAGATAAACAGAGCAAATACATAAATGCGTTTGCAGATGGTCGTTTTATTTATAAAGTAAAAAATTATCCATCCCTTCAGCTTAGCAGCTATTATTCAATTTAAGCTGATATTCATAGAGCTCATCAACGATTCATCCAGGAGGTCAGAGAAGAAGAGAAGGTGAGATCAATTATTTTTTTTATTTTATTTTTTTTAAGAACAAATAAATCAAGAGAATGAGAAATAAATTGCATCACTGCTGAGGATTTGGAGTTTTATCTCCCTTTATATTTGGAGAAAATTAACACAGCATTTGAATAAATAAAGATTGCATCAACAGATGAGTACGGTGGTGGTAGTATGATGGTGTGGGGCTGCACTGTTTTAGGACTATAACAACCTGTGGTGATCTATGAAATCCCAAATTCTAGACCATAAAACTCTGAGGTTCAAGCTTACTGTGATTCAGTAACCTTGAATTTGATCAAACTCAGGTTATGCTGCAGGACTAATGTCAGGTAGGATGGAGGTTTGAAGGACCCGGTTACTTGCAGATTTAATTAAAAAAAAGAAGCAAAAATCCAAAACATAAATCCACAACATCCAAAAATAATGAAAACCAGGAATACTCACAACAAGGAGGCAAAGAAATGACGACAAACCAGCAAACAGAGACTGAGCAGGAGGCGCATCTATGGGAGAGAGAAGCAAAGACCGGGCTGATTAGCAGATTGGGAGCAGGTGTGAACAGAGGAGACTAGAAGGGAGCTAGGAGAAGGAGACTGACACAGGAGGGCAACAGAGGGCAAACAAGAAATACCTAAGAACTCAAATACAAAAAAAAATAATAAATAGAATAACACAAAATAGAAATAAAACCAATAAAAACTCAAAGATAAAATATAAAAGAAACCAAAACATGACAACAAGAAAATGCTAAAAAAGGACAGTGACAAATAATCCCTCTGAAAGGTTGAGAAAAACAAAATTTGTTTTGTAGATAAGTCTAGTTAAAGACCTGGATCTTGTTGAGATCCTGAAGCCTGAACTGGAACCAGTGACCTGAATGAGAGCAGCTTCCTCCTCCTCCCACCACTGCAGACTGGAAACCATCATCTTCCTCAGAAAAGTTCAAATAAAAACTCTGTGGGGAGTAGTTCGGCTTCGTCTTTCTAAAATGTTTTTAAACTATTTTAAAAGCAGAGTTAAAAAGCTAACAGGTTATAGCTATAGCAAGTTAACAATGTGGAAGCAGATGTTAACGTATTTTAAGCGTTATTTATATTTATAACAACCTGATTTACTTTTTACACTTAATTGCTAAAATCTGACTGTGTGGTGTTTAGCACACAGCTCCTTCACTGATTCACTTTATTCGCTTCATAGTCAGTAGATCAGGTTCTGCTGTCCTTATACACATTAATGGTACTATTATAATGGCTGATTTGATTATAAATTCTGTTAAACGTTGAAGCTAAATGAGATATTTATGGTTTCTGATTCACATCAGCTAAATCATTCTTTAAATTCAAAAAAGTAAAGTAAAAAAATCAATCCACTGGCCTTTGTTACCAAGTTTGAAGACGTTTCTCTTCCATCCAGGAAGATTTTTCAATTCAAAATGTTAGAAATAGCGTTTAGTTCCAGGTTTTATCCAGCAGCCCAACAAAGCCTTGTTTTAGTTTAGAAAACATGCACATTGAAGATGGAAAAGCAGCTCCACCCCTTAAAACTGCGAGTCGATGAGGTCGTTATTGGCCTGCAATACCCGATAATGGTCCATTCCTCTGAAAAGGCAGTCCTTAAAGTGAATGTGATTGGTCGATTATCAAGGGGGCGGGATTGTTGTGGAGGAAGGTTCGCAAACAAGTTTTGTTGTGTTATCAGAACCATCTTGCTAACCAGTTAGCAACTTAGTGCTAGCAGGTTCCCGATGGGAAATTCCATTGGGACCAAGTAGCACTAAATTGGTGACTTAGAAACGACGCTGTCAAGGAACGCTATGGACAGCGGAAACATGCAAGAGGAGGAGAGTTTAGTGTCGGAGGTCGTGGATGAGTCTCCTCCGTCATCCATTTTTTATTTAGAGGAGGAAAGCGGGGACGAAGATGTTGTGGAAGAGGACGCCAGGGCGGCAGAAGCTTGGTTTGGTGTAGAAGGCTTCCAGCCGTACATGTTTGAGCCCTTGCCTCGCAACGCTGCCAGTTCTGTTAGCTCTACGCCTGCCGAAGACACAGACGTCCATCCCCGTGAACACTGGGACGCAACTCAATGGGAAAGGATTCTGGTTTTAACAGTTGCGTATATTAGCTGCGACATATGAATCAAGATGCTATGACCAGAAAAATTTGATTGACAGACGACCGTTGATATATGATTGGCTGAATTTAGGTGTTCAGGCCTCTGTTTAAGGTTGTTTTTTCTCTTCTAACATAAATGGCTTCCTTCACACCACCTGTCTTCTTTGTCTAAAACGTGAACATTCTGGTCTTCAAATGAATTTTTAACTTTTTGGAATGACTATGACCTGGAAGACTGAGAATCTCCACCAGCATTCTTTAAAATATTTTTTGTACAATAGTATTTTTTATGTATCTTAAAGCTAGTATAACACAATATCTGCTTCTGTCTCCTTGAACCCCAGTGGGCCTCAGCAGATGGCCGCTCACACTGAGCCTGGTTCTGCTGGAGGTTTCTTCCTGTTCAAAGGGAGTTTTTCCTCTCCACTGTCGCTGCAGTCATGCTTAGTGTGAGGGATTGCTGAAGAGTCAACAACACGGTGGAAGTGATTGCCTATCTCCACATGATCATCCAGGAGGAGTGTGTCCTGCAGAGCCAATGACTGCATACAATAAACTGCTTTAGGATGTAATCCTGTCACCAATCTGACTGGATGATCTGGTTTAATTGTCACTGTAAAGTTCCTTTAAATTACGAGTTGTCAATTGGTGCTGTATGCATTCATTGAATTCTATTGAAAGAAACTTGTTGAGTTCTTTGAGTCATTAACTTTTCACATATTAGTTTCTTAATAGTGAGGATTATTTGAAAGCTGCATTTTATAATTACTAAGGCCAATTTAGCAATTTTTATAAAGAGGTATGTGGCTAGAGTCAAGAGAGGTGGAGCTATAGGCGGCGCCTGGGAGCAGTGTGGGGTTAAGGGTCTTGCTCAGGGACCCAGAGTGCCAGGCTGTGGGGATTCATTGGGTACTAGCAACCTTCTCAGAGCAGAAGCACACTGCTCTAACCACTGGGCCAACACTCCCCCTTATGGTTCCTGATTCAGATCAGGTAATAAATAAATGAATAAATATTTTATATATATATATATATATATATATATATATATATATATATATATATATATATATATATATATATATATATATATATATATATATAGTCATTTTTTATTTATTTTACTGGCAGCTGTGTTTTTTCTGTCCTTAAATGAAGGGTATGCCAACTGTAGTGGTGTACGGTGTACTTTGCACTTTGTTCTAATAAAAAAGATTAGATTTTTATTTTAACAGCTCAGACTTGCCAGTCACAGCCTTAAAGCCTCCTTGGGCAGTTAAAACCATAACAGCACAGCCATGAATGGCATCCCGGCCTTGGACTTCACTCAGATCATTCCACACATTACTCCCTTCAGCTCTCTGTTTGATGTGTGGGTCAGAGGGAGAACTAGCCACTGCTCCACAGGTTCCTTTTTTTTATTGGCCACTCCACAGAGTGAACGTACAGCATGTATGTGTGTTTGTGAGTGAGAGAAGCCTCTGCTCTTCAAAGGCAGCTAAGGGGCTGTGCTACTTAAAGCCTATTAAACCTGGAGCTCCGTTCTTTGCAGCCGGCAGAGGCAGAGCTACATGCTGAGGCAGACAAAACGGCGAAGGGATACCTTTGAACTGGAATCATGTGGGAGCTCACATTTTCACAAGTGCTGCAGAACTGAAAACAATGTTTTGGCGAGTCCCTTGGTACATGTTTTTTTTTTTTTCCTTTATTCTGCTAAGGGCTAGCTAACAGAGGATCTGTTAGGACTTTGCCCTGATGGTGTGATATTACAAGCCCACAGTACATAATCCAACATAGTGTGAGTTATTAAAATATGACCATAGCAGCTCCCCAAGGCTATATAAGTTGCACATAAAGTGTCTCTGTTGTACACATTCACAGACGCGCACTATGGTCTGCATTCCTACGGCACAAATGCACGCCGTCTGTCTGTCCACATATATTCAGCACACTAACACAGTTTCAGCCAAACCTTAATCTAGCTCAGCGCTTTAGAAAAGTTTAACCACATTTATTATTTTTGTCAAACTGTTTTTTATTTTATTTACAACAGCAGCACAACATGCAATAAAAAATAACATATAAAGCAAAAAAACACAGAAAACACAACATTATTCCTATTTTATATATCAGACCAGGAGAAAGTAAAGGAGAATTCTAGCATAGATGTTGAGTTAAACCCTAAACTTCAATAAACCAAATATGTGATTATATTTAATTTATTTCCTTTTTTTAATAGTGCTAATTCACAGCAAAAAAGTAGTCAGATTTGTTTTCTATCTAAGGAAAACCAGCTGATTGCATCGACTCATTGACTCTTCAGCAATCCCTCACACTAAGCATGCTTGGAGCGACAGTGGAGAGGAAAAACTCCCTTTGAACAGGAAGAAACCTCCAGCAGAACCAGGCTCAGTGTGAGCGGCCATCTGCTGAGGCCCACTGGGGTTCAAGGAGACAGAAGCAGACATAGAAAAAGAAGCATAAGGCAACCATCAACCAGCTCCACAGGAGCTCCATTGTTTACTTTATTTAGAACACGTTCTCACATGGAAATATGGCGGTGGCAGGATCATGTTGAAAGGATATTTTATTTTTTAACACTGATCTAGAAGAATAAATCTATGATCCTATCTCAGTATGTCTGAAGCTGAAGGTGTTCCACCTTGATTTTTAAAACACTGCTACAACTAAACAGTTAATGTAAGAAATAAAACTATTTCAAGGCAGAAGGTCCAAAATATTTCAACATGTGACCCAAACGACAACACAACAAACTTACAAACCCCTAAAAACCAAACAAATACTTCAATCTATCTATAAATATAACAGCATGATTCAATTAATCATTTAAATATATTTAAAGATGGATTTTACAGTTTATAGTATAGTTAATACATGCATTATGTATTAGAAAACTAAATAAATTAATTGCAGAAATAAATGCACATTTCATGGTGCATTTATTTATTCAGTGTGACACACTGGAAAAACAATCTTGAAATAAGTAAACATTTCTCAAATTAAGTGTATTAACTCTTAATTTGAGCAGGTAAATGAATATTTTTACTCTTAAAATAAAATAATTAGATAATATGTGCTTGAAATAAGACAATTGTGTTTTCTTATTTTAAGTGTAAATTGTCTTGTTCTATTGGCAAAATATCTCTTTTACCTCCTCAATCCAGGAACAAATGGACTTTTGTAAGAAAAAATGTCTTATCTTTATTTAGATTTTTTTTTTCTAGTGCATTTATGTAAAAGTAGAAAACTTGAGACAGAGGAAGAAGTTCAATCATCAACCAGGACCTTCAAAGAATATTTAGAACAAAATCTGACAGGATGATTCGTCCAAGAGCTGAAATAAAATGCTGAAATAAAATGCTTACAGGTATTTTCAGTGACTTTCAACTGAGTTTCAGATCAAACTGTAAAGAAAAAAATGCTATAATTACTCTACTTTCTATTAGCCTATCCTCAGAAACCTGAAGATGATAAGAAGGACGGATTCTGACTTTAAATCTCAGCTTTAATGAAGTTTTATCTCATCATTAGAAATCTCCATGCAGTCAGTTGCCCTTAAAGTAAATTCCTAAGCAAAGGATGGGGCCTGCAGGGTGGTCTGTGCAAAGCTGAATTCATCCCCAAACCTCATTCGAAATGGAAAAAAAAAACAGATTTGACTGCAAGTCGTGCAGTAATGATGGATATGCCCATATTGGACTCATTTATAGACTGGGAGAGGAACACTATTGTTAGACCATAATTCAGACAACCTGCTTCTTTCAACTATGGCAGATGAGACTCCCAGGAGAGCACTGCTTCAGCTCAGTCGTCTACATTAAGTGTGTGATGGCGTGTGCACACACACACACACACACACGCACACACACACGCCCAGGACTCGTGCAGTAACGCAGTTTTGGTCCTCATGCGATCCCCAGGGGGGGGCAGTGTTGGAGATTTATGTTCTCTGTCGTCCGTGCAGCGTTCTCCAGGCTGGCTCGCCGCTCGTTAGGGGCTCCTGCACGGTCATACGTGTTACTCTAACAAGCTGAATGGAGTCTTCCCTCTACAGCCTGAAGGATTCATGAGCCAGAGTGTTTCCCCTCACTGTGAGAACCCAGAGGAGACGTCACAACGTATAAAGAATCGCAGGGGCAACTTATCTTCATCCAAGCAGGGAGAGGACTGTGAAGCAGTTGGGCCATCCATCATGGTTAGCTGCGTTTATTAGGCCTCAGCTTAATGATCTTCCTGCAGATACAATGTGCTTTAAAATTAAAATGTTTGCTTTGCTCTGTCCGTATGTGTACACTGCAAAAAATATATCCAGAAGTTTGAGTTTCACCTGGTTTAAGTTCATAAAAAGTCCTATTTAAAGAATCTTTGACTATCTGATTATTAATCGACTCCTCGAAAGAATGATCAAAAGATTAATTGATGTACTAAATAATTGTTAGTTGCAGCCTAAGTGATTAAAATGCATTTAGAAGGTAACTCTCACACCAGTGCATAATGTTAGTAATTATTATGATATAGTTTATAGATTTTTAAAAAAGAGTAAATAAAGATACTAAGCAGTTACAGCCTGTATGGTTGGAAATAAACATATTTAATTCCATCTTACTTAAACTAGCTTATTCTGAACTGCAAGAAATAGAAATGTAAATAAGTCATTTTTTATTAAAATAAGTGCATTTTGTCTTGAATTGAGGAAGTAAGTGAGACACTTTGCCAATGAAACAAGATAATTTACATTTATAATAATAAAAAAGCAATTGCATCGTCTTATTTCAAGTGCATATTATCTAATTATGTTATTTTAAGATAAAAAACTCACCCAGAATCGTGTCTACCAGATGAAATTAGGGCTAAATACTTTATTTAAGAAATGTTTACTTATTTCTAGATAATTTTTGCAGTGTAGTGTAGCAAAAGGGAGGAAACTTGGCGAGTTATCGCTGCTGCAAGGGCAACCGAAGCTAATCTCCATAGTTAGCTGATATGGAATGAGTGTCATTCTCTGCTGGCGAAGGCTGGAGCAAATATGAAGACACGGAAGGCTTGTTTGGGAGCCGCTCTGCTTACAGGGTTTATCAGTATTCTGTCTAATCCGCTTGATAATGAACCCCCGAGTTTATTTTGCAACTCACACCTGACTGATTAAAGCATGGCGCTCACAGGAGAGGCACTGACACATCTTTCTATTAGATCAGGGCCTGTCTTAGCGGCTAAGTCCAATTGGAAAAAGGCCCTTTACTGGGTGAAAAAAAAAATTCTTATTCTAATTTCTGGTGAAAGCTCAGGCAATAAGTGGTAATATCTCTGCCTATGAAGCTCATTTAGTCTGAGTCTGTGCCGCCGCCTTGGGATTTAATCAAAAATCCTCCAGCAGTTCACAAGAGATGCGATCAGACTCCATTCCTGTGAATACATTCTAATGATCTCTGTAATGAAGACATATTGCACGTTCTCCGGAGCGGCCATCGAAGCTTTAATCAGAAAAATAAATGAGCTAACAACGGTTAATAACCTCCCACTGGACCGCTTCATTCTGAGAGCGACAAAGTTGCACGCAGGTGAATAAAAGGCTGCATTATTTATTTACAGCCCTGTGAGTGCAGTGGGATGCACCGATAGGGTGGCTCCCTGCATGCTTAAAAAACAGCCGATTTTAAACACGGCCATCATGAGGCAGCAAATAAAACGTCTGCAGTCAAATTTTACAGAGCAGTAAAGTGTAGGAGGTGAAATGCATGGAGTGTTGACTGCTTCTGCAGTAATGCGGTGATTCCGGAGTGATGGAGGACGCCATTAACAGTCCCATTAATGAGCCAATCCAATGTCTCGGTAATCAAATGAATCCGCTCAGACTAACTCAGCTAAACAAACAGTGGGAAGTGAAAGCTGCGCTGAGAGCGCTGCCTTCCTCCCCGAGCCGCTTCTGATTAATCACTCTGAAGTTTTTGCGCACTAGGTCATTCACCTCGGCCCGCTTTGGCAGCAGCAAGTGGCTTGATGGCTCTTAGGAAGTGGTATTTATCATCTCACCAAGTACAGCCTTTTTAAACGCGGGACAGGTCAATTCATTGTACCTTCTAAAACTGTTTGAGTTGGCTCATTCTACAGGTTTTTAAAAAGATATTTAGGTTTCACTTTTCAGGCTTTAAATCCAAAGAAAACCTTTTCGGGTCCAGTGATAGGGAGACCTCGAGCGCTGCCGCTGGAAACGAATGAGTCGTTTCCAGGGAGGAAATCAGAAAGGAGCATTCTTCAAATTAGACAAACCCCAAAGCCCGGCTTGATGCTGCTACTCCCTGGCTGTGATATGGCCGCCTTCCATGTTTCATGAGGAGCCAAGGCAAATTTTAGCTGATGGTTTTGGCCCAGCTCACTGCTGTTAACCTCGGCGATATCAGGGCTCAGGCCAATTATCCTTCTACTTGCAGCAACTAGTGCATCATCTATCACTGCCACGCAAAGACAGGATGAAGGCAGTTGACTGTGAGTCGTTTCATGTTGGGTGCTTCTTCTAGTTTTTTTTTTCCCCCCAGATTTGTGTCCTTTTCCCCAACTGAGGAAGACAGAGAGGAGGAGGAGTTTTATGTATGCGGTCTCAATCTAAGCTGCTCCGTCTGGGGGGGGGGGGGAGCGAGCCAATCTGGCGTCCCCGGCCCTTTCAGAGAGACAGTGCTGGGTTTAATTATCCCCAGCTGTGTCTCATCTCCCTCCCCAGCTGGGCACGGTGCCCCAGTGTCCTCTGCAAGTATGACACGTTCACAGAGGAGTCAAGGTGAGACACGGATACGGGTTTGCACGCTGACACACACACACACACACACACACACCACGCAGAGAGACCGACATGCAGAGATCTGTAGCAACAGACTAAATAACAAGAACACCTGTGCAGCTTAATTCAATCATCCTGCAAACATTGGGCCGTTTAGAACCTTCTGATATTCTGATTTTACAGATTAAACAGAGCAGATTATATTTGTCTATAAAAGGCAGAAAAAGTTCAGTTATATTGTTTTTGACTGTTTAGAGAAAAATGAATCAAATAAAGGAAAATCATCCTATTATATGGTCATTACATCCTGGCAGCATCAACATGCACAATTAAGGGCTGGCGAAGCTGATAGCGTGACGAGGCTTTTTAATCTGATTACAGGAGGAGAAGATTTGGACTAAAACGGGTGAAAAACTATTTAGCTGGTGTTTAATTAGTGATGATTGGTGAATTAAAACCTTTCACAGCTTTATAAGCTGCATAATCTTATTCGATTTTCTGTTTTGCTTTAGGCTGTTTTACCTCTGCTGCATAGCAGCCTGGCTTAGCCTTTAAACTTTGACCTTTACCCTTGAAATTTGTTTTGCACATTTAAAAAAAATAAAATTAGTTGTAGGAAAGTAGTTTCAGCCACTAAATTAATTTTGATGTGATTTGCTCTATCCATCTCCCATCAGCTGTATTTCCTGCTCAGGAAAAGATTACCCACATCATGATACTGCCACTGCCGTGTTTTTTTTCTTCATGTTTTTGACAGAGGAGTTCATTTCAATTAAAGTCTGAAGTTTGAGGGATTCTAACATCAGTCTGCATGGATGCTGCTGGAAATCAGAATCATTCTTCAGGTTATGTCCTGTTTTTAGCTGAATGTAGTCTTACCTCTTTACCTCTGCTGAAGAGACGTATCCCTGCAGCATAATGCAGCCAACGCTATGTTTTGCCATGACGATCGTATGTTTAGGGTGATGATAAGAATGTGTTTCACATCTTACAATTAATGGTTATCCTTTTCAAAAGACTCTCATCCATGTGTCGTGAATCTCTCCAGGTCCTCCACAGCAACGACAGGCCGTCTTGGTATTTCTTTGATTAATGGCATCCTTAGCTGTCTTGACATTTAAAGGAACAATAAGTAATAATGACACCTAGCATTTCAAATCAGAAAAAAAAATAATTTCACATCCCCTTCAGAGAGTGTTGTGCAGGCTGCAAAGTAAAGAGTGAGAAGGAATAAACAAGGAATAGCACAGCTAATTCAAGATGGCGATCGAACACCATTCAGCAGGAGTGAGTTGTAGTGCAGGTCCACCTTTCTTCCATGTTTTCAGACTCCTGTTAGTTTGTCAAAACGCTGCCGTTCAGTTCCATACCAGAACTCCAGAGATCAATCTGAATGCCTGAAGATTGTAGCTCCTACCTCCTGTTCCTAGCTCCTATCCCTTCACCTTCTGCAGGTTCAGCAGTTAGCACTCTATCCATGATAGGAAAGGAGCTACAGATTGGTTTGGTGAGTCCTGAATGCGTTCCGCCTCATGTTACCATGTGATGGATACGCACAGGAATGATGTTGGTAAAATTGGCTGTACAGCATTTAGGAAAAAAAAATGCAAAAAGAAAAAGTTCACCTAATAAAGATCTCTATTATAAAACCTGAAACCTATGAAGGTGAGAACATTAGCATTTGTAGCATTAGTAGGATAGAGTGCAAGTAACAAAATAATGTAGTTTTGTTCAACTCTGGGGTTGAGGTGGGCTGTGTCTATGGCCGTTCCTCTATATGTGCACTAATGCAACCCTGTTTGCTCCCAGCAATGTTCCAATTCACAAGAACACAAGGCTGAGAACAGATTAAGTCCCTGGATGTTGTTCTTACCCCTCCCTCTTTACCCAGCATGCATCAGAGCAGACTAGTTTGGCGCCGATTGTCATAAACGGGAGAGATGGGCCCAGTATTCAAGGTGAGACAATCGGTCGGAAAGTTCAAAATGTTTATTAAAGTAAACAGAACAGAAACAGTATGCTATGGATCTGTGGACCTGCAGCAACGGAAAGGGGGCGGGGCAACGCCTAATAGCTGACTCTCTCTGGAGGTAGAAACCCGGGTAGGTGAACATGATCATTGACAGGAGATGATTATCAGAGTGAGTCACTTACCTGGTTTAGCAGTTCAGTCTGTCCTCTGTGAAAGAGGTGAGATCCAGCCGATGGGCTGGCGGCGCCCAGATACTGCAGCCCAGGAGGCCCATCCAGGTCAGGGGAAGGCGGAACAGGCCGGAACAGTCCAGGAATCCAAGAGTCCACAGCTGATCCGAAGTTCCCACCCAAACAGGAACAGAAGGATCCAGACCTCCAGGAATCCACAGAGCGCCCAGCAGGTTCAGAGTTCACAGTCAGACGGGTCCAGAAGCGTGACCAGACAGAAACGCACAGATGCAGACAGACAGGCTCAGTGCAATGAGTGAAAATTAGGAACCGGGCAGAACTAGGCAGGTGAGTGAAATTAACTATTAAGATGAAGCTATCAGCCCAGATCAGCGTTTTTATTTGTATTGCTTTATCTGGCGAAACTTTTATTTCATTTATGTTTATCTGACTGTGTTAATATTTTTTTCCCCACAAAAGGAAAAAAGTCAGAATTTATTAAGACTATTAATAACAGGAGGTGAAATGCAGCTCCAGACTAGCTTTGAATGTGGTGATGTCATCAGTACGCTTCTGTTCCAATTGACCCAGATTTATGCTGCGTGCTCCTGTTCTCCCTGAGTCCAGACTTTCCTGTGTTCTTGTCAAGAACAGACTTGGCGAGGACACCATTCTTTACTCGTGTTCTTGTTTATTCAGAAACTATAAAATATAAATTTCGTCACGCAAAGGATTGTGGGCAACCATATAGTTCCTTGGAGCCACCAGGGATGTCAGGAGATCCCCATGCTAAATGAATGGGCTCTAGGAAGCTTACTGGTTCCTGGTCCTAGCTCCTTCCTTTCTGATGGTTTTCTGGAAAAACGAAAAACAAATGTCCGTGAGGCAGACACCCTGTCTACTTTTAAGGCTAGGCTTAAAACTTTCCTTTTTGATAAAGCTTCTAGTTAGAGTGGCTCAGGTTATCCTGATCTATCTCTATAGTTCTGCTGCTATAGGCTTAGACTGCTGGAGGACATAGGGACCCCTTTTTCATCATTCTGCTTCATTCTATCTCTATTCTCCCACTCTGCAGAATCTGTTAGTTCAATCTCTAACGTTCTGCTCTCTCTGCTTTTTCTCATAGTAGCTTCATCTGGTCTGTTCCTGTTTGGCTGTGACTCCATCCTGGAGAGAAATATCAGCTGTGCTGCTGCCATCAACACCTTTGTTTCTAGATGTTGGAGCTTGGCCTGTTTTCCAGTGTAGTCCTGTTTCTCTGACTGTGACTAACTGGATGTGCTCTCTTCATCCTCTGACATGGGAGCTGGCTCGGAGCTCGTCTGCCTGGCTGTGTGTTTCCTGGACGGGGCCGCCTGTGGAGCTGCTTGATAGTTGCCTTTTGTATCTATGCTTCTTTTTCTATGTCTGCTTCTGTCTCCTTGAACCCCAGTGGGCCTCAGCGGATGGCCGCTCACACTGAGCCTGGTTCTGCTGGAGGTTTCTTCCTGTTCAAAGGGAGTTTTTCCTCTCCACTGTCACTACAAGCGTGATCTGGTGAATTATAAAGTACCTTGAGATGATGTGTTGTGAATTGGTGCTATAGAAATAAACTGAATTATTGAATGTAATCAATGTCTTATCTATGCATGACATGTTCTGGTACAAAAAGTTGATATAAATACCTGTTAAGGAGTCATTAGTTGTTATAACTGTAATCAGACTGTATTACAGTCATGTATTTAATGAAGAGCTTGAGCCTAGAGACCATTTCCATCATTTCTGGTTGTGCCTCAGTTATGTTTTTCCAGAACTTTCCCAGTCTCTTGCCACATTCATCCATTACTTGTTTCGGGGTTTCTTTCTCCTTTTTTCTGAGCCTTAGTTTGTGGAATTTAGCTAAATCCAATCAGGTGATTGACTGAGCCACTGCAGCACATTCCACCTCCTCAGGCTCTTTGGTGTAGAGTTAAAACCTCTGTCCTGCTTAAAGATTATGTGTAACTTCTAATGCATTTGGTTCAAAGGTGCCTTGGAGAAAGCAAAAGGAAATGCATCAATAAACACCACTTCCTTTCCCAATCATGGAGAGTTTATCGAAACCATTAAAGAGGCCAACTTTGATTATAGCTGAGTTTGTTTAGTTTTGTTTTGCTTTGTCTGTTCGCTGCACTGCACAGAAAAACAACATGTTTTTCAGCAGCTGTATTTGCTGTTGTTCAGGCCAGGCTGGAATCTTCTGAGGTTTAGTTAATGAGGTTCTTTCTCGATTGTTGATGTGGAAACACCTAAACCTACATCCTGAAGAACATTCTTGAGCTGATGAGCTGCCAGAAAAGGCTTTTAGTGATTGTAAGTCCCACCTACAACACCTCTGCACCCCATCCTTCACGACTTTATCTTTACTTAGCTTAGGAACAAATTATGTGACTGAAAAAATCTATATATTTGTGTATTTATAATAATTTTACTAATACTTTACATACATTAAATCTTATTTAGATTTTCAATTCAATGAATAAGTTGAAAGTGTCTCACATATTAGATATATGATAAAAAAAAATAGGTACAACTTCATCAGAGTCAAATTTCTCCAATGTGAGATCAATAAAGTTATTATATTATTATTATTATGACTGTCTTAATTACTCATTTCCTTTGCCTGCCTCACTCTGCCCGGTTTCTCATTAGTCGTCCCAGTCATCAGACCCAGCTTATTGGTCAGTGGTGGGAGGGATTCAGCGTTACCTTTCTGAATACCTGATCCTGACCTGTTCTGCCTCTCAACCACTGAGCCTGTCTGTTTCTTGGGACTCCTGCTGGATTTTTCCTGTGTTATGAACTTGAAGCTGTCTCCTGTCACCGACATAGATTTCCCTCTGGAGCCTCTTTGGACTTCTGGTCTCCTGGTTCTGTATACTGATCATGTCCTCGGCATCGACTTTGGCTCCGCCCTCTGGATTATCCTGCATTCATTCATCTACCCAGATCTGGTCTCCTGCTTGTTCCCTGTCCTTCAGGACTGCAGGGTCTGGGACATTCTGGGTGGCACCCACCGCATCTTGTTGGCAGCCCACCGGCTGGATCCTACCTTGTTTTCTGGGAATAGACTGAAATGTTAAACCAGGTTAGTGACTCACATGCATAATCATCCTCCATCAGATTATCGTGGTCACTAACCTGTGTTTGTTCCGCTTTTGAGAAATTCCACTGTCTGTCTCGCCTCAAATACTGGGTCCTCTGTTCTGAGCAGTGACATTATGGTCTTTATCAACAACTGTTAAAGTAGAATATGCTGTTTTTTCTATTCTAATATTATATGTTGCCTTGTGCCATTTAGAATAGAACAGATTATATCGTAACAGAATAATCCTTCTTAATCCCACTGTAGTGAAATTCAAGTGTTTCTGAAGGAGGTTAAGGGAAGGTTTTACAGTAAAGTTGGAATACTGAGGTTAATAACATGTTCAACTGAGCAGGATTATTTGAAATTATTGAGTTTGCTCAGGTATGGATCAAATATGATCTATTAGAATTACTCTTTTTTTTTTTTTTACAATGAACTTGTAACCCCGGCTTTTTAAGACACTGAAATAATAAAAACTGAAATTTTATCCTGTGAATTATGTATGTGATTTTTTGCAGGTACATTTTCACTGGCCAAATCTCTGCAATTTAATTCAAAGTACAAGAAAAAAATCTGAGGATATAAATTCAGATTTATAAATTGAGTTTCTAAAAAAGTCTGATACAAATTCTGTGTAAAAAAGTCAATATTTGTTCCACATTCAGAGCAAAGCTGTTTACTCTAATAGCTGCATGGAGGAAAGGTCTGTGATGGCGCTCCTTTGTGCATCTAAGGTGATGTACTGTAGTCTTTCACTAAAGGGGCTTAAAAACATTTTATAATCCATTTTGGTCCCTATTGAAATTCTAAATTAGACACATGAGCTACAGTTTGCAGCTACAGCTTTTGATCTAGAACTACCCTAGATTCGTCAGAGACCCTGATCCAAATGAACTCGAAAGCATCCCTCAGATGTTGCAGATCTGACCCCACAGGAACTCTATTGCAGTTCTGGTAAATTAAGTACATCACATTTATTAGGTTCATAAAATGGTTGGAGAAAATAGGTACAATGTCATCAAGTAAGCAGTGTCAACAAAAGCAATAAGCTGAACCATTCTGAAATGGTTCTGAGCCCGGTTTCCACTAGCCCTCTGAAACCGATTCATGCCGAGTTCTGACCGAGCTTGGAACCTCGCTGAGCTTGGTTCTAACGACCGTCTACACATCATGCTAGCACTGTTCCTTGCTGCCTATCAGCGATCCTCGATACTACAGCTCTCAAGGTGGG
Source organism: Cyprinodon tularosa (assembly GCF_016077235.1). Taxonomy (NCBI): domain Eukaryota; kingdom Metazoa; phylum Chordata; class Actinopteri; order Cyprinodontiformes; family Cyprinodontidae; genus Cyprinodon; species Cyprinodon tularosa. Next base: position 410,335 of record NW_024039080.1, read on the forward strand.
AATTATGCAAACAAAAATGACGGCACCCATGACATTCAGGATCTTATGTGCCTGGATAGCGTCCATCACCCAAATTACAATGAGAGCCTCAGTCTTGGTATCATCCCAGGGTCACAACACGCTCTCTTCATTCCATTTATAGGAACAGGCTGAGAAGTTGGTGTTGTGAACAGATCTATGAATTACAAAGCTGACTGTAAATAGGAGATGAGGCGGTCTGCTCATGCTCTCTCTGTGATCACAAAACCAAGACACAGATGAACTGCTCCGAGCCGAACTGTTGAACTAGTTCTAGATTTAGCGCGGTTAGATTGTGTCTGGCACTGTCCAGTTCAGTTTTCCTCTATTTTAACTCGTTATCTCGGTTATGGTGCTCTGACCATTCTCTGCACTGTTTCACTAGTGTAAATGGAGTAAAAGTGTTCCAAGAAAATGTCCCTTAAGCCATAAGAGCATCTCCACCAGCCTGAAGCATTAAACCGAAGCTGAATTAATGTTGTTGTTGATGGCAAACTCTGAGCTGCATATTCTACAGTCATGAACGCTACTTGCATTCTTGCGTTGAGGCACATTAATCCTGCCCGCTTTGGTTTGAGTGGAGACATATTTGTTAGGATAGCAGAGTACTGCCACTACCTACGGTTTCCAGAAAGGGACAAACGCTTGTGAAAGCGATCCCTGTGTGAGGCTTTAGCACAACTATTGCTCCATCAGTTTTGATTGAATCCCAGTTTGACTGCGTTTGACTGGATCCATCTGTGGAACCGTCCTTGGCCTTGCTTTAAGGTTTGGGATTGAGGATGGGGAGCGAGCTGCGGAGTTATCACACGGAGAGGCTGTTAGGGTCATTACAACCCTCCACTTCAATATTTCCACTGCTTTTTTTTTTTTTTTGATGAGAGCCAAATGTTGCGCTGGAATCCTAGTGTCTCTCAGTCTTTGTTCCCGTCTATCAGCATCCTGTCCGGGGCCGTGCCAGCACAGCTGTGAGCGGCAGCGTGTAATAAAAGTCTAATGCAAGCAGCTGCTGGGGGTTTAAACTGTAATGAGATGGTGTGTGAGATTACCACACTTCGCTAGTCGCTGAGAGAAAGCTTGGCACACAAACACCCCCCCCCCTCGGTACAATTACACTTTAGATATGTCTAATAGAATATCCACACAGCGCCTGTAAGCAAGCAGCATAATGAGCTTTAACTTAGCCTCTTCCTTTTTCTTCCCCCTCCCACGGCGGCATGGAGAGCGTCCACCCAAAGGAGCTGCTGTAAACTGCGATTGGAGCTGATGTAGAAAACAGAGACGGAATTTCCGAAATCAAAGGCACGCCTCGTCAGAACATTCCCACAGAGTGGGACCATTTTTCATGGAGGTTGATGGCTGGAAACACGGCGTGCCTGCTTGCATCATCTTAACAAATAATTCAGGACCTGGAGTCATGAATAGTTGAAAGGCACTGTGTCAACTTCATTAGTCATCAGGGGAGTTGGTAGCAGCGGATGTATGCGTAGCCTACATGGTGCCCATACATTCAATAGCTGGATCACAATAGGAAGGAGTCTGCTATGGCGTTGCTGTGGAGCTTTTGTCATGTGCCACTTTATCATGCAAAATCGCTTCTCCTTGTTTTGCTTCCCCCCCGTCTCTCATTGTCTTGCATACCTTCCATTGTCATCTCTGCTCTCTGTTATCCTGCCTCTTCCTGTTATAGGGGCTCCATCGTAGGCATGAATGTAGCAACGCAGAAGTCCTTGTTAAGATTTTGACACCTCTTCTGAGGTTTAATGAAAGTTCAGAGTTTTTTCGGTGTGAGGCGTCTTTACCTGTCACAGAATCGCCGGGATAATGGACCCAACGGTGTCAGCACCTCATCAAGGCAGAGGAGGAGCTACTTTTAATGCATGATGCTCTCATTACTTCATGCACAAGGCTAAACTCCTGATTCGCTGCTTAGCAAGAGCTGAATACGGTGAATGTGACCCCGGGGAGTAGAGCAGTGGAATTTCAATATGCCACTGGGTCAGTATTATTCCACACCTGAATGCAGAGCCTTCCAGACAATTAGTGGAGAATTATAGAAAGGGAGCCTCTGGGTATTTTCACAGTTTCTGTCTCTTCTCTGCTTTAGCCCTGGCCTTGCCAGCCAGCAGGGATATTTCACATTTCCTCACCATGGGTGGGTGGGGGGGTGGGTGGAGGAAAATAGATCTTCTCAGAGAACTTCAAAGGACCGAGTTCAATTTCGACAGGTATTTCAAAGGTGTCAAGTGAGGTGGCGGCAGTCATTCAATATGGAAGTGTTTTGCTGTCAGGGAGAGATCTGCCTCAGCACATTTATTTTCAAGCTGTTCCTATTAGTACCTCATCAGATGCTGACTAGGAGGGTTCTTCCTGTTTGCAGATGCTTTGCTGTAGCTATGCAGAAAATGTTGGTGAAAGATGGAATGCAAAGCGGCAAATTAAATTTAACAACCAACACTGAACATGTAACATGAACACAGACCAGAGAATAAAGGGACACAAATATACCAGATTTAACCAAATATCTGCTACTACTGTAAGGATATATATATATATATGTATCTACAAGAGTGACTTATACTTATCATAGTTTCCATCCATCCATCCATCCATCCATCATCCATCCATCCATCCATCCATCCATCCATCCATCATCCATCCATCCATCCATCCGTCCATCCATCCATCCATCCGTCCATCCATCCATCATCCATCCATCATCCATCCATCATCCATCCATCCATCCATCCATCATCCATCCATCCATCCGTCCATCCATCCATCCATCCATCCGTCCATCCATCCATCCATCATCCATCCATCCATCCATCCATCATCCATCCATCCATCCATCCGTCCATCCATCCATCCATCCATCCGTCCATCCATCCATCATCCATCCATCCATCCATCCATTCATCCGTCCATCCATCCATCCGTCCATCCATCCATCCATCCATCCATTCATCCGTCCATCCATCCATCCGTCCATCCATCCATCCATCCATCCATCCGTCCATCCATCCATCCATCCGTCCATCCATCCATCCATCCGTCCATCCATCCATCCATCCATCCGTCCATCCATCCATCCGTCCATCCATCCATCCATCCGTCCATCCATCCATCATCCATCCGTCCATCCATCCATCCATCATCCATCCATCCATCCATCCATCCGTCCATCCATCCATCCATCCATCCATCATCCATCCATCCATCCATCCGTCCATCCATCCATCCATCCATCCATCCATCCGTCCATCCATCCATCCATCCGTCCATCCATCCATCATCCATCCGTCCATCCATCCATCCATCAGTCCATCCATCCATCCATCCATCCGTCCATCCATCCATCCATCCATCCATCATCCATCCATCCATCCATCCATCCATCCATCCGTCCATCCATCCATCATCCATCCATCATCCATCCATCCATCCATCCATCCATCCATCCATCATCCATCCATCCATCCATCCGTCCATCCATCCATCCATCCGTCCATCCGTCCATCCATCCATCCATCCGTCCATCCATCCATCCATCCTCCATCCATCCATCATCCATCCATCATCCATCCATCCATCCATCCATCCATCCATCCATCCATCCATCCATCCATCCGTCCATCCATCCATCCATCATCCATCCATCCATCCATCCATCCATCATCCATCCATCCATCCATCCGTCCATCCATCCATCCATCCATCCGTCCATCCATCCATCATCCATCCATCCACCCTCCCTTCATCCGTCCATCCTCCATCCCTCCATCCCTCCATCCCCTCCATCCTTCACCCCTCCCTCCACCATCCGTCCATCCTCCATCCATCCATCCACCGTCCATCCATCCATCCCTCCCTCCATCCATCCTCCATCGTCCCTCCATCCCCCCGTCCATCCATCCATCCGTCCATTCCCTCCATCCTCCCTCCATCCACCATCTCCTCCGTCCATCCTTCATCCATCCATCCATCCTCCATTCATCCGTCCATCCCCCTCCGTTTCCTCCAAACCTCCATCCATCCATTCATCCGGGCCCCTCCATCCATCCCTCCCTTTCCCTCCCTCCCTCCATCCTCCATCCTCCATCCATCCGTCCTCCCTCCATCCATCCGTCCATCCATCCATCCATGTCCCCCATCCATCCGTCCCTCCTCCCTCCATCCGTCCATCCCCCCATCTCATCCCTCCCTCCATCCATCCCATACCATCCAAACCCTCCATCCATCCGTCCTCCATCCTCCATCCATCCCCTCATCCATCCATCCATCCATCCCTCCTCCTCTTCCATCCATATCCCCTCCGTCCATTTCCCTCCAAACCATCCGTCCCTCCATCCATCCATCATCCATCCATCCATCCTCCATCCCTCCCTCCCTCCTCCATATCCCTCTCCATCCCTCCGTCCATCCATCCATCCCTCCATCCCTCCATCCTCCATCCTCATCCATCCATCCATCCTCCCTCCATCTCCTCCACCATCCCAAACCGTCCCTCCATCCATATCCATCCGCCATCCCCCCATATCCATCCATCATCATCCATTATCCGTCCCTCCTCCATCCGTCCATCATCCATCCATCCATCCCCCCTTCACCCTCCATCCTCCCTCCGTCCTCCCCCATCCATCCATCCATCCGTCCATCCTCCTCCTCCCTCCCTCCATCCTCCTCCATCATCCTCATCCATCCCTCCTTTCCCCCTCATCCATCCATCCCCCCCATCCGTCCACATCCATCCATCCTCCGTCCATCCATCCACACTTTTCCCTCATCCATTCACCGTCCATCCATCCATCCGTCCCTCCTCCATCCATCCATCCTTTTTCCCTCCCTCCATCCCTCCGTCCATCCATCCACCATCCTCCATCCGTCCATCCATCCATCCTCCCTCCTCCCTCCATCCATGTCCATCCATCCACCGTCCATCCATCCATCCTCCGTCCTTTCCCTCCATTCCAAACCGGGGATCCTCCATCCACTCCTTCCATCCATCCCTCCATCCGTCCATCATCCATCCATCCTCCATATCCATCCCTCATCCATCCCTCCCCTCCATCCATCCATCCATCCATCCCTCCCTCCATCCATCCTCCATCCCCTCCATCCTCCATCATCCCTCCGTCCATCCATCATCCATCATCCATCCCTCCACCATCCATCCGTCCATCCCTATCCATCCATCCTCTCCATCCCTCCCTCCGTCCACCCTCCGTCCCTCCCTCCATCCCCCATTTCCTCCATCCGTCCATCCATCCCTCCATCCCTCCCTCCCTCCTCCCTCCCTCCACCACCATCATCATCCATCCATCCTCATCATCCATCCATCCACCATCTCCCTCCATCCATCACCTCCATCTTTCCTCCTCCCTCCATCCCTCCTCCTCTCCATCGTCCATCCCCCCTTTTTCCGTCCCCTCCATCCATCCCTTTCCCTCCCTCCCTCCTCCACCCTCTCATCCATCCATCCGTCCATCCTTTTCCCTCCATCCATCCATATCCCTCCTAACCATCCCCATCGTCATCCTCCATCATCCCTCCAACCATCCATCCCTCCTCCCTCTCCATCCCCTTTTATCCATCCATCCCTCCTCCAATCATCCATCCGTCCTCCTCCCTCTCCGTCTCCTCCTCCTCCACCATCAAACCCTCCCTCCATCCCTCCTCCCTCCATCCATCCATCCATCCATCCATCTCCATCCATCCATCCTCCATCCGTCCTCACCCTCCCATCCATCCATCCTCCATCATCCCAATCCATTTATCCTTCCATCCATCCTCCATCATCCATCCGTCCCTCCTCCATCATCCCTCCTCCTCCATCCCCTCCAAACCATCCATCCCCCCCATCCCCCCATCCACCCCCCCCATCCATCCATCCTCCCTCCGTCCACCATCCCCTTTATCCTCCACCATTCCATCCACCGTCCACCTTCCTCCTTTCCTTCACCATCCTCGGCCCTCTCCCCCCATTTCCATCCGCCATCCGTCCCCCATCCCCTCCTTCTCATCCATCCATCCATCCATCCCTCAAACATTCCTTCATCCTCCCCTCCATCATCCATCCATCCCCTCCGTATCCCTCCCTTTCCGTCCTCCATCCATATCCTCTCATCCTTTATCCATCCTTTTCCCCCATCATCCGGCCCCATCCCTCCCTCCTCATCCCTCCGATCCTCCTCCATCCCTCCATCCGTCCATCCACCATCCATCCCCCATCCATCATCCTTCCCTCCTCCTTTCCATCCATCCATCCCTCCATATCCATCATCCATCCTCCTTTATCCATCCCTCCACCTTTTTTCCTCCTCCATCCTTTTTCCTCCCATCCCTCCTCCCCCCTTTTCCATCCATCTTTTTAAAATCCTCCATCCTCCTCCCATCCTTCATCCTTTTTTCCTCCTTTTCCTCATTTTTTCAATCCCCTCACATTCCCTTCCATCAACCTCCTTCTCCTCCATCCATTCTTCCCTCCTCCAAAAATTTTCCATCATCCATCCATCACCCATCATCCATCCCCATCCATCCTTTCCATCCTCCATCCTCCACCATCACCATCCACCTCTTCCAACCTTTACATCCGCCTTCCCCATCCTCCCCCCCTAAACATCCTTCCCTTCATCCATCATTCCCTTTCCTCCCCACCTACACTTTAAAAATTCCCCTTCCCTCCCTACAAATAATACCTTCCTTCTCCCTCCACCTCCCTCATCCATCCATCCATCATCCTCCATCCTCATCCCTCCATCATCCATCATCCTTTATCCATCCCTCCATCTCCATCCCCTCCATCCCTCCCTCCATCCTTTATCCCTCATCCTCACCTTTATCCACATCCTCCATCCATCATTCTCCCTCCATCCATCCCACCATCCATCCTCTCCATCATCCATCATCCCCTCATCATATCCATCCTCCAATCCATCCATCATCCATCCTCATCCTCCCCATCCATCCATCACCACCATCCCTCCTTTATCCCTCCATCCATCCATCATCCACCATCCTATCCACCCCCATCATCCATCATCCATCCATTTCCCTCCATCCATCCATCCCTCCTCCCTTTTTTCCATATCCATCCATCCTTTATCCTCCATCCATCCCTCCTCCTTTATCCATCCCATCCCTCATCCATCCTCCATCATCCATCCATCCATCATCCACCACCACCATCCTCCCTCACCCCTTTCCCTCCCTCCCCCATCCTATATCCTCCATCCCTCCATCATCCATCCTCATCCACCATCCCTATCCATCATCCCCCTCCATCATCCATCATCCATTCATCCCACCATCCCCAATTTTATCCACCTTCCCTCCCCATCCCTCCAACCCCTCATCCCCATCATCCAATCCATCCACCCTCCAAAACCATCCATCATTTTTCCATCACCATAAAACCATCCATCCCTCCCCATCCATCCCCATCCCCTCCATCCCATCCCTTCATCCCCATCCCTTTTCCCTCCATCCATCCATCCCTCCCCAACCCCCCGCGCACTGGGCGCCTTCCTATGTATGTTACTCTGCAATATATTCAAGAACTAATCCGTCCCAAATAGGAACCATAATGATTGGGAAGAATCTAATTCAATAGTTATCAGATAACCATAAACAACTTCATATAATAAATTATATATTTTTCATAGAAATGTTAACATTATCTGTTAATTATTCTTTATACAATTATTCACACGAGTAAAAACTGTTTGTTTACAGGCATGAAATGCAGGTAGAGAGGAATGAAATAGAGGAATGTATCAGTAAAAGGTCAGATAAACACTTAAAAGGAATGAAATATATAAAGCAAAGAACAAAGAGAAGAAGAACGAGGTGCTTTTTGGCCAAGAGCTGGAGACAATGTCTTCTGTGAGATAAAAAAATTAAAGAGCACATTAGGTTTCCAGAAAACAGCATCGCATGGCAGCAAAAAGACGAAAAATGGAGCCTCGTGGAAATAAAACTATTAGATTATTTAAGGATAGCCAACATTGTAGACGAGCTAAACCAGTTCAGATGTTTGTGGCTCTGTATATTATTTTTTTGATCTTTCAGCAGTTCAGCACATTTTTACTAAAGTAAGTTTTGTGTAGGACTTCTTCTTAGACTGGATCATGATTACTCACATTGGGTGAAAAGCCAGAGAGGAAAATTATGTTTTGAATGAGATTAAAATAGATTAGGATAAAGAGGCTGTGTGACGTGCCGGGGGAAAGCATTCCTCTGCTTTGGAGTTGCTCTAGCAAAGCTTCATCGCCACAGTTACAGACCTGAGAGCGTGATATGGGCCACGTAGCTGCAGCGCTTTAGATGATCAAAACGGAGAAAACTGAAAAGCAAGAACAGAATCAAAATGGATTTATAAACCATTTGGATTGAAGGACCTGCAGCGTTAGAAAATCAAGCTTTCATTGTGCATTTTCCTCCAGTTACAAACACAAAGTGAAACAATTAGAATATAGATGATAAAAGCCCTCAGTGTGTTTATAATCTCTTCTTTTAACACATCTGGGATTATCTGTGGTTTCCTTAACAGCCAGTTTTAAGGCTGAGATCCAGTTTCACTCCTTAAATGCTGAAAAATTTTTTATTTCCTTAGAGACAGACAGATAAATCAGCCACAGGATATTTTTCACTAATATTAGTATTTTTCCGGTATCATTTGTTCATCTGTTCACCAATTAGTGCGTTTAACAGCCATTTATTCCTGCATTAGTTAGACCCTGTTCATGTTGTGGGGCTTTTTCATTACTAATAAATGTTTCTTTATTTCATAGTGAGACGTTTGTAAAATTTGTCATATTTATCGTGCAAATGAAGGAAGAAAAAGCAACTCTGTCTATGTCAAAATAATCTTAATCTGCCTTAAAAAATAAACTGTTAACCCTTTATAGGCGACTCAGTGAAATACTTTGAAAATCCAAAATTCAAGCCAATAGTGTTGTTGGAATCCAGTACAAGAACTTATGACCTTTGGAACACTCAGAAAATGTGGATATTTTGATGGAAAAATTAATGTTTATCTAGTAAGAAGAAAAACCTACTTGCCCAAATATATTAATTAAAAAAAAAGTGCTTCGGTAACCAGTTAATGAAAAACACTGAGAGTGAAAAAAACGGTCATAAAACCGGACAGAAGGAAAAGCAGTCAGTAGGAAAGTTCAAAATGTTTACTAAAATAAAAACAGACAGAAAGAGAACAGAAACTGCTGAAGGTCTGCGGATCTGTAGCGAATGCAGGAGGGGGCGTGGTCACTTACCTGTGTTTCTCCCAGGTAAGTGACCAGGATCATCTGAACAGAAGATGATTATCAGAGTGAGTCACTTACCTGGTTCAACAGTTCAGTCCATCCTCTCACTCATAGGCAGGATCAGCTGATGCACTGCCAACTAGAAGCCCCAGTGGGCAGGCTGGGCTGGACTCCGATCCAGGACCAGGATTCAGATCAGACTGGAGTGGTACTGGAATCCAGGAGTCCCCAGTCCAGTCAGGGGTTCTGATCCACACAGGAACCAACAGATCCGGGTTCCAGGAAGTCATCAGAGCTTGAAGGCAGGTTCAGAGTCTGCTGCGTCGAGCATCCGGCTCAGATAGAAACCAGCAGGAGTCCAACCGTGGTTCAGGCGAACAGATCAGGGACGGACAGGGTCAGTGGATGAGAGGGAACGGAATCACTGGGGAAACCCTGAAACGCTCTCACCACTGGTTAACGATTAAACTAGCCTGAAGACATGGGCTGAAAAATAATCTCCTATTGGAAATGGGAACCTGAACATTGAAAATAACTAAAACTGGCAGACAGGACACTAACAGAAGGCAAACTATGATCTGACCCTGATAGCTGGAACTGAGCCCAGTATAAGGGAAACCAGCAGGTGGATGAGATGAGTGATGATTAGAAGCTGGATGGAGTTAAGCAAGTGAAAGGCAGGAGCAGTTAAGGTGAGCTATCAGGGCAGATCATGACAGAAACAGGTTTTTATTGGTCCATCATAACCTTAGAGGCATTAATGCTCATTATGGCACTTACATTTTTTAGTTTATAAACCTAAATATAATTGTTAACTATGATCATTCACTTTTTATCTTTACTTTTTAACTTTTCAATTAGCTTTTTAACTTTTTTTTTAACTGTTAACTTTTTTCCAACTTAATTTCCAGTAGGTAATCTATCATTCAAGGGCTCAGCCATGTAGCAGGATCTTTGCTGAATATAGATCTAGTGCTTCTAGATCTCACTGAGGGATGGGGGGGGGGGACTCTATTTGTAAGTGGTAGGCAAGTGATCACAAACGCTAACTTGCCCTATAAAGGGTTATTGGTTGAACTTTTCCACAGAGGGTTTAAAGGAGCGGATCCTGTGAGACAACATGACCAGAGTCTGTTCCTCTTCAAATTAAAACTTATTGTTTCAACAAAAATGTCAAAAGAAAAGCTTAAAAGCCAATTATTAGGATTTTGTTCTCATGATTTTTAAGTAGTTCAACAAATCTACACATTTGATAAAGTGTGTTTTAAGTACATGCTTTATTACATGTTAACTCACAAAGAAGAAGATTAAAGTCAGAGATTTCTTTTAGAGGTTTGTGCCAGAAAGCGGTGCGTCTGTAAGCCATCATGCTCTATAGGGTTGCACGCAGCCTGTCAGAGCGCGGCTGCTCAGTGTTACTCCGTCTGCTACTTTTCCACCGGCAGGGCTTCAGTTTGTGGCACAGATCCAGAAACTGCTGCAGTGACTGATGGACAAAACATCGTGTTGAAATCCTCAAAAAAGATAAAGACACAGAAGCTGTAGGCACCAGTGTCAACCACGCTGACAGCTAACCTCTGTCAGGTTCAGCAGGAGCCTGAGAGGAGCTGCTGGCCATGCAAAAGATCAAACATGTCAAACTTGACTCATCAAAGAACTCTAGTGATGCTTTAAAGTTGTTAAAATTACCCAAATTTAAAATCCATTAAAAATCTAATAGCTACACTGGAAAAATGATCGAGAAATAAGTAAAAATGTCTTAAATTAAGTGTAATAACCCTTGATCTGAGCAGGTAAATGCAATAATTTGCCAATGGAATGAGTATTTTAACTCTTAAAATAAAATAATTAGATAATATCTACTTGCAATTGTTTTCTTATTTTAAATTTTAAATTGTCTTTTTCCATTGGCAAGATGTCTTTTATCTCCTCAATCCAAGAACATTTTGATTTTTTCCAGTGTACGTAAACTGTCAGTATCAAACTTAAATTAATAACATAAAGACAAATTATGAGACTCATTTTAAATGTATTCTGTTTATCTGAGCAGTTTGAATAAAATCAAAAATCAGTTGATTATTTGCTCCATGGCAGGCCGTGTGCATGGAGTTATCGTTCATTTTAACCCATTAAAAATTTCCTCTGCTCTACGTTACCCAAAATAAAGCGTGAATTTACTAACAGTCACTTTAAATTAGCAGCTGCAGTAAAGCTTGTCGTTTTAAAAGGGGCTGTAACTGTTTAATAAGGATATTATCTGTTTTTAAAGATCTCAACTCAAAGCTTGCAGAATCAAAGATGGCGGCAGAAACAGATACGGTTAGGATAAAATTAGAGTGCATCCTCGCTCAGTTCAAATGATTCAGCCTTTAATGCACACAAACAGACGGGTTTAGCTAATATAGCTCTGTTAATTTATGTCCCAGCAGCTTTGCTTTCACATGCAGACAGTATGACTGCTGCCATGAGGCTCTGCTTGATATTTGTGAATTAAAGTTTATTTAACATTATTTGGAGAATAAAATCATATAGAATAAGGAGGTAAGAAAGGGGGGGTAAGGATTAAAGGGAGAGAGATAGAAACAATAAAGAGTGCATGAAAAGAGAGGTAATAAATCAAACAGCAACACTGAAGATCTACAAATGATTCAAATTATGCAAAAATCATAGAAACCATAATGTTATTATTTATTAAGCAAGGGGGACATTTTTACTGATGTTATAAGAGGTTATTACTCTTTTATATCCCCTTAAATACAAAATAAGTTATTTTTTTATCAGCCTAATTTTGCTAATATCTGCATCGGACTCCAAACATGATCAGATGCACGCTGCAGGATCGTAGCTAAATCTTTTCCTGAGATCCCGGCTTACCTGCCAATCCCTCCCCGTCGCCTTCCACCTCATATTCCATGCCCAAACTTTGAAGCAGATCGCTGAGGTATGCGGAGGAGATCGCAGATGGAAACTAAGACTTGAAAAGAGCCTCTGTGACCAGAAGTGGTAAATACACAGCAACAAGATCAAGCAAATCAAATTAGGAAAATCCTGTTCAAACAGAGTTTTTTGATCCAGCTTCCATGTGTTTCATCCAGTATGTTTTGTTTTTGGACTAGCTGACAAGATGGGATAATCTGCATTAAAACCTCAAATCTGACCCTTTCCAAATGTTTTTCAGGGTTCGGTGGAGATTTTTTCTTTTCTATTTGGTTTATGCCATTTAAATCATATCTTTTTTTGTTTGTTTTAGGGAAACTAATCAAAGATTATCATGACTTTCTATTTCAAGATGTAGAAAGAATCATTTTATGCCAAACTCTAAAAGTTGATCAGCAGAGTCACGATTCAAACATTTGATCTTTTTACGTCTTTGGAAGGGTTATAACGATCTGATTAAATGCTATTTCTAGAAACTTACCTCATTTCAGTTTCACTGAGGCCAGAAGGTGTAAGTTGCTTCTGAAAAGCAAAGTCGGCTACAACAGATATCCACTAAAAACAGAAGGTATGATACATTTCTGCACATATTGTTGTTTTTGTTTGTTTTTTAAGGTATTTAAATGAATTCAGTCTATTTCTATAGCTCCAATTCACATCATGTCATCTCAGGTCACTTTCCAGTTCAACCAGATCATCCAGTCAGATTGATTCAAAGTTTTCTATCTAAGAAAAACCAGCTGATTGCATCGACTCATTGACTCTTCAGCAATCCCTCACACTAAGCATGCTTGTAGCGACAGTGGAGAGGAAAAACTCCCTTTGAACAGGAAGAAACCTCCAGCAGAACCAGGCTCAGTGTGAGCGGCCATTTGCTGAGGCCCACTGGGGTTCAAGGAGACAGAAGCAGACATAGAAAAAGAAGCATAGATACAAAAGGCGGCCCCGTCCAGGAAACACACAGCCAGGCAGACGAGCTCCGAGCCAGCTCCCATGCCAGAGGATGAAGAGAGCACATTCAGTTAGTCACAGTCAGAGAAACAGGACTACACTGGAAAACAGGCCAAGCTCCAACATCTAGAAACAAAGGTGTTGATGGCAGCAGCACAGCTGATATTTCTCTCCAGGATGGAGTCACAGCCAAACAGGAACAGACCAGATGAAGCTACTATGAGAAAAAGCAGAGAGAGCAGAACGTTAGAGATTGAACTAACAGATTCTGCAGAGTGGGAGAATAGAGATAGAATGAAGCAGAAGGATGAAAAAGGGGTCCCTATGTCCTCCAGCAGTCTAAGCCTATAGCAGCAGAACTATAGAGATAGATCAGGATAACCTGAGCCACTCTAACTAGAAGCTTTATCAAAAAGGAAAGTTTTAAGCCTAGCCTTAAAAGTAGACAGGGTGTCTGCCTCACGGACTAAAACTGGTAGTTGGTTCCACAGGAGAGGAGCCTGAGAACTAAAAGATCTGCCTCCCATTCTACTTTTAGAAATTCTAGGAACCACTAGTAAACCTGCAGATTGAGAGCGAAGTGCTCTGTTAGGAACATAAGGAACAATCAGATCTCTGATATCAGATGGAGCTTGGCCATTTAAGGCTTTATATGTGAGAAGGAGGATTTTAAATTCTATTCTGGATTTAACAGGAAGCCAATGAAGAGAAGCCAGGATAGGAGAGATATGATCTCTCTTTTTCATTTTCATTAGAACTCTGGCTGCAGCATTTTGGATCAGCTGAAGGCTTTTAACTACAGTTTGTGGACTTCCTGATAGTAAAGAATTATTTTTGCTAATCGTGTTAAACTTTAGAGATCAGATCGACAGCTCGCTTCTATCTAAACCAAAATAACGAAATAAGCTGAACCCTGTGAACAGAAATAACTCACCACAGCACTCTACCGTTGTTCTATGATGATGTGGTCATACCTGCTAAACAATCTGCTTTATTACCACAACATAGTGAGCAGAGAGTCAAAACAGAGACAAAAATAGCAAAACAAAGAACTCATCTTTGTAATTAAAATTCCAAATAGCGCTTCCCACGCTGCCCTCCCTTTACCTGATCTGTGAGCACTGATTGCGTTGTTTCAGAGAATATTATCCGCCGACCAGGTTATGTTGAGCAGCTCCCTGCGTGTCAAACGCTGACAGGAGGAGTCGATATGTGATGAGTTAGGCCTGCAAATGTGTTATTTGTTTTCCTCTCATGTCTGTTTGTCTTTCCTTGCAGGTACAGCCCTGAGAGGCTCTGCAAAGCTAATGCCCTATCACTGTTCCTAACTAAGGTACGGCTTTATCATCCCTCTGCAGAGGAACCCGTCCTATTATAAATTCAAAGGATCATCAAGTCATTAAAGCAGCATTGTAGTCTAGACTGAATAGGCAGCTTTATCAATGCACTCCCCCACTCATTTCATTAGCCCGCCTCAACTTATTATCATCAGCAGCTGATATCGTCTCCTGGAGATAACAGTTGTCATTTAACCACACTACAGCCCTCTGATTAAAGCCATCTATTAAATAACACTGTGCCGTCACTTTACAGTGAATCCATATCTTCCTCTGAACACAGAAATGTGGGTAATTATGAGATGACATGATTGTAATGGAAAGTTCTGCAGAGTTTCCAATCAGCGTGCATCAAAACCAAATCCCAAAGCAGCCCAAACGAAGGAATCCGCTAATGCATCAGTCAGTCCGACTCCCTCGGCCTTGTCGTCTGTGTGACATGCGATGCCGCAGCGCCGCAGCTCGCCGCTTACGGTGGAATGCCTATTGCCACATGAGATCTTCATAGTGTCTGGGCTCTCTCCTTCTGGAACGTGTGTTCCAGCTGTTACCACTCTGCAGAGTTGTGAGGTTATAATGAGCATGGAAGCAGCTGCTTCCTCCTACAGTAGAGGCCCCAGCCTCTCTAATCCTGATCATTAAGAAAGGAAAAGAGTGTGGGGAGCTGTGGGGGGGGGCGTCCTCCTATACAGGCAGGCCTAACACTGCAGGTCAGGCTGCAGAGACTTGAGTTACTCGACCGTTTTATTAGTGGCCCCAGCAGCAGGTATGGAGCCCTATTGATCTGCCTAAAGTGTTCAAATGAATTAACATATGCAACACAGCTGGAGCTGAAACACTACATAAAAGTTTAAAGTTTTACAAAAACAGTTTTACAAAATTATTACAGTTTTAAAACTGCTAACATTACATTTATCAAGGCGCTTCTAAAGTTTATGATCCTTTGATTGAGCGCCAACAGAAACTTTTGGAGTAACCAGTTAACCCGCCCCTCAGGTAGTCGTGCACGCCGCTGCTCATGCCTTCACACTTCTCCTGTTTCTTAAAGGAGAATTCAAACTTCTGAAAGTTCTTTAAATCTGAAATGATTCCATCCTGTTCAATAAATGATCAGTGTTTTTAATTCAGAGTAATTTCCATGTGAATGTGCTTTACTGGAGGCATCCATGTTTGTCAAAGAACACTACTGCCACCTACTGGTTAGTGACGTCATGGTGCGGTATCGGCTGTTGATCAAGTCCCAGTGCTGTATCTGGTGTTTGTCACAACGCGCTATTATCCAAGTCATCTTGAAAACATTCTTCTTCCAAATGTTGGCTACATATTACGGGTTTTTTCTCTGGCCAGAAGTTCGATGGCAAATCCTCCCTCTTCAAGTTGGCGATCCAACGACCAACCCGTCCGTGGAGGATCAGGAATCAGAAAGGTGGAATAACTCTTATTTTTTCACTTTTACCCGATGTATTCCAGCATCCAGCTGCCATGCACGTGGGCATTGTCAGTTTCACTATAGCTCTGGTGAATTTCAATGGTGAAGTCCTCTGGAAATCTTCAATAATTGTTGTTGATTGCAGATGTGTCTAGTAGTTCCCATTGATTTAGCTTGGAAAGCGGGGAGAATGGCGCTAGGCTTACCGCACCGTGACGTCACTGCTGAAAGATGGCAGGAGGGAGGGGTTACTAAGGCCCCGCCCACACGAAGTCAAACCCTGGCCTAAACGCACTAATTTTTCACCAAACCAGCCTCTCATCCATACGAAGCCGGCGTTTCGGGGGTCTGTAAACGATCTTTTTTTTATTCAGCCTTCAGAGTGGGAAGATTTTGAAACACCGTTTTCGCGTTTCCATCTTTAAGCTCTAACCGCATTTTTTTTCTTACACGCATGCGTCATAGCGTCGCCTCTAATTACGCATGCGCGACACAGTATCACAACAACAATGGCGCCGTACTGTGTTGAATGGTTGCTGCTCATGCTACTCACCCTGCTGTCGGGCTTACAACAGAATCTTCTTCTTCTGGAATATCTCCAGGAAGAACAGAGCAATATCGACCACATAGTTCAGCACCTGAATTTGACTGAACCACCAAAATGGACCCGCAGGGCAACCATGTATAAATATTAGTGCGCATGCCCAACATTTCGTTGCCTATTTTTGCTTTGGCACCACAGCGCCACTTACAGGCCTGGCATACATTTTGCAGCGTTTTCATGCATTCGTGTGGACGATCACATTTATTTTACGTCTCCGTCTTTACGGCAAACGTTCTGGAAAATATTAGCGTTACGTGTTCGTTTTGACTTCGTGTGGACGGGGCCTAAATTTGGGCAAAAATGGCCGCTCCCAGACTAAGTGATCGCAACGACAATTATTATTTTACTGATTAACACTAAATTCATTACATCACTGCGAACATATTAGTTTTAGGTATAAGGACACCTGTAACCATGGCAACCTTCCTGTAGCTCAGATTAAGAACATGGTGCCGCCGCACACTTTTATATCTATTCGTGCAGATTAACGTAACCAAAGTATTTTAGAGTCTTATTTTGATCTTGAGTTCTTTGTGCAATTGAAAGCAGTTCATTAGGTTTAAATAGTATAATAATATAATTATTTCATTTTGGTTTGCGTAAAAGGATTTTGGAACAAATAGAGTCACGTTAGAAATAAACACAGTGACTCAGGTTCCTGACCAAATGCAGACTGTTATAGTGTGATTGTGAAGTTTAATCAATAGAGCATTTATTCACCTGAGAACTGATGTCTGTGTGTTACAGACCTGGTTGCACTGTTTATAAAAAATAAGGTAGTGAATCTCAATTTATTATTTAATTCTATAGTATTTTAAATATGCCTATAGGCTCATATGTCAAAAAAAAAAAAAAAATTCTAATTTTCACAGCCTCCCCTGTTGAAAAGTCCGTCTAATGGCCCTGTCTCAATTTACAGCAACGATTCACTCAGATTATGAAGTCGGATTGGTTCAAAATAAAGTAAAGAAATTCCTTTTACCTTTTGTTTGTCTGTAAAGCTTGTTAGTAAAGTGAGAAACCGAGCTAAAGTGGCTAAGCTAAAACTGAAGGGGAATTTAAACCTTGACTTTCAGAGAAGTTTAGTTGAAAATTAGTTTTTTAGGATTCAGGTAAAAATAACAGAATTAAAGAAAAAATGTATGAATGAAATGAATTTAGCGGGTACTTTTTCCACATTTCCAATTTTCCCAGACAGCCAGAATTATATTTTCTGTAATAAGCTTGAGGGGAAAAAAGTTTGGCAGCAGCGGGTGGGGGTGGGGCCTGCAGTTTGTTACTGAACTACAAAAAACTCTGGAAAATCCAGCAAACCACAAGTACTTTAAACATTTCATGATCCAGTCTATGCCTGTTTTCTAAAAAAAAAAACAGAAATATGTTTCAGGATTTAATATTCTACAAACCGGACCCTGATGGATGAAAAGATGGAGGATGGGCAAAGAAATTCTTTGCCTGCAGTTTGAACATAGTTTTGTTTTGTGTTTTTATGTTATATATTTTAATCAGCATTTTGAGCAGCAGAGAAAATGCTTGTATTCCTTGTTTATAATTCCATGATAATCCCATTCCTAATCCAGACCTTGCTCTGGCTTTAGTCCACCTTCAGTCCAAGTGTGACCTTGCTTTGTCAAAAATAATCCCACAGAAGCATGATGGATACGGATTCCCGCAGCCTTTACATCGCTCGGCTTAAACTCATTCCTTTCTTACAAAATATCAGATGATGAAATATTTATATTTTGACCTTTCTCCGTAATGATTGCATGATTTCATTTTCTCTGGCTTTAAGTTAAAGTGCTGTGAGAATACAAAACAGAACTCAGCAGGAGAGAAGCTGATTATCTACAGACATGTTGACATTTGCATTCATCTTGTAAATATAAAAAACTCTCTGGTAGTTTATTCATAGGCCTGCTGATGCTGCTCCTGCTGCTGCGTGGTTCTTCCTGCGAATCCCAATTTCAGAGCTTTAAAAGTCTTCTTTCATCTTTGCCATATTTTTATACATCCCAACCACAAACATCTGTGTAAGAAGAACTTCAAAATCTTCTAATTAGAGCACTTGATGTTGAAATATGGTGGTGGCAGCATCATGCTGTGGGGGAGCTTTTCATTAACAGAGAGAAGGAAGTTTGTTAACAGTGGAAAGATGCAGCCTGAACTACAATGAAAATATTCTAATCCAATAATATTGCCGTGACTGGCTGCCGCAGATGGGCAAACGTTAGTCCTGGCTCCTGCAGACGGGCAAACGTTAGTCCTGGCTCCTGCAGACGGGCAAACGTTAGTCCTGGCTGCCGCAGACGGGCAAACGTTAGTCCTGGCTGCCGCAGACGGGCAAACGTTAGTCCTGGCTGCCGCAGACGGGCAAACGTTAGTCCTGGCTGCCGCAGACGGGCAAACGTTAGTCCTGGCTGCCGCAGACGGGCAAACGTTAGCCCTGGCTGCCGCAGACGAGCTAACCTTAGCCCTGGCTGCCGCAGACGAGCTAACCTTAGCCCTGGCTCCTGCAGACGGCCAATGTTAGCCCTGGCTCCTGCAGACGGGCTAACGTTAGCCTTTGCTGCCGCAGACGGGCTAACGTTAGCCTTGGCTGCCGCAGACGGGCTAACGTTAGCCCTGGCTGCTGTTACCCTCGGAGCTCCACTGGTTGCCGCCGTCCTCTCAACATCAGAACTTTTTTTCTGCATTAAATCAGTAAATGTTCCATATAGTGAAGCTTAAAGTATAATTTTCTCACCTCAAATGATCTGAAAATGTACTTTTATTTAAAAACAGCATCAGAAAAGAGAACTTTTAACTTGATACTCTGAGCTCTGTGAGCGCTAACCTGGAAGCTGCTGCTGCTGCAGTGCATGCTGGGACAGCTGTCAGTCTGGAGAACGGACAAGTCTGCTCTGATGCATGCTGGGTAAAGAGGGAGGGGCCAGAACAACATCCAGGGACTTTGTCTGTACTCAGTCTGCTGTTGTTGTGAATATGAACAGAGCTGAGGCTGATGATGTTTCATGAGGACACGAGGACGCATTAGTGCACATATTGAGAAACGGCCAATGATCCAATCAGGTTTTCCTCAGATATAAAACTCGTTACCAATCCAGCCGTATCATCTGATCGTCTGTAAAATGCTTTGAGATGACACCTGGTTTAAAATGGAGCTATATAAAAAACTGAATCAAAAATATTTTGCGTCTACTATTTAAATTTAAACTAATGAAGGTTTGAGGTTGAAATATGATAAAAATGTGAAAGAACTTCCTGCTCTTTCTTCTTGTTTCATCCTTTAAGCCTGTTGAGCTGAAACAGACGAGCGGCTGAAGTTCACAACGGCCTGATATCTGATACGGGAGCAATAAATCACAGCCCTTGAACGCGGCGTCGTTTAGCCAAAATGTATGCATGCACATACCATGGAATGTACCAGTGTAAAGTTAATAGTCTTACATTCAGAATAACAAGCCCACTCAGGCTTGTCACGGTTCAGGCGACGTGAAACTGCACCCAGAGCTGTGCCTCTAATAAGACCTTGGAGCAGTTTTATGTAGATTAGTAATATGCTAATTTGAAACATGACCTCGCTGTTTGCAGGAGAAAATCAGTCTCCTTTTTTTTTGATCTGCATATTAATGCCTAAAGAATAGATGGAGCGGAGACATGAAAGGGTTTAATAAAATCAGCAGGTAAAATTCAGCCTTATAATTAATCCCACAAAGAGGAAGACTTCCTGAGACAATGATCGCACCTCAGATTCATAATTGGAATCTTTATTGATATTCCACAGCCTTCTCCCCACATCACCTGAAACACTGATTAATCGCTCACTCTGGACGATAAAAACTGAACAAATGGCGATGAGACGTGCTCAGCTGTCTACTCTACCCCTGTAGGGTTTCCAACCGTCCCTTGAAAAACGGAATCATCCCGTATTTAGAAATAGAAGAACTTGTCCCGTCTTTAGTGGAAAAGGAACGCACTTTGTCCCATATTACTGTCAGAGTACAAAAATTACGGAAAATTAAGAACAAGGGCACCTTACATACAAACCTTATGGTAAACCTGTGACCAATGAGCTGCAGCGATCCAGAATCCCCTGATCCCATTGGTCGAGCCAAGTGTTGCTCACAGAGAAGATAGCGGGAGACATCAGAGCATTATGGGGGACGAACGGAGGAATTTAAATGCTGCTTCTGGGGGCGTCGCATCTTCCAGAAATATGTTTACAAGTTTGCACAAGTTTGCTGTTGCACCGAAAAATTAAACAGCATTTATTGTTTTATTTTATTGTTTTATTCATTTTTACAGTTTAAAGTTAAGCAGGACAGGTTTATGTTTAAGATACTTATTTTAATCAGCAAAGTTTGTTATTTTGCATTAAAGTGAATTTCTGCATAATCATTTGTTTTCCATGTGCTTATGTCAATCACAAATATGCATCTAATTCAATGCAGATTTTAGTCAAATAATTTTAAAAAATATTTCACACACAAAGGGGGGCTAAAAATAAATCGCCACATCAGGAGGGGTGAAGGCAATCGGGTCAGCGGCACACATTAGGGGTCCATTTTTATTTTTTCAGGGAGTTGGCGACCCTATTCTCCTGGCACAACAAGTGGCAGGAGCAGGACTTGAATGATCTAAGCCTGATTCCTCCCCGGTGTTCTGTCAGCTCAGCATACGGCGTCAGGCCAGCATACCCTCAGTAATATGCATTGTCTCCACTCTCCCTACATCCAATCATGCTGTTTTATTTCCAGATTTAGTCAGGTGTTTGTTGTAGTTTTGTGCATAAAACAACAAATAAAGTCCTTCACTGGGTCCACCTCACACATTAGTTTAAAAAAAATGCATGTCTGTTTGTTGAGGATCTTATTAACCCTGTAATGCCAAAAGTATCATATTTGATCCATACGGTTTCTGAAATGTTTTGCATCTGACACCTTTTGCATAATTTAATGGTAAAAACTTTGCTCAAAATTCTATTGTACACAATCAGATATACCTGACAACAGCCAGTAGAAGACTACACAAAAAATGATCTTGACTTATCGCATAGTAATAAATCATTAATATCAAAAATGTATTTCTGTTTTTTCTTTTTACATATTTTGTTAAAAGGCCAAATAAGGAATTCAGACCAAAGAAAAACAATTTTCTGTTTTGTTTATTCTCCGATCGGCTTTAAAGGGTTAAAATGATCTGCATTTTTTCACAGAGAATTAAATATTTATAGGGAGAAGATTCTACAACCTAATTGACAGGTTATGAGATTAATTTGGCTTTAGTTTGTTTAATATGAGTGGCTTCATCATTTTATTTTTATTTGGTTATATTTACAACATATGAAGAACTACTGAAATAATTTTCAGATTAGACATAAATAGATTAATTCATTCTGTGGGAGGAAAGGAATTACTTTAGGATTAGGATTCCCTCCATGATAACAACCTACTGAGCCAATTGGCACAATCTGCAGCCATTCTATGGGCCTGATAGCTGCTAATAATGCGCGTTCATGAGTATACTGAGGGTATGCTGGCCTGACGCCGTATGCTGAGCTGACAGAACACGGGCCTCCCCGCGGCGACAGATGGAAACACAAACGGGCCAAATTACTAACCAAACTCATTTTTCAGCTGGAAACACGTCTGTAGGTCCAGTTCACGCCGCGGCGCTGTACACGAAGCTCTGTCATTGCTTCTGCTCCTCCTAACCTCTCCTGACACCTGGAGTCAGAGACCCCCCTCGAAATGTGTAATATTCAATCTTCCTGACAGCTCCACTAATGACCAGAAGGAACCAAAACAGAGGTAATAGGTGAGCCTCAAAATTGCTTTCAAATTATCCCTGATAATGATTCCCGTCCCAGTAATAAAGTGCGGGGTGAGTGCGTGTGTGAGCCGGTGTGCGTGAGTGAGTGGCGCTGTGTTTATGTCAGGAGAATGTTGAATGGCAGGGCTAATTATCAGCACTATTAAAGGTAAGTACATCCAGCTGCATCCCCAACAAGTCCTAATGAAGGACAGCAGACGAGCTGGACCCTTTCATCTGTCTTCGGCTGTTAGTTCGCACCCGTGTCTGCGGATCGCTCTCTGATTTCGTTTTCGCTCTAATTTGACTGTTAAGACAAAGTATCACACCTCCTGCTGTTATTTCTTTAGTGCCGAATGTCAGGAACCTGGACCAAAGCATTCCTTCCTGGCGCATTTTTTCCGCCTGTAAAAGGTAAGAAAACAAGGACTGCTGGAGGACATAGGGACCCCTTTTTCATCATTCTGCTTCATTCTATCTCTATTCTCCCACTCTGCAGAATCTGTTAGTTCAATCTCTAACGTTCTGCTCTCTCTGCTTTTTCTCATAGTAGCTTCATCTGGTCTGTTCCTGTTTGGCTGTGACTCCATCCTGGAGAGAAATATCAGCTGTGCTGCTGCCATCAACACCTTTGTTTCTAGATGTTGGAGCTTGGCCTGTTTTCCAGTGTAGTCCTGTTTCTCTGACTGTGACTAACTGGATGTGCTCTCTTCATCCTCTGACATGGGAGCTGGCTCGGAGCTCGTCTGCCTGGCTGTGTGTTTCCTGGACGGGGCCGCCTGTGGAGCTGGTTGACAGTTGCCTTTTGTATCTATGCTTCTTTTTCTATGTCTGCTTCTGTCTCCTTGAACCCCAGTGGGCCTCAGCAGATGGCCGCTCACACTGAGCCTGGTTCTGCTGGAGGTTTCTTCCTGTTCAAAGGGAGTTTTTCCTCTCCACTGTCGCTACAAGCATGCTTAGTGTGAGGGATTGCTGAAGAGTCAATGAGTCGATGCAATCAGCTGGTTTTCCTTAGATAGAAAACTTTGAATCAATCTGACTGGATGATCTGGGTGAACTGGAAAGGTCCTGATGACAGGTGTTGTAAATTAGCGCTATAGGAATAAAGTGAATTGAATTAAAATCCTGAGAGTTGGTTTCTTTCATTAAAAAGACTTTAAAAAGTAATAATCTAATATATTTTTGCTAAATGAAAATACACTGAATTTTTAAATTCAGTTAAATCTATAAATGTTGAATGTGATCAAAAGTCAAAACATTTTCATAATCTAATCATTAATAATAGATTACTAAGTGACTAAGTTAAGAACTTTTAAACTGTTTTCTGTTCTTGTGAAGCACTTTGTGATGTTGATACCTGTGACAGATGATATAGATATATAGATATAGATGCTATACTTATTTAAAACAATTTGTATTTTAGAATTTTTCCTTTTTGGAGAAAAATTTAAAGTCTGTATCCAGAAATCAGCTAATTTAGCGGCAGCGCTAATGTAAAAGTCAGAAGCAGTGATTGACAGAATGAAACTGTTCGTCAGGGAGGGAATTTACATGTGACCTTATGGAGGGAAGATTTAATGGTTTCTCACTTTTTAGTTAAGTTATAATTATTTGTTGTTCATTTTAAAATGATTCGACAGTTCCAGATTGCTCAGCTGATTAACTTCACTTGAGTTCAGAAATATTCATTCAGATCTACCTAAATAAAATGTTTGCAGGTTTTTCCATCAGTTTTATCGACTAAATACGTCTCATCGAAAAGATTTCATGTTCCTCCCTGAGTAAAATCCACAGACGCAGCATTTGATTTTAAAGATCATATAAAGACTATACCTATATTATTTTATAAATTATTGTTTTTAGCATTATCTTATAAGATTGATTTAATCTTGTCTGTTCTGGAGCTGCAAGGCGGTCTATACAGAAATATACACTTACCGGCCACTTTATTAGGTACCCCATTCTAGTAACGGGTTGGACCCCCTTTGCCTTCAGAACTGCCTCAATTCTTGGTGGCATAGATTCAACAAGGTGCTGGAAGCATTCCTCAGGGAGTTTGGTCCATATTGACATGGTGGCATCACACAGTTGCCGCAGATTTGTTGGCTGCACATCCATGATGCGAATCTCCCGTTCCACCACATCCCAAAGATGCTCTATTGGATTGAGATCTGGTGACTGTGGAGGCCATTTGAGTACAGTGAACTCATTGTCATGTTCAAGAAACCAGTCTGAGATGATTCCAGCTTTATGACATGGCGCATTATCCTGCTGAAAGTAGCCATCAGAAGTTGGGTACATTGTGGTCATAAAGGGATGGACATGGTCAGCAACAATACTCAGGTAGGCTGTGGCGTTGCAACGATGCTCAATTGGTACCAAGGGGCCCAAAGAGTGCCAAGAAAATATTCCCCACACCATGACACCACCACCACCAGCCTGAACCGTTGATACAAGGCAGGATGGATCCATGCTTTCATGTTGTAGATGCCAAATTCTGACCCTACCATCCGAATGTCGCAGCAGAAATCGAGACTCATCAGACCAGGCAACGTTTTTCCAATCTTCTATTGTCCAATTTCCATGAGCTTGTGCAAATTGTAGCCTCAGTTTCCTGTTCTTAGCTGAAAGGAGTGGCACCCGGTGTGGTCTTCTGCTGCTGTAGCCCATCTGCCTCAAAGTTCCACGTACTGTGCGTTCAGAGATGCTCTTCTGCCCACCTTGGTTGTAACGGGTGGTTATTTGAGTCACTGTTGCCCTTCTATCAGCTCCAACCAGTCTGGCCATTCTCCTCTGACCTCTGGCATCAACAAGGCATTTCCGCCCACAGAACTGCCGCTCACTGCACTGCAAAAAATGGAAATCTGTATGAGTTATTTTTGCTTAAATTGAGTGAATTTTGTCTTGAATTGAGGTGATAAGTAAGACACTTTGCCAATAGAACAAGACAATTTACATTTAAAATAAGAAAAAAAAATTCCTTTGTCTTATTTCAAGTGAATATTATCTAATTGTCTTATTTTAGGAGTAGAAATACTGATTCCATTGGCAAATCGTCTTATTTACCTACTAAAATTAAGGGTAAATACACTTATTTCAAGAAATTTTGTACTTATTTCTAGATGGTTTTTGCAGTGTGGATGTTTTTTCTTTTCCGGACCATTCTCTGTAAACCCTAGAGATGGTTGTGCATGAAAATCCCAGTAGATCAGCAGTTTCTGAAATACTCAGACCAGCCCTTCTGGCACCAACAATCATGCCACGTTCAAAGTCACTCAAATCACCTTTCTTCCCCATACTGATGCTCGCTTTGAACTGCAGGAGATTGTCTTGACCATGTCTACATGCCTAAATGCACTGAGTTGCCGCCATGTGATTGGCTGCTTAGAAATTAAGTGTTAACGAGCAGTTGGACAGGTGTACCTAATAAAGTGGCCGGTGAGTGTATTTTCGAAATATAGATAAATCAAAATTTCTGATTTTAGTTTTTTTTTTTTTGGAAAATTTGCATAAAAAATTCCACACAAAAAAAATCACAAAGTTATAGATTTCCTGTCTTTAGATTAAAATAGCATCTATGCATCTTGTATTTGCAACAGTTTTTTTTTCTTTTTTTAAATCATAAAGATCAAAATAAAATGTTGATTCTTCAAACTTTAACATTTGATCAAGAATTCTGAATAGTCTTCATTCAAACTGTCAGGTACTCGTTAATGTGCGTCTCTAAAGGAGTTTATTGAGTTTATCTGTTTTATTACCATAAAGCAGATTCATGTTAATCTAACATGCATGTTTTTGTAGCGTTGGTCCAGGTTTCCTGGAGATCCTGCAAACATTACTCTGAATGCAAAACCAAACCAGCAACTTTAAGGATGCAGAAAAACCTCAAAGACGTTATGGAGAAACAGAAGAAAGGGTTTGCAGAGTGCAGCTCACACTGGAAAAACATCAAAATCTACATAAGTCATTTTTTCTTAAAATAAGTGTATTTGTTCTTGGATTGAGGAGGAAAGAGAGACATTTAGCCAATGGATCAAGATAATTTACATTTCAAATTGTTTTATTTCAAGAGCATGTTAACTAACTATCTTATTTTAAGATAAGATAATTAGATAAAAAAAAACTTGGATGGCAAACTTTCTCATTTACTCAAATTATTTCTAAATACACTTATTTATGAAATTTTTACTTATTTCTAGATCGTTTTTCCAGTGTATACAGGAACAACTTCTGATGCTCAATTCAGGGATTTATTCTATTCCCTTTAAATGTCTCCACACCACAAAGCAATCATAAATTTCGAAAAACAATCCATCAATTAGTAAAAATGTTAATTCAATTCAATTCAGTTTATTTATATAGCGCCAAATTCAAAACACGTCATCTCAAGGTCCTTTACAGTTCAACCAGATCATCCAGTCAGATTGATCAAAAGTTTTCTAAGGAAAACCAGCTGATTGCTTCGACTCATAGACCCAATTCAGCAATCCCTCACACTAAGCATGCTTGTAGCGACAGTGGAGAGGAAAAACTCCATTTGAACAGGAAGAAACCTCCAGCAGAACCAGGCTTAGTGTATTAAGTGTATTTAGCCTTAATTTGAGCAGGTAAACAAGATTATCTGTCAATGGAAATACGGTAGTATTTTAACTCTTAAAATAACATATTTAGATGATGCACTTGAAATAAGACAATGTAGTTTTGTTTTCTTATTTCTAAATTCTTATTTCTTATTTTTTTGCCTCCTCAATCCAAAAACAAATGCACATATTTTAAGAAAAAATGACATATCTAGATTTACGTTTTTGCAGTGTATGGGTAGTTTCTAATATTTTTTTCTGTGCTGCTTTCGGTGCAGATAAACCTAGATCCTGTTTTATATGATGACCTCCTGAGACAAAGTGTTATTAAAGCTTATGAAAGAAAGCATGAAGCAGAACGGAAACATGTCACATTTTAACAAATGGCCGATGCAGTCATTTTCTGCGTTTTATTAAACAAACGCAGCAACCTGTCACGTCCGAGGAGAGATCAATAATCCCACACCAGAGCAGAATGTCAGCTCAGAAACAGCAAGTTTTAGTTTTTTTAAGCTTTTTTTTTTAGGCTCCCTGACATTTTGGAAAGCCTACAAGTGGTTTTCATCTGGGTCATTTTTGCATAGCTTGGCATGGGGATTTTTCTCTCTTTATGGAGGCTGTGGATCTTGGAGCATTTCTCATGTGCAGAGAAAAGAACTTTTGTAGTGCGCATGATAAAACACCACATTCCCCTCTTTAATTGCTGTAACATAAGGAAGTCATGGTTTAACGCATGGTGTTCCGCTGCATAAAGACTGCAGATCCTTGTCATACATCTTCTTGCAGAGCATGTTGCATGCCAAACGGGCTCAGTCCTACGACAATCCTGGAGCACAGTTCTGTGTATTTCAACACTCCACAACAGCGCAGTATGCCAACGTGCAATATATCAGGCTCTATTTCCCCTCTAATGCATGTAACATAGCAGTTTGTACAATTCTAATCAGTGCAGCGTAAATACATCACTGTCAACATCCAGCACTCTGCTGACTTGTTTCTTCTCTCAAGTTACGACCGTTGGAAGTCCTCTTAATTTTCCACAGCTTGCGAGTTACGGATGATATAAAATATTTAAAAAGGAGCAAAAGAGCAACTGTAGAAAGCGTCTCACAATCAGACGGAGTATGCGGTGGTCTGCACTCAACTAAATGAGAACAGAGCTGTGCAAAGACCACGGTTTGACCTCCACTCTCCGCATTTATTTTCCCAACATATGTTGGCTATTTCGCCCGACTCTGGACTGTGAAACTGAGACGGGAGGTAGAGAGGTCTGTGGTGCATGTGAGCATGATCTAACTGGCTGTGAATACGGGGGGTTCGGAGCAGCGGTTAGCCGGCGGGGTGGAAATTCTGAAAACTGAATGACATGTTTGGGTGATCCCATGCAGATTTTTCTGAGCAGAGCCGCCGGACGGAGGTAACCTCCGGCCTTCGGGCTCTGAACCTCCAATCACTCCCAAACGTTCGTGAGCACGTTTGCACACGGCTTCAGGTAATTACACCCCCAATCCCCCAGTTGCATAAACACTGGTAAGGCGCAGCTGTTCTACTGTGTCAGATATTAGCAGACAAGGTGACATGGCGGCCACCTGAGAGGTGAGGCCTCTGCGGCGCTGAGAGGAAGCTACTGAAGCAGAGCAGCAGATCTGCTCTCCTCCCACTCCCTCCCAGTTTGCCCCCAATTCAGCACCAGCTAAACTCAAAAAAATGATTCAAGCCTCTTTCCAGTGACACATTTCTTCCCATTGAACATTCCTAAAGTAATTGGTTCCAGAATTATTTAGTAATATTTAACTGATGTAACACAATATGTATGAACATTTTATGTATGATGTGGGCTGCTCAGTGGCACAGTGGGTAGCACTGCTGCAGGTTCTGGGTTCGATTCCCAGCCCGGAGTCTTTCTGCATTGAGTTAGCATGTTCTCCCTGAGCATGGTGGGTTCTCTCTGGGTACTCCCGCTTCCTCCCACTGTCCAAAAACATGAATGTTAGGTTAATTGGCTTCTCTATATCCTCCTTAGGTGTGTGAATGGTTGTTTGTCCTGTTTGTCTCTGTGTTGCCCTGCGATGGACTGGAGACCTGTCCAGGGTGGACCCTCTCACCCGTAGACAGATGGAGATGGACACCAGCATCCCTCGCCACCTCGCTTGGGATAAGCTTGACAGAAAATTGATGGACGCAAAATAACGTAAAATTCTTCAGTTCACTATAAGGCCGCCTTGTGATCTGAAAAGGATGATCTTTTTAATTTCAGGTAACTTTGTGATGATCATGAAAATTGGTCCTTGCTTAGATTCCTTCTTTTAATTTATTGGACCACTTTTGCCAGAGAAGGAGCCGAGTGGCAGGTAGCTCTACGCCTGTCTATATCTATAGAAGAGTTAGTTGTTGCCCAAGTCCACACAGATAATAATAATAATAATAATAATAAAATAATAAGTTATCTTGAGGCCAAGATCCATGATCACAGCAGCTCTACTGACCGTGTGACATTGATGCATGTTTGACTAAAACTGTTTCTGCTCTTAAAGTAAAAACTATAAAGTTGATAAAACCAAATAATTTCTCACTGGGTTATTTAAATGTTATCAGTTAGATGAACATAACATCATTTAATGCAGGGATCAGGTGCGGATTTAGGAAATATGGGGCCCTAGGCAAAGACAGGCAGGGGGCCTCTGAATAGAAATGTTAATAGAATAGACATCCATTATCTGTTCTAGGTTGTGTCCCTCTCTTCTTGTCCCTTTTCTTCTTGTTTTCCTCTCTATGTTTTGTACTCAGCTGACTTTTCATGCTGTCTCTAAAGGAATG
Organism: Cyprinodon tularosa; assembly: GCF_016077235.1. Classification (NCBI taxonomy): domain Eukaryota; kingdom Metazoa; phylum Chordata; class Actinopteri; order Cyprinodontiformes; family Cyprinodontidae; genus Cyprinodon; species Cyprinodon tularosa. Next base: position 440,085 of record NW_024039080.1, read on the forward strand.
AAAGATTTTTTCCAAGCACTAAGCTCACTTAGCTGATTGCTCCTTCCTGTGTTTCCAAAAAGGCCAAAGTAAATAACCCAGTCCTTCTTTTCACTGTAGACAAGCCATGATCTGCTTATCTGTTCTCCATTTTTCATTTGGATGAAATAATAGCTGCATGAATCATGACAGCAGACAAGATAGAGGAGAGCAGGAGGCGGGGTTACCAATCTACTCGCTCTGGAGAGCAGAGTTCGCTGCTTTTAGATGTTGTCTCCAAAGTCTCCAGTAGCAGAAAAAAGTCTCTAGATTTGGCGCTAGGAGCTTTTTAGAAATCAAAGTGCTAGAGGGGTCTGAAAAGTGGCTAAATATAGCGACTAAAGCGCTAAGTTGGCAACACTGCTCTTTGCATGGTTTGTTTTCAAATGGTTTGCTGCTGTCTGTTTGGACCTTTCTGAACATGTGCAGCAAATGGACTGATCCAATATGGTGGACACTGAAGGGGGGGGGGCTGAGACACACTTAATATTATCAGCGTTCTGATGGCATTTTAGCCAAAGGATTTTTATCAAAAACATAATTAATGTGAATAAATAAGGAATAGTTGTATTTACCATACATGTAAACAGAGTTTTATGGGGCCTATCTATACATTTCCTTTAAAAAGTGTCTAACTGACTCAATAAAATTACACCATACAGATAAATGTGGATTTGGTTCAGCTACCAAAAATGTATTGGATGGAAAAACTGTCATCAATTAAACTGATTTAATTCAATGAGTCATTTTTATGAGTGTAGCAGGTTGATCTTTAAGCATCAAATATTTTCCCTTTCTGCTTTTTTCATTAAATTGAAAATGCTTCAAATTGTCATTGAAATTTCAGTATATAACCAAATAAGTGAATGCAAACAGATTTATTTTATCTAGGATTTTGTTTTTCCGATCCTACTGGCAGCGTGGTGAAAAAGTAATTACCCCCCCCCCCAACATCAGCTAAACCATCAGTAACTGTTGGATCACTGTGGAGAAATGCAGATACTCTGTTTTTTAAAGCATCTCAAGTTTCTCCTCATTCCTGATTTTGAGTAAACCATTAAAAGTTAAATTTAGTTTTAGGGCGAGTCGGAGCTAGACTGGCCGGTCAGCTTCGGATCACCGCCCTCCTGCTTAACCCGACTCTGTCTGAGCGTAAGGTCGTGACCTGCTGTCCAAGATTTTCCGTTAGAGAGCAGAAATCATGGAAAAATCCTGAGTTCTACTTCCACATAATTCTGCAAAGTGAATAAAAATACTGCAAGTTGCCTGAACAGTGGGCTAATTTCCACCGCAGTGAGAATTCTCCAGGATATTGATGTGCTGCATATTAGACAGCGGACTGAATCAGGGGGTCTGTGTGCTGTAAATATTCTATTGTCACTCTGATGCCTCGGTCAATGGCTTTGTGTGGAGTAATTCAGTCTGCTGGTGATTCTGTCCCCTGTAGCCTCGGCCGACAAATGGTCTCACACACATCTGGACACACACACTGCAACAGAGAAGATGAGGGGAGGCAGTGAGGGCCACACTCACACACAGACCCACTTGGCCTCGGGTTTTTTCTTGCCGTCACAGATGATCAGGCCCAGTTTTGGCTTTAGCTCATCTCTGACCAACCCTTGGTCCTGGAGCCAAACTGTTAAAAGACATTAAGTCAGCACAGAGACGCGCCACTGCTTCCTCTCACTGCTAACCACAGGACACTAAAAGTGTGTGCATGTGTGCACGCCCGTCTCTGTGTGTGGAAGACGGAAACGGGTGGTTGCGGGCAACGGAGGAAAAAAAAAGTCTGCACACATGTGTATGCCAAATGAGGCTCTGCATGCGTGCAGGGCGCTCTCCTTGGTGAGGTCAGGTAAAGAGGGGCAGAATATCTGGAGCAAGGCTTTTCTGTCTCTCTTGGCACACCACATGCCTGTTGCAGCTCAGTGAGCAGACTGTGAAAAGCTTATGTAAATGACGAACCGCTCAGATGTGAAATCAGCTCTGTATTAAATTGTTTTGTTCCACTTGTCAGAGCTGATTAGTGGAAAAGCTCTCGAAAAAGCTGCACAGGTATTGTGTTGATTGTGTTGGTATAGGAGTGAGAGGAGAGAAGTCTATAGATCACCTCAGGAAAGAGCATCTGTGTAGGTAGCAGGGTGCAATTGCTCCGTGAAGTGTGATCAGTTATCCCCTGGCAGATTAGCTTAGTGGATTTTGAAGATGTTGGCCGGCCCTCATAGATGCACACTGATTGAAATCTGCCCCCGTACGCGTCCAGATCCTCTCCACCTGTCGGCTTAATAAGAGGCCAAATCAAAGGTCCCATTAGTCTGATATTAGAGCACTTTGTGAAAATCAGAACTGTCATTTCTACAGAGCAGCCATATTTTATTTACCATTTGGTTGTATTATAACCACAAAGAGAGACAAAAGAGGGATTAATATCAGAAAAGAAGCAATGCTTTTATAAATTAATAAATCAGAAAAAATATGGCTTCAACCTTTATTCACAACCGCCTTAAGTTAAGTCTCCATCAGCTTTATGAAAAGAAAGGGACGTTCTTTGCAAAATGGCTAAAGCTCATTCTGATTTATGCTGATGAAGGTTCTCAGTCATCCAGGTCATAGTCATTCCGTAAAAATTCAAAAAATATCCACTGGACTTGGTTTCCAGATTTGAAAACCAAGTCCAGTGGATATTTTTTGAATTTTTACGGAATTCATTCTGATTGGACGGAGAATCCGATCTAAGTATTTCCAAACTCGCCTCTTAATCAGATTGGATGTTGGTCTAAACTCTGACCCACCCCCAGAATTACTCACATGTAGCTTCCTGTCCAGTAAGAATATGATCTTCCAGCATGATGCTGCCACCACCATGTTTGACAGCAAGCTAAGGCTTGTTTGGTTGAGTTCCTCCAAAGGCTTGGTGTCCATTGATGGACCATCAACTCCTTTAAGTGTTGGATTTAGAATAATCAGCTGAGATTCTTTCAAATTTCCAACCAATCTGTGAACTCTTATATCGTAAGCCGGGCATAAACTGTATGATTTTTTTGCCCTTTTCGGGCCGATTTTCCAATCGTGTGAGATTTTTTCGACCGGGCTGACTTTCAGCCTGATGGTGCGTGGTGTAGTGCACAGGGGGTAACGAGGGGCGATCAGCCTCTAATGACCACTTCCTGATCAGGAATCATAAGATCGGGAGAAAATCAAACATGTTTGAAACTCAATTCAATTCAATTCAGTTTATTTATATAGCGCCAAATTCACAACACATGTCATCTCAAGGCACTTTACAGTTCAACCAGATCATACAGTCAAATCGATACAAAGTTTTCTATCTAAGGAAAACCAGTTGATTGCATTGAGTCATTGACTCAAATACAATCCCTCAGTCGGCCGTCCTAAGGTAATCGTGGGCAAATCGCTCAGTGGGAAAACAAGGATTCTTCTTCTTCCTCTCAGAGGAAAACCCAGCAGCATGGCGGGGGGGCAATGAGTGAAATTGAGTTCTTTCTGTCAAATTGGCAGACCGTAGTAGCCACGTTTGCTCAGCCATGTCTTTGTCCAAAGACGTCGTCTACTTTTCTTTTTAGGGCTTTCAGCACAAAATGGCCCAAATATCCAAGGCAGCGTGTTTCACTCTAGTGAGCTTCATGTTCCTCTTCTACTTCTAGACGAGTCTGAGTAGCGCCATCTCACTGCGGAGCTGAGTCCCACCTGCTTTTTAGACGTACAGTGTGAGCAGGTAGATCACATCAGAGCGTCTGGTTCCACAGTGTGAGAACAAACATGGTGAGCTGTAGCTGCATGCAACCATTGAAAAAAATTGCATAGTGTATGCCCGGCTTTAACAGTCATGTTTTTGGTCTGTGGGAGGGAGCCAGAGTACCTGGAGAGAATCCACGCATGCTCAGGGAGAACATGCAAACTAGTGTTGCACCGATACCGATACCAGTATCGGACAGGGCCCCGATACTGCCCTAAAATGGTGGTATCGGTATCGGCGAGTACCAACAAATAGAGCACAGATACCATTTTGAGAGCCATAAGTTTGTCACCCACTCCTGGTAGGCAATAAAAAGTTCTACTGGATTGAATTTGTATTAGATTTTTTCCTGCTTCACTAAGGTAGGCAGCAGCTTGAAAAAGCCATGATGGCAATTATTTTACATTATTATGGTATCGGTATCGGCCAATACTGCACAGCCAGGTATCGGTATCTGGGTCAAAAAATGGCATCGGCGCAACACTAATGCAAACTACATGCAGACAGACCCCAGGCTGGGAATTAAACCCGGAACCTTCTTGCTGCAAGGCACTACCGAGCTCCTATCACTATGCACTAGTGTTAGATAAATACAACCCTGATAAATACTGAATTTACACTATTAATCATGTTATTCCACCTCTCTCACAGTGTTAACTATTTAACACTTTCAAATACGTTCATTTAACTTGATCAATTGTGATCCACTTTTAAAGTGTTGAATTTATCCCCTGGAAGTGGAATAATACCAACTTTGTTGTCTTGGTTCAGGGTTATTTTCCTTCTCCTATAAGATATCCCTTAAATGGCTTTAAGCTTAAAACAGGAATTTTATGGTTTTCTCTTGGATTTTCTCTTAATACTCTGAATAAAGGCGAGGTTGTCCCACCCTGATTATTGACCTCTGCAACTCATTCTTTATCTATTTCCCAGCTAACTGGATTAATGTGTGTAAATCTATTGGTTAACGTTCTAATTGAGGTGCGTAGTTGGAACATTTTAAAATGTTGCAACCATACCATGCCTTGCAAAAAGCATGTTTTAGCAGAACACTGAAGAATCACATTTTGCAACTGAGAATAGTTAGAAACCCAGCATATGAACGTTTGATCAAAGGATGTAAAACATTGGAAATGTGGTATTTTACATCTTTGGTTTTGTGCCTTGGAAAATTATTTAGCAACACAAAGATCGTATTTCAGATCTTAACAGTGCATTTAGAATCTAATCACCATAAAAGTTCCAGCATCTTTAAGTGCAGTGAAAGAAAAAAAATAAATTTTTTCTCCGCAAGCTTGAGTCTTATCTTTGCAGTTGGCTCACACTTAACATGCCTTGACCAGCAACCGTGAAACGACTACATTAGGCAATCATGCCGCTAAAGTAAACATGCTTTTTGTTGCAGCTGACAGGCGGTGATTGTTATTATAAGCTTCTTTAGAGCATTACAGGAAGTATCTCTGTAGAAATCTGTCCAAGGAAAAAAAACACTTGTTCTGAGACACATGAGGAAGCGAGACGTTCTCTGGGTTAAGGGTTGAAGTTGGTCATTATCTACTTGGTGAAGTTGGGGAAAATATTTCCAGACGCACTTTGAAAATATTTTGCCAAATGATTTTACAGAATCTGGCTCATCCTAAAGTTCTGGTAGTTTAGGACCATTTGTCCTAAAGTGGATATATTGACCTTAAATGTTGAAATGTTAAACGTTTTACTGGTGAAAATGTTACATTTAGTAAAGAGGAGCTTGCTGTGATCATTCTGTCTGACTTTTGACAAGTTTGAAATCTTTTCTTTTCTCCAACTGCATGTTAATGTGGGTAATCAGAACTAATAACATCTAATGTTTTTTAAATTTTAAACAGAAAATAATCAATTCATAATTTTCCCTCTTAAATAATGTGATAAATTGAACATTAAAGTTATAATAAACAACATTCTTGCTGCCATTTAGATACAAAGACTCTATCATTGAGGATACTTCAGCCTCTTGTTGTTCTGCCCTGTTTTGGTTTGTTTTGGTTTGTTTAGGACTGAAACTATTATTATTTAATTATCGGATTAATTGATTATTGAAATAATCGTCAACTAATTCAGTAGTCAATCAATCGTTAACTGAAGTACAGAGACTCTAAAATGTGTCTTTAGCTGACAGAGCGAACTACTGAGAACAGGAATTATATGCACATTGTAAAAAGATATATTTTGCATTTTGGAATTAAGATAAAAAAATAATAATTGTCTGATAATTTTCTCTATCCAGAACTGCTGAAGTTGAAAGCTTTTAGTTTCATCTGATTTAATATCATAAAAGATTTTCTTTGAGGAACCTTTTGAATACAATAAAAGAGAATAGAATAAAATAGAATAGAATATGCCTTTTATTGTCCCTCAATAGGTAAATTCTGGTGTTTAAAGCAGCAAAAAGATTATAGATAAAATGGTCACACAAATGTGGACCTTAGAAAAATGTATAAGAATAACATAATAGTGAAGAGTTAAAAGATTAACAATAAAATGCTGTGAAGTGTTTTAACAATATAAATACTGTGTACCTAGAGAAAAAAAAAATTAACCAATATACAGCTATGGACATTTTTACAGTAATGGATATTTTAAAATATCGAATATCAGTTATATATATAAAAACCTAACTAGTTGCTGTGGATTTGGACGTTAACAGAACCTTTTTTAAATTATATCACTTTTATTTTGCTGGGCTGTCCAGTGAACGCTCTTTCCTATTGTTGGTTTGCAATAAACACGTCAACCACAAACCTTGTTCATTCACATCACACAAGCTAATCTAGTGAGATCACAGGACGTCTGCGCCTTCAAAGCACGCAGACTTCAAACTCCATCATTCATGTCTGTGGTTATAGATAGCAAAGTATGAACGTGTGACATCAATCAGTTTTGACGTACCACAGTCAAACTTCTATTTCCAAAGCCCACTGGATGCTGTCAGGGATGGTAGATCAAATGATCACAGAGGCCGCTAATAGCATCAGCGCACATACTTGATGAATCTCCAGCTGTATCTAAATGCAGGAAAGCTTTTAAGGAAATATCAGAAGTTTCTGTTACCATGATCAAAATAATCGTATTTTGACAAAGAAGTTACTGGTTCTTACTGGCTGAAGTGGTTACAAAGTGATTATTAAGTGAAAGATTAAAAGAAAAAAAATCTGCCCAACATCAAGCATTACTGTGCAGCCTAGCTGAAGGCCCTGGACCAGCCTGACACGTCTGCGTGGTTCAGGTTGAGCTGTAGGCATCATTCATTTAGGACTGCTGTGATCAAATCAGTTTGAAGGAGGAATGACCTTCAGCTGAACCTTCTAAGCTCATTGGACAGAATTGCCTCTTTCCCAGTGATAATAGCGGGATAATGCGCAGTTTTCAAACGACCCGCTAACAATCAGCATCTGGCTCCCTTCCCATTGGCTAGTAAAGCTGGTCTAACCACTCACTGACGGCTGCGTGGTCTCTGCCCCCCTGCCTCTGTGTGTCTGGTGACATCATCACACTGGGTTAGCGTTGATGATGTCACCAGTGTGACAGAAATCAGGGAAGTAAACAATGGAGAGCAACATGTAATGAAGCCAGTACGTAGTCAGTCACCAGAGCTGCTCCATGTTTATCAAGTGTAACTTACACACTGCTGCGGGCATGTTTTACGTCTGCAGCAGTGTGTCGCAGTGAGCTTGTCGTAGATATTTTTGATTTATGCCCAATATTGAAGCGTGGTCTGCTCTATGTTATTCCACGCCACAACGCCAGAGGGCCAATCAGGAACTAGCTGTGGGTCTAGATACGGAAGCGGGGGCAAGTTTGCGACAACGGAAGGACATGAGGGCCAAAAAGAGCGGGGATCCAGGTGGAAAAAAGGTCCTAGCGTTCTCGCGCACCTCGCTCTGCTAGCTGCTCCATCTTCACCAGTCATTTTCCACAATGGCGGTCAGACAAACAAAACAAGCAGGTATGGAACCAAACAGGAAACACGGATAGTGTAGAGCGGATTTGAGCAATCAGGGGCCTCCTGTCCGCGGCACTGTCTGCGGTCACCCACAATTTTGGAGAAATGTACCAGAGTGTCTGCGGTAGGGGGCGGGGCATGTCTGTTTAAACTGCGACACACGCAGACAACCTGGTTTCTGAGCATAGATCAGCCTTTAGATTTAGACAACTTTACTGTCATTTTGTACAAACAGAGTGTATACAAAGCGTAATTTTGTTTTGTTTAGCTTTAATGACATTTCCATTTCTTAAAGTGCAGCAGTGATCAAATGTTAAAAGTGTGGGAGAAAAAGAAAACATGGTGCAAAAAAAATGCATTGATATGGAAGTTCAGATCATTAATATATATGGTGCAAATATGCAGGATTTTGGTTTGGTGTTATCAGTGTGATGCAGAGTCTGTGATTTAGAGTTTCTCAGCAGTTCATCAGTGTGATGGCGGTGGGGAAGAAGCTGCTGCAGAACCTGCTGGTCCTGCATTGAATGCTGTGAAGCCTCTTCCCAGAGGGCAGCAGGGAGAACAGTCCATTGTGGGGGGGTGAGGGGTCATTGATGATGTCACGGGCTCGGGACACGCAGCGCTGGGATGAAATGTCTTTAATGGAGGGAAGAGGAGCCCCCATGATCCTCTCTGCTGTTCTAACAGCACTGTAAACAGAAATGATTCTGCTTCTTAGATTAGAAGCGACTGGTGTGGTGTGTTGAGGTCCGTACGTTGCCTTCAATGGTATCAGGTAATTTAGCGGGTTGAAACAGCTCTGATGTTCCCACCGGTCAGAGCTGAGGGGATTTTTAAGGCGGGTGGGTGGCTTGCCAAGTCGTTTGACCCGGATAGACACGCGTCAGTGAGCTGTTCCCACTGCCACTAAAAGCCCATTATTCTCAGGTTGAAACAGGTTTTGCGGGCAGAGGGAAAGGGGTATAAGTGGCAGCCTATGAAAGTTTATCAATCAGGGTAACAAATGAAAATACCGTAAATTCTCTAATATTGGCCTGTATTCCAATAGCGGCCGGGACTCTAACATTGGCCAGTCTCGCTGTCAGAGGAGGTAAATAATGGCCGGTCTCTAATACAGGCCGGGGCTATAAACGTTTTTTCTGGGCATACCTCAACATTATACTTGTGGTAGTAACATACAAGTACCCCAGCCCTGCGCAGCTGGACGACAGGCCCTGACTGCTGCCCGTCTGCGCGAGGAAGAGAACAGACACGCAGCAGAACATGAGGAGGAGCGCGAGTGATGAGGAGATTAAAGGGAGAGATGAAGAGGAGGAGAAAAACTCAGGAGGAGAATTAAACAGAATTGGAGGATTTTTTTTTTTTTTTACTTCAAACCAAGCGAGACATGGTAACTGTACTTTTTCAATAAATGAACCTAGTGTTTTATAGGTTCAAATAAACACAAAATCTCATTTTTATTCATTCCACTGGTAGTCTGTTTTGCTCAAATAGCAATAGAGGCCTGTTTCTAATTCTGGCCTCTATCCAATAAAGGCCTGGACCGTGATGCACTTGAGTGAAATAAAGGCCCGGGCCTATATTAGAGGATTTACGGTATCAGCAGATGACAAGAGAGACCACAACAAGCCACTGTCCAGACTTTTGCTGTTTGATAGAGGTTAGTATGGGTTGTTCCAGGCAGAACTTATGCCAGGCTGACTGGTCCTTCCTTCTTTAAAGAGCATACACTGTACCAGTTTTTGCCCTATTCGGGCCGATTCTCCAGTTATGCAAGAATTTTTTGGATCTGACCGTTTCACCCTCATGGTGCTTCCTGTGTCGTGTAGCATAAGTCTGACGTGAGGTTTTGAAACGATTGAAAATATTGTACAGTGTACGCCCAGCCACATGTCCTCTGTATTGCAGACTTAATACTAAGTTGATTTATTTTATGAGAGTGATTGATTTAATTATTTACCTTTTATGATTTAAAAATCATGCTGTTGTGCTTCTAGTTTCAGCGATTTTTAGATGGATAACAGTGTTTTTTATCTACTAGTTCCAGAGGTTCAAGTGCCTTTTATGCCTCCTAGGAAGACTTCATTCTGTTAGGTTGTGTGGAACATTTTGAAGGAACCAAAGCAGAGATGGAAGCTAAGGTTGTTTCTTGCTGATTTAATGAATGGCAGCAACAGAAGCATAAATCCAGAAATAACTAATGAAGGAAAACAGGAACACAGAGATTAGGGAGAGATTGAAGATAATCCAGCCACCAGTAACTGCAGAGGTGGAGTTTATATGCCAAACAGAACAAAGAATGGAGCAATCAACTGATTGGGAGCAGGTGGGGACAGAAGGATCTAGAAGGGAGCTAGGAGAAGGATACTGACACAAGGGGGCAGCAGAAAGTAAAGAAGAATGTATAACTCAGTGCAACCAGAATTAACTAGAAACACAAAATGGAAATGAAACGTATTACCTAGAAACCACAGAATGAAATAAATCAAAGTGTGACTGAAAACTCAAAAAGAAAAAACACAACCAAAAGAATCATGACAGGAACCATTTTCCTGTTCTTTTCTGTTTTTGTTCTGCCCCCCCTGAAGAAAAAAAAAACACAATAAAGTGTTTTTAATTTTAAGATTCTTTAGAGATATTTATAGAAAATAGAAATGTATAGAATATATACTTGATTCGTACAATATTGTCCCAAACATGTATATTATAAGCTCATACATGGTTAAATGTTGCTGCGCTTTAAAAAATGGAAATGTCTTAAAGGGGAACACCGGGTCATGACGTCATACACGCGCCACTTTGTTTTTTAAAGATATAAATATAAAAATCTAACGGCGGATGTCTGGGGGACAGTGATTGGCCTCCATGTTCTGAATGCTGGCGTACCATAAAGAATAAATGATGAACAGTTTAGTTTGTGCCTTCAAGTCGTTGCCCATAGGAAGACGTTACTGGATATAACCTATCGGAATATCTTCAGAACGGCTCCAAATGACACTAAACTCATATGGGTGAGTAGAACATGATGGAATAACGGAAAATCAAGGCCCAATGTAAAAAAAAACGGCGTTCCCCTTTAAGAACTGTACTGAACGAAATTTCATTTTGTATACACTCTGTACAAAATGACTGTCTGAGTTTAATGTGGCTGTTTGAAGGTTTAGATTGTGTGTCCTTTCCTCCAAAGAAGAGTAGAATATGTTTTTGAAAGTCTTAAATCTCGACCTAATCAAGGACGGAACGGTTCTTAGTGTTGGATCAGTTTTCAAACGTTAAGCGGGGTTTTAATTACTCCACTGTATTTGTTTTGCATGTGAAACCTGGCAGTTGACTTGAGCTGTTTTTAGCTTAAAAAATACTGCACTTAAGCTAGAGAGAGCAAGCTAAGATTAGCACGAATGCCAGCAAACTGAACCACATCTAAAAACAGAAGAGAGATTTATCAAGTGTCTGAACACAACATGTTTACTAAATATCTAAGAATAATGGCCTGGCTTCTGATTTTCCCTTTTGATCACCTCAGCTCATCTGGCCTTTAGTTCTGGGTCTTTGCTCAAGACACAATCAGCTTGTGATCATTTCAAAGCCCAAGTAAAGATTTTAGTGGAAAATGTCCTCCTTTAATCTGAACCATGCAACGCTCAGATTTTACGTTCCTTCCTCCTATTAAAGAGCCATCAGTAATCAAGTGGTGCTATGAAGCTAGCTCCACGGGCTCCAGAGGTACCACCACAGCAGCTGCATCCCTGCACAGAGGAGTTCTGTTTCACACTTAAACAGATTTAATTTGCCTAATCTACTGTTTACCTCAGACCACAGAGGAAATGGAGAAGAGCCAGTGCTGAAATAATCTGTCAGCTCGTTGGGGAAAAGCCTCTAGGGTTTTTAGGTTCTGTGTACTTATGGTCGAAATGCTCCTAATATCCAATAACATTGCCACTGTTGACAAAGGGCAGAGGTCAAAAGTGAATTTCTGCTCTGGATCTCTTATCAGGCAGAACTAATTCGAAAAGTAAGAACTGAGAGGAAGAAAAGGCTGTTTCACTGTGGAGGCGAAGGATTGTTTAGGTTCATTTGACAGCAGTTGAGCAGCAAAGTGGTCTTAGCTGCCTGCATTCTGGGCATCCAGTGCAAAGCAGCGGCCTTTGTCTTTCTCACCCACAGTGAACAGAAATTATATTATCTATAAAGTAGTATTTGTTTTACAGTTGAATTTAAGGAAGGGGCATGATGTTCTAACACCCCAACACAAATGGAGCAGTTATGGTTTAGAGGTGGTATCTGGGTGCAACAATGCAAGACTGTCCCTCTTTCATAAACTGAAATAAAGGCCAATTTTTTCTCTAACAAAGAATTATGACCCTTAATCAAGTTTCAGGAATATGTGACCCTCAGAGGTCATGAGAATGACTGCATGTGATCTGCTAGAATGGTGTCTGTTGTTATGGAACTGGCATTATTGCACAAAAGTTGTATTTTAGCCCCAATGGTGACTTTTTTATGTGCACAACCCGGTGACTCCATTAAATCAACCAGCAGAGATAAAATCTGTTTACCTGAGATGATTTGTTTTAGCAGCAGAGATGTCAGAAGTGTTGGAATTCAGCTGTATTTACGTCTAAGATATCCCAACATATTTTTTTTAAATGCGTGGTTAATTGTAAAAATAAACTTACATTTGTGCAGTTCTTTTCAACAGCCGGACGACATTTTTTCCTTTCACTGAATGAGTTCTGGGAAGCCACTCCCTTCCGAAGTCCGCTCCCGACCTTCCTCGCTCTGCAGGGATCATTTTAAGGGTAGGAGGGCACTTCCCCCTAGCTCCTATAACTATTGGGACACACTAACCTTTCACATGAATGTGCAAAACCGAGTGCTAGGGACCAAATCGAGTGCAAGTGAGAGAAATGGGACTAGGCCTTAATCTTTATTACTCCAGTAAAGCATCAACTTGAGCTTTTTACTCCAGTAAAAGTGTAAAAGTAGTATTTATAAAACTGCTTAAAGTATAAACATAAAAGCAATGCAGGAAAATGTTAAGGGCAGAAGCTTTGCTGAACTACCCCATTAGGAAAGGGACACTTTCCTACAATTCTGGATGATAACTTCCTTAGAGTAAATTACCCAATTTCTAATTTTGCTACAAAGAAATATTACAATGTGAAATTGCTATAAGCTATTATATTTACCTCTAATTTTGTTGTGAATCTTTAATGCTTTACATTTTACCTTGTTTTGAGGGACTTTATTTTGAATCTAATTGCCCGGGTTTTAGTTAGTGACTACTGTTAGATACAGAGAAGAAGAGACTGAGATTGAAACGTACCAAAAGAAAGAAAAACATGTGACAATCCAAAAAAAAATCCTTTTCCTCTCTTTCTACAACACCGATGGCTTAAGGTAGACAATATAATATTCACACTCTGACATGTAGGAGGATGGCTGACAAACCCACATAACCAGACGAAGAAAGTCGCACACGATGAGGTGAAAACAAACGCCTCACACGATCGCCACTGATAATATTGTCTACCAGCTAACAGTTTGCTAAGGAGAGTGACCAAGGAAATAAACAAACTAAAAAATGAAAAAAGACAAAACGAAAAGAAAAAAACAGTTAGTCCACCTCTCACCATTGAACAATGGGACCAAAGACAGCAAGACACGGTCGGATTAACTAAAAACAAAAGATAAACCTGAGGACAGCAGGAGCAACAAAAAACATCTCTGTAAGCAAACAGAAAACACCAAATTACAAAAAATACCAATAACCTTGGCTGGTTGTTGGCTGGTTCTTGGCTGGTCTTTGGCTGGTCCTTGGCTGGTCCTTGGCTGGTCCTTGGCTGGTCTTTGGCTGGTTGTTGGCTGGTTGTTGGCTGGTCCTTGGCTGGTCTTTGGCTGGTCCTTGGCTGGTCTTTGGCTGGTTGTTGGCTGGTTGTTGGCTGGTCCTTGGCTGGTCTTTGGCTGGTTGTTGGCTGGTTGTTGGCTGGTCTTTGGCTGGTCCTTGGCTGGTCCTTGGCTTGTTCTTGGCTGGTCCTTGGCTGGTTCTTGGCTGGTCCTTGGCTGGTCTTTGGCTGGTCCTTGGCTGGTCCTTTGCTGGTCCTTGGCTTGTTCTTGGCTGGTCCTTGGCTGGTCCTTGGCTGGTCTTTGGCTGGTTGTTGGCTGGTCTTTGGCTGGTTGTTGGCTGGTCCTTGGCTGGTCTTTGGCTGGTTGTTGGCTGCTCCTTGGCTGGTCCTTGGCTGGTCTTTGGCTGGTTGTTGGCTGGTCCTTGGCTGGTCCTTGGCTGGTCTTTGGCTGGTCCTTGGCTGGTCTTTGGCTGGTTGTTGGCTGGTCCTTGGCTTGTTGTTGGCTGGTCCTTGGCTGGTCTTTGGCTGGTTGTTGGCTGGTCCTTGGCTGGTCCTTTGCTGGTCATTGGCTGGTCCTTGGCTGGTCTTTGGCTGGTTGTTGGCTGGTCCTTGGCTGGTCTTTGGCTGGTCCTTTGCTGGTCATTGGCTGGTCTTTGGCTGGTCTTTGGCTGGTCCTTGGCTGGTCTTTGGCTGGTTGTTGGCTGGCCCTTGGCTGGTCCTTGGCTGGTCTTTGGCTGGTTGTTGGCTGGTCTTTGGCTGGTTGTTGGCTGGTCCTTGGCTGGTCTTTGGCTGGTTGTTGGCTGGTCCTTGGCTAGTCCTTGGCTGGTCCTTGGCTGGTTGTTGGCTGGTCCTTGGCTGGTCCTTGGCTGGTCTTTGGCTGGTCCTTGGCTGGTCTTTGGCTGGTTGTTGGCTGGTCCTTGGCTTGTTGTTGGCTGGTCCTTGGCTGGTCTTTGGCTGGTTGTTGGCTGGTCCTTGGCTGGTCTTTGGCTGGTCCTTTGCTGGTCATTGGCTGGTCTTTGGCTGGTTGTTGGCTGGTCCTTGGCTTGTTGTTGGCTGGTCCTTGGCTGGTCTTTGGCTGGTTGTTGGCTGGTCCTTGGCTGGTCTTTGGCTGGTCCTTTGCTGGTCATTGGCTGGTCTTTGGCTGGTCTTTGGCTGGTCCTTGGCTGGTCTTTGGCTGGTTGTTGGCTGGTTGTTGGCTGGTCTTTGGCTGGTCCTTGGCTGGTCCTTGGCTTGTTCTTGGCTGGTCCTTGGCTGGTTCTTGGCTGGTCCTTGGCTGGTCTTTGGCTGGTCCTTGGCTGGTCCTTTGCTGGTCCTTGGCTTGTTCTTGGCTGGTCCTTGGCTGGTTCTTGGCTGGTCCTTGGCTGGTCTTTGGCTGGTCCTTGGCTGGTCTTTGACTGGTCTTTGGCTGGTTGTTGGCTGGCCCTTGGCTGGTCCTTGGCTGGTCTTTGGCTGGTTGTTGGCTGGTCTTTGGCTGGTTGTTGGCTGGCCCTTGGCTGGTCCTTGGCTGGTCTTTGGCTGGTTGTTGGCTGGTCTTTGGCTGGTTGTTGGCTGGTCCTTGGCTGGTCCTTGGCTGGTCTTTGGCTGATTGTTGGCTGGTCCTTGGCTGGTCCTTGGCTGGTCTTTGGCTGGTTGTTGGCTGGTCTTTGGCTGGTTGTTGGCTGGTCCTTGGCTTGTTGTTGGCTGGTCCTTGGCTGGTCTTTGGCTGGTTGTTGGCTGGTCTTTGGCTGGTTGTTGGCTGGTCCTTGGCTTGTTGTTGGCTGGTCCTTGGCTGGTCTTTGGCTGGTTGTTGGCTGGTCCTTGGCTGGTCTTTGGCTGGTCTTTGGCTGGTTGTTGGCTGGTCCTTGGCTTGTTGTTGGCTGGTCCTTGGCTGGTCTTTGGCTGGCTGTTGGCTGGTCCTTGGCTGGTCTTTGGCTGGTCCTTTGCTGGTCCTCGGCTGGTCCTTTACAATTCCTTTTTAAACATCAATCTTTGTACTAAAATATTCTTTCATGTTATGATTTGTGGACATTAAGATCTAAAGAGAAGCGCCATCTGCTGGTCAGACCCTGTAACTCAGTGAAAGGGTGGAGTCAGAGTAAACAAATATGCATGTCCAGGAGAAGGCCAGTGGCTGGAAGTTAGAGGGGATTTTGCTGGGACTTGCAGGGAAGTGGGCATCAATTTGGCTGCCGTTTGACTGCGAAGGACCATTTGAATGGCTGCTACTGTACAAGTCTGACTAAGAGTGAACTTTGCCCTTTTAAAAATCTGTTCAACCATAATCTGCCCCACTTTCTGATTTACTCGGCTATAACATGAAATCTAGTTAAAATAAACTGATGTTTGTTCTCATAAAAACATAAACTAAAGGAAAGTTTAAAGGGTGTGAATACATCTACGGCATTAAATCCATTCAAAGCCATGTTTTAGAAAAAACTAAAATGCCCTTTCTGGTTTCCTGCAGCAGCTGTAGTTCACTGAATACTTTGAGTTTGTTTATGTTATTTAGAGGTTAAACCAAACTGGGGACTCAGTGATTGATGAACATGACAAGTTAAGCATAAATATGCGTGTGATTTTATATTTCTGAAAAGACCTGAGGAGGAGGAAATAAATCACAGTCTGCGGCTATCACAGCTGTTTAATAAGAGAGTGAAGTTAATAAAATGACCCACCTGCAGTCCGGAGCTGTCATCCCCCAAATGCATTTTACCAGTTACGGAACAAAGACATTCAACAATGGAGCCATTGAACAGCTCAGCTCTGTATTAAGCAGGAGTGGGATAACATTTCACTTTGAAAAACACAGAGATTGGTCGGCCAGCCCTCAAATGCTTGCAGGCGGTGATGCAACCTGGTGGTAAACATGCAATGCATCACCAACCATGTTTCTGCTGTCAAATGAACCACATGATGAAAAGTTGTTAAGGTCCATATACAGAATTTTACAAATTAGTTTAACAGTCTGGAATATAAAAGAAAAATGCTCAGAGCAACTATACAATGTGAAAGCCATTGAAGATTGGACAGGAAAAGATTTGCTGGCTCACAAAAGGAAGGAAGGGACTCGGCATGAGTCCAACCACGTAAAAGGAAAATGCTTCAGTTAATTCTATTCAGTTTATTTCTATAGCGCCAAATTCACACCATGTCATCTCAAGGCACTTTACAGTTCAACCAGATCATCCAGTCAGATTGATTCAAAGTTTTCTATCTGAGGAAAACCAGCTGATTGCATCGACTCATTGACTCTTCAGCAATCCCTCACACTAAGCATGCTTGTAGCGACAGTGGAGAGGAAAAACTCCCTTTGAACAGGAAGAAACCTCCAGCAGAACCAGGCTCAGTGTGAGCGGCCATCTGCTGAGGCCCACTGGGGTTTAAGCCGCCCATGTTGGAAAATACCTGACATCATTTCACCAACATGAGGAACGTTCTCTATTTTTGTGGGTAATAAAAAGTAAACGAGGAAATATTTTGGGATGTAATCAGTTTTTTATTGTGTCCCTTTTGACCTTAGTAGGGGAAATATTTCTGTGGATTTGAAGGGTAAAATAAAATTAATGCACGATGAAAGACGTAAATAGAAACACGGAAAGGTTCAAATCAATGGTTTGATCAATGTTTCCAATGATCTGTACATAAAAACAAACAAATAAAAACGCAACACACACAAAAAACATAACAATAAATAAATAAAAAGGACACAGAGGACCACACAATGATGTGTTATTAAAAAAGAGTGAAAGTGAGTCTTAAAACTCTCCACTATGGAGGCTGTTGGTGTAAGGAGGGTAAAATATTCCACAGTCTGGGGCCAAATACAAAAAAGGCTCTGGTCCCTCTGGTTTTAAGCCTCGTCTTCGGCTCCATTGGGGGAAGATGGCCCTCAGACCCCTGAGCGGGTGCCAGAGAGTAGGAGGTGGGTGAACTACCTATACGGCCCCGTACAGGGACCCCTTTTTCATCATTCTGCTTCATTCTATCTCTATTCTCCCACTCTGCAGAATCTGTTAGTTCAATCTCTAACGTTCTGCTCTCTCTGCTTTTTCTCATAGTAGCTTCATCTGGTCTGTTCCTGTTTGGCTGTGACTCCATCCTGGAGAGAAATATCAGCTGTGCTGCTGCCATCAACACCTTTGTTTCTAGATGTTGGAGCTTGTAACGCTTAGAGTTGCATTTAAAATATGGAGAGGATGGTCAAAAATTCACAACCACACTGGTACTTGTAATTC
This sequence comes from Cyprinodon tularosa, assembly GCF_016077235.1. Classification (NCBI taxonomy): domain Eukaryota; kingdom Metazoa; phylum Chordata; class Actinopteri; order Cyprinodontiformes; family Cyprinodontidae; genus Cyprinodon; species Cyprinodon tularosa. The sequence continues at coordinate 457,899 of NW_024039080.1, forward strand.
CACAGTGTTGTCTTTAATTAGAAACACTCTTCACCAGCCTTACAAAGCCCAGTTGAACGGCTGCTATTTTCTCAAAGACGAAGAATGAGCAGAGTCCAAACAACCCGTAACATTACAAAGAAAAATTGGGAATTAACATGTCCGTCTGTGCACATGTATCTCCCTGCATCCCGTCTCCCATGTGCTCTACAGAGAAGCAGTGACGTGTAGCAATACCAGAGTATCTTAAAGAGACACCAAACAATTACAACTGTTACAAGCTTGGCCTGTTTTCCAGTGTAGTCCTGTTTCTCTGACTGTGACTAACTGGATGTGCTCTCTTCATCCTCTGACATGGGAGCTGGCTCGGAGCTCGTCTGCCTGGCTGTGTGTTTCCTGGACGGGGCCGCCTGTGGAGCTGCTTGACAGTTGCCTTTTGTATCTATGCTTCCTTTTCTATGTCTGCTTCTGTCTCCTTGAACCCCAGTGGGCCTCAGCAGATGGCCGCTCACACTGAGCCTGGTTCTGCTGGAGGTTTTCCTCTCCACTGTCGCTACAAGCATGCTTAGTGTGAGGGATTGCTGAAGAGTCAATGAGTCGATGCAATCAGCTGGTTTTCCTTAGATAGAAAACTTTGAATCAATCTGACTGGATGATCTGGTGAACTGGAAAGTGACCTGAGATGACATGATGTGAATTGGAGCTATAGAAATAAACTGAATAGAATGCAGGAACTAAAAGGCCCTTCCACATGTCACAGCATCCAGGTTTCGGCAGGTGAGGGGAAATGAGCGTACAGCAGAGCTGGATGTGTGAGAGCGTGTTTGGGAGTGAGACAGAAGTGGTTGGAAATAACAGCGATGGGGGGAGAGCAGAGAGTTTGCAGCACTAAGTCTGGAGGTCTCCCCGCATAAAGCAGGTCTTTGAAAAGGGCACACAAAGAGAAAAGGTCTCGGCCAAATACCTGAAAGAATGTTGAGAGGAAAGAGGAGCGCGGCCAGAAGGAGATAAGGCAGTTAGCCGCACACCGAGGCAGCTCCTGTATCATTGGATCAGGTTTCCTCGCAGCTCATGTGTGTCTCTGCTTGTGTTCATCTGTGTGCCGCTCCATCTAAGGTTGAGGCCAACATTCCAGAGTGGTCTACCTCTGTTCACGGTCCAGCGAGGCCGTTGACAAAGCTGCGATGGGCGAGGCCGTGTGTGGCGCCTCCCAGGCGAGCCCAGGTTGCTGTGACAGATATGAACGCCAGAATTCATGGTGGAAAAAGGAAAAACCTCAGAGTATCCGATCCTATGTGGTGATTTTTCCTCTCCTGGGCTTCAAAGCATCCCAAGATGAGAGGATGCTTTGAAAGAGATTTGGAGCCTGAGCTTTAGCTGCTTTTGGAAAATCAGCCTCCAGGTATTTTGTGAACTCAGGTACCTTTGAATAGAATAAGAGGCACTCAGGATAAAGACTTCCTCAAAGCTGTTTTGGCAACAAACCAAAATGAGGATCCCAGCAGCTCCTTGGTCCCTCAGTCTGACAACGCCACAAATATTTAAGGATATTAAAACAGTAGGAAATGAGTATGGAAACAAATCTGAGCAGTTATTAGTTGTGATTGAGGCCTGATAGCAATTAGTCTCGCTCCGCCACAGAGGCTGACTCTTCTAATGATGTCATTGGCCTCGCCACCTCCCAGAGGTCAAAGTGTCCATGTTAAACCATGCGTAATGGTTCCGTGTTTAGACTACAAGGGTCTGTCCGGCTAAATGGAGATGGATTGCTTCTTTTTTTGCAGGCGGTGGTGTGTGTTGCATCAGATGATACGGCCCTCAACATGATATTCAGTTGATTAAATCAATACTCTAAGGAAATGTGCTGTGGGCTCAATTTCAGTTCAATAACACGGGGGGTCTGGGTCTGCATGCGCACACGCCGGAGCCCGCCTGCACCTTTGAGGAGCGGACGCACATGCGGCACTGATAATAAAGGACAAGGACGCTGGGTTTGTTTGCAATATGCCTCCGAAATTGGGTCATCAGGAGAAAACGCGTGCCTTGGCAGAGGTTTCCATGATCATCTGAATCTTGTGAAAAACAGAAATCTCTTCCCCTATCAGTGATGACAGACTAGATGATTGTGGTCATTTAGCACCCGTGGTTTGCAAATTATAAGGGAGGATCGAAAATCACAGACAGCTCGGTAGGCTCCTGCACAAACAGAGGGCATATGTTTCCATTTTTCCTCGGCTCTCGCTTTAAATTTGGTCAATGAAGAAGCACAAACCGCTGCTGTAGTGTCGGTGAAGACGTGACGTGAAAGCAGCTTTAGGTGGAGAGGAACGTCCTGAAATGATGGCCGACCAAATGGTGCTGGATGTTAAACGTGTTAGCAGCACAGGTCCGGCGGCGCGCTAACAAACGCCTGCATGCTGCTCAGAAATAACTAAACACTGAGAACAAGGAGAATTTATGTTTTATTCATTGCCTACCTGTTTAGTGTGTTTTTTTTCTCTCCTTTCTGTCTTTCCTTCCTCCTTCCTGGTCTCACTCTTGCAGTGACCCATAGCAACCCCCAGCCTAATGACCGATGCCATTCGCCACTTATTAGAGGTGCTCATTTAACCAGAGGGCCCCGAGTCACTTTCATTAGATGACTTGGAAAGGTCTATTTTAGTCTGGCTTTTAAGCAGAAACACAAGGGAAGCAGAAAGGGCAGGCAGGCGGGTGGGTGGGCGGGCAGGCGGGCCGGCGGCGCCGGAAACCAAAGGCTTTTTCTTTGCCTTCCAACACTCAACTTTTTCACATTTTGTCACATTACAACCACAATCTTCAACGTGTCTTTGCCTAATGTAGATGCAGCAGTGCATCCAAAACCCTGTGCAGCAAATTCGCATTAGAAATCAGTTTGTTAGTCTATAGGATGGATTCTAGAATAGAGTTTCTCTGACAGATTTAAAGGTTTGTTAAAGAACAAAGAGCATGTCGAAGATCAAGGAACAGCAGATCTCAGCAGACTTCTACATTCAAGGCAGTGCATATCGCCTAACCCTTTTAAGGCTCATCAGAGCATTCATTTATTAAACAATAGTATGGATTCAGGACCACAGAGCCAAGTGGCTGCATTGGAAAAAATCAGATCTTATTTGTTCAGAAATGAACGTCGGCCATGAAAAGATCAGATATGGGTCACTTCAGGGTGCTGTGGGAATCTAGCCGTGATTGCAATATATAGTGATATTTCAGTATTGTGAAAAGGCTGTATGTTTCCTGGACGGGGCCGCCTGTGGAGCTGGTTGACAGTTGCCTTTTGTATCTATGCTTGTTTTTCTATGTCTGCTTCTGTCTCCTTGAACCCCAGTGGGCCTCAGCAGATGGCCGCTCACACTGAGCCTGGTTCTGCTGGAGGTTTCTTCCTGTTCAAAGGGAGTTTTTCCTCTCCACTGTCGCTACAAGCATGTTTAGTGTGAGGGATTGCTGAAGAGTCAATGAGTCGATGCAATCAGCTGGTTTTCCTTAGATAGAAAACTTTGAATCAATCTAACTGGATGATCTGGTGAACTGGAAAGTGACCTGAGATGACATGATGTGAATTGGAGCTATAGAACTAAATTGAGAAGATTAAAGCATGTTGGTGTTTTAGATTGGTCCCAATCAATTCTAAGGAGGCTTCACCAAAACCTAAAGAATTATCTACATTAGCAGTTCATGAAATCTTACAAAGCTGAAGTTATTTTTGTATTTTGGTAAGAACATGTGCAGAGCTGCTGGTAAATCCCCCAAAAGGTTTCCAGCAGCAACTGCCTTACAAACGAATGCTACAGTTTTCAGATTTTGTAATATTAAAAACCAGCGGTTGCTTATCTCTGATGTTACAGTTGTGCATTTTGTTGTGCAGAAAGCCTTCATGGAATACACGACGTTTGTGGTTGTGATGTGAGGAAAACTCTTAAAGAAAAGAACCTACAGAGACGTGTTTGTTTTGTTTGTTATTTGCTTTGTTGAAAGGGATTCTGCTGGTATTTTATGGAGACAAACACAAATGGTTTGGGGGGGAAAATGTTGAAATTGCTGAACAGAGCACAGAAAATGAGATCTCATGAGGGGGGAAGATGAAAAACAGAGCCATCTGTATGGAAGGGTTGGCTCTCTGAAGAGGATCTGGTCCCATTTCTGTCCTCTGCATCACTCCCTTTTACTGTAAATCAATCCAAAGAGTTCCTTCCCCTGTCTTTAGAGTTCATGCACACTCACGTGCGCTTCAAGACCAGCGTGCACGTGTGCAAACAGTGACGGCCCGTGCACTGAACACGGGGGGAATGTTTTTCCCATTTCTGTAACATATCAGCGTGTGTGCGTGTCTGGTTTTTAAGCAGAAAGCGTCTGCGTGGTCCCAGGCCTCTGGAGTTATCAGCCTGTGAAGGTCAAGTCTGATTCAGAGAGAGACAAGGCAGATTGGCATGGAAATGGAATCCGCTGTCTCTGTGCCAAACGTCCAGAACGACCGACCGACTGACTGACTGGCCTCTCTTCACATCGCAGCCCCGTCCTCTCATCACGCCGTCCACTCCTCCTCCTTCCCGTGTGGGCTGCTTTTGCATACCAATATGGGAATAACACAGCAGAGGGGAACAGCTCTGTTTGATGATGGTGATGTCAAACAATGTCTCTGTGAAGAGGAAGCATGGATCCAGCTGTTAGTTGCTACAAGGAACCATCTGCTTGAATCAGAGCTGTCTCCTCTCATTGCTTCTCTGTGTGTGGCAGATTCTGCCTTGAGTCATTTTAAGTAGTTGTTTTACTGCCCCTCCATCCCGCCCCCCCAAAAGAAAAAAAAAATGCAGTCCCTGAACTAATTGATTTATGAACAGCTGCTTTTTAGGGGATAATTTCTTTAATCTTTGGTAAATCTTTAAAGTCGTAGGGAAGTTATATTTATACGTCTAATCGTTCTGGCTTAAACATTTATAGAAATGTTCTCTTTATCAGAACATATTGTCCCAAAATTTAGAAAGTTTCTATTCAAAAAAAAAAATCCTGTCTTAAAATCTGTGTTTTTTTCGTTATCTTCTGCAGGTCAGTTAGTTCTACGTCAGCCTGAACACCTAAATTCGGCCAATCATATATCAACGGTCATCTGTCTATGAAATGTTTTCAGTCATAGCATCTTGATTCATATGTCGCAGCTAATATACGCAACGGTTGAAGTCAGAATCCTTTCCTTTCCCATTGAGTTGCGTCCCAGTGTTCACGGGGATGGACGTCTGTGTCTTCGGCAGAGATGGCAAATGTACTCACTTTCCGTACTTGAGTAAAAGTACAGATACTTGTGTTAAAAAATACTCTGGTAAAAGTGGAAGTACTGATTAAACTTCTTTACTCAAGTAAAAGTAACAAAGTACAGGCTTGTAAATGTACTTAAAGTATAAAAGTAAAAGTAGAAACCACTTTTTTCATGCCGTTGCCTACATTTTAAATGGATGTCTGCCAATAGGACTAGATCTCCGTTGTGTTCATTTTCAATCATCTCGTCGTCCATGCTACTATGCTAACGCCACCGCCACCAAGCTGCAATGATTTGCCGCCAATGAATACCGCCGAATCTGTCGATTCATCTTGTAGTGGTGCGTCAAATGCAACGTAGATTCCCATCCAATTAGATTGAATTTGGTATTGATGACGTGAAAAATAATAACGGTAACTCCATTGAAATGATTCAAAACTAAAGTAACGAGACAATTATTAAAATGTAAGGAGTAGAAAGTACAGATATTTGTGTAAAAATGTAAGGAGCAGAAGTAAAAAGTCGCCATAAAAATAAGTAGTAAAGTAAAAATATCTACTTGAGTCTTGTACTCTACTTGAGTACAGTAACGAAGTATTTGTACTTCGTTACTTCCCATCTCTGCAAATAAGTATTTCATGCAGAATTTCTCCTTTCTATATTTTCTAACAAAGGGTAGAAACAAATGGATGTTAGATTGCTTGATAGAGAACCAGTGAGGTTGCTGAATCCTGCAGAGAGCCTGTTGTCAGCTGGTTGATCAATCTGATACTTTAGTTTATTAACTAGTATTAAATACAGGCTGACATAACAGTTATGGTTTCAAGTTTACGCAACTTGCAGCAGTAGCCATTCAAAATTTCCTCACTTTCCTGGATGGGTCTTTGGCTGGTCCCCTGCAATTCCTTTTTAAACATCTAAAATATTCAGTCATGATAGTTGTTGTTTTTTTTTTTAAGGTATATGAGTAGCTAGCAGAGATTATTGCTCATGCTTTTCAAAATAAGGAATTATTTGGATGCTAGAAAATAGTGTTAGAATCAAAATCAATATTGATTGAACGTATTTTAATCTTCCCAATATCTCACAATAATCAGTGTTTTCTGATACTGGTGACCACATCTCTGGTCTTCGGCAGGCGTAGAGCTAACAGAACTGGCAGCGTTGCGAGGCAAGGGCTCAAACATGTACGGCTGGAAGCCTTCTACACCAAACCAAGCTTCTGCCGCCCTGGCGTCCTCTTCCACAACATCTTCGTCCCCGCTTTCCTCCTCTAAATAAAAAATGGATGACGGAGGAGACTCATCCACGACCTCCGACACTAAACTCTCCTCCTATTGCATGTTTCCGCTGTCCATAGCGTTCCTTGACAGCGTCGTTTCTAAGTCACCAATTTAGTGCTACTTGGTCCCAATGGAATTTCCCATTGGGAACCTGCTAGCACAAAGATGCTAACTGGTTAGCAAGAAGCTTCCAACAAACTGGCCATAACCAAACTGGCTTGCGAACCTTCTGCCACAACAATCCCGCCCCCTTGATAATCGACCAATCGCATTCACTTTATTCACTCGTGTAAAGTCGGGGACAACTCGGGAGAATTTGGAAATGCAACCGCTGGAACGGCCGCTTCCCTACGACTTTAAGAAAGGAGTCAGTGGTGGTTAAATAGTGCTGATGTTGCTCAAATCCTCTTTGCTTTAGGGGCAGAATAAAAACCTAAAAAAAAAAAACTCTGTCTCTTGTCATATTTAATGGGGAGTGGTTAACACCCTGTGTTTTGTACAGCGTATGAAATTATATCTACATATTATTTAATCAGCTCTGGAGCGCAAAGTGGAGCATATTCTGCCTGCAGCCTCTTTCCGTAGAATAAAAAAAATAAATAAATAAAACAGCTTAAATCAGCAATGGCTGTATTAATGTGTTATTTGAGGCCGGGCATTCACGGTAAAATATTTTCAATCAATAATGATGAAACTGCAAGGTTTAAAAAATCTCAGCTCACGATGTTTGTTCTTCCACTGTACGGCCAGATGCTCTGATGCGATCTACCTGCTCACACTGTACGTCTAAAGACTGCATGTCACACTCAGCGCCATCTCTCGCCGCTGTTCGGACTCGTTAATCTGGTAGAAGAAGAACTCCCTTGTTAGCGCATGTGTAAATCGGCTGGTAGCTCTGCTTCAACAGCAGGATCTACCCACCAACACCTTAAGCCGGGTGTACACTGTAAGATTGTTTGCCCTTTTCGAGACGGTTTTCCAGTCATGCGAGAATTTTCCGATCAGGCCAACTTTGAGCCTGATGGTGCGTGGTGTAGTGCACAGCCTCTAAAGCGCTAGCCTCGTGAGACCATCCTGATCTCGCGAGCTTTCAAGGTTTCACTCCCAGATCAGTCTGGAGACTCTCCGTTAAAGAAAATTTGGAGCCGTTCACCAAACGAACGTCCAATCAGCGTTGGCTTTGAGGCGGGTTGAGGTGTGACGCAACGAGAAGCGCGACAGTTCAGTCTAAAGAACATGGCGGCTTCAGCCGATGAAACTAGCGTTAGCGTGGCTATCGAGCAAGTTTTATCGGAATTACAGAGTATTTCTTCACTGGAAGAAGAGCAAAACACTGCTCTGGAGGCTTTTCTCAGAGGAAAAGATGTTTTTGCTCTTCTCCCGACTGGTTTCAGCAAGAGTTTGATCTATCAATTGGCTCCTCTTCGTCGTCGCTCTGTTAGTACGTCATATGCTTCGTTGATCTGATTGGTTTATTTGGCCCGTCTATCACCAACATAGGCCAATCAGCTAACCAGTATTTTCGCCCCTTCCCAAAATTACTTCAACGGAAGGTTTCCAGATGGATATGCGGAGCAAATCCATCTGGCGGAGTCAGGTTACTAAAGACCGCCTCCCCATCAGGAATCGTAAGGTTGGGAGAAAATCAACAGACATATAGCATTTTAATTCAACTTCTTTAGAGGTCAAAGCAAACAACAAACAATACACATCATTTGATTGGATTTTAGTTTATTTTACTTTCTGCAATATTTGACCGGCCAAATTTTGTACATTTTGAAATGCAACTGAGGGCCCAGAGAGAATCTTTCTAAGAACAGAAAACAGTCCCTGGAATAAGCCTGACCTCGATATAACAAACCTCAGAGATTTTCTGTAAGTCCCTCTTTTTATTTATGACCTTTTCATTCTGTCGGTAAAATCACTGAAAACATCTTTGTGAATCCAACATGGCGTTCTGGTGGTCAGGCGAATAAGCAGAGGCTCACCCTGGCCAGCAGTACTGCTAGACCTGCCACTGAGCCTAATCGCTGTGCTTGTTTGTGTCGGTCTGTGTGTGCGTGTGTGTGTTAGATATAATGAGCATGCGCTTTTGATGTGAATGAGGGCAGTGAAGCGTGAGATGAGTATGTGCTTGCTGGTATGGAACAAGTCCTTGCACTTCCTCGGCTGTGTGTGCAGGATTTTGTGACAGGACGAAGTGTGTGAGTGAGGTAGAGTGAGAGGGAGTGTTCACCACACTCAAATGGGTCCCTGCCCTTCATGAATATTCTCTCCCCCCTCCTAACCCTCCCACCTCCAAGTTCCACTGATTTTAGCTTGCATGTGGGAAAACGAGTTGCCCCCAGTAACATTGACTCCCCTAAAGCCGTCCTTGCATTTGCAAAATATAAAAAAAAGAAAGAGGAATGGGAGCAGGACTGTGTGGCGTGTTGTGTAGTTTATTCCTTTAAATGCAGAGCTGGTCTGGAGCCAGTAACAAAGTGCAGATGAGTGAAATGGTCTTGATCTCTTGTGGCACTCTCAGAACTAGGGCAGCACTTAGGTCACATGTTTAGGTCAGTCACCCTTCACTAAGGGATTCTCTAATGCATCCTGTCAACTGCTGGGCAGCCATTGCAGGGAGCGGGGGGGGGGGGGTAGGGGGGGGGGGGTGACGGGAGGATTTGTTGTGATGCTTCCCGGCTGCTCCATCTTGGTTTTAATTTCCCAACTTGGCTTCTTTTTCTGAATCAGTTCCCCATAAAAAGCCAGAGTGGCTCTTCTGGAGTCGGGGTGACATTGAGAGATCCTTCAGCCGCCGTTTTATTCTAACACGACCGTTCAGCCAACACGCCGGCATGCACACACGCGTATACATGCTCCACATGGGCATACACACACGCTGTCAGCATCCTGCTGCTCTGCCCCCACAGATGTTGCCCAGTATTTAGGTCAGTTGGTTTGCAGATGGGTGGTCAGTGACGCCTGTATCAGCTTGGGTTTCCACAGACTGACACAATAGGCCAGTCGGCATTCGGCGGCCACCCCGGTGCAACCGGAAGGGCTGTTAATCATATTGGACGGCATTAACTATAGGATATGAAGCAGCATTAAGGTCCGGTTTCTGTACGGGGCTTTGGCTTCCGGCTTCCAGATATTTGTCTCAGATTGTGTTCAATGTCTTCCGCCATCATTCGTTTGCCTTTCTTTACACGTATGGCATGTTACAGCCACAGAATATTTTATTTAGGATTTTATTTTTTTTAAAAGAGCAAAAACAAAGGATTATTAGACTTTCCTGGTTTACAAACACAATTCAGTTTATCAGACAACAACACACGTCATCTCAGGGAAAATTCAGTCCAATTATTCAGACAGATTCGTTCAAAATAAAAGTAAATATTCAGTTGCATTTTATCTTATACTTTCTAGAAATCACCTAAACCAAGCATGCTTGCGGTGACGGTGGAGAGGAAAACTCCCTTTGAACATCTGCTGAGGCCGACTGGGGTTCAAGGAGACAGAAGTAGAAAAAGAACTTTTATGAATCTGCGCCTCATGGAACAACAACCACAAAGATGACAACAACAGACATTTAGCTCACGTATTAAATTAGCTTTTCTTAACCAGTATTCACCCATAATTTGTTTTTATGGGGAGCAAAAAGGCAGTTTATTGTGTCAGAAAATGGCTAAATTTCCAATTAAAAGTGCAAAACACATTTATAATACAAGAAGAATATTTAGATCAACCATTTTGCAAAACGGCATAAAAGAATTTAGTTTGTTTTATCGCAGTTTATAAATGTCAGCTGGTTAATGTCTTTATGCTTTTTTAGTTTTATAAATAAATTGTTCTGCAGGACTATTTATTTTTTTTCATTTTTATTTTAATACTCAAGTTTACACACCCTGCTTTCACCTATTTTGATTTTAAGTTTTTATGTTTCCCACATTTTATTTTTCCTTAAATATTCTTAAAATTTTCTCTTTTTGGCATAAAGTTGAAATTTGTTTTAGTTATAGTTTTGCTATTCAATTGTTTAATTAGTCTTTATTTTAGTCTTCCTATAAATCAGTTTATTGTATTTCTATTTACATCATTGTTAGTTTCTGACCTTTTGTTGTTATTAGGGTGTTTTTTTTTATTATACTTCAAATACTTATTTTTTATTGTAATTCTGCTCTCCACATTTTCTAGCTTTTTAAATCGGCTTTTAGACCAAATTTCTCATCCTTTACTAAAACGTCGCTCATCAAGGTCAGAGTAAAAACAGCGTAGCCTCAAAACAATTGAAAATAAAGTCAAATAAGCATCAGCAATCCACAAGGAAACAAATAACTATTACCTAAAAGTGTAAATATGAACCTCTATTTTCTTTTATAGTGTTAAACTTTAAAGGTTTTTGGAGAGAAAGGAAGGAAATGAGAGAGACAGAGCGGACCGGAGCTTCAAGGCATAATACTGTAATTGGAAAATTGTGCAAATGCATTTTGGAGTCATGTTATATAAATGGCCGAACTGATAATGCCTGAGATTCAAAGCGTGGCCTAATTGAGAGAAGGAGATGGAGGAGCAGAGGAGTGGGGATACTGAAGGGGGCAAAGCAACTGTAGGGGTTTTTGGAAATTGGGTGAGAGAAATTTGGATGGAAAGGGGATGTTTTCAAAGACGAGGGTATGGGGGGCGGGGGGGGTTAGAGGAAAAAGAACTAGTGAAATCATTCCTACTTTCTTTGTAGGTCTCCACACCTGTGACCCAGCAGCCAGCTGCTGCCATCTTTTTTTTCTTTCTTCTTACCTCATGTGTGGAAGTCGCTCTGCTTCTCTCAGACACTCTATGATTGATGAGTTGTGGTCAGACCTGGATCCTGGCCCCAGCCTGGGCCTGATCAGGCATGTTCTGGTCATAACAATGTCATCAATATGTGCCTGACGGCCGGGAGCACGCATGTGTGTGTGTGTGCCTGTAATGACACATAAAATTGAAACATACCATAACCCAGTGGAGCAAGATGCACAGCTGGAATTTCCGCTTCCTGCTTCTCTTGAAAGGATTAAAGCTGTTTAGATATGCCCCCCCCCTCACTGATTGGGATTTGAAACACATTAATTAGCTCTTTCATGAATGATCTACAGTAAATGTCACTAATTGACTGATGGACTCTCTTCTTGTGGTTTTTCTGTGCTCAGTTCGGATTTCTTCGTGCCATCTCGGGTTTCCTCTGCAGCTCAGAGATTGACCAAAAATCTGCTTGATATTTGATGAGCAGCACTTGATGAAAGGCATTAGCAGGCCTGCATTATTTATGAAGGGCCGAGTGATGCATTAACTCATTAAATATGTATGTGTACATTACATGAAAAAGAACATGCACCGTTGCATGTCATATTGATTCTGGTGTGAGTTACGAGTCTCCTGGACGGACATTATGAGGAAAACACACCAGGAGGTCGAAGAGCTAGCAGGCAGGATTGACGGAGCCCGTCCCCGGATGGCCGCCCGCAGAGGAAGAGATGCACCGGCTTAAGGTTACTCACCTGTGAACATGTAGTGTAGTCTCTGCAGATGCAGCAGATTTTTCGTTGGGAAGTAACGTGATTTGGGCTGGAACCAGCAGCGGCTCCCAGTGTTCTTAAATTGTTTCCCTCATCTGGTTCTCTGTATCACTTTCCTCTTCCAAATTTGTTTTCCATTTGCGGCTCTTCTAGCTGTGCTGGCCCTGCCAGAGCAGAAAACGCAGACATGCAATGGGAGATAATGGACAACCTGTTGGCAATAAAAAAAAAAGTATAATCTTTGCTCTTCACCCTAAAAGTCCCGACTTTAAAACAACATCCGCTGCTTTTGAAACTTTAAAAGGAGAGTTAAAATTCTGCTCACAATTAAAGAATGCAGCCTGCCTTGTATTGTCAGCCCAATAACCCCCCCCCCCATCAAATATAATATCTGCTCATTTATGTATTTTTTTTTTCATGTATAAAAACAAAACATAAAAAATGAAATGCTACGAGAAGAGCTTTCTTGCTAATCAATATTTGGTATTCATGTCCATGAAAAAAATTGTTTTATCGCCTCTGCAAAAATACTAACAGCTGCTTCTTTCCCAGGTGACTTATTTCCTCTGTGACGATGTGAGAACCATCTGGTTGTGGGATACAAAGACAATCACACACTTGGATCTTTTTCCTGTTTTAACCAAAATCTTGTTTCTGTATTACGTTGGGATTTGCTCTGATAGACGAACAATCTACGCCCAGAAGAAGAAGAAGCCTAGCCTCAAGCAATCCAAGCATACGAAGAGAGGCAGGATAATCCACAGGCCAAAGATCGAGAGGTAGATCCAGGTTAAGTCCAAAGTAAAATCCAACAGGAGTCCAAAGACAGGTCAGGCAAACAGATCAGACAGGGGCAGGAAGACTCAGAAGTCCGAATATAGAAACGGGTCAGGATCAGGCAATCAGAACAGTAACACTGGAAACTCTCAACACCAAAGGCTCAAGAATAATCTGGCACTGATGGTTGGGAATGAGCAGTTTAAATAGGAGCCGAGCAGGTGGATCAGATGAGTAGTAATGAGAAACTGAGCAGAGTTACACAGGTGAATGAAATGAGTAATTAAGCCAACTACCAGTGCCAAGATCACTGCTGCACTTTATGGAATGGAAATGTTAATTTACTGTCATAAAGCTGCACTAAATGAAATTTCTTTGTGTACACTCTGTGTACAAAATGAAAATAAAAATTGTCTAAGTCTAAGTTCACAACAATTTAAAGTTGTCTAAACCAAACTGTGGATCTATGCAGCATCAATAGAGCTACTGAGGGCCTCTCAGTTTGTCGGGGTGTCAAGATATTGACCATAGTGGTGTTCTACTGTTTCCATGTTTTGACCATGAAGTGTGCAGAAGGGGTAAAAAATAAAATCACGCAAGTGAAAGTAAATTAACTAAAGCCTCTTTCACACTGAAAATAGCGTATTAGCGCATGTTTTTTAAACATGGGTCCACCTGCTAACAATTGGCATTTTGCTCCCTTCCTATTGGCTAAAAAAGCTGGTCTAACCCCTCGCTGGCAGCTGAGTGGCCTCTCTCCCTCCACCACTGTGTGTCTGGTGACATCATCATGCTGGGTTAGTGTTGATGATGTCACCAGTGCGACAAAAATCAGGAAAGTAAACAATGGAGAGCAACATGGAAGGAATCCAGGGTGTAGTCAGTGAGCTTTATTGTTCCTCTCTATTATCTGTCTGAATCCCTCTCACCAGAACTGCTCCAAGTTCATCCAATGGAAACAGAATTGTCTCTGCTTGTTAGATCAGAAGCGTCTGGCGCGGGGTGTTGACATCACGTCGCGTAATTTAGCGAGTCAACCGGGCTCTGGGGTTCCCACAGCATGCCGATCAAAGCCAAGGAGATTTTAACACGGATGACTTGGCGAGTCGTTTGACCCGGTAGACACGCCTCAGTGAGCTGTTCCCACTGCCACTAAAAGCCCATTGTCCCCGGTGTTCTGTCAGATCGGCATACCCCATCAGACCAGCATACCCATCGTCAATACGCCTCCACAACACATCAGATTTGAGTGTATCCCTTTTGTACAAAAAATAGACTTTAAACCCCCTCAACAGGTTTGTATTCCTTTAGTCATTTACAAAAAACAATTTGAGGTCAGATTGCCATACGCTTCAAAAAACACCAAAAAGTAAGTAATTAAGTAGTTATTTTGCACATGACTAAAGGGATACACGCTCGTCAAGGTAGTTTAAAGTCTATTTTTATACAGAAGTAAAGGGATAAACTAAAAAGAAAAAAATAAACTGGAGGGATAAATGGGTATGGACTATGGGTATGCTGGTCTGATGGCGTTTGCTCATCTAAAAGAAAACCGGGTTTAAATGGGTTTTTGCAGCCACTGAGAAAGTGCTACTACATAGTCATTGTTCGCTGCCAGGTCGCAATGTTTCTTGGTCTTCTTTATGATTTATTTATTTTTTTTTTTCAAGAAATTTCTCCCAGAAACCTTTTTGGTCTTTTATACTCAGATGAAATTACAAACAGTTGCCTCTAATTGTCACTTTTGAAGGTAAACGCTTGCACTGGATTATACTCAGTGGTATCAAGTCCACATTTATATGAACATAGCAGCTTTTATTTCTTAGTCTTAAAAACAAATACCGCCACAAATCCTTTTTTTTTTTACACTGTTTCTTTGTTTAAAATGTCACACTTATAATGTAATAGAAGATAAAGGAATATAAATGATCTATATGTAGAAGTTCTAGGTTTAGAAAGTGTTTTAAAGAGATGGGGGGGATGCATTTTACGGCTGCACATGTTTAATTTGTTATGTTTGCACAAAAACAGCTTTGTAGTCTGAGATGTTCGTAAAAACAACAAGCATCAAACATGGAAGCTCAATGGGGGGAAGGTTGTAATAAAGCTACAGTAACGCGGGTCTGTGGGGGTGTCTCAGGACGGAGCCAAGAAACCAGATGAGCGTATACCTGCCCTGGGGGGCACGCAGAAGCAGTAAGGATGAGGGGGAGTGGACAGAAGGGAGGGGGGTTGAGGAGCCACAGGCACATTATGTCTCTCATTGCCCTGACTTCTTTCTCACTCCCCTGCCATCAGGCTCTTCTCTCGCCCACTCCGTCTCTGCTCACATCATCAGCAGCATGAAAGCCATGCCCACAAACACTGATGTGTTTGTCAGAGAAAATGCCCCGTCACTTTAATAGCATTTCATGCCATCTCCGCTTTCGCCAAGGACTTGCCGTTTGTTCTTCAGTCGCACAAAATGCAGACTGTAATTTCAGACAAACGCAATGGAAACATAGAGTGCGTCCAATCAGACTTAATCATGTATGGAGAAATTTAATTTAGGAGGACACCGGGGCAGGGAGCGGGTTGATGCGGGTATTAGTTACTGCGCCATAAAGCCATGTCTGCATTCCACAAATATGGATGTATGGAGTCTGCTTGTGATTTTAATCTGACTAATGTATCGGAACAAACCCATCTGTGCAACGCTGACCCCTGAGGTGAGGGTTCGGGGTGAATGTTGGGGGGCTGAGAGCGTGGGCGTCCGGTGTGTGCTCCAAGATGGCCAGGGAGATGGGAAGTAGAGTTCACTGCAAAAAAAAAACATACCCTCAGAACTTTTTCCACATCCTGTCAAAGCAGAGAGGAAAAAGATTTCCGATCTTATTCAGGATCTAATAGCCTTAAACTCAATCCCTTTAATTAGCAGTTAGGAGCCAAAACGCTCTGGGTCCATAGCTGCTCTCCCTTTATCTCACATTAAATCTGATTCTTTTTATGTTACATTTGTTGGGATTACCAACATTATGTCTGTTTCTATAGCTCCAATTCACATCATGTCATCTCAGGTCACTTTATAGAGACAGATCAACCAGATCATCCGGTCCAAATGGTTCAGTTTTCTATCTAAGGAAAACCAGCTGATTGACTCTTCAGCGATCTGCAGCATAAATGCAGAAAATACTCTGGATAATTTTGTATTTTGGACGACGTATAGATCAATGCATGGATGTAATTTTTTGGGGGGGGACCAGGGGACACGTTTCCTGCATGTTTTACTCACCAAAAACAATGTCATGCTACAATACAGCACTAGGACCAAGCGGTAAATCGCATCTCAAACTGAAGCCCACTTCCCTGAGTTTAGACCCGCTCCTGATTGGCCCACCATCTTTTCTTGTGTGATTGGCTGTCACTACTGAGAAGCTCACTTTCCAAATTTCTGATTGGCCGATGAATCTGGTCTCTGGTCAAAATCGCCTAAAGTTAGTTATATTAAAAAAAGCTTGCGTCCCTCTTACTTCTGAAAGCTAAATGTGGTTGATGGAACAACGTGTTGTGTCTTGGTGTTTTGTTTACTTACAGGAAGGCAGGCTGATGGGTTCCAGTATGGTGGCAATCAGCGGGGCCCTTTATATCGGAGCAGGTTCCTGGATCAAGCTGCCGATTGGTTCCGCTCTCTCAGTGGTGTTACGGCTGCAGTGGGTTTCTCCACTCTTCCTTGCAGGGTTCTGGATGCATTGCCACTCAGTGAGTGGATTGCAGCCCAGCAGGAGGATACAACCTTGTTATTCGGCACATTCGAGGCACTGATAATGTCCTGGCTGATGCATTGTCTCGTGCCATTGATGGACCAGACTAACAGGAAAAAGGGTACAGCAGTCCTAGTTAGGATCCTCTGTTTTAAGGGGGGAGGTGTTACGGCTGCAGTGGGTTTCTGCACTTTTCCTTGCAGGGTTCTGGATGCAGGCCTTCTGCAGGTGATCTGTTTTGCCCTAATTGGAGCTTGTCTGCTTTAAAAGCTGTCATGCAAGCAGCAGACAGGAGGCTTCTCTCTCTTACCTCCTCAGAACCCCGTTTGGCTTGGTTTGGTTTGTATCCTATCCTATTGTTGGGTTTTGTTAGGTTTGGTTGCATTTGCTTATTTCTGTTTAGTTATTGATTTTGCAGTAAGCCATTTTCTGTTCCCCATTTTATTTATCCCTTTTCAGGTATTGTTTCTTTATTATAATTTAATAAATTCAATTTTTACTTTGTGTGGTCTCCTTTAATGTTACCCCCACCAAACAAGCCTGGTGGACGTAACAGTGGTAAAACAGGTTAGGCTCAGTTAGCGATCTAAGCTCCCAGTGTCTCCTCTAACCTCTCCTTGCTCCCGTCCTCCACAGAACCAGACCGCCGCTCTCCAGAATCAGATCTGGTTCCTTCATCTCCTCCTCACTGTTCCAGAACTGTCTCCTCTCTGGTGTCTCCTTACAGGACCCACCAGCCTGCCTGTCCAACCTCAGTCCAACACCAGACTATCCACCAGGACAGGATCCAATCAACACAGACTGTCTCTCACTGTTGCTGTCTAAGTCAACGGAGCACTCCTCCATTAATCCAGGAAATAAAACCCTTAAATCTGCCCCAGAGTCTGCAGTCGTTTCTTGCTTAAGAATCTGGTTAAGCATCATGTCACAATGTTATAAATAAGGAGGATGATGATGATTTATAACCTCTAATTGATTATGTTTGACTTAAATGGATGTAAACCTCTGAAAATATGTATGCCAATCTGACAACATACGCTGTCAGATTGGCATACATTGTTCAAATACGCAGAGAATTGTTACCACATTGATTTCTAGCAGCTGTGTACCGAACAGGAAAACATGTTTATTTAACTTTAAAATAGAAAATCCGCTTTAATTATTCTGCTATTTCTTAGATGTTAAAACGGACAGACATGATTGAAGCTTCCATGATGTTGAGAGAAGAAGCCTTTATAGATAAAACCATATTATTCAATATTAATTTAAAAGAAGCTACTTTAGTAGTCAAAGAAACGTGTGCAGGAATTGTTTTCATGTTTAAAATCATATAAAAGATTGGCTGTGCTTTATATTGTGTCTCAGAATTCATTTAGGATAGATAAAAACTATGAGTATGCTGATCTGACAGAACAGCGGCACCTTAAAGACGCCGCCTCAATGGTGGCATTTGAAATAAAGGAATAGAATAATCAGGAAGGGAAGTGAGGTTCTCTCATTTCCATGTGCTACTGTCAAACAATGATATGCAAATATAACTAGCATGGGATCCATCGTTAATAAGGTTCAGGGATGGAGATGGACCAGAGTCTTTTGCAAAAAGAGGCCTGGAGAAAGATCTCTGCACAAAGAAGACAAAACATAAGTCCTACAGGTGCTGGTCATAAAATTAGAATATCATGAAAAAGTAGATTGATTTCAGTAATTCCATTTAAAAAGTGAAACTTGTATATTATATTCATACATTACATACAAACTCATATATTTCAGATGTTTATTTTGTTTAATTTTGATGATTACAAATGACAACAAATGAAAATCTCAAATTCATCATATCAGAAAATTAGAATATTACTGAAGACCAAGAAAAACAAAGGATTTATAGAAATGTTGGCCAACTGAAAAGTATGAACATGAAAAGTATGAGCATGTACAGCACTCAGTATTTAGTTGGGCCTCCTTTGGCCTGTATTACTGCAGCAATGCGGCGTGGCATGGAGTCGATCAGTCTGTGGCACTGCTCAGGTGTTATGATAGCCCAGGTTGCTCTAATAGTGGCTTTTAGCTCTTCTGAATTGTTGGGTCTGGTGTATTGCATCTTCTTCTTCACAATACCCCATAGATTTTCTATGGGGTTAAGGTCAGGAGAGTTTGCTGGCCAATTAAGAACAGGGATACCATGGTCCTTCAACCAGGTACTGGTAGCTTTGGCACTGTGTGCAGGTGCCAAGTCCTGTTGGAAAATGAAATCTGCATCTCCAAAAAGTTGGTCAGCTGCAGGAAGCATGAAGTGCTCTAAAACTTCCTGGTATGTGGCTGCGTTGACCCTGGACCTCAGAAAACACAATGGACCAACACCAGCAGATGACATGGCACCCCAAACCATCACTGACTGTGGAAACTTTACACTGGACTTCAAGCAACGTGGATGAAGTGCCTCTCTTCTTTTCCTCCAGACTCTGGGACCTTGATTTCCAAAGGAAATGCAAAATTTACTTTCATCAGAGAACATGACTTTGGACCACTCACCAGCAGTCCAGTCCTGTTTCTCTTTAGCCCAGGCAAGACGCTTCTGACGCTGTCTGTGGTTCAAGAGTGGCTTGACACAAGGAATGCGACAGCAGAAACCCATGTCTTTCATACGTCTGTGTGTGGTGGTTCTTGAAGCACTCACTCCAGCTGCAGTCCACTCTTTGTGAATCTCCCCCACATTTTTGAATGGGTTTTGTTTCACAATCCTCTCCAGGGTGCGGTTATCTCTCTTGCTTGTACACTTTTTTCGACCACATCTTTTCCTTCCCTTCGCCTCTCTATTAATGTGCTTGGACACTGAGCTCTGTGAACAGCCAGCCTCTTTAGCGATGACCTTTTGTGTCTTGCCCTCCTTGTGCAAGGTGTCGATGGTCGTCTTTTGGACAACTTCCCCATGTCTTCCCCATGATTGTGTAGCCTATAGAACTAGACTGAAAGACCATTTAAAGGCTTTTGCAGGTGGTTTGAGTTAATTAGCTGATTAGAGTGTGGCACCAGGGGCCATCAATTTTGAACCTTTTCACAATATTCAAATTTTCTGATATGATGAATTTGAGATTTTCATTTGTTGTCATTTGTAATCATCAAAATTAAACAAAATAAACATCTGAAATATATGAGTTTGTATGTAATGTATGGATATAATATACAAGTTTCACTTTTTAAATGGAATTACTGAAATCAATCAACTTTTTCATGATATTCTAATTTTATGACCAGCACATGTAGAATCTATTAAAAACAACAGACAAGACGTTTAAGGAAGGACACAAATGAACTATGGCTCAAATTTTTACCTGTAAATCAGTTGCAAAGTGACTAAAGGACGGGAACGTCAGAGGCTTGGCGGGGGATAATAAAGCCCTGATGTCTCAGGAAAAATACTGTGCAGAGCTGAAAAGGTGTTTTATGAGCAAAGTGGCTCACAAATCTGACTCGGACTCACGAGTCCCGCCAGAAGGAATGCCTCCAAATAGCATAGATAGCTATAATGTCAAGCTTGTGGGGGGATACTTAAAAAGGCCAAGATACAGCTCCACAAAATACTAAAAAATACAAACCTATGAATCTAAAGATTTTATTCTTGAAATCATTAGGTGATTATTCTGTGTGTTGGAGCTGGAAATCAATCTGTACAGACTTTTTACTTTCTGGACCTGGATTATCCACCTGCAGAGATGGCAAAAGTACTCACTTTCCGTACTTGAGTAAAAGTACAGATACTTGTGTTAAAAACTACTCTGCTAAAAGTGGAAGTACTGATTAAACTTCTTTACTCAAGTAAAAGTAACAAAGTACAGGCTTGTAAATTTACTTAAAGTATAAAAGTAAAAGTAGAAACCACTTTTTTCATGCCGTTGCCTACATTTTAAATGGATGTCTGCCAATAGGACTAGATCTCCGTTGTGTTCATTTTCAATCATCTCGTCGTCCATGCTATTATGCTAACGCCACCGCCACCAAGCTGCAATGATTTGCCGCCAATGAATACCGCCGAATCTGTGGATTCATCTTGTAGTGCTGCGTCAAATGCAACGTAGATTCCCATCCAATTAGATTGAATTTGGTATTGATGACGTGAAAAATAATAACGGTAACTCCATTGAAATGATTCAAAACTAAAGTAACGAGCCAATTTTTTAAAATGTAAGGAGTAGAAAGTACAGATATTTGTGTAAAAATGTAAGGAGTAGAAGTAAAAAGTCGCCATAAAAATAAGTAGTAAAGTAAAGTAAAAATATCAGAAAAATCTATTTGTACTTCATTACTTCCCATCTCTGCTAAGGAGTGCTAATTTTCATCGGTAGTCCCCCAGCCAGGTATAAAAAAGGCAACCTTAAACATAAACACAAGTATAAAATCACAAGACAAAATTACAATACCAATTACATAAAAAACATTATGGTTAAGAAATACAATTCATGTAAAATAATTATAAATTATTTAAATACACACAAAAAACCTTAGTTCCCACAAATTTGGCTCTCTACAAGCCATTTTTTTGCATTCTTTTTGAATGAAAAGAATGACAAAGAGTCTCTGATGGTTTCTGGCTACTTTCTGGACCTGGATTATCCACCTGCCCCGCTAACGAACAATTATCTGAGAAACATGTTGGTGGGAGCAGACGAGCCGTCCTCCTCCTCTTCCTTCCATAAAGGATGCAAATGCTTAAATGTTCATTAGGTGAAGCGCTGTGTCCTGTTAAACGTGGCATTCTTTACTTTGTCTACATTCGCCCAACAGAACTGCATCCACAGGTTAAACATGCAGACATGCTATACTAAGGGTAACCAATTAAAAATCAAGAAAATCATCAACCAGTAAAGGTCTGGAGACATTTTTTATTATTATCTGTTAACAGAATTTAACACTGAAATAAAAGTAATAATTTTTTTATGAATCCATGATATACATAGAATGTTTAAATAAAAAAAGAATATAGAAAAAAAATAGAAAATTTTTCCATTTTAAAATCTAAAGTATTTTTTAAGTAGAGAACAACAATTGTTCAGTTTGGTTTATAGACAATTTCCTGATTCCCATATTTTCTCAAACACCTGAACTGATGGTTTGTTATTTTCTTTCTTTTTTCTGTCTTAATGTTGGCAGTGGGCTTTAGGCTGCCCTGCAAGGCTTTAAACCTGGGTTTAACCGGAGACTAAGCCATTCTCAAGCACATATCAAGGAGCTCATTTTGAGCCTGGATCCAGATTTATTGTTGATTCTGTTCATGGTGGAGAATCCTGCTTCACAGCAGCAGGTTGAGCCAAACATCCTCTAAATGTGCAGGGTCATCTTTGAGCACGCCATTTCACTTTTCTTTCACCAGTTCACTGCAGTTCTTCCAGCAGTCCACACTTTCTCTGCTCTCTTTTTCTCATGGTCTTCTCCTTCTTTCCCATCGCCCGGCTTGCCACAGGTTTGCCTGCTGTGTCTAAAAGTAGCAGCAGCAGCAACCCAGACTGACAGCTCATTGGCTCATTTGGATCACGTGCAGCCTGGAGCCGGACGCTCCCCAGGGCTTTACCGTATTAACAGGAGAAGAGGCGCAAGTAAATTAGACACTGTTATCAGACAACATGCAGTAATTTATAAATGTTTTAAATGAGGTGGGTCCGGATCCGGACCTGTGACCTCTGTCCTAAACCAAGGGTTTCCAGAGGCAAAAGTTATGCAGACATGGTTTCAAACATGCTTGTGATGCAAAGACAGGTGCAGATGACATCTAACTCTCTCTCTCACCAGGTTCTTCATGAAATATCCCTTTTTTGAAAACCAGTCATCTTTTTGTGGATCAAGTGTCATTCTTTATTTGATTTGAGTCTTAATTCAATGTTTTCATCTGATTTTAGTTCTTTGAACGTTTATTTAACTTCTGTGTCTAAATAAAGGTGACATTTCTGAATGCGCTTCAATGGTTTCCTTCTGTATGTTGTTTGTTTGCATCTTGATTTGCACATAAAATAATATTTTCTCATTAGTTTGTCTCATGCGGTCAGCCATTAAGCACTTGACTGCATTTATTCTGCAGCTGTCCATGTTTTCCTTGTTTTGACACTCTCCTGTTCCTGGGACATTACCAAATGACAGTGACACATGATTCACATAAGATGGAGGCTAATTTAATTATCTAATTTCCAGCAGAGTGCTGGAAAATGTCATCTTGGTGTTATGAAGGTGCAACTGATCCAGGAATGATTGCCAATGGTGAGTGAGCAGACTGGGAGAGATGATATCTGAGAGATAAAGAGTCCTCTGGAGGAGCTGCAGTGCCCCAACATGATCAGGTGGAGGAATCTGTGGAAGGGGAAAAACTGTTCTTGGTGCACTCCAAAGGTCAAACTAAATCCTTTATGGTTTGTTCATAAGCCATTAAAAGAAGTCATTAAGCACTTGCAGGGTAATTTGCTAAGATGAGAATGAAATTTAAAACTTGTCCTACATATACTGTATGTTTCCATGTATTGTGGAAATTACTAAACTCACCCTATGATGAAACACGGTGGTGGCAGTGTCATGCTGTTTGGAAACTAGCTATAATTACATTTAATAAGAGGGATCCTCAACTAGTTAAATATTTTGGTCTTAATGTGTTCTCATTTTTATCTATTAACTTAAAACTGTTTTTTGTGATACGTAAAAAGCTCCTAGTTGCTTCAAAATGTACAGGAGGAATCCATCTTTTTTCCTGCAATGCATGCTGGGTAGATGATGTGGTTTGGTCCTACTGGACTGGAAACTACAGCATAACCACAGGAAGGCTAACATTCGCAAAGTTGTTTTTTACTGTATTGTGTTTGACTGATGTAAATATAGAAAAGGCTGCACTGTGTTATAGATGAGATATCAGTGAAATCAAACAAATATATCAGCTTTTGATGTAATGTTTGCTATATAAGCTAGTGCTAACACCATTAGCAGAAGCTAACATGTAAACAATCAGAGTTCTGATTGTTCCTTATGTTCCTAACAGAGCACTTCGCTCTCAATAAAGAGCTGGGTAGCGCTGTATCTAGCTGTAGCTAACAGGTTAGCCTCTTTTAGCTCGGTCAGTTAGCCACATTACGCTACCCTACTTTTAACCTCTAACTTTTATCTTTTAGTTATCAGGCTCCTTGATTATTGATTATTTATGATTATTTAATTTACATCTTAAATAATCATTTCTCAAATAAATTTAGAGTTAAAACTAATCATGGATCCCTTTAAGAAAGACCATCACATCAGAGCGAGTTCCATGGGAAAAATTTTATTCATCAATAAGCTGTAGTTTCCAAACTGGTGGAACATTGTTTCCATTGTAGCTGGTGCCAACAGGTTACGCTGAGAAGCGGTAAATAAGTGAATGACAAGAACGAGAAACATAAAAATAACATTTGTGATTTCGAACAAAAAGGAAAATAAATTCAACAGGTTTTGCTTTTACATGCACATTGAAAAAAAATAATAATACTGTGGCTCTGAAAAATATAGCAGAAACCATCCCACAGCATCCTTGTGCTAAATTAGGAAGGATGGGAGGACAAAGGAGAGAAGGAGGTGAGCGAGCATCTTTAGAAGGAAAGACCGCCCGGCGGATAATGAGTGGAGGAAGCCAGATGATTTATCGGTGAGCGAACACCTTCCTTCCCCTTCCGGCCCTCTGGACTTATTAAAACTCAACTCAGACCCGACATCTTTTTCTATGATGTTGCCAAAGGTGAAGCTAACTGAAATTTAGCAGAATAACATAGTGTTCATAAGCAGGGTGAGGTGGCGCCTCCAACATCATCATGGTTTCAGTAACCCATCCGTTTCAAAGCCACTCGGCGACAAAGGTTCAGTCTGACCAAATAAATCCCTGTTGAATGGCAACATAAAAAAAAAAAAAAAACTCTGAATCCTAGATTTGTTTTATTATTATTAATATTAATATTTTTAAAACATGTGTGGTAACAAAGACTTTTTTTCGACAATACTGGAGGCTGCGTAAAAGACAGCTCTGTTGCAATATTCTGTTAAAATCTAAAGGAAGAGAAAATGAAGACAAAAGAAAATGGCGAGGATCCATACAAAACACACTTTAAAAAGACGGCTATTTACAAACATCCTCCATTACAAAAATCTAATCTTAAATTCTTCTTATGATCAGTGTTCAGGTGGAAATTACATCTTAAATTGGGCTCTATCCATATATTTACATGTCATGGCCGACTTTTTTTCTTTATTTTTTTTATAATTTCTCCAGAATTGGAATAACCCTAAACGGTCGCTAGAATGAATGAAAATGAATTATGCTTTGCGGTAATTTGGTAATGACTCCCTAAGCTGGTGTAGATGAATGGAGGCGCGTTGATCCGAAACAAAAATATATGCTCTAGATGAGTTTTGCAGAGGGGTGCATGCTGAGTTAAAACGCAGGGCCGCAAAAAAAACCCCAAAAAAATCCCGGCAGCTGCTGAGGTTGTTAACTCAGAGGTTAACGACACACTAGAGCCGCCCGAGTCCTCCCCGAGTCGTCAAGCCGGGGTCGCCTTTTAACTCAGCAGCGCCCGTCTGAGGGAGATGTCCGTCCTGGAAGTGGCAGCTGATGACGTTACGCTTCAGCCTGACTGGAGATGAAC
The DNA here is from genome assembly GCF_016077235.1 of Cyprinodon tularosa. NCBI lineage: Eukaryota > Metazoa > Chordata > Actinopteri > Cyprinodontiformes > Cyprinodontidae > Cyprinodon > Cyprinodon tularosa. Next base: position 483,126 of record NW_024039080.1, read on the forward strand.
CTGGACCTGCTCGTCTCCGTGTGTCTCTGTTGCCCTGTGTGCAAAGACAACGCTATGGCTTCCAGATCTCCTCCCATTACGGCAAGACATTCGCACCTGATATTGGTGTACTCTTCCAACCCTGTAAAGAAATTCCCTAAATGTCAGAAGTTCCCAGAATGTGGGATTCACTACGGTTATTATCTGAACCTAGAAGTTGCTGGTGTAAAATTTGGCCTCCTTTAGGGGTTTCTGGCCTGTTTTACAGCGACCTGCGCTTTGTGATAGAGCCATGCAATAAATACCTGTTTATGAGCAGCTGAAATGTTTCTTTTTTCTCCCTCTCTTATAAACAGGCATTGAATAGCTGCAAATGAGGTTTAAAATATGACTTGCTGGTTTATCATATATTGTTTTTTTCCTGGGTTTTTATTATAGTGATTTTTTAAACCTTATTTCTTTTCTAAATGGATTGTGAAGTCACCTATATTTGGCACCAATGGCTTGCCGTATCATTAGCTCAGGATTTAGCACTCGGTTGCTCAGTTAGAGAAGGTTTCCAGTCTGTCATAGCAGCGCCAGACACACCTGCAAGCATCAACTGAGTGGAAACTGCAAATATAAGCACAAGCAAGCACCTATGTGAACACATAAAAACACCCCCTTCCCCCACCCCCATCCTCACACATGCAGCTGCGGTGAAATCCCGCCTTGATGCCGTCGCCCCGGGCTGTCTGATAGCTGGCCTGCAGCTTCCTCGCTGAATATTTCTACGCAGCGTTTTTATTCACTGCACAGCTGGTGAGACAGGATGGAGAGCTGCAGAAACCACCTAAACAACCCCCCCCCAAACACGCTCCCACCTCCCTTATCCTTCCAGGTTTAAGTCACAGGAACGTTTTCTGGCTGCTGACCGTGGGCTCTAAGATGGCACAGATTAGTCACACGAAGCTGACCGCCTCCACCGCCTCATCTACAGACGGCGGCCGTCCAAACCTATATGTAGGACATCATACCTAAGTAGGCCAGCCAATCAGGGAGAACCATCCGACCGACGCCCCAAACTAACATTTTTTTTTGTTGCTTCAACCAAAAGAAACAGCAAACAAACACCAACCTGCCTGCCTGTCTGGAAGCCGCTAAGATGTCCGATCGGTGCCAACTGGAGCGCTCTGTGTCTGTTTTTTTTTTTTAAGCTGAGGCTACAGTATCTAGACATCAAATCCAATAAAGTCTCCCCTCATAGAAGAACTGGTCCGGACATGTCCCAGCGCCCTGACTGAGGGCACACCCTGAAATACACAGTGACATCAGAGCAGCGCTGGAGGGATCCACCGACACGCCTCCAGAGCTGGAGTCCAGGTTAAAGTCCCTCCTTAGAAAGTAAAAACGATAAGATGATGCATGCGGAGAGGAGATGACGGCGAGACGATGACGGGTTTAGTTTCTATACATTGTGCACTCGTAGGAAAAGTCTAACAAAATACAACTGCTTTGTGAACTTAATCAGGGTTCAAGGAAATCCTCCATCAAAAATAGTAAGTAAGGCAAACATCAGAGGTGCGTCAGGGAGAGGAGCACATTATTCCACACACTGTGTAAGATACCTGAGCTATCTGGAGAGTTTTCCATGGCCCAGAAACGGCGGCCCCCCCCCCACCGCCGTCACATGCACAGATCTGCACACACATACACCCACTTCTGTCTTTATTTTCCGTTCTTGTTTGGACACAAGCTGCAGACCAAATGGCTCTCTGCACCAAACCCCCCCGCCCCCCCCGTGCCCCCCGCCTGTTTCCGGCTGGTGTGTGCTGGGATGGTGTTTAATTGGGTGTAGCGCAGACTGTACTTCAGGGAGATGAGATAAGTTCTATTCCGTCCGTTAACAGAGAGAGTTCCATCTGTTGGTCGGACGCTCCGCTCCCGCCTCTCTGGCAGTGGGGGGGGGACGTACAGGGTGGGAGGGGAGCCTTTTGAGAGGGTCAGCGGTCGGGGGTGAAAGGAAGGCTGTGTGTGTGGGGGGGGTCTCATCAGTCAGCTCCCTAACCCCGCTGGTGACGGGTCAGTACATGTTTCTCCAGATTTGTGCAGCAGGTGGTACAAATAACCGGGGGCTTCAAGTCCCCGAATGCGAAGGAAAAAGTTCTTCCCAAGAACGTAAATCAAGCGCTCCTCTTTTTTTCTCTCTGCTGGCCGTTGCTGCTGCTCCGCGAAGCACGTCAGACCTTGTAGTAGATGTTGGCCGGGCTCTGCGGAGGCATCTCCTGGACGATGTAGACCGGGTGACCGTAGTCCCCGCTCACCTTCTCGTAGTGGGGGCAGTAGTTGTTCTCTGTCCGCAGGGGGATGATGATGTCACTGGGCTCCGTGCCGGCCGTGCCGCCGGGCAGCTTGGGGTTAGACAGCGTGCTGAGTGACAAAGCCGAGGGGCGGGCCTGCGAGTGGGCATTTTTCCTGGAGCGCTTGCGCACCTTGATGAGGAGGATGACGACGAGCAGGATGAGCACGAGGAAGACGATGCAGCCTATCGCTATGGCGGAGAACACGGCGACCTTGGAGCTGAAGAAGCCCTCGGAACTGGAAGAGGAACCCGGGTCGTCCTGAATCTTAGGGCCTGGGGAGAGATCAGAGACAGAGGGAGGGCGTAAGGACGGGGAGGTCACGAAAAGGGCAGCCATGATTTATCTTTCTAAAGCTGAAGAGAGGAAAGACTTCTGATGAATGAGAAAACATCTTTCTGCTAATTGATAAAAACTATTGGGAATTCAAAATAATCAGTGACTTAATATCTACTTTGCCTCAGATAAGCTTCAATAACTCTACATTTCATTACATTATAACCAAAAACTCAAAAATCAATGTTATTCAGAGAGATTCTTGGTTATAGTCAAAGACAAAGAAATAAACATTCAGAAAGTGGAAGAAATAAACCTGCAGATGTGTTCTGCTCAGGGCTCGTCTCTTTTTATCTAAAATTAAAAGTTTGTCTTCTTTTATCACAGCTGGAGCTGCCAGAGAACTGAAAACCAGTTTGTTTAAGAAAGCATTTTAATTCTAGTAGATTAACGGTTGTCTTATGGTCATGTTTTTATGACAGCAAATATATTTTATTTGTATTTTAATTTTGTAAAGAACTTTGCAACCTCCATGTCTGTGAAAGCTGCTATAAAAATAAACATTACTTACTAACTAATTGATTAATCGTTAACTGGAGTATAAAGACTGCTAGCTGACAGAGCGACCAGGTTAGAGCAGGAATTATACCAAGACTGTAAAAAATATGTAAACATTTTGCATTTAAGGTAAATTTATCTGTCAATCTGCTCTATTGAGAACTCCTCAAGTGGAAAAGTTTTTGTTTCACTTGGTTAAATTCTTTAATAAATCTTCTTTGATGAACGTTATCCTATCCGATTATCAATCGATTAACTGAAAATTAATCAGTTTGTAAAATAATCCCTAGTTCTAATCTCAGAAAAGGTGCGACGGTTTGAGGGGATGAGGTTAGTTTTATGAGGAACAGGAGGGATGTGTGTCCTGGATTCTTCATTTTTATTTCTTTATTTTCTAGAATTTGTTTAATTAGAAAATAAAGAGGTTGTTTAGCCGCTCCAATTGAACGAGTTAAGAGAAAATTGATTGTCGGTGAGAGGAGACAGCCCCCCGCTTCCCAGTAGATCAGCTCGGAGTTCATCCTACTTTCTGGTCTGCGCGTCGTGACTAACGGCGTCCTGCATGTCATCTAATTGATGGCGCTCCGATGAGATCTGAGGACGCCACTCAGCAGGGCTCAGATTCCCGCTCTGGTTTCTCTTTCTTGTTCTTTTGTATTTTGCTTTTCAAGCGAGGGCAAGTTGTTGGACATCATCTGTGTGTCAGAGGCCGAGTTAGCGATGGAAAAACCAAATGTGGAGGGGGGGGGGCACATCTGTACATCTGATTTGATCCTTTTGTTGGGGGGGGGGGGGTTCAGGATGGGATGGGGAGGAGAAAGGCTGGCTCCGCCGGTCACTGAAATCTGAGAACAACCAAATCTGTTTTCCATGTATGCATGCAGCTGCTGCCAAAGAACACCCCCCCCCCCCCAGCTATCACTCTTTTACTGTCCGTGACCCCTCCTCACCTCTAACACCCCCCCTTACCTCCACAGGCACAGAAAAGTCTCATAGCTCAGGAGCTGCCAGCCCCGTTAATGGCTGTGTCTGCATGCTGCTGCCTCCTTTGCTCTTAAGCATTTATTGATAAGAGGATAACTGCACCTTATCACCACCAAATGGCCTGATTGAAGGCTACCACTTCTGCTCTTATCGCTGAAATCAGAGACTGAAGGAATTTCGTACATTCTGGGCAGCGGAGAGCGAGTCGCGGAGAGAGGCTGTCAGAAATTTCATTCCTGAAATATCAGCCCCTCAACCCACCACCACTCGTCCTTCATTCCACCCTCGCTTGACATAATGACGGATCCAACCGCGGCAGGCAGGCAGGTGAAAACCCCGGGAATACAGGAAAAGTGACATAGGGACATCTTTTTTTAGAGCAGCTAATGTCAAATAAGCAACTATTAAGGGATCGCTGCTTATCACATCGGGACAGGAGGAACAGGGTGAACTTTGGGGGAAGTTTGTGGCGCTCAAAGCTGAAAAGTTCCTGCAAAGCAGCAGAAGAAGAAGCTTTTCTGATGGGAGGCAGCCATGAAGAAGCTGGAGGTGAAAAACAAGAAATGAAGACAGCCTGACAGCATCCAGCGAGGCCGGAGTGACTCCTTCAATTATCCCTGCGTTTGATCTCCATTGATCTGCAACTCTAATGAGGTTTAAGGCAGATATGCAATAATGAGCTGCGTCTTTAAGTCTCCCACAATGCAGCACCCTCCCTCTGTGACTCAGGGCGAGCTGTGTTTGTTTAGGGTGTGGTTTTAGGTCGTTTCATCGCAACCTTCATTTTAGAGACTTTTCCTCCATTCTGTGAGGAGCGCTGGAACAGGAAAGAGTTTAAAACGAGTCAAATGAGAGAAAATACACTTTAAGAGGATAAACTATATTATTAATTTCTGTCTGCGGATGTTAAAAGGATTATTAGCACAAGCAGGAAAAAATAATGCTTCACCTGCTTGAAATATTAATTACAGGATGGAACTGATTTAAGCCAAATTCTAACACTAATTACCCCAAAATCTTTTTATGTGAAACAACTTTATTAAAACAGATTTAGTCTAAAATAACCATCATATGGAATGAATCCATCCTAATGTCTTTATTTCTGATTATATTTGAATTCTATTGATTCTTTTCATCAGAATAATATTTTACTTTGATCATATTAGGGAACACAGAAGAGGCAGAATCATGCTGTGTGGAAAACAGGCCCTAACTGATGGGAGGAAAACCTCTCAGAGGCTGAAAAAGACGAGTAGAAAACGATTCATTTTCATTCTCGGGCGTCAGAAAGGCCTAGTCAAAGTCCAGATCTAGGAATCTGTGGTAGACTTGAAAGTTGTTGGATGCCAGCATCCGATCTGACTGAGCTATGCTGATTTCAGAGAGAAAAATGAGCGTTTATTTCATCCAGAGTTCACGGCCGAAGTGTCTGAAAGCACTCACCAGGGATTCCTGGCATCACAGGCCCAGTCTTACTCGGGTCGGGTGGACCGGAACTGCTGGACTCCGGTATGGCGTTCTCCTCTGGGGTTTCCGGCCCCTCCGGGTTCGCTGCATTCGGGACTGTGGGAAACGGAGGAGAAGAAAAGAAAAACACACAAAAAGTCAGCCTTGGAAAGCCGCATGCCATGAATTACAATGACTTGTTCCTCCGCTACAGCAAAGGATTATGCTTATTATCTTTTGATATATCTTTTATACACAGAGACGGTTATCCTCGCCTGCTTCGAAACTGTGTCAGAAGGGAAGATGAAAGCAGGGGGGGGGGATTTGCCAACGCCTGTGAAACACGGCGATATCCCTGTCCTGTCGTAAAACAGTGAGCTCACATCTACATCAGCAGCTCCTTCAGCAAACACTCAGACACCGACACACTCCTGAGAGCTCTGCACACTCCCACACCCCCCCACACACTCCTCCAATATACTTACAATACACTCAGGCTTGGCAGAATGGGGGTAAGGCAGTTATATATTAACTTTTTATTGTTTTACATTATTCATCACGTTAAAAGGCCATAATATGCCTTATTTATCGGCCAGGCTTCAGCTCTGTGAAAAGAAGCATCCTTCAAAGGCCGGGGGGGCGCTGAAGGGACCAGATCTGCTCAGGTCCTGCTTCCTGCCAGTGACGTAAAACATCGTGGTTGCCTAGACAACAATAATAACATCACGCAGCGTTCGGTTGTCGAGTCGTGAGCATCTGTAGCGTTAGCGCGTCTGATGACCAATGAAGTTTCACCTGATTGATAACAAAACTGAAAAAATCTGTTTCTGGTGAACAACGTAACTGTTAGAGCGTGATATAAAGAGCTGGGTAGCGCTGTAGCTAGCTCTAGCTAACAGGTTAGCCTCTTTTAGCTTGCTCAGTTAGCCACATTAGGCTACACTACTTTTAACTTCTACCCTGTCTACTTTTAAGGCTAGGCTTAAAACTTTCCTTTTTGATAAAGCTTCTAGTTAGAGTGGCTCAGGTTATCCTGATCTATCTCTATAGTTCTGCTGCTATAGGCTTAGACTGCTGGAGGACATAGGGACCCCTTTTTCATCATTCTGCTTCATTCTATCTCTATTCTCCCACTTTGCAGAATATCAACTCAGCTCAGTCTGTCTTAGAAAACATTACTTTCCTTCAAGACTGACAATGATTGTTTTCTGCTACTTTAGATCGCAGATGAAACGTAAAATAATAGCAAACATGAGTATTAATATATTGAGACTCCAGAAGAGAACTGAATACAGTTTGTCTGATTGGCATTGCCATTTGATGACATCACAAGAAGAGGCGGGGCTCCGATCAGATCTGGTACCTACAGCTGTTCTATGAGGGGAGCGCAGAGGAAAGGAGACTGTTTATCTGACTGTCTGTTGAGATTTCAGAGACAACACTCTGAAGGCAGACAGACAGACAGACAAACAGGCAGAGAGACAGGTAGACAGGCAGGCAGGCAGACAGAGGGACAGGTAGGCAGGCAGACAGACAGGCAGGCAGAGAGAGGGACAGGTAGGCAGGCAGACAGACAGGCAGGCAGAGAGACAGACAGACAGAGAGACAGGTAGACAGGCAGGCAGGCAGACAGACAGGCAGGCAGACAGACAGGCAGGCAGAGAGACAGACAGACAGAGAGACAGGTAGACAGGCAGGCAGGCAGACAGACAGGCAGGCAGAGAGACAGAAAGACAGAGAGACAGGTAGACAGGCAGGCAGGCAGACAGAGGGACAGGTAGGCAGGCAGACAGACAGGCAGGCAGAGAGACAGACAGACAGAGAGACAGGTAGACAGGCAGGCAGGCAGACAGAGGGACAGGTAGGCAGGCAGACAGACAGGCAGGCAGAGAGACAGACAGACAGAGAGACAGGTAGACAGGCAGGCAGGCAGAGAGACAGGTAGACAGGCAGGCAGGCAGACAGAGGGACAGGTAGGCAGGCAGACAGACAGGCAGGCAGAGAGACAGACAGACAGAGAGACAGGTAGACAGGCAGGCAGGCAGACAGACAGGCAGGCAGACAGACAGGCAGGCAGAGAGACAGACAGACAGAGAGACAGGTAGACAGGCAGGCAGGCAGACAGACAGGCAGGCAGAGAGACAGACAGACAGAGAGACAGGTAGACAGGCAGGCAGGCAGACAGAGGGACAGGTAGGCAGGCAGACAGACAGGCAGGCAGAGAGACAGACAGACAGAGAGACAGGTAGACAGGCAGGCAGGCAGACAGACAGGCAGGCAGACAGACAGGCAGGCAGAGAGACAGACAGACAGAGAGACAGGTAGACAGGCAGGCAGGCAGACAGACAGGCAGGCAGAGAGACAGACAGACAGAGAGACAGGTAGACAGGCAGGCAGGCAGACAGAGGGACAGGTAGGCAGGCAGACAGACAGGCAGGCAGAGAGACAGACAGACAGAGAGACAGGTAGACAGGCAGGCAGGCAGAGAGACAGGTACACAGGCAGGCAGGCAGAGAGACAGACAGACAGAGAGACAGGTAGACAGGCAGGCAGGCAGAGAGACAGAGAGACAGGTACACAGGCAGGCAGGCAGAGAGACAGACAGACAGAGAGACAGGTACACAGGCAGGCAGGCAGAGAGACAGACAGACAGAGAGACAGGTAGACAGGCAGGCAGGCAGAGAGACAGTATTAGTCCATCAGATATTCCTGCAGACCTTATCTGCGCCCCAGGCCTGCTCTGAGGGGGTGAGAGAGGAAAACGGAAATGGGGGCTCTTTGGGAGGCAATTTGTGTTTGAGTCCCCAGTGGGAAGCGTGTGTGGCCAAAGACGGGATGATAGGAGGGGGGGGGGGGGGGGGGGGGGGGGGGGGGGGGGGGGGGGCGGGAATTGCTTGGAAATTTTCTATTTCCAAGCAATTATGGCTAAATCCTGAGATGAAATGAGAAATGATTTGGGTGTGGATGAGAAGAGGATTGGACTACAGTGTCTCTTTCTTCTTCTTCTCTTATTTTTTTTTGTGTGGGTAGTGGGGGGGCCCCCCCTGCTCTATCCTCTCCATGTCCAGACCACAGCCCGGCTCGGCGCTGATTGCAGCAGCCTAGCCGCTAGCTGTTGTGCCTTCTCAATAATTGATAAGAGAAGACAGGAGTGAGAAGTGGGAACATTCAGGCATGACAAGGGATGCATGAGGACACAGATCTGACTCACTCTGAGCCCCCCCCCCATCCACCCTCGGGTAGTGAGCATGTGCATGCAGCGACCTAATGTTCTGACCCATTTTCTTTCTCCTGTCTGTGCGTGCTGTTTGACATTTTCCTTAGCTAGGCAGACGAGCTACTAACTCAGAAGTGCCAAACCACCAGAAGGAGGGAGGGGCTGCGGGGTGGGGGGGCGGCGGCGATGATCGAGCGGCAGAACGGAGAGACGGGAACGTCAGGAGAGGTAGACGGAGGGGGGAGAAATGCGTGCACGGCAGTGAGTCAACATGTTAGTAATGAGGACGGTGACATGGGAACGGCGGCGTGTTTAGATCCCATTCAGACACTTTTCTTCCCTTTTTATTGTTTGGCAGAAAATAAAACTGCAAAAATAACAATAAACAGCCGTTTAAGGAATAATTAGCGACATAAAAGGAGTAAACATCACTATTTCATCAAGATTTTATGTAATACGCCCCCGTTAAGGAGGGCTTCATCTTGAAGATGAACAAAATTGATCTTTTTTTTTTCTTATTTGCTTTTAAAAATAAGAAAAAAAAACTATGAAATGTGCATTTTTATTCTTCCTATGATACAAAATAAAATGCTAACTGCTTTCAGGAAGGCGTACACAGGATGATGAAGACTCAGGAGCAGGTCAGAGACGTGGCTATTAATAAATATTCATTAGAGAAGCAGCTAACTGCTAACTCTGGAGGACCTGCTGAGATCCTGTTGGACAATCTGTTGCCAGGACAACTATTAAGCACCTATCAGCCAGAAGAAGTCCCGCCTCAACTACTTAGTGTTTTTACCTGTCAAATAATGTCCCACAGAATAACAATAAACCTTGTTTGGTGACAAAAGGTGAAAAGAATGATAAACTGGGTTGTTTTGCATGGCGCTGAAAATAAATGTTGCTGTAAAGAAAGCTGGGCACGTTTCCTACTGGAATCAATCACCAAAGTACACAGCAGAATGTGCAGAAAGATTGGAAGCGGACATATGGGGGGGGGGGTGTTCTTGGCGAGCAGAAGGCACTCAGCTGCAGAGACGGAGGATGCTTGAATCGAACACACAATAACATCTGGGGTCACAAGCGAGCGGGGCTTCACTTTTTATTGTGTTTGCTAAAACAAAACAGTGTGCGGCTGCAGAGGAAGAGCCTCGCGGGGGATGTGAATAATGTCTGTTTTCATTATTGATTAGTCTGCTGAGGATTTTTATGTTTAATTTCAGAGAAGAGAAGAAAAAAAATATGCAGACATTTTGCCCTGAGGCACAAGTTCTTTAAGTTTCCTCAAATAGCTAATAAAGGAGAGAAACTGCTCAGATATCACAGCCCCGCAATGGCTCCTGAAATATACATTTTATTTATATATATGTGTGTAATTTGTTAATGTTTTATGTGCATTAATAGAGCTTTAAAAGAAAATCCTGAAAAATAATTTCTCAAAAGGAGAGCAGCCACATAAAGTCCTAAATGCATAATGTCAAAGTACTTCTCTATATGCCACCGTTCTGTGTTAAAGAAAGGATTCATTCTGCGAATTATATCTGACATTTTCAGCACTTTCTGCACTCACAGCCACCAGCTGAATACGAAGAATAGAGAAAAATACCAACGATGTGTTGGAGATGGCAATAATGGAAGCTTAATGGAAAAAAACAATCCCTTAAATGCAGCCGAATCAACGGCGTCCTTAAAACAGCGGCGAGAGCATAATGCATCCAGAATCCCAGACCCAGAAACCGACTCTGAAAGTAGCGGCAGCTGGGCGCTCAGCATCTTTCAGAACAGGGTTTTTAGGACACGTTGACTGGGAGTGACGGCTGCGGCGGGGGCCGTTTCGGGAAACGAGCGCACGGCTCTGCTGGAGTTGAGGAACAGCCTGGAGCCACAGAAGCTGAGAGGAATTTTCCTGGAAGTTTCCTTGGAAATAAGGCGCTTCCCTTTCCACTTGCATTAACCGGAGAATACGGAACCGTTTGTCCTTAATAGCTCTGCGAAAAAGTCATTGTCTCCTAGACCTCACGTGGCGCTGTTGACCCCCCCCCCCTCAGTCCCTGGCTGCTCAAACTGACCTACATGGAGAGGCTGTCTGTCTCTGGGCATTTTTCACTACATCTGCTGAATGTTGCTAGCATCAGCAGCTTGTTAGTTTCTACTCCTCCTCTGCACGCTCTGCACAGGACACAACGCCGTAATCCTAAATACCTGCTCCCGGATTCCACGCGCACGCTTGATTTTATTACAGCGCCTCCCAGTTACAGCGGGATCCAGGGTTCAGTTAGGATGGGATCGCCGTGGCGGGCAGATGTTCCTCTCAGTGTCTGTTTGCGCTCTGAGGATGGAGGAACTGTTTACAAAGCAACACATCTGTGTACTGTACCCTGTCAAAGCCAGGATATAGAAGTCCGGATCGTGAAGCGGATCGACATGGAAAAGGGAAACGCGTGATGCGAACCAAATGCTTGGTCCAAGGATATCTAAACAAAGCTTGCTTGTTTACCTCCAGCGTTTTTGGATGACGTACCCCGAACCGTCATCTAGAGTACATGGAAACTTCAAACATTAGTTTGCTGCAAGAATCACAGCCGAGGAATATCAGAGAGCACGCCGGCCGCTTGGACGTGGAGTCATTCCCCACAGTCATCAGTCATTTGTTGTTATTTCTTTCAGATTTCTTTTCTACACAATTTGCAGAAACTATTCATTGGTATATTAGAGTCCTTCAACATGTCTGGATCCCCCACAGGGCCGGCTGGGCAGCGAGGATACAACCATCTATCATAATACAGGCCTATGTAATGTTATATCACAGCGGCGGGCCGTTTTCCATCAGTGCAACTTGAAACTTGAACATGACTGCTTCCTTTAATCACGCTAACTTACAGATCCTTCAAAATTGAATAACGCTGTTCAGGCAGAAGTCCTGATTATTGATTGGCTGCAAATGCCTGATAGAAACACACTTCCACTGGTGAACAGATTATTATCCTGTCTGGCTTTTAATTAACAACCAGCAGTTTTCATGAAGTTGCCATCTGGGAGTTACAGTTTAAACTGTTTCCTTTTCATTTCATCTTTCTGGCTGCACAGCGGACCCAGGTTTGGCCCCGCTGCCTCGCGGCACAAAGCTCTCCGGTTTGAATCCTGCCCTCAGTTTTCCTGGTTGTAGTTGGCGTCTTCTCCCGGTCCATCTACACATTCTGTCCGGGGGTCCAATCCTGTGGAACCAACTTTTAAGGCAGACTTCGATTTTTTGATAAATTCCAAAAAAGTTAACATCAATCCACTGGACTTTGTTTCCATGTTTGATGCCGTTTCTCTTCCATCCAGGAAGATTTTTCAATTCTAAATTTCAGAAATAGCGTTTAGTTCCAGGTTTTATACAGTAGAATCACAAAGTTTTAGTTTAGAAAACATGCAAATAGAAACGGATGAACGGGTCCAAACCTTTGGAATGGGGTCGTTTGGCTTCTTTGTTAGCCTGCAATGCCCCATACCTGTCTATGTCTCTGAAAGGGGGTCGTTAGAGGGAATAGTTGGCCTGGCTGAATAGGCGAGGTCTTCTGTTCTCCTGTAAAGGGGTTGGAACTGCGATGATAGCAGGAAGTGAGTAACTCTAATAGCTGCATTGTAGGTTTTTAAAAGACGAAATCTAAGTTTAATGTATGGCTTCCTTCACGCCCCTTTTTTGATAAAGCTTCTAGTTAGAGTGGCTCAGGTTATCCTGATCTACACTATATTGCCAAAAGTATTTGCTCACCCATCCAAATTATTGGAATCAGGTGTTCCAATCACTTCCATGGCCACAGGTGTATAAATTCAAGCACCTAGGCATGCAGACTGTTTTTACAAACATTTGTGAAAGAATGGGTCGCTCTCAGGAGCTCAGTGAATTCCAGCGTGGAACTGTGATAGGATGCCACCTGTGCAACAAATCCAGTCGTGAAATTTCCTCGCTCCTAAATATTCCACAGTCAACTGTCAGCTGTATTATAAGAAAATGGAAGTGTTTGGGAACGACAGCAACTCAGCCACGAAGTGGTAGGCCACGTAAACTGACGGAGCGGGGTCAGCGGATGCTGACGCGCATAGTGCGAAGAGGTCGCCAACTTTCTGCAGAGTCAATCACTACAGACCTCCAAACTTCATGTGGCCTTCAGATTAGCTCAAGAACAGTGCGCAGAGAGCTTCATGGAATGGGTTTCCATGGTCGAGCAGCTGCATCCAAGCCATACATCACCAAGTGCAATGCAAAGCGTCGGATGCGGTGGTGTAAAGCACGCCGCCACTGGACTCTAGAGCAGTGGAGACGCGTTCTCTGGAGTGACGAATCGCGCTTCTCCATCTGGCAATCTGATGGACGGGTCTGGGTTTGGCGGTTGCCAAGAGAACGGTACTTGTCTGACTGCATTGTGCCAAGTGTAAAGTTTGGTGGAGGGGGGATTATGGTGTGAGGTTGTTTTTCAGGAGCTGGGCTTGGCCCCTTAGTTCCAGTGAAAGGAACTCTGAATGCTTCAGCATACCAAGACATTTTGGACAATTCCATGCTCCCAACTTTGTGGGAACAGTTTGGAGCTGGCCCCTTCCTCTTCCAACATGACTGTGCACCAGTGCACAAAGCAAGGTCCATAAAGACATGGATGAAAGAGTCTGGTGTGGATGAACTTGACTGGCCTGCACAGAGTCCTGACCTCAACCCGATAGAACACCTTTGGGATGAATTAGAGCGGAGACTGAGAGCCAGGCCTTCTCGTCCAACATCAGTGTGCGACCTCACAAATGCGCTTCTGGAAGAATGGTCAAAAATTCCCATAAACACACTCCTAAACCTTGTGGACAGCCTTCCCAGAAGAGTTGAAGCTGTTCTAGCTGCAAAGGGTGGACCGACGTCATATTGAACCCTATGGATTAGGAACGGGATGTCACTTAAGCTCATATGTGAGTCAAGGCAGGTGAGCAAATACTTTTGGCAATATAGTGTATCTCTATAGTTCTGCTGCTATAGGCTTAGACTGCTGGAGGACATAGGGACCCCTTTTTCATCATTCTGCTTCATTCTATCTCTATTCTCCCACTCTGCAGAATCTGTTAGTTCAATCTCTAACGTTCTGCTCTCTCTGCTTTTTCTCATAGTAGCTTCATCTGGTCTGTTCCTGTTTGGCTGTGACTCCATCCTGGAGAGAAATGTCAGCTGTGCTGCTGCCATCAACACCTTTGTTTCTAGATGTTGGAGCTTGGCCTGTTTTCCAGTGTAGTCCTGTTTCTCTGACTGTGACTAACTGGATGTGCTCTCTTCATCCTCTGACATGGGAGCTGGCTCGGAGCTCGTCTGCCTGGCTGTGTGTTTCCTGGACGGGGCCGCCTGTGGAGCTGGTTGACAGTTGCCTTTTGTATCTATGCTTCTTTTTCTATGTCTGCTTCTGTCTCCTTGAACCCCACTGGGCCTCAGCAGATGGCCGCTCACACTGAGCCTGGTTCTGCTGGAGGTTTCTTCCTGTTCAAAGGGAGTTTTTCCTCTCCACTGTCGCTACAAGCATGCTTAGTGTGAGGGATTGCTGAAGAGTCAATGAGTCAATGCAATCAGCTGGTTTTCCTTAGATAGAAAACTTTGAATCAATCTGACTGGATGATCTGGTGAACTGGAAAGTGACCTGAGATGAGATGATGGGAATTGGAGCTATAGAAATAAACTGAATAGAATTGAAAAGTTCAACAATTATTATAAAACCAAGAAACAAACAGGATATCACTGAAGTTCATTTCTCTTAGCCGCTCTTCCAATTCAGTATCCAAACTAGAAACATGCTATTTTAGTAATGTGAAATGTGTGTCATAAGTCAAAAAAATGGCTGCGTGAAAATAAGTGCTTGTCTAAACGTGTCTATATCTACAGTCAGAGCGATAATTAAAAGGCTTAAAGGCAACTGAGACAAACAAGGCGGGACGAGGGCCTATACTTATCTCCACACCGCACTCGGTAAAGAGGAAGGTACGGCAGGAAAAAATATCTCCAAAGCAAGCAATTAATCACTTCTTAGGGCCACACCGTCTCCACGGCAACCATTTGGTCTGAACACATCGTTACCCATCATTGCTAATGATTCAGAGGATGCTGTAGGTGTTAAAAACATTTTTTATCCTGTAAAATTCATGCTTGTATAATTTCATTTCTTTGAGATGTAAACACAACATAAAAGTTGGTTAAAACAGGAAAAGTTAGAAGAAAAATGAGGAAACATTAACCCCGCCGGCACACAGAAAGCTCCACAGTCCCAGAGACGGCGTCTCATTGGACGCTGCTGGCGGACAAAGTCACGGCGACACACACGGCGTTAAATGGAAATGTCACACCAAAGTGAAACATGGCTCCAAGGCAGCAGCGCTCGCTTTGTGTTATACATGTAGGGTGATTTACCTTGCCCGACTTTCATGATGACTTTCATGGCTCGGCTCTTGCACACGCCTCCCTCGCGGTTCTCCAGACCCTCGACCGTGCCGTTGGAGGTAGCTGCAGGGGGGGAGGAGGAAAGAGGAGAGATGGTGACACGTTGGTTAATGAGCACGTCCATAACGCACAGAACCAATCAATATTTACGACAAGCTCTGATTAGCTGTTCCAGTGATTAGCAGTTCTCAACCTCAATCAGCCGGCAGCTCTTCTCAGCGCCATCTCTCATTAACACAGCATAGGGAAGCCAAATGAAAGGAGCAACATTGCAGTCCACTGAGGTGGCAAAGAGGAACTTGGTCAGACCTCAGAGTCTGACTGTTTGTTGTTTGTGCATAGCAGAGCAGTGAGGCAGAGCTTGGAAAGCTCCAGCTGCTCCGGCTAACTCCCTCTGGGCCACATGTGTAACCGCTCGCCGGCGGCTCAACAAGCTAAATGCCTCCCTTTGAGTTTGCACGTCCGTTTCTAAATGAGAGCAGGAGCAGGAGGTGTGCCTGCGCTGGTTTTAAGGCGTTGGAGGAGAGTTTAGGGGGTCTTGGCTCGTTTAGCCGATGTCATGGTCTCTTCCCGCGTCACAGCAGAACGGGCGCTCTATTTTCAGGCCCGTGATAATGACCCAGGGAGACAGAGTGTGACTCCGGCCTTAACGCCGAGCGGTTAACCCTGCGGTCGCATGTGTGTGTGTTGGGATGTGAGTCTGGAATTCCCCAAATGATCTCCATGTCCGCTAAGTCTGCAGCTTCCCTTCCTCCAAAACGCTTTTGGTTCCCCTCCCCGCCTCACCCATCCAGGCCACAATCTTTTTCTGTATCTCCAATATCAGCCTCTCCCCCTCCCCTTCCCTCCCTCTTAACTCAATAACCATCTCCCATGGTGATTGCTTCAGATGGCACCCTCGTTATGATGACATGGTCTTAGAGAGGATTCTTATCTAATGACGGCACAAAGAGAAGCAGAAGAAGGAAGGGAGGGAATCTGGGTCCAAACAATTCCCGACAAACACGGGAATACTAACCAGCACGCCTCAATCAATGTTTCTACATGCGATTACTTGCCATAAACTCATGTATCAAGCTGCTGAAATGCGGCTCTGCAGCTAGAAAAAAAGCTCCTCATCTAGTTGATTCATGTTCTGCCATTCCTAAGTGTTATTAATGCTGACATTCTGTTCTCCCCCTCAGGGATTTCAGCTTTTTTACTTCAGAGACACTGAAGAAAGCCAAATAATGAAGAGCACTAATATTGTGTTACGCTATCAGATGGCGCTCGGCCTCTAAATTACGACGGGAAGCACAACATTTTGCTAGCATGGCCGCAGTGCGTGATAATTTGTGAGGCTCACTGTGATAACATCTTGTCAGGAGCTCTTTGGTGCAATCACCCCCCCCCCATCAAAACCCTGATGTAGACTCAACACAGCTGAGCGAGGCGGACACTGAAATATACAGGAGAGGCCGGGGCCGCTAAGTGCCGTGGATGAACAGGACATTTTAAATTTACGTGCGACATTAATGCGAGCGAACACTCGTAGCCGGCTGAATGATCTACATCCTGCACTCTAAAAGCTGCAGGCTCAGATCTCTAAACTAAATGCCGCTTTTAAACAAACACTGGATCAAACGATGGCCGCTTCGTATGTTAGGGAAAGAGAGAAAAGTCACCAAAATGTTTTATTGGAAAGAGAAGTAAAAAAAACTCCGAGGTCAGTTATGAAAACAGCTGCAGCATTGCATGGTGTTTAGCAAAAAAAAAAATAAAGAAAACATTTATTTCTGAGAAAAATAAATACTTAACTTAACCCTAAATAATTAAATAAACATTTAAAATATGGTTACAAAAACTCATTACCAATTTCAACCTCCAGTTTTAGATATTTTTAGAGGCGGATCATTTTCCAGTGATTCTTAAATTATACAAGTTTAGTTTCCCGACTTTTTGCATCTAAACATGCAAGAATCTGTTATAAAAAAAAAAGAAAAAGTAAACACTTAAATTTCTCAAACCATGAAAAAAGACTAAGAAAAGGTTTTCAGTATTTTGTTTGGCGTCTGAACCTCGTTTTAAAAACCACAGAAACTCAAACATTTCTTCCATCACGTCTCGTTTTCTCATTTTCTAACTTTTACAGATTAAAAAAAAATTTAACTAATTCCAGACTTTTTTTTTTTTATCCTTATAAAAACTTCCAATAAAACCAGAGCTCATGCTAACATAAACTCACATAATAATAGATTTGAGGATAACAATGCTTTTATTTTTAAAGAATCCTGAAAATTACGTCTTTTCCTGTTACACTTTATCATGTAACTCCACTTAAACAACCAGTTTTAACCAGTTTTAAGTTATTTCTTTTATAAAGTCAAAACTTCTAGCAGAATTGTTACTTTAAAGTTAAAAACTAATGTATAATTTTAGTTATCTTTTGTATTTATGAGTTGATTTTATCTGGTGGTTCGATGTTCTTAGAAACATTAACAAACATTATGAGTTTTTTTTATTACTTCTTTATATATTTAGGGAATTTTTTGGAGGCAGAAACTTTAATATAAATCAAGCGACTGGAAGAAAAGCAGCGACATCCTGGAGGAACATTCATACTAGTACAACTTTTTTTTTTTTAATCAGCTTAAATCTTTTTAAATGAAACATTTAGTATGACATTTTTTCAACATTTTTTAAAAGTTATCAATAATTATAATAATTGTGTGCATCTTTCAGCTGCTTTTATTGCTTTCACTTCTTTAATTTGATCATTTTTAATGTTTAATATCTCTGAGCTGTTTAGTAGTAACCTTGATTTCTTTATAAATGTTTGTAAGTTTTCTTAAAGTTCTCTGGCTTTCTGTCAGCCTCCTATAAACTCATTTTCTCGCTGTCATTTACTGGTCAGACGGTTCACACATGGTTATCTGTGCCTCTGCGATGCATAACCATCCAGGGAACGTCTGCAAAATATGAAATTAGTGATGCACGATATTGGGATTTTGGCCGATATCCGATATGCCGATATTTTAAAACTCATGTAGCCGATAACCGATATCGATACCGATGTTAAAGCTGGACAAAAATAAGTAGTCATTGAAAATAGCAGTTTTGTTATCCATTTCTGACACTTTGAAAAATAATAAACTCAAATATATTTTCATATGCTGATATCAAATAGATTTTTAAAAACGCGGTATCGATCTATTTTACTTTCAAAATCTCGTGAAATTTCATCGTTCTGTTACAAACTCTCGTGATATTTTACAAATTCTTGTGAGATTTTGTTAGTAAAACAGATCGATACCGCGTCAATATATCGACATATAAAAATATGGCAACATTTGGTGAATTTTCGGGGGATTTCGTAGCATAACGATGACATATAGCAATATTTCATTAGTAAAAGAGATTGATATGGTGTTTTTAAATGGCAATATATCAGCATATGAAGATATTGGGATATTTTAATGTATCAATATTTTTTCCCTCGTCTTTAGAAGTTTTTAAGTCTGTAAAAAAGAAGTTTTTGAGGAAGAAGAAGAAGTAGTATTTTATTTATTTTTTTAGACTTTAGAAACTCAGAAGCTGATCAAATATCGGGTTAAATATCGGTGGGGGGGCCGATGTCCGATATTCAGTTTTAAGGCCGATACCGATAGGGGGCCGATTATATCGTGCATCCCTATATGAAATCATCATAATATCAGGATCAATTGTTTGGCTGCATACATCCATGCACCTTTTTCTCCATTTGGCTCATTTTTCTTCTCTGACAATTCGAGCTGATGTAATAAGTAAATTTCTCTACTATGAGATCAATAAAGTCGATCAATCAATCAACAGTAATGTTGAGTCTATTTGAAATGAAATAGTTCCTCCATTTTAATTTTCAGCCTGATTAAAGTAGAGTTTCTGCAGCAAATGGCCACAGATGATCCTGAATGCTAAAACTTTTCACCTTCGAAGAGCAGAAGGGAAACGTGATCAAAGAAAAAACAAACTATGGGCGTAACTGATGGGGTCGTCACGTTTTTTCTTTAGAAATATTGTTCATTTTTGATAGATTCTTGCTGCTGCTACTTTTAGACCCAGCAGGCAAACCTGTGGCAAGCCGGGCGATGGGAAAGAAGGAGAAGACCATGAGAAAAAGAGAGCAGAGAAAGTGTGGACTGCTGGAAGAACTGCGGTGAACTGGTGAAAGAAAAGTGAAACGGCGTGCTCAAAGATGACCCTGCACATTTAGAGGATGTTTGGCTCAACCTGCTGCTGTGAAGCAGGATTCTCCACCATGAACAGAATCAACAATAAATCTGGATCCAGGCTCAAAATGAGCTCCTTGATATGTGCTTGAGAATGGCTTAGTCTCCGGTTAAACCCAGGTTTAAAGCCTTGCAGGGCAGCCTAAATCCCACTGCCAACATTAAGACAGAAAAAAGAAAGAAAAGAACAAACCATCAGTTCAGGGGTTTGAGAAAATATGGGAATCAGGAAATTATCTATAAACCAAACTGAACAATTGTTGTTCTCTACTTTAAAAAACACTTTAGATATTAAAATGCAAACATTTTTCCATTTTAATATTTAAATGTTTACATTTTAAGAAGATTTTATTTATTTTTGTATTTTTTTTATTTAAAATTTAAAGTATAAGATGCATAAAAACCTCATTTTATTTAGTGTTAAATTCTGTTTATATTAACGGATTATAATTAAAAATGTCTCCAAACCTTTACTGGTTGATTTTCTTTTTTCGACCCCGCTGGTCTTTACTTGGTTACTGCTGCTATAGAGGCTGATTAGGAAGGAGTTTTCTTTGGTTTTCCTGGTTATCATTTAATTTTTAAATTTTATATTTTTGGGCTGAGCAGGGTTTTTTTTTATCCCATCGATTCGTAGATTCTAATTAAGAGGTCCTGAACTGTTTGAAGTCATCAGAGAGGTGATCAGGCGCTGACACATGTATTATAACCTCATCTGTGATTTATCACAACTTTTCTTTCCCTCCTTTTTTTTTTTTTACATTTTCTGAGTGTTACAGAAAAAAAGAAAAAACTAGAACCTCTTTGAACTTTAAAGGCACCTGAATAATCTGACTAGGAGTGAATTTTATCTCCACTCAGGGAGAGCAAATCTTCTCAGTGTTAACTTACTCCTGTCGTCTAAATGAAGTATTCCTTCAGGCTGCAAAGGGCCTCTGCATTGCTGATGTGGCATAATGATAAGTTGGCCCTTTAATGCTCCTGTTTAGCCCAACGTCTGAAAGGGAGCTGCATTGATAAAGACCGTGGCTTCACATGTTGTTTGCATTCAGACCATGTACAACATCGCATAATTCAAGCCATTACTGAACCGCTGGAACTTCATAATCTGATTAACTGTGTCCGATCATAACCACATTTCCTTCTGCAAATCCATCTTTTAAGGAGAGTTCAAGATGGAAATCAAGTGCAGGAACCAACTGTTACGTGAACTCAGAAATGTGCTGCAAATCATCGAGCAGACCTGGAGACTCTGATGCCTGTTTGCCTCGGATGATTTCGGTTTACTCACATCTATCACGTCACGAGATCAGGCTAAAACTGTGCCAGCCCTGTTTGTCAAACTCCCTAACCCCATTCCACAACAAGAACCAATGCCAGCTGTATTTTTTATTATTTTTTAATCTAAATCCTCTCAATCTATCTTCTCTTTCAATTTCCCCCCGTTTCTGTCTCTCCCTCTTCCTCCGGTTTTATCCCCGAGCGCTGACGTTAATCCAAATCTGGATTTCCAGATATTAAAAGGCCAGCAGTCATGTCGCGTTTTGGAGGGAGGAAAGTGGGGAATTGGGTCTTCCTGTTTGTCTCGGCAGAGATAAAAAAAAAAGGGAGGAATGGAGGAACGACAGGACGGAGAACAAAGGCAGGACTGCTACGCCGCTTATGATTGAGGGGAACAAACTCAGCGGTCCAGAATACCCAGAAGAAGCGGTCATTGCATGAAGGAATGCTGCGTTTTTGAAAGAAAGCGGCTGGCTCCCAGAGAGAGGGGGGGGGGGGGGGGGTGATTTAAGACCCTCTTTGAGGGGCGTGGATCGTTGGCCACAGAGTGACTAGTGGGAGAACAAAAGATCTACAGCTGCTGAAGTCATAAGAGAAACCAGGTGCCAAATGTTGATGTTGGGAAATATCTACAGCATAAATACATGAGCCAAGAGCAAAGCTCCTGTTCCAGTTCAACACATGTTCATCTACTGAACATTAGCTGCAACATAACATGAGAGCGGGGGGGTTCAGGATGTCTGAGGTGAGGCTCTGGTGAAACACTGAGATTTGGACTGGTTGGTCCTGAAAGGCTGAAGCTAACGGCTAACTCCCCCCCCCCCTTTTAACATTCATATCTCTGTGCAGACATCAATTTCCAGATGGACTGTTGACAGCAGGAGGGACGGCTCCCTGAGGTGCTATGAGGAGGTGCCTCTGATCTCCATTTATTCACTGGATCGCCTGTTGGCGGTACGGCCGCCATATTGGTACTCCCTAGTTAGGTTGAAATATAAACAATCTGTGCCTGCAGCATCGATCAACGATGGTGTTCTTGTTTTCAGGGGGACTGAAGACTTTTAGAATAAAGATAAATTCATCACATGAAACACACTCGCTCATAGCATCAGTAGATTGACTTCAAATTATAATAAAACAATCTGCCCATCACATTGCATAATCATTATAAAGTCAATGAAGTCTCTAAATCATGTAATATAACATATTGTACAAATCTATCACAATAAAATGAATGTGTTAATGGAGCAAAAATAATATAGATGTGTCTAAAGCGCTAAATTGATGATGTACATGGATTTATTACATTGTTACGGTTATTACATCTTATGTCTGATAATGCATGCTATATATATATATATATATATATGGGGTCAAATGTTTGAGTTGCCTTTATTTGTGTATCTAACTTGCAATATATTTCAGCACATGACTTTTTCAAATGAGAAATACAACAAACACATAATACAAAAACTACATCATCATCCACTTAATAAAGAATTACTATATTGACATTTCACAGTGATTTACTTTCTATTTCCTCTACTTTCTATTTTCTAACTCAGCAGAGATGGGAAGTAACGAAGTACAAATACTTTGTTACTGTACTCAAGTAGATTTTTCTGATATTTTTACTTTACTACTTATTTTTATGGCAACTTTTTACTTCTACTCCTTACATTTTTACACAAATATCTGTAATTTCTACTCCTTACATTTAAAAAATTGGCTCGTTACTTTAGCTTTGAATCATTTCAATGGAGTTACCGTTACTATTTTTCACGTCATCAATACCAAAATTAAATCTAATTGGATGGGAATCTACGTTGCATTTGACGCACCACTACATTGGCGGCAAATCATTGCAGCTTTGTGGCGGTGGCGTTAGCATAGTAGCATGGACGACGAGATGATTGAAAATGAACACAACGGAGATCTAGTCCTATTGGCAGACATCCATTTAAAATGTAGGCAACGGCATGAAAAAAGTGGTTTCTACTTTTACTTTTATACTTTAAGTAAATTTACAAGCCTGTACTTTGTTACTTTTACTTGAGTAAAGAAGTTTAATCAGTACTTCCACTTTTACCAGAGTATTTTTTAACACAAGTATCTGTACTTTTACTCAAGTACGGAAAGTGAGTACTTTTGCCATCTCTGTAACTCAGCTAATGTCTTCCAGTCAGTCTGAGATAGCCAGACTAACGTTAGTCTGCAGACTAAACTATAGGATCCATCGGCTATAGATGGATTTATTCTGACTGGGAAATGACCAGTGGAACGTCTTCCTGCAGACAGGAAACTGCTGGTTTTAGCAGCTAAATGGCATTTTCATGGGAGTGGGGAGTACCAACATGGCGGTTCACAGTGAATATATAGAGATCAGTGGGAGGTGCTATGAGGAGAGGAGTGGGAGACGTGTCTGCGGTTCTGCCGCTGAGCGGTTCGACACATCACATGCTAAGGCCAGAGAGGAGTAGAGGTCTTCATGTATGTAGAGCTGCTGAATGAGGTCACTCAGGTGGTCCTGGGAATAAAGCGCCCCCCCCATCCACATTATGAATCATTATTATTCCTGTCCTGGAGGAGGGGGGGGGTGCTTTCACACATAGCAATAGGCTCAGTGTGGAGCTAGCTGCAGCAACATCTGCCCAGAGCACAGGCCAGGGGACGGATGCAGCGCATGTGGCAGACGGAGAGCAGGTTGTTTAATGAGAATGTGGATGAGAGGTGACATTCATTGGCTGCCTCCAACCCACAGCATCCAGACTCCCAGAGAGGGAAAGCGGTCGGCACGGTAACCACCAATAATGTCTACATTTCCCCAAAAAGGAAAATAGGAGATAAATACATAAGCGGGCGACAACCACCATCGGATCACTCTCAGTTAGTGTCAAGACAAAAAAAAACAGCGACAGAGCTCAGCGCTGCTTCATGCATATCCAGGAAAACAGTGTGTGTCTGCGTATCAAGCAGAGCATCACAATAAAAATGTCCATTCCTCATAGCTGCCTTTCCCCTATCTGGCTTTTTGTTTACATTATCTGAGTACGACTGAAGTGCTGAGAAGCAAAGGAGCCTATTTGCACAAAATATTTCCCTCCTGAGCGAGCACAGGGAGGGTTAGATTGGGTTTATATTCCTGATTCCAGAGATAACCCTCCCCGACAGACCTGGAACACACGCACCAAACGCAGCCGCACGTAGACATGCATGTGGAAAGAGCACGCATGCAGACTGAGGCTGACAGACTGGAATAATACGGGGGGGATCTGGATGTTTGCACTTTGAACCTTTTCTAATCCCAAGTATTAGGGCCTGGCTAAAGCCTGATTATAGTGGAATGAAATGGATCTAAATAGATGTCCTAGCCCATCAGACTTCCATTTCTTTTGTCCCAGAAATAGGAATGGAAATCAGTAATCAACCTCCGGCCCTCCCTCCCTCCCACAGCCTCGTCTGCAGGTTTGACGTGAGCCTGGAAGATTCGTTTAGACTTTTTTTATCATCTCGGACGAGTCGGCCGCTCTCGGTTCGGCCCGTCTTTCCTTTTTTCTCTCTGCCTCATGCTTCTCTGTCCTAATAGAACCTGGCAGACAATATGATATCGTCTCAGTTTCAATGCTTGATGCACACATTTTTTATGCAAGTTTGTGTATCTGATATTGAATTTGGGTTAGAGCTGATGGTTCTGAGTAACGAGGGCTGACACTGGTTTTCCTCTGGCTCTTTGGGTTGCTTTAAGCGTGGCCACGCACAGGCCCTGATGTCACCGCGCGCCGCCGGCTCCCGGGAGCCGCCGGTCGCCGGCAGGGTCAAGGTTTCTCCACCTAGCTGCCATGCATGCAACTGTTGCTCTGCTCCCCGGAGTCGCTCCTCAGCCAGAGGGGGAGCTCCTCTCCCACATCCTGATCAGATTCTACGTCCATCACACAGCTTTCCTCATTAACATCCCATCTCTGATACAAAGGCAGCAGATACACTGGAAACATCATCTAGAAATAAGTAAAACTGTCTTAAATTACGTGGATTTACCCTTAAATTGAGTGTGTAAATGACATGATCTGCCAATGGAATCAGTATTTTTACTCTTAAAATAAGATATTTAGATAAAATGCATGTTTTCTTATTTTAGATGTAATTTTTTTTTTGTTCCATCTGCAAAATGTCTCTTTTACCTCCTCAATCCAAGAACAAATGCACCTTTTTTAAGAAAAAAATGACTAATCTATAGATTTTTTCCAGTGTAAATGTTATCCTGATGGATGCTTGGAACATGAGAATTTTAAATACTTTCATATCAAAAGAATCTATGGCTCCCTTTTGTTACCCCCGTTTACTCCTAGACCCCTGAAATAAAACTCAAAGCAAGCAGCTGCTTAACATCTCATAATAACATTAGCGGTTTGGAGGAACGATAGAGAACAGCGGTGAAGAGACGCCATTGTAAGGAACATGAAATACGTCAGAAAGTTTTAGAGGAGTTTAAATTTAGGCTCAGGTTCTAATCAAGTGTGCTGAACTCTGACTTAATCTGTCCTAATCTGCTGCTACAGCATCGATCAGAGGAGCAGTTAGGAGGAAAGAAACATTACAAATCATTCTGAGCCCCTCATCATGGTGACACATGGTGGTGGCAGGGTCATGTTGCGGGGACTTTGCTCCACAGATAACAGGGAAGATAGATATAGCTAATTAGAGCTTTATAGAGGTAATTTAACCAGATCATCCAGTCAAATTGGTTCAAAGTTTTCTATCTAAGGAAAACCAGCTGATTGCATCGATAATAAAAAGTATCAACCAGCTCCACAGGAATATATCGGCCCGGTCACACCTGATAAAACGCACTAAGAGCTAAAAATGACGCCACCCGTCCAATCAGCAGCAGCAGAAGACGGCTCAAATGTTGACTGATGGAGCTGAATACAAATACGCATCACACAATCAAATATATTCTAAAAGTACAAGTTAATCTTTTCTCTAATAAAATACAGACTGAGTTACATATATGATGAATTACTAATGGAGTTTTTAGTGATAAAAAACATTATTTTAAATAAAGTTTGAGGTTTTTTTACAATCAATAATGACTCCAGTTAAAGGAAGTCAACCGACACCGGAATAAACGTGCAGGCAAACAAATACGTGTTCACACACACACACACATGTTGTGTCACAATATCCTTGTGGGGACCTTCCATTGACTTCCATTCATTTCCCACTAATTTATATGGCCTAACCGTGACCCTTGCCCTAACCCTAACCATTACCGACACATACTTATCCCTAAGCCTAACCTAAACTCAGTTCACACCTTAGTCCTAAACCTAACCCCCACCCCAAGAAGAGAAACTTTCCTTGTGGGGACCAGTTGTTGGTCCCCACAAGTACCTATGAGTCCCCAAAATGTAGCATATTCCTAGGAAATTGTCCCCACCAG
Organism: Cyprinodon tularosa; assembly: GCF_016077235.1. Lineage (NCBI taxonomy): Eukaryota > Metazoa > Chordata > Actinopteri > Cyprinodontiformes > Cyprinodontidae > Cyprinodon > Cyprinodon tularosa. The sequence continues at coordinate 509,335 of NW_024039080.1, forward strand.
GTATTAAAGACATGGCCACACATTACACACCCACACACACACACAAACACACACCGCCCCACACACACACACACACACACACAGGCTGTCTGAATAGCCCAAAGATCAGGCGGGACTTAAAAGCTCCTCCAGCAGCAAAATTACAGGGTACCTCTAAATCCTCTCTGCAAAAAGCACTATGCTATAACATGGGGGGGCGGGGGCGCTTTGGAAATAGAGGTGTGTTTTTATGCATGCATGTATGTTAGGGAGGGAAAGGTTTGAACTGTATGGGAACACAGGGAGACGAGGGGCAAGACAAGATGCAAATGCATTAGAGTTTTTCTTCTCTTTTTTTAAGTTCAGAAAAAAAGTGCAGGAGTGAGACGTGATCTGCTTGATGTGTGGTGCTGACATGATATTGTGCTTGAGTGTGGGTCCCCGTATAGGACAGTCATGCGTGCATATGTCTGCAAAAAGAATATGGAGGTGATGAAGTGAGGGGCTGAAGGGAGGAGGGTCTGCAGAGCTGAGTTTGGAAAGAAGAAGAGGTGGGAGGTGATGGCTCTCTGTTTAAGTGAAGGAAGCATATGTGCTTTGGATTGCATGCATGTGTGTGTGAGTGTGTGTGTGTGTACGCCAGCTTTCTTCTCACTCACACTCTGAATTCCTCTTAAACGCTCCATTAGACTCCTTAAATGTGTGTTCTTTGGATGCCGTGCACCTCTGAATAACTGCTGGAAGCTGCACTGTGTGGGTATTTGAGCTTATCTGAATGCGTCCCCCCCCCCTTAAAACGCAATTTTTAGACATTTTCATGAACAGATCCATCTTTTTTTCCCAGTGATTGGATGTGTGTGGTCCGTGGACATCAGTCAGTACAATCCCCCACTGCCAAGCAGAGAGCTGGGGCATTAAGGCCTTGTACAGCCAGCAGCGCTGGGCGAAGGCTTCAAGTCTACTCATGACAGCTTTTAACCTCTGCAGAGGACCTGTCAGCAGCTTCCAAAGTGTCTTTTTTCTTAGCTCCAAGAGAGTGAGTCTCTGTGCGAGACTCTCAGCCTGCAGTCAGAGTGAGATTCAGCATCACTTCACCGAAGGTGTCACCTCTACAGCCGATGCTTTGGATCCAGCCTTTTTCCACTCTGTTTCCTTATCCCTCAGCATGCTGCAGCCCAGCACAGAACATCCACACAGATCCACACGCTGGCTTTGGACTCTATCTTCAAGGGGCTTTTTCTGAGAGGTTACATATGTGTGCCGAATTTCTCGAACTTGGATCAAAGCAGGAGCTGCGGCTGACTGTTCCTCCTGAGGACACGGTGGATTTTAGCCACGTTCAGCCGTAGCTGCTGGATGAATATTAGTCATGTTGAATGAAACACAGTCCCATACCCGAGCTAATTCCACTGAAACTGTGCGCTGATGATATTTGCTAGTCTACAACGGCCACACCCTCAAACAAACACAGTTTCCTTAAGCAACGGCAGCTTATCTGTCACCTGATACGCTGTCATGGGGTCAAAAGGGCCAAAGGGTGGCGTCAACATGGACACCACCCTTTGGCTTTAGGTGATGTCATCATTTTTCCAATGGTTTGCTTTCTAACCTGAATAAAAGTGAAACAAACTTAATGATTTACAGCCGGTTAAAGAAATGTAAGAAAGTGTGTAAAAAAATCAGCCTTCTGACGACTTTCATCCCAACATCTCAACTCTTTTTTTATTACTATTATTATTATTATTTTTTTTTATCATTATACTTTCACTGTTCTTGTTTATTTTGTATTACCTCCATTTATCCACTCCTACTGGATTGGTGCCCAAAATATAAATATGAGTATCATGCCTCCTTGTAATGGAAATGATTTAATGTATCTCTGATGCTCTTAATAAAAAAAAAGTAATAAACTGTATAAAATATGTAAAATATGTTTTAAATCATTATATCAAATCCCCTGGACATTTTAAATCAAAACAATCTAAAATTTTAACATTTGCATTTTTCAGCCAAAATGGCCGACTTCTTTTTGTGACGAATCTTTAACATATTTTTGTTCTTTCTGATCAAGGGAGCCGGTTTACAGCCTTTTTTTTATTTATTTTTTATTTTAGCAAATGTTGAAGCTTTTAAAAGTCAATTCATCTGACATGAAAAGAAACAACATTTAAAGGTGGCGGGGCTGCAACTACTGATTATTTTGCAAATCAATTGATCTGTCAATTATTTGATCTATTAATCAATTATTACTCAGATAGCCAAAGGTTCCTAAAAGAAGAGTTTTTAGGAAATTAAAGCAATTAAACAAATTTTATATAATATATATATATATAATTATAAATATATATAAATATATATAAATATATATTTAATTATATAATATATAATTTTGTTTTAACATTATTAGTATAATTACTGCTCTAAGTAATGAATAATCAAGTACATTAAATACTTCATTATATTATATAGTCTAAGTCTACATACACACTCAGTCAGGGAATCCTTTAACACACAGAGCCAAACAAACAATGAAAAATGAAAAAGTCATTTAATTCTTCTATTGGCAATTATCATAAAGGTTAAAAATAAATAAATAAATAGTGATTAGGACCCAATATGGCTGACCTCACGGCAAAAAAAATGAAAAATATAAATAATTAGTTTTTCTTGGATTGAGGAGGTCAGTGCAAATGGAACAAGACAATTTATATTTAAAATTAATAAAATAAAACAAAGCAATTGCATTCATTCGATTGGCAGATCATCTTATTTACCAGCTAAAATGAAGGGTTAACAAACTTATTTTAAAAATTTTTTGCAGAGCTCACGGTGGGTTAAAGCAGTGATTCTATGCCGGGGCTACTCGTACCCCTCGTGGTCAGACAGTGCATTGCAAGTGGTGCATCAAAAATTTTTATTTCTTTTGTATTAAGATAAAATAAAATAGGGCTCTAATCTGTTAACATTATGAGGACCCAAGTAAAAGACTAAACAAGCTTTTATCAACCTAAAAGTTTATTTTTCTTATTTATTTGAGTTCACCTTCAGCTTCGACATAAAGACCAAGCAGAGGAACAGACTGGATCAGCTGGTTATCGGAGCAGCTCAGATGTTTGGATGAAAACAAATAAAATTTATTACATTTGTTCCCAATTCATCAGTTTAAATATATTTATATGGGGGGGGAGCTCCAGTTTTATGAATATGGGTTTTTAATAGGATTTTATTTTGCATTTATTCTACCGTAATTCTAATTGTGTTGTTCTCTATTTGAGATGTAAAAAAATAAAATGCCTTAGAATTAAATGCTCAAAGATTAAGTAAAATAGTTCTTATTATATAATCAGTTATTGGACAATCTGCAATATTTTTGATGCTCTAAAGGGAAAACGAGTGAAAAAAGCGTTGAGAAGCACTGAGTTAAAGGAACACATCCAAGAAGAGTTTTACATATGAACTAATTTCCATCACTTTATGGGAAACTGGTCGACATGGCTGCAGTTTAGGGCTTCAGTAGAAACATATTTACGTTCTGCTTCCTTAACAATCTCAAATCTCCGTGACTTTTCAAAATGCTCAGAGATACAAGAAGGAAACTTCAGCTCATAATAGAGGGAAAAATAATCTTTGCTGCTTTAAACAAACCAAAGCTGCAGGAACCCAAACGCCACTAATGGTTGTTGGCATTGCCAAGTCAATAGGTTCATGGGGGACGTTGTCCAGCATGCAACTCCTCTTAGTTCACATGGAAACATCCTCATCTGATAACCAGAGGCTGTAATGTTGTGTGTTGAGAAACTGGGTCAGAGAGGGGAAAAAAACTGCATTTCACCTTCCTATTTCTGTGAGCTAAATAGGGGTGCAGGATGTCAAAATAGCAGTTTCCCTCTTTCTGTTGGGTTTAGGGCACACCTCCAAGAGAAGAAGAGTTCTGCCTGCCCAACATTTTTCATAGCATAACGTGAAAGTGGTCTGCGAGGCTCCAGCCTAGGCGGAGCAGATTTATGGGCAAAGTTTAGAGAGTTTCTGGGAATGTTCAGGCCTCGAAACAAGCAATTGGTTTGACATAAGAAGAAAAGGAAAAATAAACACCCCTTAACGGCGCGTCCGCATGCACAGACCCACATGTGTCGGATGAGTCGGAGATAAAGGATGCAGAATAACAGGAGGACCTTGGGGAGCGGGACCAAGTCATCCGTCTCAAACAGGAACAGACTGAGCACGCTCCAACATGACATGATGTGGACAGACTCATTTTAAAGCACATCGTTTCCTGACTCTCTCCAGCGAATCCCGCCCCGCCTTTACCCCCCCCCCCCCCCCCCCCCCCCCCCCCCCGCTCACACAACCAATGCTCAAGGTGTGAAAGTTCTCCTCCAGGCTGATACCCACACAACCTGACAGGTGCACAGGAAGGGAGCTTCTGCATTCAAACTCTGCACCCCGAGGCTGCGAGGATTCACTGATTTTAACGCTTCAAGGTGATGCAAATAGTATAGAAGGTATGCGACACGGCGCCAGCACCCCAAGCACATCTAATATTAATTTCAGAACCGTAATAACCGACTGTAAAATGAAAGCCTGCAAAGACGGAGCCGCTCCCAACATGGAAGGCTTTTAGGTAGCAGTTTGAACTTTGCCAGCTATTTTAGTGGTAATCTAGTGTGTTGCGTTCTGCCAGTAGCCCACACAGTCCTCCCTAATGACAGACTAGCTAATTGGCAGTAATGGCTCTTTGCACCGATATCATCAAGCTGCAGCCCTGGAAAACCCCAACAGTTTAAAGCAAATCACTTGCAGGCTAGAAACTGGGAAAAGGGCCCAAGGAAGTGACAGCGGCGGCCCTTATATGAGCCCGTCGGTGGCTCTAAAGAAGAGCTGCTGGTTCAAATCCTACAGAGCTTCCTTTTCCTGTTTATTATTTTAAAAAAGGCGACGCCGCCGTCTCCTCCAGAGCTGCATTAAGTCGCCTTAGATGAGCCAAACAAACAGGTGAACAAACACTCCTTTAGTGACACACTGCTGCTCCCCCGACCTCAGATGCTGCATCATTTGACAAACAGCAGTTGAAATGTTGCGTGTTGAGAAGAGTAAGTCAAGGAGAAACTGGGTCAGAGGAGGGGGGGGTGGCATTTCACCTTCCCATTGGTTAAGCTAAAGGTTAAGGAAGATGCAACACATGCTGAGGCGCAGACGCACTCCAAACACGAGCTGCAGAAGCTAAAGGTTAATATTGTTGTGGGAGTTGCTGCTTTGCTGTTTATCTCACTTCCCAGCAATATGTCTGGGTGCGTCGGGCTTGTTAACAACGCGGGCGGCTAAGCAGGCGCACTCGCCTTCATCCTCGTTAAAGCAGGGAGGGAGCTGCGCTTCGGCGTTTCATTAATGGCATCACAGTTGCAGCTTTTTTCTGCCCTGTCACAGAAACGGTGGGCCAGACGCCCGCTGTTTCTTTTTTCAGCAACTGCACATTAATCTACTAATCGACAATCAGTCAGCATGACTTTTAAACCTGTAGTCCAGCTCCCAGCCCCTCGTCTCGCTGCCGCCCATCCATCCTCATTTGTGATGAAGAACTCTGAGTTGACTAATCGCCTGCTGCTGCTGCCGTATCAAACGCAAATCCATCCCTGCAGAATTTATATCACTTCAGCTTTTTCTCCTGTTGTCACTTTAAAGCCAGAGAATTAAATGTATTTTATAGATAAACCAGGTACAGACATTTTTAAATGGGAAGAAAAATAATTGCTGGTTTTCTAACATTTTTTCCTATTTTCCTAAAAATGAAAAAAGGAAATTACTACATTTCCAGCTGCGGATAGAGGCGGGACTAACAGGGTCCGCCTCATCAGGTTAGAACCAATCAGCTAACTACAGATGTGATACAAAAAATCCAAGCTCACGAATTCTAACTAATGCTCAGCTTTTCCTAAAGGTTGTGCATTTAGATCCAGACATGTTTTCTGTCACTAACAGAAAAAAGGCATAATGGGGCCACCACCATGTTTCACCATTGGCATGGTCTGTTCACAATGCTCTCTCTTCTCATAGTAGCTTCATCTGGTCTGTTCCTGTTTGGCTGTGACTCCATCCTGGAGAGAAATGTCAGCTGTGCTGCTGCCATCAACACCTTTGTTTCTAGATGTTGGAGCTTGGCCTGTTTTCCAGTGTAGTCCTGTTTCTCTGACTGTGACTAACTGGATGTGCTCTCTTCATCCTCTGACATGGGAGCTGGCTCGGAGCTCGTCTGCCTGGCTGTGTGTTTCCTGGACGGGGCCGCCTGTGGAGCTGGTTGACAGTTGCCTTTTGTATCTATGCTTCTTTTTCTATGTCTGCTTCTGTCTCCTTGAACCCCAGTGGGCCTCAGCAGATGGCCGCTCACACTGAGCCTGGTTCTGCTGGAGGTTTCTTCCTGTTCAAAGGGAGTTTTTCCTCTCCACTGTCGCTACAAGCATGCTTAGTGTGAGGGATTGCTGAAGAGTCAATGAGTCGATGCAATCAGCTGGTTTTCCTTAGATAGAAAACTTTGAATCAATCTGACTGGATGATCTGGTGAACTGGAAAGTGACCTGAGATGACATGATGTGAATTGGAGCTATAGAAATAAACTGAATAGAATTGATTTTTCAGGGTGATGTCGTACACTATGCACGTTTTCTCCAACAAACAGCATATTACATGATCAGAGCAGCTTCTTCTATATGAATGCTGCATCTTAACATCCCTGAAGCATCATCCTATCCTGTCCACACACTTTGAACTGAATTGATCGATAAAACTTAAACATACAGCTGAGCGTTTGTTTGTATTCTGTTAATTATATGTTCTTTAGATTTGACATGGGAGCTCTCTGTCGGAGCTGCAGCTAAACTCCATGTTCCCAACGATGTGCAGAGAGAGGACTCCATCTAAATGCAGTTTTTATAGCGTGCCATTATAGTAAGAGATAATTAGTAAGTCACTCATGTTCCATGGAAAACTACTGTTACCCCTTTGTTTGCACCGCTATTAACTAAATGAGGGGTGGATGCACCATGCAGTTAGCCTAAAACGTCTATTTTAACTGATATTTAACATTGAAACCTTCACTGCAAAGCAAAGTGGCTGCTCACAAAGAATACGGCTCCTATTATCCTATTACTTTGCCTGGTGAGAATGCCTTTGTACGAAGCTTAGCAAATAATAAATCCCAGTAAGTATTAGTGGGTGGTACTGGTATGGTCATGTTACACATGTGCAATCAGCTGACAGATGTATACAGAAGGCCTCCTAGCGAGCTTGTTTCTCAGCAGGAGGCTCATTGAAGTTTTCGTCTTGCTTCATTTGCACTGATAATCACACGAGGTGAACCGCGGTTCAGCTGCTAAATCCCAGCTGATGATAAAATGGATCCCGCCCCTCCCCTCCATCCCGTTTGTCTTCTCCCCGGCCTTTTGGAGCTGTCTGAGAGGTGATTTGGGACTCTAGACTCCAGAGAGGAGTCGATCCACCTAAACGTCCGTCCAGCCACAAATCAGCGTGATAAAAGAAGCGCTGGGATGGATCGGAATGCGTGGAGATAGTCACGGCATGTCAAAGGGCATGGGCTCTGAAAAAATACCAACTGACTAGGGAGGTCATTTGGATCGAAATCCCTCCTGAGGGAAACCAGAGCTTAGGCAACCGGGAGGGGGGGGTAAACAAACCGAATGGTGGCTGTCCTGCGGGTGCATGTTAGGGCGGGTACGCTTTGTGCAACATTTACGTAAATGTTTGATTTAGTGTGCATGAGTGTGAGTCTCTGCTGGCACACTGCATCCATTCATCGTCCACAACGAGAGGGGCTTCATTTTCCCTGACCTTTTCAGCTCGGCCTCCGGAAGAGAGTTATGACAGCAGAGCCAGCCTTGTGTTGCACAGCACAATAACTAACATCAGCGCGGAGGAAACAAACAAACAAACAATAACTCCCCCCGCAGGCTCAGGGCTTCCCCTCTCAAACAGGTGAGGCAAGGCGAAACTGGATGAGGTGTTCAAAGAGCGAGGGAGCGCCGCAGTGGAGTGGAATGGATGGGGAACGGCCGCTCTGCTGAACTTTTTCAGCTAAAACACAGAAGAATGGGCGCCAAATCAGCCAAATCCAGCCGATCGGAGCAGGGGAAGCAGTCAATGGCAATCAATGACATCTATGCCTGCAATATTCTATGAACAAATAGCTGCCTAATTGCCTGAGCGCCATATTAGAGCAGAGAGCGGCAGTGAAGGCTGGGAGAGACAGAGGATGTACTTGTTATGGAGGAGAGAGTTGATGTCAGCCCATCTGCTGTCCACAGATTCAGAATCTGCAAGGCGGACAGGGATAGGTGTGTGGGCGCGCACACGTCCCCATGCGCGCTTTCCTTATTTAGTTCTGGACGCCGACGTGTGCCCAAATCCCCCGTGAGGGAAACTACGATACCTGCTGACATGTTAGAGGAGCTGACTGCAGCCAGCATTGTTTCCAGTCAGAGCGGCCCTGATGCACAGCGACACACATGAACACAGACACGTGTTGACAAGAGGATGGAGAGGAAAACCTGCTGGAGGGGGGACAGGGAGTGTGTAAAGCACCAGAGCTCCCAGCGTGCTTCCAAACCTCCGCCAGGCTTCTTCAGCCTTGGGATGAAAGATGCCCCCCCCCCGCTAGTCGCCCAAACCCCAATCAGAGAGCAGAGCCAACCGCATAGAGGAGGGCTGCTGATTGCGCCCTAATGCTCACAAAGCCCGTACATCCACGCATGTGCGCTCACACGCTGATTACGTCCAACCGCCCGGCTGCTCCTCTCTCCTCGCCTCTTATATCGCTTACACTGTAAACCCGCGCTGATCAGGGATCAGCGTTTTTGGCACAGGGGCGCTAAGAGAGTTCAGAAGCTTAACCTCGCCTTGGAGAGCGAGGATCCGGACGCCCCGCGCTCTCACCAACCCGACCAACCCAAAGGCAAATAAACAGATTAAACTGTAAAAATTTTGAAACTATTTCCTGAAGAATCCGTGACGCAGACAGACGAGGGAGGGAGGAGAAGGAAAATAGGTAGAGTGGCTTCGTTTAGGTTTAATGAAGTTAAACCAGGTGAAAGTTTAATGTTTCCACCTCTGGGTAGAGCAGATTGTTGAACGGAAACATATTTTTTTCATCTTAAATGCAAAATAATTATATAGTTTTTACAATCTTTGTAAAAATCTAACCAAGTGGTTTTTTTCTGAAATTAAGGAGGAAAGGTAGATACTTTTTTTAAAATGGAACAAGACAATTTACATTTAAATTAAGAAAAAAAATAATTGCATTGTCTCATTTCACCAGGATATTATCTAATAATTTTATTTTAAGAGTAAAAATACTCATTCCATTGGCAAATGCTTCATTTAAGATAGTTTTATGGATTTCTAGATTGTTTTTGAAGTGGAAGTAGGTCGTTCTATCAGCTGAAGGCATGTTTTATATTCTCTATACTCCAGTTAACCGCTAAAGGAAAAGTTCAGTCAGCAGGAATAATCAATGGATCATTATTTATACATAAAACTGATACGATTGCGTTGATTTCATGAATTTAGTGTTAATCAGTAAAAAAAAAATAAAAACAATCATTTTCATGGCGATCACTGAGTCTGGGAGCGGCCATTTTTGCCCAAATATAGTAGCCCCTCCCTCCTGCCATCTTCCAGCAGTGATGTCACGGTGCGGTAAGCCTAGCGCCATTCTCCCCGCTTTCCAAGCTAAATCAATGGGAACTACTAGACACATCTGCAATCAACAACAATTATTGAAGATTTCCAGAGGACTTCACCATTGAAATTCACCAGAGCTATAGTGAAACTGACAATGCCCACGTGCGTGGCAGCTGGATGCTGGAATACATCGGGTAAAAGTGAAAGAAAGAGTTATTCCACCTTTCTGGTTCCTGATCCTCCACGGACGGGTTGGTCGTTGGATCGCCAACTTGAAGAGGGAGGATTTGCCATCGAACTTCTGGCCAGAGAAAAAACCCGTAATATGTAGCCAACATTTGGAAGAAGAATGTTTTCAAGATGACTTGGATAATAGCGCGTTGTGACAAACACCAGATACAGCACTGGGACTTGATCAGCAGCCGATACCGCACCGTGACAATGTCACTAACCAGTAGGTGGCAGTAGTGTTCTTTGACAAACATGGATGCCTCCAGTAAAGCACATTCACATGAAAATTACTCTGAATTAAAAACACTGATCATTTATTGAACAGGATGGAATCATTTCAGATTTAAAGAACTTTCAGAAGTTTGAATTCTGAATATTATCGAACGTTTTCTTTAATCGATTAGTGAATTAGTTGTTAACAATTCATCAGATTATTCAGTGTATTCTCATTATCAGTTCGTACGAAACTGTACGAAAAGTTATGCACAGTAATGTACGTGTACGTTTTTTGACGTTTTTTCGTTGATTTCATCGTATTTTTACGTCTTGCGATATCCTTGCGCATTCGCATTTTAAGCACCATTCAATAACATACAATTAACCCTAAGATACAAAACATCAAGCAACGTAGTTCGAGACATCAAGAAGTAATTATTGCACTGTTTTTCCCAGTTTTACGGCTTTTTTCGTCTGTCTGCCTGCGCATGCGCACTGATCTGTATTTTCGGGGAAGAACGTCTAAAACGTACGAAAAACTGTGCATAACTTTTCGTACGATTTCATACGAACTGATAATGAGAATATGTTGGATTAATCGTGAATAATCTGATGAAATGTTTCAGCCCTAGTTTCAACTCATTAGAACCATCTTTAATTCCTCATCAAACGCTGCACACTGCTGCTCAGCTGGCTTAAAATGGCACCAACTGCTCACTTATAAGGAAGAAAAATATGGCTGCTTGAAATGATATCCATTGGAGAGCAACAGATAGAGATGGTGAGGAAACTAGCAGCGCCATCGTCCAACTCGGTTTTAAAACAATTGGCAGGCGACTGAAGCGAGCTCCATCTGACAGGCTGAGAGCTGCTTGGAGCTCAGCTGTTGGCCCAGGAACAGACACCCAGAATATGTGTTGGAAGGCAAACAACCTCAAGACGTGGAAATGGAAAACTGCATGTGGAGATTGCTGGAGATTATGGGCTATATTGTTTCATTTTGAGCTTATGAGTTGCTGCATTCCTATGTAACACTATACTATTGTCCCAGAAAGATCCCATAACCGGAGTTTTTCTCCCAGCTCTACTTAATCTCTCTCATTTGTTGCTGCACACTGGCAGTCATCTGGCTGAACGAAGGTCTACGCTTTTCTGTTTCAAAATTCATTTCTTAAAAAAAACATGTTTTTGATCATGTAGACGGGCTTTTATTACGACATCACCTTTCACAAACCCAAGAACAATGTCAGACTCTGATGTCGGCTTGTTAGAATTCTGTTTATCTGCTAAAAACAATAAAATATTCAATTCATCTTTTATATTTACGCCTAATTTGATCTATTATTCTGATTATTAACATAATTCAAAGATCCAAACACCAGTAAGATTATGCATCAGCAGCAGCCGAATTATTAGAAGGTCTCTGGTTGGGGCTGAAACTAACGATTAATTTGAAAATCTGTGGATTATTGTTTAGATTAATCGATTAATAATCGGATAGAAAAAGGTTCCACTTGGACAGAGCATATTAACAGATAAAAAAAAACATTTTTATCTTAATTTTTTTACAGTTTTGGTTTAATTCCTGCTCTAAGTGGGTCACCATGTTTTAGTCTCTAGTTAACAATTGATCGATAAATCATGAACGTTTGTGTGTTTTTCCATAAACTTACATGGTTTTTCTTCAGGTACTTAAAACTACAAAAACTGATCTAAAAATAGATTTAAATAGAAAACTTAAAGTAACTGTAATTGTCCTTAATTTCAACAGGAAAATAAGATAATCTGACAAAGGAATGAGTATTTTTGCCATTTAAACAGGATTTTATTTACCTGAAATAGAATAATCGAGTATTTCTTTCTTATATTAAACACAAATCTTCTTATATTATATGCAAATGATAAAACCTGCTCAAAATAAGGGAAATTACAAGTAAATTTGATTATAATTTTATTACTGTTCCTTCCTGCACAGTATAAATATATGCAGGTTATGTTAAATAGTGATGGAACATCATTGTCTTTTTGTTGAAGCTACAGCAACATAAAACCCTGGCATCTTCGCTCTCCCACAGAAGAGAGAAAGATCAAGTTGCAGGGAGAGAAAAATAGGACACAGAGAGAAGAGGGAAAACAAAATGCAAGTCTGGAAAATTGAACTACAGAGTCACAGTGAGCCTGAACTACAAGGTACTTAATTATTTGAAGACATGTTTCTTCTCTGCATCTATCCATCACGGCGTGCCAGAGCTCTGACAGCGCACACGCTGCCCCTGCGGGACCCGCTGACTGAAAAGATGCGGTGCTCAGCCGATCTGCGCTCGTCTGAAAGGTGTGCTAACGAATGCACAATGCTTACGGCAGCTCCTATTAGCGGGAGCACATCCGTGGAGGGTGGGGGTGTGACTGTTATTCGTCTGAGCATCTATTTGCATGCAACTCTGAACATAAGAGTATATAAATATAATAATGTGTGCGTCTCGTGGTTTGTTTGCTGTCTCCTGTTACTGTATTTGTGTGTCTGTGGTCGTGCTGGAATGGAACACGGACGTTTTGCCACTGAGCTGAATTCACAGAAAAGGGCTCGGCCCTGGCCCTGCAGAGTAGCATTTAGACTCTGTATTTATGCGTCGGAGAACCGCAGCAATCTCTATCACCGCCTTGTGATTCATGTTTGTTTGCTTAACTCAGAGCTGATTTGATTCCATCAAGAAGCCCCCCCCCACGCCCTGTGCAGAAAAGTTCACGCCGTTCCTCTGAGTTTCATCATCCACGCTGACCCAGCATGCGGTTGTTGTTTTTTTCTTTTTTCTCCCAATGCGAGGATGCAACATTAAAACTAACAACCTCTATAATTATATATCCATATTTCTCCGATGAGTTTGTGTAAACAGGCCCGGGCTCCAGCTCGCCAGGCCCTGGCGGAGGGTGCCACTGATGGCTGTCGGAAAAACAAAGCCATTTCAGAGCGTGCCTTGGAAAAGACAAACCGCTGTTTCGTGGCCGTAAGACGGGGAGAGCGAGCTCCAGTTTGACAGACGGAGAGCTGTGATTCGAGCTTAGCTATTGGCCAGAGAAGAAATAGTCAGAGAATATGTGCTGTTGGCAAAAACGGAGGGAGAGGAAACCTCAAGACGTCTCGGATGGAGATGGAAAAACGTGAAAGCAGAGTGTTTTAGGTTATGCCTCGCATTGTTTTATCCAGAAAGAGGGACACACGACTATCCCAGTAGATTACCATCATGCACTGGGCTTTAGGCGGGCAAACACTGCGCCATTTTGTCAATGGTTGTACGCAGATACAGCTCACAATGTTTGTTTGACGCTCTGATGGGATCTACCTGCTCACACTGTACGTCTAAAAACCAGGTGGGACTCGGCTCCGCAGTGAGATGGCGCTAATCGGACTCGTCTATCTGGAAGCTAAATGAGAAGAAGAAGAATATGAAGCTTGCTAGAGTGAAACTCGCTGCCTTGGAGATTTGGGCCATTTTGTGCAGAAAGCCCTAAAAAGAAAAGGAGACGACGTATTTGGACAAAGACATGGCTGAGCTAACATGGCTACTACGGTCTGTCAGTTTGACAGAAAGAACTCCATTTCACTCACTGCCCCCCCGCCATGATGCTGGGTTTACATCTGAGAGGAAGAAGAAGAGGAATCCTTCTTTGCCCACTGAGTGATTCGCCCACGACCACCTTACGACGGCCGACTGAGTTTTAAACCTTGGAAAAAAAGACCTTATGATTCCTGATGGGGAGGTGGTCGTTAGCGGCTGATCGCCCCTCGTTACCCCCCAGCTACACCACGCACCATTGTGCTGAAAGTTGACCTGATCAGAAAATTCTCACACGACTGGAAAATTGTGCGAAAAGTAGGGATGCACGATATTGGGATTTTGGCCGATATCCGATATTTTAAACTCATGTAGCCGATAACCGATATCGATACCGATGTTAAAGCTGGACAAAAATAAGTAGTCATTGAAAATAGCAGTTTTGTTATCCATTTCTGACACTTTGAAAAATAATATACTGAAATATATTTTCATATGCTGATATCAAATAGATTTTTAAAAACGCGGTATCGATCTATTTTACTTTCAAAATCTCGTGAAATTTCATCATTCTGTTACAAACTCTCGTGATATTTTGCAAATTCTTGTGAGATTTTGTTAGTAAAATAGATCGATACCGCGTCAATATATCAACATATAAAAATATGGCAACATTTGGTGAATTTTCGGGGGATTTCGTAGCATAACGATGACATATAGCAATATTTCATTAGTAAAAGAGATTGATATGGTGTTTTTAAATGGCAATATATCAGCATATGAAGATATTGGGATATTTTAATGGATCAATATTTTTTCCCTCATCTTTAGAAGTTTTTAAGTCTGTAAAAAAGAAGTTTTTGAGGAAGAAGAAGTAGTAGTATTTTTTATTATTTTTTTTAGACTTTAGAAACTCAGAAGCTGATCAAATATCGGGTTAAATATCGGTGAGGGGGCCGATGTCCGATATTCAGTTTTAAGGCCGATACCGATAGGGGGCCGATTATATCGTGCATCCCTAGCGAAAAGGCCAAAAACAATCGTACAGTGTACGCCCCGCTATAATGAGCTTAGTGTCTTCAGGGTTCACCGAGGTTCCAAACACTGTAGTGTTAAAACCACTAGTTCTGAGCCTGGTTCTGCTGGAGGTTTCTTCCTGTTCAAAGGGAGTTTTTCCTCTCCACTGTCGCTACAAGCATGCTTAGTGTGAGGGATTGCTGAAGAGTCAATGAGTCGATGCAATCAGCTGGTTTTCCTTAGATAGAAAACTTTGAATCAATCTGACTGGATGATCTGGTTGAACTGTAAAGTGACCTGAGATGACATGATGTGAATTGGAGCTATAGAAATAAACTGAATAGAATAGTTTTTTTGTTCCCAGAGTTTAATAATGAAATGCTGAGTGACTGCAGGTTTAAACAAGGGTTGAATAATGCAGTGCAGCTCCTCCCCCACCTGTTGCTTTGCACCAGAGGTGACTAGAGTAACCTATAAATGTGCTACAGTATTAGTATCACCTGAACATGTTTTTACTCCAATGGAAATGAAAAAAAAAAGTCAAAAAAATGTAGCAGGGGGCTGAGTGACAGTCTGATAAAAAAAAAAAGGACTTATTTATTGAGTCGTTACCAAACTGAGTTTTTTAAAAACCTACATCTATGTATCTTAGAAGAGGAGAAAGAACCAAAAACTGTGGGGATGTTTCTCAGTTTCTGCTCCATGTTTGATGGAAGATAAAAACCTTTTCATTTATTTAGTAACAGAGACGACCCAAGGTTGTTTGAGGCTCTATTGAGAATAAAAAGTGGGGCCCTGATTCCAGTTTGCATTCTTTATTAAATAAAAAGCCTTGAATGATTTGTAGACAGAAAATAAAACGGGAGGAAAGTCCTGCCTGGTGTCCAGCTTGTAAAGCTGAACGTTCGGATTAAAAATTTACACATTAAATATGAGATTTTGTGACTCGACTGTTTTAATGTCTTGCATCATATTATCAATTATTTTCAAAGCTATAAAATGGATGCTTTGTTTGTAGCTGCAGGACGTTTTGTTGTTTCTCTGGTTCAAACAGATTACATTATACATGTATTATTGTTTAACATTTTAGTGGGAATCCACGGCACAGTGAAGGATGGGATGTTTTTACTTTGGGTTATGATACTGTTAAAATCTCATCCTGGTTGAACCCCATCATGGGGACTCATTTACTTTTCCTCATCAGCGCTAACTCTAAACATGCCGCCATCAGGCAGCCTTCAGACGGCTCTCCTGCGTTTGCTGGAAGCTATTTTAAACCAAAAGCACAGAGGTTTGAGGCCGGCACATGGATTTAAGGAAAACCAGTACGCTACTTTCAACAATCGTAATTTGCCTTCAGAGAGGAGGAGGTTACTCAGCAAATAAGTTAGAGTTAGCGAGGAGCAGGAAACAAAAATCAACACCGTTGTTTCTTTTCCAGTTTGCTTTGCGGTCTCTGGTGGTCTGCGTGCTGAGAGGAGATCTGAGTAATCAAGCAAAATGACTCGAACGCAGACCTCCCACCGCACCTGAACACACACACAGAAACATAAGGGCAAAATAATGGAGGGTTTTTTGAAGAGTGGAAACAAGAGTAGACATGGTGTGCAAGAGAGCGAGGGAGGTCTGCATGCAGGATCAAATATTCTAATAAGATAAGCGAAGAGCAGAGCGGAGGAAAGGATGAGTGTCTGCGTTTGGAGCCCGCTAATTGAGATGAATACATGAATATATCAGCTTCATCTAAGCCGTAACCAATGGTTACCATTCACTGGTACAGCCATGTGAGCAGCCCGCTCTCTGAGGCACAGTCCTCATGACCCCCCCACCCCCTCCACTCTAAACAAACTCCCTCGTAATAAACGAAAGGCAATAACCAGCGACAATAACGGCGTGCCTGCTAACCCTCAGCGGATGAAATATCCAAAGGAGAAGCAGCAGAGGCGCCCTGCGCCCGGATAGATCTGCAAAGCAAGCAGAAAGCCATATATTACACTGGCACACTAATAAACAGCGGGCTGCGTTCGCTCGCTCACGAGGGGGTTAACATCCCCTCATCCAGGCTCCTCCAGCGCCGCTAACCTGACCTGTTGGCTGGGTTTGCTTTGAAAATGAAATCCGTTAAAGGTTGCTGATTAGCTGCTTTAAAAGCAAATCTGCAACACAAATAACACCTACTGAGTTCAGAGCCTAGTTTGGTCTTTTTAAGCAAACTCTCTAACCTATTAAACATTAACAGGACGAAGGCTGAACTATCATAGCAGGACTTGCTTTGGCAGCCATTACCGTGGCGTTTTGTTTTTAATAATTTGTCATATTCAAACCACAGACTCCTATTATTTTGCATATGTTATATTGCTCAATGATTCTCCCTGGAGTCTGCAGTAATGCAGACCACAGCACCACTAAGCTCTGCAGAAAAACAGCCATTAGAGCTGTCAACAAAAAAGGTTACATAGAGGATACCTTTCATTTAATTCTTGAAACTAGACGGCTTACATTTAGGGATCATGTTGATTTAAAAACTGTACATAATGTGGAAAGTTAAAGAAAGGACCTCAGTAGATGATGTATTTAGCTCCGTTAAACGGATCCGGACACAAAAGAAGGAATCAGTTCTGCTTTATGTTCTCAGGAACAAATCTAAAGCGTTCATCTGAATATGGAGTCAAACTATGGAACTAAAAACCTTCAATGCAGCGATAGAGTTGATTCCTTCCAGCTAACATCGCAGCTCCACCCCCTTTACAGGAGAACAGAAGACCTCACCTATTCATCCAGGCCAACTATTCCCTCTAACGACCCCCCCCCCCTTTCAGAGACATAGACAGGTAAGGGGCATTGCAGGCTAACAAAGAAGAAAACAACCCCCATTCCAAAGGTTTGGACCCGTTCATCCGTTTCTATTTGCATGTTTCATATTTTTAAGCATTGAAGCAAAGATGGCGGTTACCCCGTCCCGCAGAGACAGGCTGCAGGAGCGACCTGATCCTGACGCCGCGGCTCTGAGGAGGCACAACAATAAAGCCAGAATCAGGCTGGAGTTTCACTTCCACACAGAACATGGAGGATTTTATTCAGCTGTGGGTTTTTAGCTAAATCTAATGTCCTGTGTCACATGAATATTTTTTAATAATTTTTAGCTGACGCTTCATTTTACCTTAATAGTAAGTTTTTTAACTTTGTCTGATTCTGATGTTTGAATTGTGTAAATAAACTGTTGTTAAAATCCAATTTGCATGTTTTTTTAAACCAAAACAAGTCTTTGTTGGGCTAACCTAAACACATCACAGACTTGCTATCAGTGTATCAACCCTCCAGACCACTCAGGTCTTCTGGCTCCAGCCTGCTCTGCAGACCTAGAACCAGAACTAAACATGGAGAAGCAGCTTTTAGTTCCTATGCTCCACTTATCTGGAACAAACTTCCAGAAAACTGGAAAAGTGCGGAAAGCCTGAGTTCCTTTAAATCAAGACTAAAAACACATTTGTTTAGGATTGCCTTCCACTGTAAACATATTTTCTTTAGTCCAACTGTTTTTAATATTCTTTTCTGTTTCTGCATTATTTTTTCCTACTTGCTGTGATTCTGTTTTATCTTCCTGTATTTTAATCATGTAAGCACTTTGCATTGTCTTTGTACTGAATTGTGCTATACAAATAAATTTGCCTTGCCTTGCCTTGCCTTACTGGAAAAAACCTGGAACTAAACGCTATTTCTGTCATTTTGAATAGAAAAAGTTTCTTGGATGGAAGAGAAACGTCTTCAAACTTGGAAACAAATTCCAGTGGATTGATTTGAACTTTTTTCAGTATGGAACTGATGATCTGACTGGTTTATAAAGCTAAATAATAAGGACAACATCATAACTGAATTCATGCAAAAAGAAAATAAATAATGGTAATTTTGGAAACATGAGGCAAGTGTGATAATAATACAGATAACAAGGCGTCACACCCTTGTTTTTAGCTAAATACATGCTATGCTATGGAAATAAGGAAGGCTGGAAATTTGTCCCAATTTTGGGAAAATGTTTCCAAAGAAATAGATATGATCCTGGGGTTCATCCCCCCCCCCCCCCCCCCCCCCCCCCCCCCCCCCCAAGAACAATACGGACATTATATTTAATTATTTAAAGGGAGCAGAGATTCAGAAAAATCTTTACTTATTTAACTTTCTGTTGGCAGCTGCAAAAAAGGTCGTCACAGAAAGAAGTAAAAACTGGATGGAAATCCACAGCATGGAAAGATTATAATAAGGCTGCAACAAGCAAAAAATTAAGATCTTAGGAAAAAATATCTATTAATGATTACCTGTTCTTTTTGATATCATCTGTACCTTTTAAAAATAATAAAATAAAAGTCAAAATAAAGAAATATGACAGACTGAATGTTTTAGGTACATTTTAAACAGTTTTACACTTCCTTTGCTAAATATAGCGTCTTGAGGAGAAACTCTAAAAACATATTTTATTTACAGATTATATTTTGGATTTAGGTCTTAATTTTGAGCTAATCATTCTAACGTGTGAATATCTGCATATAAACCATGCAGTAGATTTAGGGATGTTTCATTTCCAGACTCAGTTTTCTTCCAGAAATCTCTTTTTATTAACTTTATTCATCTTCTCATCTACTTTAAACATCTTTCTCCTCCCTGCTAAAGAAAAGCCTCCCCGCAGCATAATGCTGCCACTATTATGTTTAATAGAGGGAGAGAGGAATGAATATCCCAACCTTCTTTAGAGCTCATCGTTTAACTACACATAGAGGAATTATTCACTATTAATCAATCAGGTAACTTCTGGTTTGCATTGAATCTTATTTTGATGAATCTGATGAATAGAGGATTAAAAAGTAGAAATCCTCTTCATATTTGTCCAGTAAAAACATTTTTCTGTTGCCTCCGCTTCATATTTATCCTCTGTGACCTGTTGCATACATTCCTTTATAAAATAAATATAAATGAAGGTTTGTAGCTGAAGAAATAAATGAAAAGGTTCTAGAAAGACGGATAATTTCACCCAGCACTGAGATCAGGGGTTTTTGCAGCAGAAGTAATTATCTCCACCATGTTTATTGTCTTTTGATGCCTGCATCCTGAAAACTGTGCCATAAAAGTAAAACATGTTTAGCTCTTCCCTCACATCAGGCATCTGAAAGCATCTCTTGCCTCTCATCAAAAATGTTTCTGTGTTATTATACAGAGAGGGGTTAGCAGATGGTAACCGTTAGCACTTCACCACAAAGAACTTATGTAATTGGCAGTTTAAAATGTGTGAGTTATTTGCATGCCTGTAATCTGAAAATCAACAATGCTTTTGACCTGACAGCCGCCTTCTTTTTCCAAGTGATTTAATTATAAAAGTCTGATGTTATCAGTAAAAGATGACATTTAACGCTTCTCTAATAAAATTACCGGGATGTTGCTGCATCAAACCAACGGCTTGATGCTGTTCTATTTTTTATCTAGTTTGGATTTGAATGTGTGTTTCTGCAGCATTAAAGCAGAAACCTGCGCTGGAGCATGCGCACATATGATGGGGGGGGCCCTCTGAGTGCAAGGCGGGGAGTATCCTATGATCTGCCAAAGCAAGGGGCAGAGATTTTAAGCCTTGACCTTCAGCTCCCTGCAGGGTAACGTAGCCGCTGCATGCTAAATGTATAGAATCCCTTCAGGGAACATTTGGATGGAAGAGGAGAAAATAGCAACACGAAGGAAGGCCACTAATATTAGTATTACTGATCTCTAATTAATTCAATATTAATCTCCTGAAGCTCCTGCAGCATGTAGCTGGTAAAGTTAGCATAAACTACCCTTTAAAGCACATTTTATCAATAGAAACAAAGAAAATCAGCAACAAACTGATGTTGGATTAAATAGCATGGCTTAAAGGTAGAGAAATGACTCCTATTTATTATTATAAACCCTGAACAGGAATGGGTTATAAATGCTGAGCTAGCATCTCACTTGTGTTTATGCCAAAGAATATTATTTCAAAGTAAAGACGGAAGTGGTTTTTGAGTCACCCTGCTGCGGTGACAGATTAGCCTGATAAAGACGTTTTGTCTGAGAACGCTTGTTTTTGTTCGCTTTGCAGAGGCATTTGTGTGTTTAAAGGGGAGAAAGATTAGGAAACAATTTCAAAATGCAGTGATTAGCCAGCTGTTAGCTGCTAACTATCCATAATGTAACACCTTTTCCTCAGTTTGGTGCAGGAAGTTTGCAAGAATTGCAGAAGAACACGAGAAATTAATGTTTAGCTGCTAGAAAAGCTGAAACCGGTGTTCTGTCAGACCAGCATACCCCGTCAGACCAGCATACCCATAGTCAATATGCATGAACAAGACACGCCCGCAGACAGGGGGGGGCAAAGGGGGTAAATGGTTCCAGGCTCAGGACAGAGGGGGGCCCAAAATTGACTTCACTCTGACCATTAAAGATACAGGCAGAATTTTCAGGATATATTTTTGATAAAAATATTTAATATTTGAGTAACTAAATATATATATATATATATATATATATATATATATATATATATATATATATATATATATATATATATATATATATATAGGCTTTGTCTTGTCCAGAGGACAAGCTCCCCCCACCCCAACATGGAATGCTGCACGCTGCAACTTCTAAAGTTCGTTTCACTGCAAACTCAGAATGTCAAGTTTTCAGAAGTCTGGAGCACAAAAAATAAGAGAAAAAGTTAAGATGACGCCAAAAGCTTGAAGGATTTTATGATTAAATATTTAAAATAAACTGAGGATGAGTCAGGAACAGGTGAGTGCTGTCCTGGGCTCTAACAAAGCGGTCAGCTGGCCTGAAGCAAGACCTCAGATTTGCATTTATTTCTTAAGTTTTGCACAAAAAAAAACTATTTAATATCAAACACTTCAAAATAACACCAAAAAATAAGTAATTAAATTGTTGTTTTGTACACAAAGGGTGATACACGCCGGTTGAGGTAGTTTATTTTTCATTTTATTCAGTCCTCCCTTCCAGCAATAAAATAAAGCACCATTTCTCTTCTCTTAATTAGTCTTAGGTTAACGTTTAGGTCTAGTTTAATTCTGCAAGCTTTATAAAAACACAAACAGCGGCTTAGGTTTAAAATGAACTGTTTTACCGATATAAACCTTTAATTTCATTGATTCCCAAATTTGGGGTCGTGACCCCAATCGTTAAGCATTTGGGCCTTAAGATCCACAACAGAAATAAAACTTAACAATAAAAGTGAAAAGGATATTTTTGTGTTTTAGGATTTCAAAACCCATTGATTTTTTTTTTTTTTTTTTTACCATTCTACCTGTTTTTTTAACGGTCGTTTTAAATATTTTATTTGTATTCCAACCACTAGTTTGGGTCATAAGAACATCCTGCTATTATTTCATGTTTTGGGAAAATCTCCTCTAATTTATCAGTAGAAGCAAAAAAAAAGGGTCTCTTAGAGTTTCCCAGAAACATTTAGGTAACATAATCTGTTCTTTCATTTTATGAACTTGAAGTTGTTTCAACCCATGAAATTGAAATATCAATAAAACTCCGAGTTCCTGATCTCCAGGATGATTCCTAACCTTCATCTGAGGAGGTCAGCGCTGCAGAAAAGGTCGCATCCAGTTAGTCAGATATCTTCTTAGGTTATGTTTTTCCAGATCTGGGTCAGCACCCGCTGAGTCACAAAATGAACACAGCCTTTTTTCATTACCCACTTATATGCAGATGTCAAAACACATAAAATGCAGCAAAGGAAGTTTTGCAGGATTCAGCGGAGAGCAAACGAAGCCCATCCTCAGGAATAAACTCAACTTCAGAATTTGCTTTGAGGGAGCATGATGTTATTTACTGAGGTGAGACGGCGTGCGCTCCTCCATCGCAGGACTCTGCAGAGGAAGTCGGCACATGTCACAGTCCAAGATGGTAGGTTGCGATGCAGAGTGACAGCTGTCAGGAGGGATCAGGCTAACTCCTGCCCGATACTGAGGGAGAATGAAGGGAGAGGAGAGGTGCATGTCGACAGACGGCGTCCGTCTCCTGCTACGTGGCCTCAGCTTTCTATGTGGAACAGAAACTCGCCGGCTCAGCTAACCACAGACAGACAATCACAAAACTAGTCATGCTACATTATTTCAATAGCGGGGCGACAATGAAAGGAAAATGGAGGCTCAGTGATGTATTATGGCTGTCAGTCTATATATTTATTATGTCCTTTGCTCGTTTTCTCTATTATATTGTCCCGTCCTAAAAGCCTCGCCGCTCACGCTCAGCCATAAACACACCGCAGCCATTCTCCACACAAACAGCTCATTCTGTATCATGTGTTTAGACAACACAATGAAATATAACCAGTTTGTTCACTTACTGGGCTTACTGGGGGAGGGGGGTGCACACAGAGGGCATGGGGTGTTGATAGACAGCACAAGCTGGTGCTGGTCTGGACTTTAGATCAGGGCAAAGTTATCATAGCCCACCCTCCCGCCGTGTTTCCGTGACCCCGTGACTTTGCATTGTGACCTTTAACCCCCCCGAGACTCCTGTCAGAGCGGGACGGCGATGGACGGGACCAAGTGAACGGCGTCCCCCGTGGTGACAGCGGGGAAAAAGACACATTCTCAAACAAACGCGCACACACCGACCATTTGGTGTTTACATCAACACACACCTTTTGTTACCTCTTTGGCCTCACGTACATAGCAAGGGTGGGGGTGGGGGGGTCGTTCAGACAAGAAAAAGGACTTGTGGGGAGATATGGAGGAATGTCCACTCCTTATGGGTCTAACTCTGGTCTGGGATGGTGTCTGCCATGCTGGGCTGTTAATCAGAGCAGATAAGCCGGTTCTTTATGGGAGGAACAGATTTATGCCGCTCTGCTGCCTAACTGGATCCAGTTCCCAGCAGAACTGGTGGGATAATTCACCCACATCTTCTACATAAGGATAAGCTGGACTACAGAAGTTCTCAACCAGCATTTACCTCTGCTGTGGACACTGAAATGGATCAGCTTCTACTAAAAACAGGTTTATCTAACCTATAAAAGCTCATGGCTTTAAAACAGTGAACCGACCAGCTGTAGCGTACAATGGGAATAAAGCCTTTAACTAGAAGCTGCAATAATATTAGTGTTGGGTTAATTAATTGTACATAAGTTATTCTACTTTAATCATATTATACTTACACATTTTGTTATCTCTATCTTACTCATATTACAAAGAGTGTTAAAACATTTAGTTTTGTTTGCTGTGTCATTAATGTTTTTTAAGTCTGTGCAGGAGGGATGTTGACTGCGACTGCTGTTAACAGATGTCGTTAAGGGTGTGGAGGAGAACGGAGAACTGTGCAACTAGATAAGGAGAGGGGTTCTCCTTATCCTCTGATGTTGTATGATGTTGTACGAAAATTCTGGTTTCAACTGGGTTCTGTTCCCTCCCCCTTTAGCGGTTGAAACCACATTGTAATCAGGGCGTTTCTTCAATAAAGGGCTTGGAGAGCAGATACTGCTTCAGAGTGGGTTTGAAGTTGTAACTGAATGCAGTTTCTGATCCCCTCTCCTTGCAAGTAAAATATACTAAATTCTCTGTGTCATTCTTTGTGCAGGTTGCTGAATAAGGTGTTTGGTGTTTAAACCTAACATTAATTGGTCCTTCGAGCCGGATTGCAAGATACCCGACGACCCCCAGCAGGTGAGTGAGATCCAGATAAGCCTGCGGCCGCAGCAAAGAGACCCTTTACGGGACTGGTCTCTCCCTTACAAGCTGGGGTCCGACGGTTGAAGCATTTCGAGGACGCAGAGAATTGTGAGTAGTTTTTCTTTTAATAAGGAGTGAGTGAATTATTGGAAGAAAAATATATAAAATATAAAAAAAAAAGAAAAAAAGATCGAAGTGAAGGGCGTGGGGTCACGAGATTCCCCTTTTGAAGTCCTCTCAGCGTGGGGTCACGAGATTCCCCTTTGCAAACAGTTTAAACCTCGTGAAGGACGGCGGTGTCCTCTATCTTAAATAGTTAAATTCCGCATGGGGTAACGAGGTCCCCCTTTTGTACTAAAACCCTGACAATTCTAGACTCTATCAGGTAAAATAGAAATTTTAAAACAGTTAAAGTCCGCGGGAGGGCAGGCTCCCCTAGTTTGTAAGGGCAGGCTCCCCGAGTTGTAAACTAGTTAAATTCTGCATAGGATAGCGGCGTCCTCTGTGTTTAAAATAAGTAAACAGAAATAAAGTAAAAGTTAACTGCGCAGTGAGTGTGTGTGTGTGTGTGTGTGCGTGTGTAAGGAAATATAGATATCACTAGATATCTGTATTTCATACCAAAAAGACAAGGGTTAAATGGTGAGCTTTTGTGGATGTTTGTAGACAAGAAAACTCCACCTGTAAGGGTTGAAGTGAGTTTTACCACAAAAAGTCGTTGATCACCATCTTGTCTGAAGCCCCAGTGTTTAGAACACGACAGGTGTTGAAAACCCACTGGGCCCAAATTTAGTTCAAAATGGGAAAGGGGCAAAGTAAAGAAAAACAGAAGTTATTGGAGGAACTCCAGTGTAAAGACTGGAAAGCAGTTGAAAATGATGACCCATGGGCGGTAGAGCCGTAGTGTTACTGGATAAAAAACTACGGTTTTAATGGTAAATTGAGCACCACAAACATAAAGGAATTGCAGCAAAAAATAAAAACAAAAAGCAAAAATAAAGACACTTTGATGGCAAAAGAAGGTTACATGCAAACCATGGGTTGGATGAAATTAGCAGGACAGAGAGAAGAGGGAGAGCGCAGAGCTAAAAGAGAGAGAGAGGAGAGACAAAGAAAAGAGAAAGAAGGGAAAGAAAGAGAAAGTGAAGAAAGAAAAAAGGAAAAGGAGAGATCAATAATGTTTCATAGAAAGGAAGATGATGAGTACGTAGGGCCCTATTCTGACCTGCTACATCAAATACATAATCTCCCACAAATGGGAGGTGCTGCCGCTGCAGCCGATCCCTCAGCTCCCCCACTCACGGGGGATCCTCCACAATATACTCCCCCACAGCATATACCTCCTCCAGAAGGATCATTGAAAACAGCCCCTCTTCAAGCAGCTTCTCCACAAGCTAATACCTCCCAGGGATATGCTACTAGGTCCAAAGGGTCCGTAGGAGATTGGTCAAAAACTTTAGCGACAACATTTAGTGACATTCTGTCCCCACAGGCACTCCGAGTGATGCCTGTAAAACAGGAAGGTGTAGGAGAAGTCCTTACGCTTCCTTTAATAGAATTACCAAACCCCTTAGCGGGCCAGGTTGAAGGAAATAACCGACAACCAGCCACAATAATGGTATATAGAACCATAATGGAAGAAAGAAAAGCAGCAATACTGCATGCGCCTAAGCCACTTACAAAGAAACAAATGATGTCCTTCTTAGGACTCACTAATTATTGCAGAAGCTGGGTACCAAATTATGCAGAAATAACTGCACCGTTAAACTTACTTATGTATAAAGAGGAACTGAAAATGTCAGACAACCTAAAATGGACATCTGAAGCAGAAGCGGCCTTCTGTAACATTAAGCAGGCTATGGTGAGCAGTTGCACGTTAGCACTCCCAGACTATGAAAAAGAATTTGTACAAATGGTGGACTGTAAAGGTCATTTTATGACCTCGGTCTTAACTCAAATGCATGGGAATAAATTACGGCCAATAGCATACTATTCTACTAAATTAGATGCTGTAGCATGTGCACTTCCACACTGTGTGCGAGTAGTGATAGCTGCTTCATTGGCAGTAACGTCCAGTGCTGACATAGTATTATTCCATCCACTGACATTAAAAGTTCCCCACTCGGTGTCTGCTTTGCTTTTACAAACTAAAATGACTTTTCTATCCCCAGCCAGACACCTCTCATGCATGTCTTTACTTCTGTCACAGCCGCATTTGAAAATAGAACGCTGCACGGTGCTGAACCCAGCAACACTTATCCCCACACCAGATGATGGGGAATCTCATGATTGTGAGGCTCTGGCTGAACAAACTGCTAAAAGTAGGCCAGATTTGAAAGACACTCCTTTGTCAGAAGGAGAAACATTATTTGTTGATGGATCCTCTAAAAAAGATGAAAAAGGGAAAACAAGAACTGGTTATGCTGTAGTGACACATACCGCTGTGCTAAAAGCGGAAGCTTTACCACAACATTACTCTGCACAAGCAGCAGAACTGATTGCTCTTACTGAAGCATGCAAATTGATGAAAGACAAAATAGTAACTATCTGGACAGATAGTCAATATGCTTATGCTACAACACATACCTTTGCACAACATTGGAAAAACAGAGGCATGATAACATCAACCGGGAAACTAGTGACCCATGCCAATTTACTGAAAGAACTTTTACAAGCAGTACAGCTGCCAAAGCAGCTGGCAATATGCAAATGTGCGGCCCACACATCGGGAAAAGATGCTGTTTCAAAAGGGAATTCCTTTGCAGATAAAATAGCAAAAGAAGCTGCTTTAAAAGAAATAACAGTATTAACATTAACAGACAATTCACTAAAAGACGACATCTTACAAGACATGCAGCAGCAAGCTCCTAAACAGGAACAAGAACAATGGAAAAGCAAAGGAGCACGATTAAAGGAGGGGATTTACACCTGACCAGAAAATAAACCAATCCTTCCAAAAAACTTATACAAATGGGCAGCTATGTTGACCCATGGTAAAACTCATGTGTCAACCGGAGGGATGGTAGGATTGGTAAACCAAACATATACGACCTATGGTTTTAATGCTTATTCAAAAAATTTTTGTAGAGCATGCTTAATATGTGCAAAGCACAATGCTCAGGGGAACCTAAGGCCTAAAAGAGGACAATTCCCAAAGCCAAACTACCCCTTTCAACATATACATATGGAATTTATAGAACTAAGCCCTAGTGAAGGTAAAAAGTTCTGTTTAGTAATAGTTGACTCGTTTTCTAAATGGGTAGAACTGTTTCCTACAAAACATCCAGATGCACTAACAGTCGCAAAAGCATTATGCAAAGACATAATTCCCCGTTATGGGATTCCAGAGAAAATTTATAGTGATAATGGCACACATTTTGTAAATCAGATAATAACCAAAATAGGACAAGCCTTTCACATAGATTTGAAAAACCACTGTGCTTATCATCCACAAAGCGCAGGCCTTGTGGAAAGAACGAACGGATTCGTTAAAAACCGACTTAGGAAATGTATGGAAGAAACGGGAAGATCATGGACTCAATGTTTGGATTTAGTTAAACTACACATAAATATTACAAGTACGACCGGGTTGACCCCTTATGAAACAATATTTGGCAGACCATATAGACTTCCCTATTTTAATAATAGCTGGGAAACAGATGATGAAAGTACTCTAGCAGACTACATGAGAAAGATGCTGGAGCAACAAAAGCAACAGCTGAACCAAACTGACAGTGTCCCACCCTCTGTGTCTCCACAGGAAAACCAATTAGTTGAACCAGGTGATTGGGTCCTCATAAAGAGCATAAAGAGGAAACATTGGTATTCACCTAAGTGGGAAGGACCCTATCAGGTTTTGTTGACCACTCCAACTGCATTAAAAATAGCTGAAAGAAGCACATGGATCCACTTGTCACACTGCAAGAAAGTGATAGATAGATCAGATGAGTAATGTGTAAAATCACTTTCTTAATTATTCTGTGGAACCTTACCATACTGCTTAGCACTCTAGTAATTCTACTGTGGTACCTGTTATAGAATAAGCATTTGGTCTCCTTCACCGACCTTCAGAGGAAGTCCATCGTACAAAGGGGGTTGTATTTTTTAGCATACAACCATCTCAAACTGGTGAAGGTTCAACAACTCTGCCGAGAGGTCATAGGAAGTAGACCACTGTGTAAAAGATTACCCATAGGAAACTTTTTGAAGTTTGAACCTAGATGATGTTGCAACTTTTCATATTAGTTTTGTTTTTAGCTCTCACTCAGGGCAAGGATTCTTGTTGCCCCCATGAGCCAGCTATTTGTAAAAGGGACGTCTATCTCTGCTATAACTCTACTAGAGTAATCAGTGTAGTGACTATTCTTTTTCAAACATTCTCGCAAAGATTTAAAATTGACCCGGGAGATTGGCGAGGTTATGATTTCTACCTATTTCCTCGCGTAGTTCAAAGAACTCAAAAGAGTTGGGGAGACGTTTTCAGAACCACTGGACAGTGGAAAAAAGGATCGTATGGATGGACATCTTTAGCTAAGAAATGGATGAGTAGAATATCAGGGTTCACTGTTAACCATGCCTCCAAAGTTTTCACTATGACAATAAACTCCACAGCAGAACCCCTTGAGAAGGAAGGCTGTTCTTCCTCATTTATATGTGCACGGTCTAGTGAAACCGATCCGTGTTGGACATTGTATCTGTGCTCTGCAAATGTTACACAAGAAGAAAATGAGATACAAGGGATTCTTACTTCTGCCCAAGGTGAACAGATAAAAATTCAAAATATTAATGACCCGCTTAAAACGGATGAACTGTTTCAAGTCACCACTGGAATCTCTGGGCAAACAAATAACTGGCTTTTAATGGCAGAACAAGCAGCTAAAACAGTGTCCACTGATTGTCTTGTGTGTATGGGAGCCAGACCGCTGTTACGTGTGGTTCCTGCCACCATAACTCCTCAATGTCTTCTAAATATAATGAATTATACAGTTCCAACTGATAATTGCACCTATTGGGATAAGATCTATCCCCTGACCACAGATGAGAAGAAAAAACCAATCTTTTTGAAGAAAGTGGCTGTGGCAAATTTCACCTGTGTAAACAGGACCGGAGTGGGCCCAAAATTGGGTACACTAAATGAAAAACAATGTGCAAGCATTTTACTGGTATCCACCTTTTTTAAACCTCAATCCCGCAGTGACATCTGGTGGTGGTGTGGAGATGACAGATTGTTTGACAGACTTCCATGCAACACCACTGGATTGTGTGCTGCAGTCACCTTGATTTTACCTGTTTCTATTACTTCACTCACAATGGATGAATTGTTAACGACTGTAAACAGTATTTTACCACATACATGGCATACTAGAAGAAGGAGGGCATCTGAAAATGCGTGGAGTCCAGATGACCCTACTTATATTGACAGTATTGGAGTACCCAGAGGTGTTCCAGATGAGTATAAACTAGTGAATCAAGTTTCTGCAGGATTTGAATCTTTCTTATGCTGGTGGTGTACTATAAATAAAAATGTAGACAGGATCAACTACATCCATTATAACGTCCAGAGGCTGGGAAATAAAACAGAACAAGGCTTCTCCGCCGTCCATGAACAATTGTCAGCTACCTCTCTGATGGCTTTCCAGAACCGTATTGCTGTTGACATGTTGTTAGCTGAAAAAGGTGGTGTGTGCTCTATTTTTGGAGATCAGTGTTGCACCTTTATTCCCAAGAACACCGCTGCAGATGGCAGCCTCACAAAGGCCCTTGAAGGCCTTCGCTCTCTTAACAGCAAAATGAAAGACCATTCTGGAGTTGACACAAAAATGTGGGATGGATCTGGAGACATTTTTGGTAAATACAAACAACTGGTACTTTCTATTTTGAAGTCTGTAGCTATATTTGCCGCCATCCTGACCTTATGTGGATGTTGTTGTATTCCATGTATTAGAGCGCTGCTAAATAGACTAATTACCACTGCAATACAACCCATGAAAACAGAAATGTATGCCCTTATGTCCACTGAGGAACACCTATCGGATGATGAAGACAGCGAAGAGGATGAATTCTCTTTACACTTTCCTGACTTTTATCCTAATCCCAACGACAATAACCCACCAGTTTAAAGTACCTCTGAGTGTACCCTTTACAGCTAAAAAAAGAAAAAAGAATGATTTCTTAGTTGAAAATCTGAAAAGAAGTAACTATTGAATGATAAAAATAAATAGCTTAAAGTGAATAAACAGGAGGGAAATGTTGGGTTAATTAATTGTACATAAGTTATTCTACTTTAATCATATTATACTTACACATTTTGTTATCTCTATCTTACTCATATTACAAAGAGTGTTAAAACATTTAGTTTTGTTTGCTGTGTCATTAATGTTTTTTAAGTCTGTGCAGGAGGGATGTTGACTGCGACTGCTGTTAAAAGATGTCGTTAAGGGTGTGGAGGAGAATGGAGAACTGTGCAACTAGATAAGGAGAGGGGTTCTCCTTATCCTCTGATGTTGTATGATGTTGTACGAAAATTCTGGTTTCAACTGGGTTCTGTTCCCTCCCCCTTTAGCGGTTGAAACCACATTGTAATCAGGGCGTTTCTTCAATAAAGGGCTTGGAGAGCAGATACTGCTTCAGAGTGGGTTTGAAGTTGTAACTGAATGCAGTTTCTGATCCCCTCTCCTTGCAAGTAAAATATACTAAATTCTCTGTGTCATTCTTTGTGCAGGTTGCTGAATAAGGTGTTTGGTGTTTAAACCTAACAATTAGCAAGCAACAAGCTCCATTCAGCAGCTGAAAATATTAGTTACTCTATGAGGAGCAGAATGGCAAGAATCTTAACAGTAAATATATTTCATTAACCCTATAATGCCAAATGTATCATATTTGATACGTACGGTTTCTGAAATGTTTTGCTAAATTTGATGGTAAAAACTTTGCTCAAAATCCTATTGTACACAATCAGATATACCTGATAACAGCCAGTAGAAGACTACACAAAAATAATCTTGACTTATTGCAATTATTGCAAGTAATAAATTATTAATATCAAAAATGTATTTCTGTTTTTTCTTTTTACATATTTTCTTAAAAGGCCAAAAAAGGACTTGAAACCAAAAAAAAAGTAATTTTCTGTTTTGTTTTATTCTTGGATCGGGCTTTAAAGGGTTAAACTAACTACCACTGCATTTATAGCTGATGTTTGTTCAATGTTTTTTTTAAACACTAAATAAATTAATATAACATTTTTCTATCTGCAGGTTTACTAGTGGTTCCTAGAATTTCTAAAAGTAGAATGGGAGGCAGATCTTTTAGTTCTCAGGCTCCTCTCCTGTGGAACCAACTACCAGTTTTAGTCCGTGAGGCAGACACCCTGTCTACTTTTAAGGCTAGGCTTAAAACTTTCCTTTTTGATAAAGCTTCTAGTTAGAGTGGCTCAGGTTATCCTGAGCTATCTCTATAGTTCTGCTGCTATAGGCTTAGACTGCTGGAGGACATAGGGACCCCTTTTTCATCACCCTTTCTTTCCCAGGAGCTAGTTTACTGTAACCTCTTCTAGATTAGTGCTTCTATGTTTCTCATGTCTGTTTGAGCCTCAGCAGAAGGCCGCTAACATCGAGTCTAGTTCTGCTGGAAGTTTATTCCTGTTAAAAGGAATTTTTTCCTCTTCATTGTTAACGCATGGATGCTAAGTGTGAGGGATTGCTGCAAAGTCAACAACCTAAGAAGTCGACTGTGTCCAGATGCTCATCGAGGAGGAACCAAAGGTCTAAAGTCAGCGACCGGATGCAACCTTCCGGCTTTCCTTAAACTGACAACTTTTACCTTTAATAAGTGTCTTTAGACGACGTGTTTTGAAACGCGGCTATAAAAATAAACTCAACTAACGGGTAACATTATTAGTTTAATCATCCATTTATAATAACAAGCATTAGTAAACATTTTCTTTTTTCAATATAAGCTGTTCTTTGTTCTAATACTGTAATATTAATACATTTTTACTCAAAGTTATCGTCGTGATCTCACGCTTGTTTCCCGTGTAAACACAATAAAACCAGGTGCTCGTTAGAGCTGCCAAACATGACCTAATTGACAGCTGATCATGTGTTATGGTTTATGCAGAGGCTGCAGCAGTTTAGATAAAAAACGCTCCTGCCATTACAAAGCACAACATTAAGGTAAAATAAAGATGGACACCATATCCGATTACGGCCGCCATGCAAACTTTACAGCATATGAGCGTAATAATCATCCTCCATCAGTTTCAGAGGATTTACTAGTTAGCGGTTTATAGTCTCCTACTCTGAGGAGAGAGTGTTAAGAACTCCTCTAGTTTGCATAAAACAAACATCAATGGTTGAACAGAAGAGACACATGCAAGAGATAGAGGGAAATAAAATCAGCCGGTAATAAAGCTGACACTTTTTATGCTTTAATGTCGGAGTTAGCTGCTGTCAGGAACCGGGCCCACGCACATGTCAGGAATAAAGTTAGTTCAATTATTTATGATGTAATCAGCAGACAATATGCTGAGCGGGGGGGGGGGGAGGCGAAGAACGCGGCGAGAAAGCCCAAGGTGGGGCTCTTTTTTTGGTGAAAAACATGTGGGCGCATTAGAGGTTCAGAGAAATGTTTCCTTGACGTCCCGCTGACACGTTTCCAGAGGAGCCACCATGAAAACTGTCGCCTTGATAGCATCTCTAGCTTCATGCTTCCCTGCATTTCTCCCTGCGAGGGAGAGTTCACAAATATTGATTGAACCGCAAGAGATGAAAAAGGAAAATTCATGCGGGGATTTCATTTATTTAATTTAGGCTTTAATTGTTTTTCCTCGTTTTAGAGGAGGATGTTAACGAGTTGCTTTTTAATAGAAAAGCTGCGGCGCTTTTATACGTTTCTCTGTACTTTAAACATTTCTAAAGTGAGGCGTGAGAAATTCAATCTCTCAACTGATTTATTGATATTCCCCAAATATTCTCCTAATTGGGTCACATTTGATGTAACATTATTAAAGTCCAAGCTTCATTAGCCGATATTGGCGGCGGGT
Source organism: Cyprinodon tularosa (assembly GCF_016077235.1). Lineage (NCBI taxonomy): Eukaryota > Metazoa > Chordata > Actinopteri > Cyprinodontiformes > Cyprinodontidae > Cyprinodon > Cyprinodon tularosa. The sequence goes on from NW_024039080.1 coordinate 542,754, forward strand.
TGATTTCAGTCTCACGGCCTGCAGAGCATCCATTGATTTCTCGCCATGGCGGCCGTTCTTTGGCATGACGCAGCGTGCTGCATATTAGTTCAGGCACCGCCTCTGTAATTTGCAGATCATCTCTAATAATTTCACTGAAGAATCAATTTAACATTTGGCTGTGGCGCTCAGTATCCTGGGACAAGCTTAACGACGGGCTATAATAAAAAAAAAAGATGAGTATAGCTTCAAAGAAATAATTAAAATGAATAAAAGTTGGATAAGGCCATTATAATAATATAACAACTCTTTGCTATTGCAGTGCAAAGCCTGCTCATTTCTTTTTCCTCCTGAAACATGAAACAGTTACGACTTTAAACGTTTTTGCACTAAATTCATAGAGATGAACAAAGGCCTGTTCAGTTGAGTTCAATCGGATGATTTTAAGATCAATCGATCTTAACCGGAGGGCATCCTGAGGATAAAACCTCTAGACCTAATCTGAGCAGAGTGTCTGCAGGTCAATGCAGCGAGGAATGATCTGATCTTTATATTGGAGAAACCAAACAACCTCTCCACAGACGGCCCAACACAGAAGAGCGCCCTCCTCTGGACAAGACAAAGCCGAACGACCCCCATTCTAAAAGGGTGGACCCGTTCGTCTGTTTCAATTTGCATGTTTTTTAAACAAAACAAGGATTTGTTGGGCTGCTGCAGCGGTAACCAATTAAAAATCAGCGGGGTCAGAATAAAGAAAATCATCAACCAGTAAAGATTTAATTATAATCAAGTTGCTCATTTATTTCTGATTATGTTCTCTGCTCTCTTTTTCTCATGGTCTTCTCCTTCTTTCCCATCGCCCGGCTTGCCACAGGTTTGCCTGCTGTGTCTAAAAGTAGCAGCAACAGCAACCCAGACTGACAGCTCATTGGCTCATTTGGATCACGTGCAGCCTGGAGCCGGAGGCTCCCCAGGGCTTTACCGTATTAACAGGAGAAGAGGAGCAAGTGAAGTTAGACACTGTCGTTGGACAACATGCACAGCTGATGACCAGAGCGCTATGATCGCTCCTCTTAAACAGTTTATTGACGCATAAATTAACTTAAAATGCAGAAATCTGCCGGCAGAATATGTTCGCTATTATTATCCTGCTGCCTGCAGTTTAGATTATTTAGATGAAAAACACCTACCAGCCGCCGCGGTGAGCCGCGAGGAGGCGACCCGGCCAGAGGCTGCTGTTGAATGGGATTCCTACTGACAGCGCACCGCCGGTATGTGGGGGTGTGAGCGGCTCCGACAGATATAATATTAGAAGGCAGGATGGTAATCTGGATGAACTGACGGCACTGATTAAGTTTTCAGGTGTATTTTCTCACTTAAAAACATATTAAAACTACTTTATTCCCACTGATCACAGCAAATATAGCTGCAAGGCAGAGAAAGGATAGTGAAGCTCCGCCCAACGCGCGTCAGAGAGCCAGAGCAGCAAAGCTGCTTCAGCCGCGCGTCAGAACTAACTGGTACAAGCAGCAAAAATGAAGCAGCAGACACGTGAATGTAGCATTACTTTGAACGTTCCGGTTCACACCGATGACGAGCCGTTGAAGTTCCTTTGTCAAATAACAGCAAGCACAGCGGTCATTTGTTTCACCATGTTTCACACAATCCACGCCCACACTTCGCCCTTTAACGTTCTCATGGCGATCTCAACAACGTCCGCAGTAACAACACACATAGGACGCGCCGCACATTTTGAGCGAAAAAAAAGATGTTTATATGCGCCTTATAGTCGTGAAAATACGGTAAATGTTTTATATCAGTTTGAGTCCGGATTAGCCAGCAGGTGGATCCAGATCCGCTAATCCGTGACCTCTGGGCTGCTGTATAAAACCTGGACCTTCAAAATAAAATCCAATCAATCAGTCAATCTACTGTTTATAATGACACCTTGAAAAACTAGAAATAGCATTGCTATCGTAACAGAATGCTTATTCATGCAACCATCAACCTAGCAGCCATTTCTGCTTCATCAGCGATCCCCGCCGTTCATACGGTTCGCTGACTGCTGTTCAACTCTCATCACTCTGGAACATTTCTTAGTTATTTCACCCTTCCCTAGGAGATGCTAACCAGTTTAGCCACAGTAAGCTACTTCCATGTTTGCCCCCTGCACCCTGCAGTGTTTGGTTCCTCTGTTATTGTAAAGGACTTTATTTACTAACCAGCTTAGCAAAAATAAAGCCTAAAACACAAGAATAACAGATAATGTTAACATGACTATGCAGCTTTAAGGTTAGACCAACCTTCTTACAATCTAAATTCATTTAAGGAATGCAGTTTTAATAATGCTGGAAACTTTAAGCCAATAATAAAAAAAAAAATCATTATCTTAGTTTTGTTTTAAAGCTAAAGCCAATTTTACAGCTTCTGTTAACGCATGAAACGATGTTCTCTCTGCTTCTTAGTTAAAAAATATCTTCTAACATAAATGCTTAGTAGTATAATTATTATTGTTCACAAAACACTGAGAAAAAAAACAGCTATATTAAAAGAGCTTCAATTATCGAGTTTTCATTTCTCAAAAAAATTAGTTTTAGTTTTCTAGTAAAACCCGCCATCTTTATCTTCTGCAAAGCTGCAGCTTGTTTGAATTTCTGTGACTCATAAATCTGAATTTTATTCAAACGTTGTATTTTATGATGAACGACCGACCGTGTTTGCCTTCTTCTGCGTCTGCTGTTGATCTTCAGCTTTAAGGAAATCCATTCGTTCAACTGTTTTCATTTTTTATTTAACTTTTGTCTTCCATCCAAAGGAGTCTAGAGGCGTATCGCGGAACACGAGGAGCTGTGATTCTAACCTGAGTTATGCAGCCATAACTTTCCGCGTTGTTTCAAGAACTGGTTTAAACTAATAAGACATTTCCTCCCGTCAGTCAAAGGTGTCGTTTAACGCAGCCATCGGTGAGAACTGCAGCTCAGCCGGAGAATGGAGGAGAAGGTGTCAGGTATGAAGTCTCAAAGCAAACAGTAACATCGAGTTTGGGATCTTTTTCCAATAATCGCTGACTCATGTTTATTGCTTTAAACTGCACGGCTCATGGAGCGCCTCAGACTTTAACAACAAACCTGCTGAAGACGTGATCAACATTCGATTTAAGGAGTAAAAATCTGATTAGGCAGTTTAAACAGACCGTTCTATATACGTCAGACAAAGCCAGAAGGTAAAGAAGATAAAGTTGCTTTTTTTTGTTTCCTTTTTAAGCCTTTGGGAGTTTGAGCTTGAAGGCTTTGATGAGGGGAAACGGAGCCTCTGCTCCTGCTGGTAAAACCAGAAACCTTTGAAGACTAGATTATTACGGATTGTTTGAATTTATTCTTGGTTTATGTGAGAAGTGCTCCTCAAACCCGGTTTCGTGTTTCATATGTGGGAAGTTAACATAAAGACAAACAGACAAAAGAAAAAAGGCCTTTAGAAGCCAAACAGAACCAGATTCCTCAGGTTTCATCTGAAACATCCAAACTTTGCCTTAAATGTGGAATATTTTTAATAAAATGTCAGAAAAACACCATAAATCATTCATAAGTAAATTTGATGTACTGACATTTTGTAGTGGTGGGGGTGTAACCTGCATCTCGCCCTGTGACTGCCTGCTGGAGCTAGGACCCGATGTTTTGCTGTTTTTATTACATATATCCACAATAAAGTCAGAAAACGTCGGCATGCTGCATATTTATCATTGGAAATACTCATCTGTATGCTCTCAAGTTGCAAAGATTTATCGATCCCATAAAATTGCATTATTGCATGTCCAGCCACTCTCAAAAGTGCGACTATCAAGGCTGCCTTAACAGCTCAGCGAACATAAATTTGTAGCTGATAAATTATTCATGCTCTGTAGTCACATTGAGTTGATCCAAAATTCTGCTATCCAGGATTTTCAGGTAAAGAAGGTTTATATCCTGGTTTAACAAAGACAAAGCCTCATAAATGTTTAACAGAAACGTTTCTCTCTCTGATGCCTTAACTAAGAAAAGCGGGACTTAGAAACGACGCTGTCAAGGAACGCTATGGACAGCGGAAACATGCAAGAGGAGGAGAGTTTAGTGTCGGAGGTCGTGGATGAGTCTCCTCCGTCATCCATTTTTTATTTAGAGGAGGAAAGCGGGGACGAAGATGTTGTGGAAGAGGACGCCAGGGCGGCAGAAGCTTGGTTTGGTGTAGAAGGCTTCCAGCCGTACATGTTTGAGCCCTTGCCTCGCAACGCTGCCAGTTCTGTTAGCTCTACGCCTGCCGAAGACACAGACGTCCATCCCCGTGAACACTGGGACGCAACTCAATGGGAAAGGAAAGGATTCTGGTTTCAACCGCTGCGTATATTAGCTGCGACACATGAATCAAGATGCTATGACTGAAAACATTTGATTGACAGATGACCGTTAATATATGATTGGCCGAATTTAGGTGTTCAGGCTGACGTAGAACTAACTGGCCTGCAGAAGATAACGATAAACAAAACAGATTTTAAGACAGGATTTGTTTTTTAAATAGAAATTTTCAAAATTTTGGGACAATATGGTCTGATAAAGAGAACATTTATATACATGTTTAAGCCAGAATGATTTGACATTTAAATATGACTTCCTTACGACTTTAAATAATTGTTGTTGATTGCAGATGTGTCTAGTAGTTCCCATTGATTTAGCTTGTAAAGCGGGGAGAATGGCGCTAGGCTTACCGCACCGTGACGTCACTGCTGGAAGATGGCAGGAGGGAGGGGCTACTTAACCTGACTCCACCAGATGGATTTGCTCCGCATATCCATCTGGAAACCTTCCGTTGAAGTAATTTTGGGAAGGGGTGAAAATACTGGTTAGCTGATTGGCCTATGTTGGTGATAGACAGGCCAAATAAACCAATCAGATCAACGAAGAATATGACGTACTAACAGAGCGACGACGAAGAGAAGCCAATTGATAGATCAAACTCTTGCTGAAACCAGTCGGGAGAAGAGCAAAAACATCTTTTCCTCTGAGAAAAGCCTCCAGAGCAGTGTTTTGCTCTTCTTTCAGTGAAGAAATACTCTGTAATTCCCATAAAACTTGCTTGATAGCCACGCTAACGCTAGTTTCATCGGCTGAAGCCGCCATGTTCTTTAGACTGAACTGTCGCGCTTCTCGTTGCGTCACACCTCAACCCGCCTCAAAGCCAACGCTGATTGGACGTTCGTTTGGTGAACGGCTCCAAATTTTCTTTAACGGAGAGTCTCCAGACTGATTAGGGAGTGAAACCTTGAAAGCTCGCGAGATCAGGATGGTCTCACGATGTTAGGGGCTACTATATTTGGGCAAAAATGGCCGCTCCCAGACTCAGTGACCATGACTAAAATTCTTGTTTTCATTTCTTTACTGATTAACGCTAAATTCATTAAATACGCGAACGTATTAGTTTTAGGTATAAATAACGATGCATTGATTATCCCTTGCTGAGCAGGACATAAAATAGCATGAAAACAGAAAGAAAACAGACAGGTTTCCAGTGCGAGTCCCATAATGATATGGAATATTTAACACAGTAATCGCCTCTGACCGCTCTGCCTTAAGCAAGGCACAGAAAGTGCAGTTGTTGCTATGGCGCTACCACAGCGGCCATTAAAATGCAATTTAACAGGGAAACTCCCGGGTGTGACTGCGTGTAACTGAGTGTGAAGCACAGAGATTATTACCCCGGTTGTTCTGTCAGGCTGAGAAAGTGAAAACAGCAAACATCAACAAAACAAAAGTCCTTTTTTTTTTTCCGCCCGCCTTCTAACTTACAGGTGATGTAATAGTTGACATTCCTCTTGAACTCCAGGCCCATGTAGTTGGGGCTGAACTCCTGGAACTTGATGGTGAACTTGATGTCCTTCTCAGGCTTGTTGCAGTTCACCAGCACGTTGGGGTCCAGCACAGTGCTGCAGCTCTCCGCCTGCTCTCTCTTCACCAGATACAGCTTGTAGAACTCGTAATCTCGTCCCTGGTCCGCTTTGGGACAGATGATGTCCAGCTTGTCCCCGATGTCTGGGTAGATTACCAGACCTTTTCCAGGAAGAAACCTAGAGGAGCAGGCGGAAGCATAAAGACAGAAACCGTCACTTCTGGATAAAAGAGTCTGTAAAAACAGCTGCATAATTGAAGTAGAGTTTATATAGAGTTAATACTTTTAGCTGAAGGAATTACAGGTTTAGTTTGGTCTGGCGTGGCGTTTAAGGCAGAAACACGCAGCATGTAGCAGCATGACACGGCCTCTCAGCAAGTCAACAGAGTGTTTCACACAAATCCTCTAAAGAGTTTTCTCACACTTGGATGTGAGTCAAATCATACGGAAAGTTATCCAGAAAGGAAAGGGAGCTGCGGCGACGCACAAAATGGCCGCTGTGGATCAGATTCTGCAGGAGGAACGCAACAGATTTCTGTTTCATACTTCTGGAGATCAGGGTTAGACCTGAACGCTTTAGCATCGATGCTGCTACTTCACAGGGAACAGGAAAAACAGTGCAGCGGTCAAATGGGAGGGTTGAGGCTCCTTGCCCCCCCCCAGCCCATCCTGATCATCTACTGCAGGATTAAGATAATCCATCTGACCTTACAGTGCCTCTCTGTCGACTGCCGCCAACTCAATCAGATCGGCTTTTGTTCCGTTTTCTTCGCTAAAGGTGGGCTGGCGAAGGAGGCCCGGGGGGGTAAATGTGTGTGAATACCTGGGGGGGGCAACGTGAGTGTGTGTGCTGGAGCATCAGTAGAAAGGGCTGAGGTTGCACTCCTATGGGGGAACAGATAGCGGGGGCAGATGGGCTGAATCATTGTTCTGGACTCGTTTGGGGCTTAAAACGTCAACATGGTTCAACTCTGCTGTCCCAGTTAGCCAAGCATTAACCAGACAGCCGGACGGACCGCGGGTGTGTTTATGCACGAGCGTGCGGGGGTGCGTGCGCGTGCGTGCATTGTGATGGCAGACAGCGAGCCCAGCAGCGGGCCTATCTGCTAGATCTGCCCATGCCAGCGGATTTAAGGAGGATTTAGCGAGGCGGGATGCATTTGTTGTTCTTTCTGATCCCTCACGTTTTAACAAGACATCAGTGGTTCGGGGGCCCCTCTCTCTGTCTGTGTGGGTGTCTCCCCTCATCCTCTCTCTCTCTCTCTCAGAGTATAATCTCACCTTATCTGCAGCCCCTCATTTTATCATCACACACCTCGTTTCACCACTAAATAAGCGGCTCTTCAGGCAGGCAGGACGGAAAGCCACGACCTCTCCTGTTAGAGGCCGATAGAGGGTAGATGTATAAAACATCTGCTGGTTGGAAGAAGAGTTTAACGTTAGATCAGCCCTGATCTGTGAGTCGGCAGACAGAAAGCAAAGATCAGATCAGTAAATGGGGATGGCATTGACAGCGCCACACCGCGGCGTGGAAGCTGAATCTCTGTTAGCTTTTTATTAATCATCAGAGAATGTTTCCTGTACTGGATTAGAGGAAACAGAGACGCTGCAAGAAGCTTAAAGTAGCAAATATTCTCTGCTGATCATTTAGTCCTAATAACTGTCAGCAGACACAAAAATGCTGAACGTAACACAGCAAAGTCTGACTCTGTTTGGCACAGAAGACGCTGCATTAGGAGGCTTTAAATCAGTTAAAATAGGTCTAATTTAACATCAGCATTGCTGCCTTGCAGCAGGAAGGTTCTGGGTTTGATTCCCGGTCCGGGGTCAATTCTATTCAGTTTATTTCTATAGCTCCAATTCACATCATGTCATCTCAGGTCACTTTATAGATCCAGACCAACCAGATCATCCAGTCAGATTGATTCAAAGTTTTCTATCTAAGGAAAACCAGCTGATTGCATCGACTCATTGACTCTTCAGCAATCCCTCACACTAAGCATGCTTGTAGCGACAGTGGAGAGGAAAAACTCCCTTTGAACAGGAAGAATCCTCCAGCAGAACCAGGCTCAGTGTGAGCGGCCATCTGCTGCTCATGACTGTTAGGTTAATATGCTTCTCTAAATCCTCCTTAGGTGTGAATGGTTTTTTGTCCTGTTTGTCTCTGTGTTGCCCTGCGATGGACTGGAGACCTGTCCAGGGTGGACCCCGCCTCTCACCCACAGACAGCTCTAGATAGGCACCTCGCAACCCCGCTTGGAACTAGCATGACAGAAAATGGATGGATGGAAGGAAAATAAGGCGTCAAAGACACTTTATCCACATGTTTTTATTAAATGCTACTTAAATCCTGTTTAATTGTTTAGTTATGCGCTGCCATCTATTCTCTCTCTCACATAAACACGGCGTGACGTCACATCTGGTCCTGATTGGAATACTTCATCATTAATCAGAGACAGAGAGGATTCTTATAGCTTTAGCAAAGTGAGAATAAGTAGGAAAAATCCAGAGCTTCTTTCCCTCAAACATCTTTTTTTTTTTAATAAAAAGGATCATTATGTTATGAGATTAGATTTACAGGTGAGAAAAAGTTTTAATATAATCTGCCTTGTGAAGGATTTAATAGGAGACTTTTTAAAACAGTTTTAATGTGTATAAATACGACATCAATGATGTTTTATGGACCCTGAGAAGATCTTTAACTGCAGCTTTAACTCAACTTGCAGTTTAGTTAAAAACAGTAAATAAATGATGGCGACCAATTCTTTTTCTTTCCTTTCTTCTTATATCAGGTTCGGTAACTTTATAAAAAAAACTTCCACTTAAATAGATCATTTTGCTGAGAAATATGATTCCAGCATATCAACAAGAGCTAGAAGAAGTGATTAAAATATCGTCTGCAAACAGAAATACATGATCAGGATTATTTCAGACTATATAACTTAAATGAAAAAAAGTTCATCAGAAAACTACTATATATATATATATATATATGTGTTTAAGGATGGAGTTGTTTTTTCTTCACTGTCAAATAAAAAAATAGAAAAGGGCTAATATAAATTTCAAGAGATAGAAAATTAGCATATCAAAGTTTGAAGAAATGTGGGATTAAAAACTTCCCAGTTAGGATCCTGCTGGAAGGATGTTTCCTCTTATGACGCTAATGAGGAGCTAGCCATTACACATTAAGAATTTAAAAAGTTCCCCATTTTCTGAGGAAATACCCTCCGTGAAAATGCAGATGATTGGATTAACATTCATGGCGGTTCAGGTCAGGAGCTTCACCAACCAAACGGCTCCATTCACAGGAGATGGATGAGATAAGAAAATTGGAAAACGGTCCTTTGCTCAGGATGATGACGGCGTGATGAGGAGCGGGGGCGCTCAGGGGCCTCCTCGTTCCAGCCCTGGATGCGGGTGAGACGTTATTTCCCTCACTATTGTCTAATACCCGCGAGTTTGAGGAGGGGAGGGGGGCGTCCCTGGTAATTCAAGAGGCCGATAAGAGAGAGAGAACATGGGGTTTCCTTTTGTCCTTCTGCTCCTGATAATTAGCTGGTGCTCAGCAGCAGCACTCTGCTTATGCCTGCTTGTTTTTTAGTGCGTTAAAGCAGACATATGTTTTCACTGCTGTGTGTGTGTGTGTGTGTGGGGGGGGGGTTCCGTGCAAACGCACCGCACGTTGACGCACGTGCATATGTCTATGAAGACGCAGACACAATCAGTCTCTAATTGGATCTACAAGATGCATCAGTGAGGCATAAACACGTCTCCATAGCAACCGTAGGCTTTGTTGCTGACCGCCCCGCCCGCCCGCCAACACCTCCACCTCCATTCGTCCCCTGATCTCAGACCCCCCCTCCATTTCCACTCAGCAATCTCATTCTCTCCTCCATTATCCTTTTCCTCTTATTCATCTCCTCTACATTTCCCTCATTTGCTTTTTTCCTCCCCCCCCCACCCGTCTCCATCCTCCCCCCCCATGCTTTACAAACACACACAAAAAAGAAAAACACCTACGGAAAACACAAGAAAGGGGAAAGAAATGGGAATCAGACCTCCGTTCCGTTTCATTCAACAAGTAGATGCATTACGTCGGCTTTTGTAGATTTCTTCTTTTTCAGATATCCTTCCACAAAAGACGAGCTCTGGAATATAACAAAGAGCCCGACTTCCCACCTACTCCATTGTCAGACTCGCAATGATTTAGATCCACAATTAAGATTTTCTAAATCTTAATATCCTTGTAGGGTTTATTTGAAACGGGCCCCTGTCATTGATTCAATTTTGCGAGCAGGCCTCATGGTTGGCGGTTAGATAGCTATCCTAAGTGAATTCGCTGCTTCTGTTTCCCAGCCTTTGTTAACTGTCTGCTATAATGAGGCTCTGGCTGCTGTGGAGGTCTGGAAGCGCCATCGCAGATGGGAAAGAAGCGGCATAAAAGAAATAGGGCAGCAATTAGTGTTTAGCCCAGTTTAAAAGCCCTCCACTTGGCAAGCTGCAGCCCAGCTCCAGTCCAGGATGTGAAACTAAACTGGTGGGCAGGGACTTTGTCTCCTGTTTGTCTCTCTGTGGGCTTAATCAGCACCACTCGGGTGAAACACACAGCCACGCCGTGGAGAGGAGGAGACGAGTGACTGAACGTTATTGTACTTTTGAAGAGGTCGAAAAGGGAGAAAAAGGGGTAAAAAGGGGAGGTTGAATTGCATCTTTCATTCCCGTTGTCTGGAGACCCATAAGACCTGTTGATGAAAGAAGTTGGAGTGCACAGAGGAAGAGCTGTACGGATACAAATAATGTTTCTGGGAAATGATCCCGAACGCCGGAGAGCCTTTATCCCCCTCGTGTCAAACGAGGTGGATCTGCCTGCACCAAACATAATAAAGGGAATCATTTTCCAAACAAGCGAATGAGGTTGGTTTTGTTTCATCTGGACAGCTCCGCAGCATGCTCAGTCCTGTAAAGAGCTTATCCAAACAGCCCGGCGCTGCAGCGCAGTGGAGAGAGAACAGAAAACAACCAAGCCCCCCCCATCCAACCTCCTTCTCTTTCTTTTTACATTCCACTGGTGAAAATAGACACATGATCTCACATATGCTGCACCCCACACACTCACATTCACACACATTTATACATGTGGAGGCTCACAAAAGCACCGTGGGGTGCATCCTGGACCTTCCCAGCCCAACTTCCCAGCCACCCCCTATTCAAGCGCCCTGCCCTCGCCGACTTCCAGATAAAACGCCGCCTACACTCAGGCCCACTCAAAGCCCCTCGGAGAGCCTCAATCCCCCCCTGTGTTCTCAACCCCCGTCCAGTCAACTCAAGCCTCTGCCCTGAGCCGTGCTGGCAGGCAGCCTCTGTTGCCCAATGAATGGAGCCGGGACCCGGGAACCTGCAGAGAAAGAGGTTGATACCGACTGAATAGTCTCAAATTGATTTGTTCCTTCTGGAACACGCCATACATGTTAATTAAAATCTACTCCATCAAACTATGTGATGTTTCTGTTTCCCTCTCTGCTGTTTCATGTTGGAACAAGCTTAGATGCACACGCTCCTGTCCTTACATGATCACCAACACAGCAGCTACCTTATCCCCTCCATGTTGCCCCGGTAATTATCACAACAGGAGGAGTGTTGCCGCACCAATTATTATTTCTCTCCTACATTATCCACTAAATCACTGCAGCTGATTCCCTCATTGTTATCAGAGGCGACACTTTCCATAAGGCAGAGATATTTCTGGCCATTTCAGTCAATATGCCATGTGCTAAAAACAGGGATGGATGTAAGGCTTTCTCCCGACGCACCGCTACACCCACACCATGAGGTTACTATGGAGTCAGACCGGCTTTTTTATGTCTATTTATCCCCCTTTATATTCCGTCTCTCTTTGAGATTTTACATTTCCAAAAAGAGTTGCATGACTGAGGCCCATATTACTCTACTACAGCTATAACCTGACCTTTTTACTCATTGGAAGAGCAACTGTTAATTCTTACGACAGATATTCCCTTGAATCAGATCTGGACTTTGACTAGGCCACTCAAAAACACGAATAAAACTTAATTCAAAGCCTCTTTCCTACTGAAGATAAAGCATTAAATCCTGTTTTTCAAACACGGTTAGACCTGCTAACAATCAGCAGGTCTAACCCCTCGCTGGCAGCTGCGTGTCCCTCCGCCGCTGCGTGTCTGGTGACATCATCACATCATTTAGACCAGCGGTCACCAACCTTTTTACAGCTGAGGGCTAATTCAGGGTTACTGAGTCACAGGAAGGGCTACCAATACTGACCTATGAATGGCAAGGGTCAACGTTCACCTAAACTTCATACATTATAAACATTTCTTTATCGTTTCTTTAAAGTTATAATTTTCTTTTAGACATTTTCATTTTGAAATCTCTATAAATGCTTAAATGCCATATATGATTAATAATGAAATGTTCTAAAACCCAATTAAAAAAAGAAGAGCAACAGAATACAGTGAAATTTCAAACGTAGCTCACTGTTGAGTTGTTCTATTTTCAGAAGACTCTCAGGCCCCGTCCACACGAAGCCAAACCCTGGCCTAAACGCACAAATTTTTCACCAAACCAGCCTCTCATCCATACGAAGCCGGCGTTTCGGGGGTCTGTAAACAATCTTTTTTTTTATTCAGCCTTCAGAGTGGGAAGATTCTGAAACGCCGTTTTCGCGTTTCCATCTTTAAGCTCTAACCGCATTTTTTTTTACATGCATGCGTCATAGCGTCGCCTCTAAACACGCATGCGCGACACAGTATCACAACAACAATGGCGCCGTACTGTGTTGAATGCTTGCTGCTAATGCTACTCACCCTGCTGTCGGGCTTACAACAGAATCTTCTTCTTCTGGAATATCTCCAGGAAGAACAGAGCAATATCGACCACATAGTTCAGCACCTGAATTTGACTGAACCACGAAAATGGACCCGCAGGGCAACCATGTATAAATATTAGTGCACATGCCCAACATTTCGTCGTCTATTTTTGCTTTGGCACCACAGCGCCACTTACAGGCCTGGCATACATTTTGCAGCGTTTTCATGCATTCGTGTGGACGATCACATTTATTTTACGTCTCCGTCTTTACGACAAACGTTCTGGAAAATATTAGCGTTTCGTGTTCGTTTTGACTTCATGTGGACGGGGCCTTAAAGGGACCCCTTGTAGTCCCTGAGGGCCCCTTGGTGCCCGTGGGCACCATGTTGGTGACCCCTGATTTAGACGTTGGTTTTAGGTTAAAACTGGTCGGTCCGTCATAGTCTGAATTTAATCCATTGTTGAAAATTTGGGCTGTGTTTGGTCGGACTGACTTTAGTCCAATAATCGACGTTGGAGATCGGCCTGTTTTCCAGTGTAGTCCTGTTTCTCTGACTGTGACTAACTGGATGTGCTCTCTTCATCCTCTGAAAGTTCTCAATAAAGTCTGTAAAAAAGAAGAGATTCTCCCCAAGCAGGAAGAGTTTGATCCTAATTCAGACAGATGGACCCTGAAGCCTCAGAATGGAACAGCTTCTGAAAATGTGACCGATTGAGCCGTGACGCACTCTAACCGTTTTATACAAGAGAGAAACACATGTAGCACTAAACTGCGGCTGTTTGTACAACTACAGAAAGGTGAGCTGGTCAAAGGGTCTGTAGTGGTAGCCTGCAGCTAACGTCCCACTGCTTGTATACATAGCTGGCTTCTGTCAGGCCGCTGTGGGGGCAGATGTTCTTAGGCCGGCCTAACTATAAACATACACACATAAACACACACCCCGCAGTGTACACACACTGATTTCCTCACATGTCAAACACGGTAAACAAGTCGCCCACGCACTAGCATGGGCCACACACACACCTGAGCTAAGCACACCAACAAACATGGCATCCTGAAATTAAGCAAACCAGAATCCATCTGGCTCCTGTAATGTTTAGCAAAGCAGGATTTGATCCTTATTATAGAACTGAAGCACAAACTAGTGGCAGTGGATAAACGGAGCCGGAGCCACATTGCATGTCGGCCCCAGAACGCCCAGCATTGCTGCAGAGACTTGCTGAAAAGCAGAACGCTTGGAATTTTCCCCCCAGGCTGTCCTCCTTTAGGAGACGCAAACCACCATTTCAGATGCAGGAAGGGAAGATCCTGAGATCCACCCCGCTGAGAGGCACTTCTGTACGTGTGAAAACAGACGCCCTCTCGCTCTCACAGGCTAATGCACACTAGCTCCGGATGGCTCGGCCGACAGGCTGGCATGCAGAGAAGATCACATTCGGCGTGACTCATGGCAGTTGCACAGCGGCGAGCTTTAACAGACGCGAGCGCCGTCGACACACACCTCTCATGTTCACCAAACAGGCTCAGTATGCTCGCCCTCTATCACTGTCACATGAAGGGCTAGCATCGCACAATCAGAGGCTGTAACGAGCTAACGAGATGACATCCAGATGGCCTTGTCACAAGGAGGACAGAAGTGGACCTTGTTACGACGAGAACAAACTGAAGAGGACTGTCGAGCAAGAAGAGGTGCAAGGAGTCATTAGGGAGGAGAAAGAGCATAATCTGTTTCTTCTTATGGCCTCCGTGGTTCCTGTCAGCGCAGAGTCCATCTCTCTTTAAGAGTTAAGAGCGAGGGCGAACGCTGCCGTGATTGAGCATCATCCCTGGTATCTCTGACAGCGAGAGGAGAGGAGAGGAGAGGAGAGGAGAGGAGAGGAGAGGAGAGGAGAGGAGAGGAGAGGAGAGGAGAGGAGAGGAGAGGAGAGGAGAGGAGAGGAGAGGAGAGGAGAGGAGAGGAGAGGAGAGGAGAGGAGAGGAGAGGAGAGGAGAGGAGAGGAGAGGAGAGGAGAGGATTTCTTGCTGAGCTTTAGAAGAAACCGTTTGGGTCGGTTTCAGGCCCAGTTTAGCCCTCATTCTGGGACCGTTCCATGACCCAAAGACACACAAGCCTCCTCTCTCCTTCCCCCCTCCCTCCTCTGTTGGTTTCTCCTCTAAAAGCCACACACACACACATAGCCAGCTGCCTCCCACCAGCGAGGAGCCGCCACAGATGGGCCCTGCTTGCTCCATAAAGATCTCTCCACAGGCTGAGTCTATAGTCACAGCCAAACTCGCCTGGCCTCAGCTCACCGTCTATGTGTGATGTTTGCGATGCATGCAGGCACACAGGCCAGAGCGGGTGAGCGTGAGTGTATGTTGTCACGCCAGCCCCCCCCCCCACCCCAAGTCGTGCCAAATGTATGAGGTCCAACAGCGGCAGAGACAGGAATCCCCCGGGTCTGAGGGAGCCGAGGCGAGCCGAGCGGAGCTGGAGCTCGTTTCTGTAGACAACAACAACCAGGAGATTCCCTTAAACAATGCCCCCCCCCCCTTACCCCCCCACTAACAGCCACTTGGAGGGGTGCAGGCAGTAACTAAAGAGAAAACCAATCATAATCATTATCAAACCTGCACAGCTTGCTCAGATTGTTACAGAGGCCATTTTCTGCTCTGTATCTCCAATTCCCTTAATAGGCGAACAAAAGGCCTTCAAAAGATCCTCTAATGTTGCATTCAATGAGACTCGGTAATAAACAGAGACAAAAGCTGAAATAGTGATATTTTATCCCAATTATTTTAATTCGTTGTGACACAGAGAGAAGCAGCAGCCGTAGCTGAATTGGTTTTGAACAATCGTCCTTCCATCTCAGCTGGAGCCGAAACAAAGCCAGAAGAAAACTCCTTTTCTGCCCTTCGGAGGTGAAACTGGCGAATCTGGAGCTTTAAAACGTTCCCAGCTCTCTGAGGCGGGGCTGTGGTTTGAGCCCACCTGCCCAGCGGTATGTTTTGGCACCGACACATCTGGGAATTAAACCTGCCGGTGATCAGGAAGGGGGAAAAAATCTTCAAAACAAACCTGACACCCATCGCTAATGAGCTTTTTTCTTTGAGAAATTGGTTTGACATTTAGGAAAATATGTTTATTTGCTTTCCTTTCAGGAAAGAATATTGATTCCAGTCACATATTTGTGCAGTTAAAATGAGGTGGGAGTGAGCAGATTGATTATTTTAAGCCATCTTACTTTAGATTAGTTTAAAGCTTAGCATAAGTGATTGAATTTTATCACGTGACTCACAATTTAGGATATTTACTCTTAAAAAAATGTTAAAAAGTAAATTCTTTGTTTTTTTTACTAATGTTAGAGTCACAGTTTCTGGTTACTTTCCTGCCAAAAAGCATGAGACTGTATAAGAGTCTCACCATTTGCAAACTTTGAATACAAATACTGCAATTTAAGGTGTTTTTATTAATATCAGAGGAAAGAAAACAATTATTAATACTGGTAATTATTTACATACGTACTAAAAGCATGTGTTATGTGTATTGAAAGGCCTATTTTTAAAAGGTTCCTGGTTCATAAAGCTAAGAAGGTAGAACGGCTAAAAATAGCGCAGCGCCGCAGTCATGTGGCCCCCGCATAGACAAAGACATAAAATCATAACTCGGATAAAAAAGCAAAAAAATTAATTATTTTGTGATTTTTTTTAGACCACATCGCCCTACGCCACGATAATCTGCTGTTTGTATCAGAAAATGTTTCTTTGTGTCTTGCATAAAGGGGACGATGTGTTGAAACATTTTTACCAGCAGCACCCAGCAACAGGTGGGGGAGAAGCAACATTTGTATTAGTTTTTTGTCGAAATTAGAAACAGATGAGATGAGAATTAAGATAATGCTTCCAAAATAAATATTTTACTATAGCAATTAGAGATGCACGATATTGGGATTTTGGCTGATATCCGATATGCCGATATTTTAAAACTCATGTAGCCGATAACCGATATCGATACCGATGTTAAAGCTGGACAAAAATAAGTAGTCATTGAAAATAGCAGTTTTGTTATCCATTTCTATCACTTTGAAAAATAATATACTCAAATATATTTTCATATGCTGATATCAAATCGATTTTTAAAAACGCGGTATCGATCTATTTTACTTTCAGAATCTGGTGAAATTTCATCGTTTTGTTACAAACTCTCGTGATATTTTGCAAATTCTTGTGAGATTTTGTTAGTAAAATAGATCGATACCGCGTCAATATATCAACATATAAAAATATGGCAACATTTGGTGAATTTTCGGGGGATTTCGTAGCATAACGATGACATATAGCAATATTTCACTAGTAAAAGAGATTGATATGGTGTTTTTAAATGGCAATATATCAGCATATGAAGATATTGGGATATTTTAATGGATCAATATTTTTTCGCTCGTCTTTAGAAGTTTTTAAGTCAGTAAAAAAGAAGTTTTTGAGGAAGAAGAAGAAGTAGTATTTTTTTTTTTTTTTTTTTTAGACTTTAGAAACTCAGAAGCTGATCAAATATCGGGTTAAATATCGGTGGGGTGGCCGATGTCCGATATTCAGTTTTAAGGCCGATACCGATAGGGGGCCGATTATATCGTGCATCCCTAATAACAGAATATATTCGCCTTTAGATAAAAGTAGTGATTTCTAAACAATTATTCTTTATTATCATTATTATCAGTTACTGTTACTGGCAAAAAAAGAAAAAAAAAGAGTAAATTAATTTCAATATTAAATTTTTTTGTAGGTTTTTATCCTAATAAAGTAACATGAGTTCATCAGTTTAGCAGCTGGTTCAGTCGTTTATCTACTGTCTATGTTCGTCACAATTAAAAGAACTTCTAAATAGTCAAATTTATTTTATTTTATTATTTTTTTGCATATAAGGAAAAAGGTGGCAGAATATCATGCTGGTGGGGGGGGGGTGAATAACTGCGTTCTCTAATCAGACGGATCTACTTTGGGAACTTAAGGAAACTTAAGGAAAGGTTATTTAAAAGCAATTTAGAAAAAACAGAATTTTGTGGAAAGAATAAAGCAGAAATTCTCTAAATATTCCATAAAATAATGATCACTGTTTGTTGTGTCTCATAATACAGACATTAACTGCTTCCTGCTCGATCTTTACAGGAAGCCTTTGCAGTTAGAGCGGAGCTGAGTGGGTATTTTATAAGGCTGCGTGTTGTTAACAGGTGTTAATATGACACAGCCAGACAATCTGGAGAGAAACCAAAGCCTTTCTGGAGGAACAAAGGGAAGAAACGGGGCTCAGAAAGGAAATCAATCAATCTCTGCCAAAGCACGGCTGGCTCTGACAGCAAAAGATCCTACGCTGCAGAGTTCAAAATACTTCCATTGTTCATCTGTCAGAGTCAAAGACAATTGCAAGCGAGCGGAAGGGAAAATACTAACACAATATTTATCTTGTGTCCCCTTCCCTCCTGACTCCCTCTTTTTTAATGCTGCCATTGTGAGCAGCGGCTGCAGATGGATGGACGGACGAGGCCGGTAGGTGATGTGCGTCTGCTTCCAGAGTCTCCAGTTTTAGACGACGGCAATAATTCAGTCGCCGACAAACAGCTGTTTGCTTTTTTCTTTAGTGGCGGTTCGGTTTGATGGCGGTTGGCGGTTTGTCTTCTGCATTGTTCTTAAAACAGCTTCCCTGGGAAACGGGGAAAGTCAAAGAGCTGAGGAGATGTCGCCTGATGAACTCTGCTGCTTTCGCACTCGGTGACACCCTGGCAATGTGACACACGCTCTCCCTCTCACCCATTCTCTCATTTCTCCTTATCCACACAATTCTTAACATCTCTCATCAAGCGCTTGTCAGGCCTCATGCCACGCAGCGACGCCTAAACAGGCTGTGAGCGCCTGCATCTCATATATTCGCTGACTGCCGCCTTTCAAGGCTGGCGACTCTTGATCACATGATGTCAGAAGTCTGAGTCCTGTGATGTTCTGTCAGACCAGCATACCCATAGTCAATACGCAGACATCACATTTGTGTTTATCACTTTAGTTTTGTACGAAAAATAGACTTTAAACGACCCTGACAGGCGTGTATCATTATGTTCAAAAAGATCAATGAGCTCAGATCGACGCATGCTTCAAAAAACACCAAAAAATTTTCTATTAATTTTAGTTCATCTCAAGGCACAGTTCACTAGATCATCCAGTTAAGTTTTCTATCTAAGGAAAACCAGCTGATTGCATCGACTCATTGACTCTTCAGCAATCCCTCACACTAAGCATGCTTGTAGCGACAGTGGAGAGGAAAAACTCCCTTTGAACAGGAAGAAACCTCCAGCAGAACCAGGCTCAGTGTGAGCGGCCATCTGCTGAGGCCCACTGGGGTTCAAGGAGACAGAAGCAGACATAGAAAAAGAAGCATAGATACAAAAGGCAACCAGCTCCACAGGCGGCCCCGTCCAGGAAACACACAGCCAGGCAGACGAGCTCCGAGCCAGCTCCCATGTCAGAGGATGAAGAGAGCACATCCAGTTAGTCACAGTCAGAGAAACAGGACTACACTGGAAAACAGGCCAAGCTCCAACATCTAGAAACAAAGGTGTTGATGGCAGCAGCACAGCTGAGATAGAATGAAGCAGAATGATGAAAAAGGGGTCCCTATGTCCTCCAGCAGTCTAAGCCTATAGCAGCAGAACTATAGAGATAGACCAGGATAACCTGAGCCACTCTAACTAGAAGCTTTATCAAAAAGGAAAGTTTTAAGCCTAGCCTTAAAAGTAGACAGGGTGTCTGCCTCACGGACTAAAACTGGTAGTTGGTTCCACAGGAGAGGAGCCTGAGAACTAAAAGATCTGCCTCCCATTCTACTTTTAGAAATTCTAGGAACCACTAGTAAACCTGCAGATTGAGAGCGAAGTGCTCTGTTAGGAACATCAGGAACAATTTTTACACGACTAAAGGTTGAGGTAGTTTAAAGTGTATTTTTCATACTAAACTAAAGGGATAAATTAGGGGGATATACCAATGGGGTTAATTGGGTTTTGCCTATGGGTATGCTGGTCTGACAGAACACCTGCCTTCAGAAGTCACAGGGAGAAATACTCCCAGAGATTTCTGCACCGCGGACACATTCCTCATAACTTAGTTTTTCATTTAGCTCCAGGCCATGGGAGCTAAGAAAGATCCTGTGTGGCTCAATAAAAGAGTCACTTTCCTGCAGCGGTACCTGCTCAGGATGCATGCCCGTACCTGGGCCTCACAGGAACCTGTCGCGACTGGTCACGCAGTGCAACTCGAGGCGCATGTATGACCGAGGGGAATTATCACGTGCTCCAACAGGGACGCATTCATGCACCAGCTCCCACATAGCACGTTATATACATACAGACATTCTTTAAAAGCCGACAGTAGCGAAACAAGAGAAGATGGGCCTCTCTGTGTCCCAGTGACAGAGTGAATTACACGCACAGCTAAAACACAGGCTTCCTGTCTAACGCCGCCACGCTGGACGGCTTTCAGATGGATTTTGGCGAGTCTTGTGCAAACAGTGAGTCAATATCGGGATAAGAGCCGATGGTTGAGGAGGAACAATTCGCGGGTGATTTGGGCGGAACATGTGTGTTTGCAGGGCACTTTGTAGCACGGGCTTGTCACCGAGCCATTCCTCGGCGTGGCGCCCGGCCAACGTCTTCCATTAACTGACGGAGATGCTTCAGTATTTCCAAGCTCTTCCGGCATTTTTCTCCCCTGCAATAATTCGCAATAATGACAAATTTGTATTACGAGCAAACAACAAGATTTCAAACCGTCACCACTTTGACTGATATTTCTGTCTGTCCCCGGCTCCTTCATTACCATAAAGCATGTTTAATGTTTCTCAGCTGCGTGAGAGGGCCGCCACACAACAGATGAGTGCACTAGATTTACTGTCTCTCTCTCTGCTTCTACGGCTCTTTTAACAGCTGTGTTCGCCTACTTCAGGACATATCCACACCATAGCGTGGACGGAGAGAGAGAGAGAGGGCAACAGAGGGAAGAAAAGAGGTGGGGGGGGGAGCTAAGAACATGGTGCCAACCAGAGAGGCCCACAGTGCCTCAGTCCCATCCCTCCAGCTGAGGGCTTTGATTCGCCTGATTGTCTCCAATATTGAGACACACAATAAACACAACACTTGGCCGCCATTTGCAATTCTAATCAGTCCCTCTCAACCAGCCTGGACAACTCAGCCAGAGCCCTCTGGGATATCACTCATCTGACTGCAAAATAATGACACAATCATCACCATGGCTACGCCTCGGCAACATCCCATGAGCGGGCAGCGCCGGGAGGATATTAAAACATAGGAGTACTTGGGAGAGCTAAATGAATTAGCCAGGAGATTAGTGGGATACCAGGTTAATGAATGTGCCATGCAGGCATCCCCCCCCCCGAGCACAACCCCCCCCTTTAAAAAAATTACAAGCAGCAAGGATGGCTAGCAGGTCTACACCTGTTTCTGCAGAGCATGCTCCAACAGGATGCTAATAAACCATCTTCTTTCAACATAACTCAGACTGTGTAAACTTGGTTTGATGGATTCCAGATAAGTGAGCAGAAAACTTTAACTGTATCTGATGAAACACGTGGAGAAGAGCTTCTGAAGCAGCCCGCCACGCTGCCATAGCGTCATCATTCAGCCGAGATGTTGGTGTCAACGTTTAAATGGAGCAAAGAGTTGATTTCCTGCGTGAAGATAAAGGAGGCGGGATGTTTAACAAACTTTCCTGAAATCAAACATGTGTGAACCTGAACAGCCCATCTGTCTGCTGGGTTCACTCACTCCGCAGCACGACGGTAATAGATGCAGATAAATGAGAGCAAAGTGACATGCAATCATCCACGTTTTAGTAGCCTTCGTGCATTCGCTTTAGAAGTCATCCGGAAGATGAGCGCCTCCAATTTTTCCAGGAAAAATAACAGACACGTCTTATGAACCCGGCAATTTGACTTGCAAATCGCTGCGATGATTCATAACGGTGAGCGCACTCGTCTGCCCTGGTTTCTGGGCTAGTACATGTGTTTGTCGATACGTGGGGGGCTGGAATGTGAATGACAGCCTGTCAGGGAAAGAGATGTCATTATCAGGGCTGATGTCTGTGTGAGCTGTGACCGAGGGGCGGGGTCACATGGACCCGGCGCTCTCCGGACTTTCTGATTTCCCTCCAGAAGGGAAACTCTCTTCTAACAATCTGCAAGGCCGCAGTTCGACCTCATCTCAAGAGGTTATTGCAATACTCACAATGGAAAAGTGTCCACGCCGTTTGGTAGCTTAGACATGACAATAGCGTGATGGATGGCTATCGCCAAAGTCTTATATCTGTACAGAGGATATTACTTTAAAATAACAAAGTAGGGATTTTTTTTGCTTTGTTCTCAGGGCCTTGAAAGGAGGAATTGTGGAGAACCTTTCCCCTCCCTGTCCGTAGCCTTTGACTTGTTCTGTGTCGCAACAATACGGGGGTTTAGTTCAGTGTCCTGCAGTCGATCTGTTAGGCCGCTGATAAGGGAGGCTGATGGATGGCTTTAATCAGCCGAACCCAAGGATCAAGACCATGGCACAGATCAATCAAAAGCTTTGTGGCTTTTAAAAGAAAACTGCTTTTATCATTGTCAAAAAGTCCTTTTTTTTATCCCATTAAAGGATAAAACCATTAGCAAAATAGTGAAAAGGAGATCAAACTATGGAATGGGACGGTCTCTGGCAAATCCTGACAAGTTATGATACAGGAGGTTTTTTTAAGTATAGGCAGGGGCGGATTTAGGATAGATAGGGCCCTAGGCAAAGGCAGGCAGGGGGCCCTCTGAATGGAGGAGACAAAACATAAAACAAACCCATTCTACAGATAGAGAAATGTTAATAGAATAGACATCTATTAACATTTTTTTCTATTAAAGCGCTAAGTTGGCAACACTGCTCTTTGCATGGTTTGTTTTCAGATGGTTTGCTGCTGTCTGTTTGGACCTTTCTGAACATGTGCAGCAAATGGACTGATCCAATATGGTGGACACTGAAGGGGGGGGGCTGAGACACACTTAATATTATCA
Organism: Cyprinodon tularosa; assembly: GCF_016077235.1. Classification (NCBI taxonomy): domain Eukaryota; kingdom Metazoa; phylum Chordata; class Actinopteri; order Cyprinodontiformes; family Cyprinodontidae; genus Cyprinodon; species Cyprinodon tularosa. Next base: position 565,562 of record NW_024039080.1, read on the forward strand.
GCGTTCTGATGGCATTTTAGTGAAAAACATAATTAATGTGCACAAATAAGGAATAGTGGTATTAACCACACATGGAAACAGAGTTTTATGGGGCCCCCAGGCCCTAGGCTACTGCCTAGTATTGCCTGATGGTAAATGGAGGATTTCATCAGGAAAGACATGGAGGTCATGAACCGAGTGTACTCACCCTCACTGCTCTAATCAACTATTGGTTATTTAACTAAAGAAAGGATCTCACAGACATACATGCTAACATAACTAAATAATGTTTTTGGTCATAAAGCAGCTGACTTCTAGTTAACCTGCTGAGCTAAATGATTAATGTCGTGATTGATTTGACTTTTAGGTTGAAGTTTGCATCTAAAACAGATTTCGAAGAGTTCAAGTTAAAAATTGGAAAACCATAATTCTGGTTCTATATCATCTATATCATTGAGATATGGAAATATCTGGAGAGAAATATCAGCTGTGCTGCTGCCATCAACACCTTTGTTTCTAGATGTTGGAGCTTGGCCTGTTTTCCAGTGTAGTCCTGTTTCTCTGACTGTGACTAACTGGATGTGCTCTCTTCATCCTCTGACATGGGAGCTGGCTCGGAGCTCGTCTGCCTGGCTGTGTGTTTCCTGGACGGGGCCGCCTGTGGAGCTGGTTGACAGTTGCCTTTTGTATCTATGCTTCTTTTTCTATGTCTGCTTCTGTCTCCTTGAACCCCAGTGGGCCTCAGCAGATGGCCGCTCACACTGAGCCTGGTTCTGCTGGAGGTTTCTTCCTGTTCAAAGGGAGTTTTTCCTCTCCACTGTCGCTACAAGCATGCTTAGTGTGAGGGATTGCTGAAGAGTCAATGAGTCGATGCAATCAGCTGGTTTTCCTTAGATAGAAAACTTTGAATCAATCTGACTGGATGATCTGGTTGATCTGGAAAGTGACCTGAGATGACATGATGCGCACTGCAAAAAAAGGAAGTCTAAATTAGTCATTTTTGCTCAAATCAAGTGCATTTTTTCTTGAATTGAGGAGGTAAGTGAGACACTTTGCCAATGGAACAAGACAATTTACATTTAAAATTAGAAAAAACAATTGCTTTGTCTTATTTTAAGTGCATATTATCTAATTATCTTATTTTAGGAGTAAAAATACTCATTCCATTGGCAGATCATCTTATTTACCTGCTCAAATTAAGGGTAAATACACTTAATTTAAGAGATTTTATACTTATTTCTAGATGTTTTTTGCAGTGAAATAAACTGAATAGAATTGAATAAGGCAATATCAATGGTTTTCTCTGAAAAAGAAAAAGGAACAAATAGATCTAATCTTATCCCAGTGATTTAATGAAATTGTGGTTTATAGTTGGTTCAGGAAACTTCCAGCCTTTTAATGAGTGAGAAGGTTAGATAATATATTCAGGGATGTTTGGGGAGATTCATATTTTCCAACTTCTAATATTTATCACCAAAGCAAATTAATTCAGCAGAGAACACCACAGAGCCAGCTATCCCCAGTTTTATTGTTCAAAAAGAGAAAACTGGTAAAGGCTGTAATATTCTGTAAACAAAGCTCTTGACAACTACTTCTGAATTTAGACAATGTTGAGCTAAAATGTTTGCTGTAGTTTATGTGTTAAAATAACATCCACTACTCAGAACATAACTGTAACTAATTAACAATGTGATGTATTTGCAGCAGTAGAATTAATGGTTACTTTTCATTTTAAAGTAAAAGCAGTAGAAATGTGTTGAATAACTGATTTCTCTTTTTTTTTATTTGGTTGTAACATGAAACATATTTTAACTGAATTATTATGCCAAGAAAATTCCACCTCATTAAGACTGAACTGAGCTAAAATGAACCAAACTAAACGCAAAACACATAAAAAAGTCTTATATCTAAAAGCTAAAGAGGATGCACATAAAAAGTAGAAATAATATTCTCACTATGACCAGGAGAGACACACATTAGGACAGAAGAAATAAAGAGAAAGCAGCACTGAGGGCCTGCACAGGAAGACAGAACAAAGACTGAGCTTAATCAGCTAACAGGGAGCAGGTGTGCATAGAAGCAACTAGAAGGGAGCTAGGGGAAAGGAGACTGACACAAGGGGGCGACAGAGAGCAACACAAGAAACACAACACTGTTTAAATATAACTAGAAAACAACTGGAATGAAACAAAATGGAAAAGAAATAATTGAGCAAGAAAACAAAGACTGAAATAAATAAAAATGTACATAAAAACTCAAAAAGAATCAAAAATAGAACCAAAAAAGTCCACAAAGGGCAGAATCATGACAAATAGAGTGTAATGACAGAGGGAAATGTTTTTAATCTTAAATGCAAAATGTTTCCCCTCCTTTTTTTTATTTTGGTATAACTGCTGCTGTAAGTGAGTCGCTCTGTCAGCTAAAGGCACATTTTAGAGTCTCTACACTCCAGTTAGCATTAATCGATCAATAAATTAGTTGACGATTATTTCAATTAATCACAATTAATCTGATTAATTGTTTCAGTCCTATTTGTAGTGAAAATGTTTACCTCTTTTTTTATTTTGTGTACCATGAGTTTTAAAAGAAAGCATTTAAATCAGTCAATATTTTAGAAAAGCATCTAACAAAAATAAAAAAGAAAACCAACATCAGCCCGGAAATCCCCAATCGGGGATTACTAATCCAAACAGTCTGACACAAAACTACAACTGAATCTCTTTGGGCTTCAAAACATTACAACCAGATGCTGCAAGAGTGTTAAAAACATCAGCACTAAAGAAGAAAAAACAAAACAGAGGGCACAAGTGGGGCAGAGTGATCCTAACACACCAATTTCCTGCAAAGCCTTAACAGCAGCATCTTATCAGAAAACATGAGTGACACGTCTATTCTCTGCAGACGATCCAGGCTCATGATTGTAAAAGACAGCTACACATGTCCCATCAAATCCAAGACAAATTAGTTGCTTTTTTTTCCTCCCCTCGTTCTTTGAATGGAAGATGTTATCCAGGCAGACGTGCTTAAGTTGTCAGTGAGTCTCTAAAACCCAAACTGAACAACATATTGACTGATGCAATCACAGAGACACACATCATTAGGCTCATTAACAGTAAACGTAAAAGGGGAGGACGGCCTAACTGCTGCAGCGGGAGCCTCTGTCTGTTCTGATAATGGGCGGCGTTTAACAGGCGGGAAGCGGGTGAGACGCCGTCGGAGCTAAAATGAAGCCTGTATGAAGTATATGCTAGTAAATAGCTTGTCTGCTCGCTGTAACCGGGCCGGGTCGTGGCCTCATAAAGAAGCTCCAAGTGTTGTTTGGGGGAAGCCATTACAAACGGGTCCATCTCCATTACCAGGGCTATCTGATCATTATCACGGCCATCTGCAACGCGCACTCTAACCATAATCAGCACGGGCAGACCACAGCTGATTCCTGTTGCTAAACACGCATCTGCAATAACTTCCGCCTCCGTGCATGTGTGTGGACCCTCCAGCTGCTGCCCTTAACGCGGCGCAGCTTTCGCCAGGTCCCCCTGGCTTCACAGGCCAGCAAATAGCAAGGCCCTTTTTTTTATTGCTGAGCTGAACCCCTGAATCCGTGCAATGCCGCTGCAATCTCCCGGCCGGAGCAGCTCGCACCCTTCAAAGGCTCATCACAGGACGCAGATCTAATGCGGAGAGATGGCGGGTTAAAGCCTCAGCGAGGCACGCTGCTTTGAAGAGGCTGCCCCCCCAGCCCCTCCAGTAGGAGCCAAATCATTTCCCTTCCATTGTGGGAGAGGCACACAGGCGGCTCTATTCTGCAGCAAGAATCACACCACTCCAATCCAACGCTGGAGGAAAGTGAAAAGGTGTAAAAAGGGTGCTTCTCCACAATAAACACATTCCTGCCTTCATGTTTATTTCAGATCTGAATCCACCCTGCATAATGCACAGTCAGGACTCCCAGTTCAGATCCTAGACTGGGAAAAGGTGCTATAATCAGGGGTGTATAAATAAATCAGAAAACGCAGCAAACAGAGCTCCTTAAAAGCAGGGATGCCCGGCCTGTGCTCGACGTGCACAAGAAAAAGGATTCGCTGAGGTTTGTCTGCAAAGGGAAGCTTTCATCTTTTCGACAGGAGAAGGAGAAGAGAGAAGTGATGTGGTGGAGGTTTGGGCCTGTCATGTTTCACAGTGGGGGGGGGGCTTGAAAGACAGGATGAGAATAGCTAAAAGCAGCTGAAGTTTTCAGAGATGAGATGGCAGAAAGTGGATGGAGCGTCACAGCGTTACACTGCAGGGAAAAACTCCCCTCCCATACTCATTAAATCAGCGCAGGGCCCTCGCTCTCATTCCCTCCATAGTTCATAAAGTGAGCCCAGAGGTTTGGGGATATTGTGTTTGCTTTAGCGGCCCCCTTTCGCTTCTATTTCCAATATCGCTGGAAGATGAGAGGCTTCCACGGTCGAGCACTTCATGTGGGAGAATAAACACACACCTAATGAGGAACATGTGTGAGAGAGAGATGAAACGGGGGGCCCCCCCATCATATGAAGGATGAAATATAGACCCGCGTCCCGCCGAGCTCCGATGGCGGCGGTAGGAACACGGCGTGAAGGGGAAGCGGCAGACCCCCTGACGAGCTCTCGCACACACAGGCCGTCAATATGGGCCATTCTGGAGCGGGCTCATGCGGGGGCCAAAGTCTGACAGTGACATCTCCATTCACTTCAATTCTTTTTCTCCTCCAAACATGCATGAAGACACACACACACACACACACACACACACAGCGCCAGAGGCCATTGGAGGAGGAGCGTCGGTGAGGGCTTAAAAAAAAAAGCCTTTCTCCCTTACCATCAGTCTCTGCGGGGTTTAGCATTGCATTATGGGAAGCTTAGAATTAGGGGTGCCGTGCTATCTGATGTCATTGTTGCTTTTACATTGTCTGGATTGCTTGTGGAACTGGGACCTGATGGCAGGCAGATTTCTCTACCCACATAAAAAAAAAAGGCCAGGATTGCTTTTGTGATTGATTGCAGGTTCCTATTGTATCTGTCTGGTATGTCTCCATTGGAAGAAGAATTAGTCAGACAATAAAAAAAACTAGCGGCAAACGCTCCACATATACCTCCATCCATCAAGACAGCAATCAAAATAATTCAATTAAGAGCCTTAAATCCCGCTGGCTTAGGAGTCCCTGCTCCAATAGCCCAGAAACAAACTCAATTTGCAGACAATCCATATATGATAGCATTAACTTCACTTTAGAGCTCCCATCTTTCCCCCCCTCACTTACATTTTCCAAATATCAAGGGAAATTCAAAGGAAATAGCAAAGTTACGGTGTTTACTTAGAGAGAGGACAACTTGGAAGACATTAAATAAACAGGAGCAACTTCAGATGCATAATGAAATTCCAGACTGGCCGTCCAGACGACTAAACTCATTTACAAGATGTTCAAAACACAAGAAACTTTGCAAATGTTTTATTATAGCTGTGGTAAACGGCCATACATCAGGGCTGCAGGATTGTGGACATAGAGCGGGAGAGGGGAGGTTGCTGAATGTGTGTGTAATTGTCTTTTCCCCCCCGTTTCCGAGGTGTGAAAGGGAATGCGGGGTTTGCGCCGGGACATCCCAGGGAGCGGCGATTGAAGCGTCACTCACAGCTGCCACACGGGGCCCCGGCGCGGACCAAATCCCAGGCCCGGGTCTTTGCGGGGCGGAGTGGACGTGGCCGGGCCTGGGAGCAGCGGGAGTCCCACAGGGCCTTTTATTCAGGCTCCTCTCACCAGCACAAGGGGGGGGCCGGGATCACGCTGGGAGTTTGCTTAGAAAAGGCTGAGCTGAGGCAGAATGGGTTAAAAAAGGCCCCGATTCACACACACACAAAACTCACAATCTCTAATGTTTTCTTCTTGATGGGGGGGTGTCTGCCTCGCCTCTGGGCATGGTGGGAAATAAACGAATTTGGGAAAAGAAAAACCAAACTTCCAGTTAAAGTGAGTAAATGGGAGCGAGAAGGTTTCCCCTGAGCTCCACCAGCATCGCTCTCTTATTGAGAAATGAATGATTTATATTTCATGCTTTGGAAGTCTAACAGCGGCGAAGAAGGGAGGATTATACGCCGCGCCGTTTCCACGCTCGCCCTAATAGTCTCCATGTCCTGGCTCTGTGTGCCATAGATGGATTATGATGCTTTATAATTAAGGTGGGGGAAGGGGGGGTCCCATGCAGACCGCCCATCTGCCATGCTGACACACTTACTGGGGGCATCCCCTGGGAAGAGCTGGCTGCTGCCACACTATTCCATTACTTTATCATTCTATCATTCTATTATCCTACCACTAGATTCAATTACGCCGTCACTCCATTAGTGTACTCATAACAGTGAACAAAGGGCTCCATGATGATCATTAATGAGACGCTCAGTCCTGCTTTGGTCTGCTCATACTTCATCCACTCTTCCTGGAAAAATATCTTCCACTCAGTAAAGTGGAAGCTGGAGTGAAAAAGGAATTTTTACTTGATAATGAATTAAAGCTGAAAAAAATCAGATCAATCGATTATTGAAATAACTAATTTAATAACTGATTAATTGTCAACCTGAGTATAGAGTCTGTAAAACAAGCCTTTAGAAAAAAATTAATATTTTATGCATCTAAGATAATAAAAACTTTTTCATCAGTCAATATTATTTATCCAGAACTCCTCAAGTAGTTTTAATTTCATTTTGTTTCCTTCTGTAAAAAAAAAAACTACTTAACTATCTGAATATTAATTTATTAATAAAAAAAATAATTGTCAGATTAATCAATAAGCCAAATAATTTTTAGCTGCAGCCCTATTCCATTTATTATCATTTGATAAAATGTAAAAGTGTTGTTCAGAAAATAAAAGCTTCTGATTAATACATAAATAAAATAATAGAAAAATACATTATGTAAATAAATAATTAACCTATATTATATTATACATGTATTTTAATTCAGAATGAATTAATTTATTTAGTCAGTCAATCAGTTGCATTCTACTGTTTCTTGTTCATGTCAAACTTTTATAACTAAAAGTTTCAAAAAATGTCTAAATTAAATTATGATTAAAACAAGCATGCATTTAAATGGTAAATAACTTTATGACAAGTAATGAAATTAATAATTAAAATATGGAAATGAAATAAAACGTTCGGTATATTTTAAGAATTCTGTAACTGTAACTGTAACTTTTTTTATTAAGGAAAGAAAGTATAAGTCGGTGTCGGAGCTGTAACCCTTCAATCCTCCATCCTGATTTATATTCCCACCTCAATGCTTTCTCCAATTTTATTTGTTAATAAACATGCACTTCCTGCCCGCTCCCACATCTTTTTGTCATTAGTTGTTGGAATCCTTCAGTACTTTCTGCAAAGTCCTGGCACATTTAATTCAAACCTTCCCATGGAGGTCTTTGGAGTGCCACAAACTGCAGGGAAACAGATCCCAGGTTGCTTGTACTCCAGTGACAACTCCTGACGTCCTGAAAGTAGCTGCAGTGCAGCTGGCCTTTAAAGCGTCCTGCCCGCTGTTTGGGGCTGGCATCTGAGGAGGCCTGCCTCCTCTGCACAGAGGGGCTCTGTGAGAAAGAGTTAAGTCTATGAGGTCAGGCTGGAGGAGGAGGTTACCAGTTCCCCGAGTCGGAGCCGCCGGGGTAATGGTTTTAGAGATGGCTGTCACACAGATCCGTTCCACTGTCCAATACCACCGCTGATCTCCACCAATCCCAGTCTGCCGGCTCTTCGTCTCTCTGCCTGTCCTCCTTTCTTCTCTCTCCCTCACACTGACACATGGAAGTAATCTAGAAGTTCCACGCTGGACTAAAAGGATGTGTGGTTGAGCCCAAGGCTGAGTTTCAACGCTCTACATTAGCTTCTTTTCCTCTTCGTTTTAATCCTCTTATTATGAACTGCTCTTATGTAAAAGACCTAAGACTGCAAACAAAAGGCAGACTTTGCCCATTCAATTTTTTTTCCTCCACTTCCTGTAGCTCAGCATCCCTTGATTTTCTTTTTTTTTTTTTTTATTCAGCCAAACGTAGAGCTGAGGTGGCTCAGCAGGCAGATGAAATCCCCGGGGAAGGTTTTCCATCCTCTGCTTGGCAGAGCTGGAGTTGATGGGAACTTCCTGGCTGCTGCCAGCCGGGCCCTCCGCCTAATAAAGCCGGGTCGCTAACTGCCTGCAAGGCGGCCGCCGCTCAGCCACTCCACACTCACCCACCACTCAGGCCCTCAACACTTTCACAGGGGCACACTGGCACACTCCTAACACTTCCTTAATGCTCCTCTGTGGCCGGACAAAGAACAATGGGTCAACCGCACGCACTTAAAGCACTCACTCACTTCCAAACGCTCCGACGTGAGCCAACAATCACCATCTGAACATGAAACTGGGCGAAAATGAACAACATTCTAATGGAAGTGTCATTTGTTCAACACGTAATCAAACGTACGAGAGCTAAACAAGACAAAGACCACAAATCCGATGAAAGGCAACAGTTTTGGCGCTTAAACGGTAAATTAATGTGGGTTTCACTCTCAAAGCATTGTGACTGATTAATAAGCTTGGCATTGCACTGTTTATCATAGCTTTTGGTGACTCACTGCATACACATACAAAAATCTGTCACGCCTTAATGAGGGAGAGCAGTGAGGTAATTCTAAAGACTGAGTTTGTTCAGCCAAAGTGTTTGTTCAACAGCCGCAATATACAATCATTTATCTGTGACAAAGTGAAACCATTAGGGTTGGGCTACCAAACAATAAACTATACAGAAATAGTTTTTTTTAAAGAGTCATTTTTTATGACCCCACCCCCCGACAGCTACAGTATTACAACATTGGCTTTAGGGAGATTATTTAGGCTCCAGTGACTGACTTAGAAAAACTTTACTCTGTGGCTTTAGAAGTAAAGATGTTTGGGGGTTTTTATGTTTTGGGCAAATCTACACAATAATTCCTTTTTTTCCAGTGACGGACAAAGTATTCAACAATAGTACTTGAGTAAAAGTATTAATACTCGTAGTCAAATCTTATTCAACTACAAGTAAAAGTTACTCAGTCAATAATCTACTCAGGATAAAGTATTAAAGTACTCACTTCATGAAAATACAATATAGGAACATTTCTGTATGATTTTAGGTTTTTTTTTAATGATAATTTAAAGATCTTTGTAATTTTAAAGAATCTGTAACTTTCAGAAACGACCCGATGTATCGATGCGTAGAACCACCTGCTCTAGATTCTACACCACCTGGAAAGAACTGCAGCATTAATATGACAAAGATAAGGACAGATATTTAGATTATTATTTCTAATTTGAAAACAAACCAAAAATAAAACATCATTCCACATCTATTCTGTTGATGTGGAATAGAGAAACTATAACTGATCTGAATCATCCTGCTGAACAACTTGGCACCATGGCAACAACTAACCTTAATAATATTTATAAATGACTAATATCTGCTCTGAGTTTCTCTCATCGGTGGAACGTCATTAAATCTCTAAATCAGCGGCGTCCAGATTCTGTCCTAAAGCTGCTATCCGCCATGATGGAACTGCATTTAAAAAGGAACCTGGAAACGGAGTGAAGGGAAAGTTAGAAGTAGCCCCACAAAAAATGACTCAGTTACAGTAAAGATACTCAAAAAAAAAGTACTTAAGTACTTGTACTTTGTTACATTCAAATACTAATATATATTTATATAAATACTCTGATGATCCCTATATCAAGCTATCATCCTTTTCTATGCTGATGATATGCTGCGACATCCTAAATCCTAAAGCCTCATCCCATTGGATCATATCTGCAGATTAAACCCGTATTTAAGTTGTTCAGCTCTGTTAACATTGGAACAAATCCCAGAAGCTCGGATGGAAGCGACGGTTCGCTTCTTTGCAGACGATGTAGTTATTCATCACCTTCTGAACCAAAGCATAGATGGTACCTAAAAATAGATCCTTTAGAAGAATCTAGAATCAGCTTCACTTTTCTTTAGGATTGATTCTATAATCATTTATAGAGCACGACATTAACATTTTTTTTATTAGAATTTAATGTCCTACATACTATATTCAAAGAATTTATAGTTATGTATTGACAATTTTAACAGGCAAGATATAATTGATTCATTAAGAAAAAAAGAGCATATGGAAGAAGTTTAGATTCAGCTAATCCAGGAAAATAAAAATGAAATGTATAATTAATTAAGTAATAATGAGTAAAGCAACACTTTATTTTACAGCCTGCTAAAGTTTTTCCACATTATTAGTTTGACCAAAGCATTAAACTGCTGGAGCAGAATTTAAATGTGTGTTATCGTTTCTTTCTTTTTCCTTGGTTGGAATTTAATGGTTGCTATGATGGATGATTTCATCATTTTGCTGCTCATCTTGGTGAGGAAAATGTGGCAAAAGAAATACTCAAACTAAAATAGTCTAGTTTAAGGGTTTCATCCAAATGCTGCAAAACTTAAGGAAGTTTTTTTTTTTTTTACAAAGGATGAAAAACTAATGAAAAAAAATACTTTAATTTATTTTATTTAAAACTGCTTTTCCCTGCTGCAGATAAAATAACCGGAGGAGTCAAAACTGTTCATGTTTATTCCTCCAGTATAAATCCTGCTGTTTAAAAACACTTTAACAGAAGTTAGAGGATCAACTTCAGCTTTTTACTCCAGTAAAAGTTTAAAAGTAGCATTTAAAAAAATTATAAAAGTAAAAATATGACGATAACTTCCTCCGACTTCATTTTCTTAATTAACTTATGGTGTCACATTTAACTTTGCTTCATCTTGATAAATGATTTATTTTGGTATGTGGTGAGCAACAAGTTGGGGCAGCACCGAATCCAACCACATAGAAATTAATTTGATTAAACATTTTTTAAATACCAACAGAATGAAAATGAGCTTAAATGAAACCAAACTAATGAGTCTAATTTTAAAATGTAAGAAGAAAGTAAAAAGTTGACTAAAAGATAATTACTAAGTACAGATAGTCAACATTTATACTTAAAGAAGGTCAAAAGTATTTTTACTTTGTTACTTTACACCCCTGAAAATAATATTTAGGTTAATATGGTTCTATAATATATTTTATTTATTTATTATTGTGATCTTATTACATAAAGCATGAGTCTTTTTGTTCTTAATGAGATTATATATCTTAAAACAACCAAAATATATTTCCCTAACTTAGTGAGGACCGCAGACCGATTGGTTTAAACGCTGAAAAGGGAAAAATTCAGTCACTCGCTTTTCATAAAAAATAAAACCATAAGAAGGACAGAAAGTTTTACCGGCTTTGAAAACATAAACAGCAACAAACAAATATGAGATTTATTACCACATTTAAAGTGAAATAAAAGTAAAAGTAGGTCAAAAGTATGTTAAATGATGCTGTAAAAACACAACCTTGTGACTAAATTAGTAAATATCTCCTGCAGATTGATTTTTAATTAATAGCACATGTTTAAATAGGCTAAAATAAACTTTGCTGCTTTAATCCAACTGGAAGAATAATCCTGGGAGCCGTCGTCCATTTTTCCACATGATTCATTGCATTTAGATGTTCTCGCAATAATATGTCACGAAGGCCTAGCAACTGCGATGGCTGTGAGTCATGAGAACTATTAGAAAAAACAAAATTCATACAGGCATGACAGATATCCCCCCTCCCCTAAGAAAAATATGGGCTGCCAATCCCACTCAGCCCATTTCTGGGGAATGCTGCTTGGTTTCATGTGCACCGCTGCATGAATAGAAAGAAATGAATGCATCAGCGACACACACAAAAACAGAATGATCAGCTTTCAGCGACCGGGCAGCCAAAACCGCCAGTGGATAAAGTGAGTCCATCTGGTTGGAACCAGAAAAGAAAAAAATATATATATGCTGGATGAAAATGCTGCATTTTTCCCCTAAAATAACCTGAAGCAGCAATCCCCCCCCCCCCCCCCCCCCCCCCCCCCCCTTCATTGGGTTTCTGTAGGCCAGGTGCCTCATGTAGATAACTGAATGAAGAATCTGTGGTTGCACGCCGCTGAAACAACAGTCACGTCGGCACAGGAGCGCCGCACACACGAAGCAGGCCAACGCAGCTGTCCTTCCAGAGACACTGGGAGCATTTACAGGAGGACCAGTTGCTTTCCAGAGGGATTTCTTATTGGTCGCAGCGTCCCTGCTCCTCTCTGAGTGCTGGTCAGGCTCTAAGTCCTCTCTGTGTGTAATGAGATCTCTATCAGAGGGGAAACATGATCACAGTCTGAACGGGGGGGGGGGGGGGGGGGGGCAGGCAAAGATAGAGAAGGTGAGTTTCAGCAGCAGGGAGCCTTAACTGGACTCTCAGACTAATCCTGTTCTTCCTTCCAGTCCCCAGGTTTCATGGTGGCTCTCGCTCAACAGGTCGCGTCGGTTTCAATCTTCTCAGTAGCTGCAGCTCTGTGGTTTTAAAAGCTGCTACTGAAATCCTCGTTTCATTAAAACGGTCGTCACCCTGCATCTCAGAGGCGTCGACGGCTTTCAGAGCGCGTTGGAAAAAGAAACGATAAAGCCGAAACCAAATCTTCTCCTGAAATCTGAAAATACTTTGATAATCGCAACAGAAAAACAAATAATAACACCAAACTAACAGAGCGATTATAGTTAAATTGTTCCAGAGCGGAACAACAACAAACTTTCAGCCACATCATCTGAAAAAATGACACAATATTAGTTTTCTGGTCTGCGAAGAAATAAACATGCTTTAGAAATATCAGAGCACTAATCAAGTTCAGCTTAATCCCAAAGCCGCTGGAGCGTGATATAAACCGATGCTAAGGACCAGATGAGGTCAACAGGCAGCAAAGAGAGGCAGAAACCCGCAGAAACCCACTGTAATCAACACCAAAAGGCCTCCTCTACTTCACTTATTTTCTGTTTTTTTCTGTGGGCCTCGAAACCAAAGAATGTTTGCAAACTGTTCCTGAGTTTGGCCAAAATGTGAGGAGTTCAAACCCAGAGCAGGAGCCATTTTCCCTTCTCTTTTTGGAGGACTGTAACTCTGCAGAGCTGAACCGCCTGCTTGTGTTCTGACTGCTGCAAACAAGCCGAGGCGGTCGCAGGTCATGAGGTAAATATTAGCCGAGGAGGGTTAGGGGACAAGCAGGAGGCCCCTCGCGGCGACCTTGTCAGATTATGGTTAAATCGGCATCGCTGTGAGATTCCTAAGGACGCCGCGTCTGTGTGTGCGCGCGTGTTTACGCAGAGCTCCGACCCGAACGGATGGGACGTGATTAGTCATAACAAAGTGACATTTTCTGGGGTAATCCCACTCAGCTAAATGAGAGCTAATCCGATTTGTTCTGATCAAATGTTGGGGGCGCTTCTTTAGCTGCTTGGGAAAGTTGACACATCCAGCCTTCTCCTTCTGCACGGCTGCCCCCCCCATCCTGCCTTCTCCTCAACTCACTCATCCAGTCAAATTATATATGAAAAAGGTCTCATGCATCCTGCAGCCAAACAAAAGGGGGAAAAAAAAAGAATGTTACTTCTTATTATGTTTTTCTTTCAAGTCAGCGCCATGGTGAAGATATATGTTGCCTGCTCAAGCATGCTGGGGGGAAATCAATTAAGCAAGCCCCAGTCATTGATAACGCTGCTGCTGCTGCTGCTGCTGCTGCTGCTGGAGTGATTGCATCCTCACATGAAAATCCATAAAGGAGAGCTGCACATTAAAGAAAGACTCACACACATCCCAGTGGCCCAAACCTACTGCTGTTTCCCAATACTTCGCCCTCATAACTCAGGGCCTGCAGGGAGGCGCTGGTATTGTTAGATTTTGTGTGCATGTGGCACAGTGAGCATGCAGAGGGGCTAAGTTAATTTATTAGCTGAGGCAGCAGAGCTCCCCAAAGCAGGAAAAGGAAGCGAGGCGTCGTAAATCTGGATAAGGCACCTGATAGTGTACTGTACGTTTCTCTAGGTATACTGTTTCTATTATCACAGCGGAGCAATAGATGCCAACGAGACGGAGCTCAGAACAACAAGCAGGGAAGACGGATGCTGATTGTCGCGCATGTATTCCGCTCTTTTATTGCCTCCTCGCACCGTCCTGCTGACGGATAGGTTTCAAAAGAAAAACAGGTTTGTCTTTTTTTCTTATTGTGAAGTACTCCACACACACACACACACACACACACACACACACACACACGGTAAGATAATTGTCTATTGTTTTGTGAGCAGCAGGCAGCAGGATAATTAGCTGCAGAGAAACACTTTGCAGAGTGTATTATTGTTCCACTGTGAACTTTATGAAATATTCAGCCAACGTTGGGGGATTTTTACAAGGAGCGGAGAGAGAAAACAGATGGAGAAATGATCTTCCAAATCCTCCTGAAAAGCAGCGTGCTAACCTTCACAGACATTCCCTCCAGGTGACATCATCAATCAATAAATGTCTACTTTTTTTTTTTTAGGTGACATTTTTTTGCCTTTTGACTCCAGGTTTGCTGAATCTCCATCTTTCAGGAATGAACTCGTAAAATATAATATTTAGATCTTAATTAATAGATGCTGAAATTGGTTTTATGTTATACATAAAAGTCATATTTGCTCCTGCTGCGGCAAAGATTAACAGCTTATAACAAGATAAATAATATATTCCATATTTGCCTGGTTTTGATTTAGCTGCTGCTTTGCATTAAATTTGAAGCCTAAGAACCCAAACAGCACTTTATTCCAGCTACAGTGTTTGTGACCCTAATTTGATGTTTTTTATGATAGTAAAGAACTTTAAAAGATTTTTTTAAATTATCCTTCATCACTTTTCTTGCTTTAGGTCATAAAATGCCTTTTTTGTCCCTCATATATGAAAAAAATGTCTAAGAGGCAACATGGAACTATTACCCGGATCTGCTTTTTCTATTTTTCCACTAAATGAAATGTCATTTTATTTGACGTGACAGTATTTTCCAAAGCATGACTGTCGGTTCTCTTCTCGGCTGGGATTTTTTTCCAGAAGGTCATATCTGTGTGTCTAAGAGCGGAAAAAAAAATCCTGCAGCCTTCTTTCAGTCATTTGACCAACAGTATGCAGCAACAGGTGGGGGAGGTACCCAGTGTTGCTCTATGCAGTCAGTCGCTCCAGTCACTCCAGTCCTTCCTCTGGCCTCTCATTAAAAACGACTTTAAACAGCTGCTTTTTACACTTTTTTAAAATAAGAGCGTTCAGGACTCCAGACTCTAACATAGCAGAGTGTTTATCTACAGAGTGTTTATCTACAGCTGTTAAATATATAGATTTATTCTGCTGCTTCCTCGTTAATAAAACGTTAAAAGCGCCGTGTTTTCATATTTTCCTGGTAAGGACCAGTCAGACATGAACACCCCCATTCATGGAGCTGCAGATCGTTGGGGAACTGGAGCGTTTTACCAGGAGGAGCGTCATGAAGGGAGGGAGTCTAAAGCTGAACACAACAACACCACAAGCTTCCTGCTGAGATTAATTTCATTATTAATATACTTTTAATAAAAAGGCTCCATCTTTGTTTTAGAGATTTAGTTAAACTGATTTCTGCTGCTGAGTTTATCAAGTCAAAGACTAAAGTTGATCATCAGTTTTAAAATCTATCTGTTCTATGTTTACAAAGGGGATCGACTCACATAGAAGCCACCAAATCACTACTAAAGTTCCTTTAAGGTTCCTTTTAACTGAAATAAATCCGATTTACTCCAAAATAAATCAGATCCAATCAGTTCAATACAAATCCTGGCAGATCATAGAAGGTAATTTGTTATTTTTCTAAATAATTATCCAAACCGGAAAGCAGGGGCCCCCAGAGCGAATGCTGCGGAGGGCCTGTTCCAACAGCAACGAGTCTCTAGGAAGAAGGATGAACTTTGAAGGTTTTAAGGCGGTTAATTCTTTAAACTGTGTACATCTTGATCCCGGCAGGCGGAGCCGTGTCTGCTCTATATAATCAGTGTGTGTGTGTGTGTGTGTGTGTGTGTTCCACTGCAGCCATAGTCAAATAAAAGCTGATGGGCCGTAGGCCTGCCATTACAGCGGGGGCCACACACACACACAGGCCAGTGAACACTGCAGCAATATTGCTCCTCACTGGCTGCACATCCAGCCTCTGTGACATCTGACATTTGGAGGATAAATCCTGGATTCACTGGAATGACCAAGTTCCAGTTAGAATCTGGCCCACGCTGCTCGTCTCCCCGGTCCTCCTGGCTCGCTCTGCACTCACATGAAGGTCACATACATATTTTCACAGTTTTTAGCCTCCCCTCCGTCTCTCTTTCTCTTTATGAACGCGTTCCAACATCATGCAAATGCAGGAGTCAGGTCTAAGTGGGTGATAATTGTTGCCAGAGCATAATGTGCTATCAGAAGTCTGGGCTCCGCTCTGCTTCTTTTGCTGGGAATAATGGGAATTTTAAGGAGGAGGAGGAGAAACTCGCCTCAGAAATGAAGCTTGATATCCAGCCAGAGCAATTAAAGAACATTTTTTTATTTATTTTCTAAACCATTTTGCCTTTGATAAGAAAATCTTATCTTGGATTTCTTTTCTTATTTTCTAAGGAGGGAGAACTCTGAAATCTAAAACCCAGGGTGGCCTTCGTTGGAAGGCTTGAAATGCAGTTTTAAAAAAGAAAGCAAAAAAATAAAAATAAAAACCCTGAGCTGCTGTGAAGCTCACCTCAACTCACTTCAAATAGTTTACATGACTTTTCCCCTTTCAGCTAATAACACCAATTATCAGGCGGTGCAGAGAAATTGGGGGATAAACTCTAGCAACTTTTAGGAGACTGGAGTCTGAAAATAAAAGCACCATTAATATTATTATAAATTACTATAATCAGCCATTCATTACTGTAATGGGGGGGGGCTGTATATTGTTTAAAGCTGTTGGGAAATTATTCAACCAATGAGGAACGAATATATGGAAACACACACATCTAGTCTGCAAGAAGAGTAAGCAGAAAAAATAATAAATGTATAATATATATATATATATATATATATATATATATATATATATATATATATATATATATATATATATATATATATATATATATATATATATATAATTTCCCCCTGCTTGTAAAAAGATTTAGGACTTACTTTTGATTGGTTGAGCTCCAGATGATTGTCTCCAGAGTCTTAGCAGAGGGCAGCGCAGACCTGCACATGAGAATAAAGATCCAGAGGTAATAGTTCCAGCAGCAGCAGCATCCGAGCCCCGCCATGCTGAGCGGATAGATTGAGGGAGCAGCCGGGAACCGGAGCGCAGCGTCGCGCCTTTCTGTGCGCCTCTGGCCGCAGGAAGCTGAGCTGGGATCAGTCTGGAGCCTGAAGGGTCGCTGTCAGATACATGTCCTCCTGTCCGGATCCTTCAGCCTCCTTCTGTCTGTTTGTCCTTGGCTGATCTGGAGGAAAATCACCCCCAACCCCCCCAGCGAGTGTCCGGTATGACCTGTGGCTGAGAACCGCTCCTGTTTGGGGGGTTTTCTTTAACCCTGGGGGGCAAAGAGTAAAAAAAAAAAAGAGAGAGAAACCCTGCAGCCAATGGAGACTAAAGCTCCCCGCTGCTCTCTACCTGCCGCCCGTTTTTAGCCTACAGATGCCCACATTCATCCATCAGTCACCCCGCAGCACGCCAGGAATCTGGAGGTCCTCCTCATTCCAGGCTTATCTGTCACTCCTCCTCCTCCTCTGCTATTCTTCTCCGCAGAGGAATTGAGTTTCTATTGTAAAATCCCTCCCGGCTCTCTGCGCTCCGCTCGGTGAAATGCCAGCGCGTGGAAATGCTCGGTCCCCGCGTGGACAGTCTGAGGATAAAGTGCAGGAAGGCTGAGTGGAAGCAGCCCTGCTGGAGCGGCTCACTAACACTCCTCTCTGTTTCTGCTCCGTTGTTGTTTCCCTAAAATCCTCCAAAATTCACCCCGATGAATGCGTAGACCGGAGTGTGTGTGTGTGTGTGTGCGGTAACCGGAGCTCAGGGCGCAGGGGGGCGGGGCCGAGCGCGCGCCGCGGCCAATCACCGCGCTCTGTCCGAACTTGGAAGCAGGAAGCTGAGGCATTTATTGGGGGGGGGGCGGACCCCCCCGCTCCGGTCCGGGCCGCAGAGCCGCACATAAACGGACTTTGGAGTTAATTCTGCACAGAATAAGAGCGAAACTTTGCCCCCATTTTTATCTGAGCAAATCGATCATAAACTCACTACTTATGTCATAAACGTCACATTATATAGTTTAATTGCACATATTTTGCTGAGCTTGATCATAATAAAAAAAAGCAAACGTGTCGTTTATGATTGTTTTTCTCCTATAAAATGCAGCTGGTTCCAGTACCTGTTAGGGAGATTGCTTCTCTCTGAAGGGAATGATGATTAATGGCCTCTTTGCTTCCCTCCCTGTTTGTCCTCTTTGGGGATAATGAACTGCATGAGAACTTCGTCTCCAGCGTCAATAGACAATAGCGGGTCGGTAGGCCTGTAGTCACCGAGCCATTCATTCAGCGGGGAAGAAATGCTTGACACATAATTGATCATGTCCGTGTCTGTGCCCCCTTTGTGTCGTCCCTTTCTTTTTATTGCCATGCATTTATGCAAACAATGCTGCCCCCTAACGGCGGGAACTAAACCCCCAGCTCAGGCTGTCACTGAGGGGGATTCTGTGTAATTGGGAGGAAAACAGACATTTGGATATATGCGCAATGCTTCCTAAAATTATGCTTTTATAACTTCCTGTTGTCTGCAGACAACCCATAAATCTTAGAGAGACAATAAGCCCAACACATGCTTCAGGCTCCATGCACTATAATTATCTGAGTGTATTTATATGTGTGTGTTTTCCACACAGTGAGATAGCAGGAGCCGTGGCAGCCTGCTGGATGAACCTACCATAGAATCTAACATGGGATGCCAGACTGTGTGATTTTCACAGACTACATGGACACCCGATACAGCGCCTTGTAAAAGTATTCAACCGTAAACCACAGTGGATTTGATCAGGGTTGCATCTAGTAGAGGAGCTGACTGTGCATCATTTAGCTGCAGGTGAAGGATAAGTGACTGGCTTTAAGGACTGAAATGTTTATGTCAGTCAGAGAGGAGGAAAACATTTAACAAAAACACCAACGCTAAATTGAAGCTCTCAGGTCTCAGCTTAACTCTAAACCATTCACACCTACCTCCATGTGACCAACCATCTTTCAATGAACTACCAACATCCTGAGACGAGTCTAATCTGCATTTGAATGTAGATCTAGAGAGCAGCGCACCCCCAAAGCAACCTCTCCTTCACTAGCTTTGAATTAAAAACCTCCGTAGATCAAGAATAACCACAAGAACAGGGGTGGATTTAGAAAATCCAGGGCCTTAGGCAAAGACAGGCAGGGGGCCCCTCTGAATAGAGAAGACAACACATAAATACAGATAGAGAAATGTTAATAGAATAGACATCCATTATCTGTTCTAGGTTGTGTCCCTCTCTTCTTGTCCCTTTTCTTCTTGTTTTCCTCTCTATGTTTTGTACTCAGCTGACTTTTCATGCTGTCTCTAAAGGAATGAAAGATTTTTTCCAAGCACTAAGCTCACATTTACCCCGTTTACACTACCCTTGAATAACCGTGCCAAGACCGGTCCGAGCTCAGTAACTGAGATAACTTATCGTGTGTAAATGGAAAGCAAACTGAACTGAACCAAGCTAGACACAACCGGACCGAGCTAACTGCAGACCGGTTCCAGAGGTGGGCTCGGTTCTCTGATAACAAGAGCGCATGAGCAGAACGCGTCATCTCCGTCTGGCTGCACATCGCGATTCACACTCCATTCCAGTAGTTGGCGGTAATGCCCCTCCAGAAACAGAAGAAGAAGAACGACTTCTTCTTTAACTATAAGCAACAATCGAAATCTTCTCCACGCGACATTTTAAATAATAACACCGAAGTACGGCAATAATAATCAAGCATAACTTTCTGAACATTTGCTTGATTCCCTCCTTCTTCGTCTTCTTCTTCTTGTGTTTTATGGCGGTTGGCAAACAGCTTTTGTTGCATTACCGCCACCAACTGCCTGATTTCCTCCTTCAATACTGGCAGTAATACCGCAGATAGTCACTAGGAGGCGAGAAACCGAGATAGCGTGATGTGTAAACGGTCGTCAGAACCGAGCTCGGACCGGTCTCAGCGTGGATCGGTTTTTCAAGGGTAGAGTAAATGAAGTATTAGCTGATTGCTCCTTCCTGTGTTTCCAAAAAGGCCAAAGTAAATAACCCAGTCCTTCTTTTCACTGTAGACAAGCCATGATCTGCTTATCTGGAAATAACTCTTCAGCCAATCAGTTGGTCACAGTGGGATACCTGATCTGCTGCTACCCAATGAGAAACCTCCGGTTTTGGAGCTCTGAAGGACGCCACAGCTGCAGCCAAAGCTCCTTAACCAAAAGCGACATGACTTCAACAGGGGCGATTGCTGTGAGCAAGTTTCTGTTGTCAGGAGCAAAACCAAACAGCAGCTTCCGCGTCCGCAAACACTTCAGCAGCAATGTGCAATTTTACAGAGATTTGCCTCGGGAACAAGTGAGAGTAATATGGAACAGCAGTTTGTAAGCAGCTCTGCACACATAGAGGAACGAAATACCCTCAGAGTCACGACAGGAGGATTACAGTAGCGACAGATTGACCGTCCCTGTATTTTACAGAGTTCTTGCTAGAAGCTTTATTCAGAGGATGTAAGTACAAACAGCAATACTGTTCCCGTTGAGTCACGTTGTTAAAGACAATATGAGTTTCTTTCCTCCCCTCAGATACTTCAGAGAGTGAGATCATCATGGTAATGTTTATTTATGCTTGTATAAATAGCCAATTTGCACTTTAATATCACTGCTGCCTGAAGAGTGCAGCTGTTGGGGGGAATTCACAGTGGAAACATTCTTCTGTTTGTGCCACAAAATCATTGCAAAAAAAAAAGGAAAAGTCCAACAAAGACCTCAGCTAAAACACACTGACTGTCAAAGCCCAGATGTTAAGCAGGCCTGGTGTTTACTGACTTTTTGACCTTTGATTTAGTGCTACAACGTGCAGCTGAGGATGATTAGAGCGCCACCACTTTGGGTATTATTTTAATCCAAAGTACGGCGTTTGCTCCATATTTTGGATGAATGTTCCCGTCGGTCGAGCTGATCATCCTGAGGGGGACATAAATGTGCAGAGACATTTTTTTTTTTTGGCCCACTGGAAATGGATAAATGGCCGCTGAGCGTTACGAAGCATAAAGACAGCATAATGGTCTTGGCTGAACTCAGCGACATCCGTATCTGTTGCAGATTTTAGCGCGCTGCGTCCAAACCCTGTCAAGCCTTTTTCACCACGAGCCAAAAAAAACGTGCGGCCAAAGGATTCTTTCTGAGCGAACAACTGCAACTAAGAGCCGTCTGGGAGGGTTGATCTTGTTTAAACAAGTTAAAGATTAAAGCATGTTAATGATGAACGCATTGATAATAAAACTGTGACGGGAACCGTCAAATCTTCTGCTGCATCTTATCTCATTTGCTGATGTTTAACTATGTGGATCTCTCATTAATTTCTCATCTGATTTCTCCTTTTAAAGAGCTTAAAGAGACTTACTCCTTTAGAGCTTTTTTTGTTTGTTTCATGCATGGAAAACACAAAGTTTTCTTATCTTTCTGCACTGTTCTAATGAGGCCCCTGTCTCTTTAAAACCAGCCCTGCATAAAAGGGTCACTTTACTCTAGTTGGTTGTCTGGATGGTTAAAAATTGCACAGAGGAGGCAGCTGCCATCTGCTAAGTCGCTGTTTGTGGTTTGCATAACCGGCCACTATGGGAGGATAATACTTAAGAGTTCCATGATGATACAGATAAAGTTAAGCTAGAAAATGCTTGAGTTCAAACGGGGCTTTGCTAATTATTTGTGGTGAGAATATTTACATATTTTAAAAAATCAGAACAATCCAGGAAGGAGAGAAAATACATTTAGTTATTTTAAACAGTGTTGCTTTGAGGTGATGTCATGTGGAGGATCGACCTCAGCTCTCACCCACTGACTGCTGGAAGAAAACACCAGCTCCTGTGATTGAAACCTTCTAAGTAAAGTCCCAACTTTACTTGCCTTCATATTCTATTCAGTTTATTTCTATAGCTCCAATTCACATCATGTCATCTCAGGTCACTTTCCAGTTCACCAGATCATCCAGTCAGATTGATTCAAAGTTTTCTATCTAAGGAAAACCAGCTGATTGCATCGACTCATTGACTCTTCAGCAATCCCTCACACTAAGCATGCTTGTAGCGACAGTGGAGAGGAAAAACTCCCTTTGAACAGGAAGAAACCTCCAGCAGAACCAGGCTCAGTGTGAGCGGCCATCTGCTGAGGCCCACTGGGGTTCAAGGAGACAGAAGCAGACATAGAAAAAGAAGCATAGATACAAAAGGCAACTGTCAACCAGCTCCACAGGCGGCCCCGTCCAGGAAACACACAGCCAGGCAGACGAGCTCCGAGCCAGCTCCTATGTCAGAGGATGAAGAGAGCACATCCAGTTAGTCACAGTCAGAGAAACAGGACTACACTGGAAAACAGGCCAAGCTCCTACATCTAGAAACAAAGGTGTTGATGGCAGCAGCACAGCTGATATTTCTCTCCAGGATGGAGTCACAGCCAAACAGGAACAGACCAGATGAAGCTACTATGAGAAAAAGCAGAGAGAGCAGAACGTTAGTGATTGAACTAACAGATTCTGCAGAGTGGGAGAATAGAGATAGAATGAAGCAGAATGATGAAATAGGGGTCCCTATGTCCTCCAGCAGTCTAAGCCTATAGCAGCAGAACTATAGAGATAGATCAGCATAACCTGAGCCACTCTAACTAGAAGCTTTATCAAAAAGGAAAGTTTTAAGCCTAGCCTTAAAAGTAGACAGGGTGTCTGCCTCACGGACTAAAACTGGTAGTTGGTTCCACAGGAGAGGAGCCTGAGAACTAAAAGATCTGCCTCCCATTCTACTTTTAGAAATTCTAGGAACCACTAGTAAACCTGCAGATTGAGAGCGAAGTGCTCTGTTAGGAACATAAGGAACAATCAGATCTCTGATATCAGATGGAGCTTGGCCATTTAAGGCTTTATATGTGAACCGGTCCGGCAGAAGACCGCCATGTTGAGCCTGGTTCTGCCAGAGGTTTCTTCCCAATGGGGAGTTTTCCTTCTCCACTGTCGCTCCATGCTTGCTCATCATGGACAGGTTCTCTCAACCTGTGTTATCCAAGGTGGACTTCCATCTTCCAGGTCCCTGAGTGAAGCTCTAGTATCAGCTCATGCAGTCCACTGGATCTCCCCATAAAGCTCAGCAGACCGTCTCTCCAACCAGCAGTCTACAGACTGACCAACTGCATCTATCTCCACTCCACCACCAGTTTCAGACCTGGGGGGGAAACAGCCCTGTTCTTTACTCCTGTTCATGCATATCTATCAAAATTCAGCACTAATGTTTCCTGCCGAGGTCTGAGCACCAAAGACTAAAGTTATTGTATAAATTTCTTCTAACTGTCTTTTCTTTCCTAGTTAGTTTTTCAGTACTGATCACCAACATATTCTAAACTTCTAATTCTGAGTATGGAATCTTTTATAACAAGAAGGCTCGATTTTCCCAACCAAGATGGAAGAGGAAACTTCCAGGGAGGAACACTGACCCCAGATGCCATGCAGTCCAGGGTGAATATCCTGCAGGTGTGACAGCTCACAGCAGTCAACCCTGCTGCTGTGAGAACAGGAAAACAGACTCAACCACCTCAGGATTAGAATATCAGAGCTTTGCACAAAGATGAGTTCAAAACGAAGCAAAAGTCTTACAGGGAAAAAAAAAGGGTTTGAAAGAACTAAAGAAAGCCCAAAAAGTTTTGATCAAAACAGTTTTCAAAGATTCCCAGGAAGCCTGTCTCTTTGGAAGCTAAATCTAAGGAAATGAGTGGTTTGAGTCATGTTTTGTTTGCAACTGAAACCTTCTTAGCTATATATACAACAGTTTCAGAGACAGAGTGACACTAAAACTAAACCTGCCAGATGCCTTCCAGAACAGAACCTAATAATAATATACAGCAGTGAGAGGGGAAATCCTCTCCATCTGGGTTTGATAACAAAGATATTTCACATTTTTTGAAAGATCCCAAACTAATACAATGAAACAGCTCCCAAAAATACCCCAGCTAATCATTCACTCTCTAGTCTTTTGTTTTAACAATAGAAGGAGGAAAGCAACAGAAGCCTGTTGTGTTCAGCCTTAAAGCTGCAGCCCGCTGCCCAGGACACACCGCTGTTTACTCTGAAAGAGTGACATCATTATTAGCTGATGCAGCGCCTGATGGCGAGTCGTTAGTCCAGAAACCGCAAAGCGAAATAAACCAAAGCTGAAGTGTTCGCCTCTTGTGTTTAATCTGCTGGGTCAGCCTATGGAGTCAATTCTGTTCCATTATTTTAGCAAGCAAAGGACTCATTTTGTAAATGGATGATAAAAACGAAATGCAAGAAGTTAAACTTTGAAGAATGTTCATGATTTAAAAACGGATTTTTTAAAAGTGACTTTTCCATTTTCTTGATTTTATTTATTTTTAGATTTAATTTTTTCAAATCATGTTTGTTCGAACTTAATTTTCTAAATATTTTTTTCACAAATTTTATATTTTCAAATTTAAGTTTTACAGATTGAGTTTTAGAAATTGCATTAATTTTAATCTGGTTTACAGATTCTGTTCAGTTCAAGCCTGATAAAAATGTTGTTAACATCCATGCAGACCAATAAACGATCGCTCCTCGCTCCCGAGGAAAGTTCGCAAAGAGAATGAAATCTGTAAAAAGCAGTTTGAAACAGTGGCAGTTGGCCAATAGAGGGCGCTACAGCGCCGCCCCACCCACCCAATGACCCTGATTAAGGTATCAAAAAGAAAATAATATACATATATTTTTTATAATATCATTTTAAATTATTTTGAAATATATCAATATGTATTTTTTAGATAAAATGTGACCTGAGGTGACAGGAATTGTATTTACTCACCACCTCCTGCCACAGTGCATAGAGGGAGGGAGAGAAATGGAGTAAGAAAAGCCCTTTTCCAGGACCTGGTTTAGCTCCAAGGCTAGGCTAACTGCACACAGCGAGGCTAACTGCACACAGCGAGGCTAACTGCAGGCAACAACTCAAACTGCTCGCCGCGAGGCTAACTGCCTGCAGCAAGGCTAACTGCACGCCGCGAGGCTAACTGCCTGCAGCGAGGCTAACTGCATGCAGCGAGGCTAACTGCCTGCAGTGAGGCTAACTGCATGCAGCGAGGCTAACTGCCTGCAGTGAGGCTAACTGCAGGCAGCGAGGCTAACTGCATGCAGCGAGGCTAACTGCCTGCAGTGAGGCTAACTGCAGGCACCGAGGCTAACTGGACACAGTGAGGCTAACTGCACGCAGCGAGGCTAACTGCACGCAGCGAGGCTAACTGGACACAGCGAGGCTAACTGGACGCGGCGAGGATAACTGGAAACAGCGAGGCTAACTGGACACAGCGAGGCTAACTGTATGCAGCGAGGCTAACTGCACGCAGCAAGGCTAACTGTATGCAGCGAGGCTAACTGCACGCAGCGAGGCTAACTGCAAGCAGCGAGGCTAACTGCATGCAGCGAGGCTAACTGCACGCAGCGAGGCTAACTGCATGCAGCGAGGCTAACTGCATGCAGCGAGGCTAACTGCACGCAGCAAGGCTAACTGCACGCAGCGAGGCTAAGTGCAAGCAGCGAGGCTAAGGCTTTATCCTGCTTTCCCTGCCTCCTTTTTCAAACATCAGGATCTGATCCAGCATGGATAAAGACAAGTGGAACTGATTTAAAGCACTTTGTAGAAAAAGCAAAGAAGAACAAACAATCTGGGATTAACATGGAAAATAATAGAATATACTCTACTTTTTCTAGATGTTTGTTCATTTGCATAGTTGCTCTAAAATAAAAACATTCCCAGAAAACAAATAGTTTTTATATATTAAGAAATATAAAGCTGACTAATAGCTTCTCCATTATTAAACTGGTACATTATTTTTTTAGGTCTGTGACTCAACATTGGACCATGCAAAACACAGATTTACCTTCACAGCCTCAGAAAGGCACGATTTATGGACAAAAAGTAAACCTGGACATGAAATTATGTTTTGTTTTTATAAAGTGTTTTTATAATTTTTTGTTGTAATTAGTATTCATATAAATTTAATGGTGTGATAACTCAGTATACGTTTGATTGTTTTTTTTGTATATCTGTATTTTGAATTAATTGTGGAGAAAACTCCACCAGCCGCCACTGGTTTGAAAAGAGCGCGATTCATAAAATTAACAAAAATAAAACTTGAAAATATACATTTCTACAAAAAAAAAAATAAAACACTAATAAAAATGTACTACCAAAACCTTTTTTTTTTTTTTTTAAAAGAACAAGTTTTTCAGTTTATTTTGAATTCATTCAGACTGCATTTATAAAACTTGTTCTTTGCTTGCAACAATAATGGACCATATTTCACTCCATACAGTTGCTTTAGAGGCAGCTCGGTGACATGGTGGTGATTCACAGGCCAGGCAACCAGAAGGTCAGTGGATTTGGGTTTGAGAGGAATCACTCTGGCCTGCGACGGGTCAAGTTTAACGTCGGTTATCTAAAGTGGGATGGGAGCGTCTGACTCAGCCCATCCAGATATGATCAATATCCAAGAGCCATTAACCACAGAGACAACACACCCTCACACACATATGCTTCCCGTCTGCCTCACGCCCCCACTGAAACCTCAGCAGAAGGAAACACAAGGAGCATAAAGACAAACAAGTCAGATCCTCTCCAAACACTGCGCCAACTGAAGCGATGGGAAAACCGGCCTAATGTAAACGGACTATTTTCAGAGCGGCTGACGCTTGAAGGTTGCTGCCTGAGCCGTTCGTGCTGCTTTGATTTAACAACCGAACACAACAGCGGGGGCGTCCTGCAGACTTACGCTTCCTGTTTGAGGTTCACTTGATTACTGTCCAGACATCTTCCTCTTCTGCCCCCTCATCTCTTTTGTTCATCTCAGTCATTATGACTGACAGGAAAGCTCTGATTACAGATGAATAACAGTCTGTGCTAAACGAGTCCGGCCTGATTTAGCATCCAGCCTCTCCTCGCTCCCCTCAAAAGGCCTGGAAGAGGAGATGTTTTCTGCTGCGATGCTTGTTGACATATAAACACAGGGGAATGTTGATAAGAATCCTGATTAGTAAAGGAATGAGCTCCTCCTATAAGCCCATCATACGGCCAACTTATCAGATGGGATGAATCTAGAGAGAAATTATGTCCTTTAATGATGAACAAGAAAAGGAAAACATGATTCAATCTATTTAACAGGGATTATAGAATAGAATAGACTAGAATAGAGTGTAGAATAGAATATAGGATAGAATAGAATACAGAATAGAATATGATAGAATATAGAATAGAATAGGATAGAACAGAATAGAATAGAATAGAACAGAATAGGATAGAACAGAGTATAGAATAGAATAGAACAGAATAGAGTAGAATAGAGTATAGAATAGAATATAGAAGAATAGAATAGCATAGAACAGAATAGAATATAGAATAGGATAGAATAGAATAGAGTAGAATAGAGTATAGAATAGAATATAGAAGAATAGAATAGCATAGAACAGAATAGAATATAGAATAGGATAGAATAGAATAGAATATAGAAGAATAGAATAGCATAGAACAGAATAGAATATTGGATAGAATAGAAAAGAATATGATAGAATATAGAATAGAAAATAATATTATAGAATATAATAACATAGAATATAGATTAGAATAGAACATGATAGAATATATAATAGAATAGAATAGAATAGAATAGAATAGAATAGAATAGAATAGAATAGAATAGAATAGAATAGAATAGAATAGAATAGATTTTACTTTATTGTCCGCTAGGACAAAGTTTTAATGGAACGAAGCGCTCAGTGATAAGTAACAGCTGTAATTAAAAACAATAAATACACATTAAAAACAAATACCATCTAAAAACAACACATAGGTCACATACACAGTTATTGCACACTTTCCATTTCTCTCCGTACAGATGTATTTACATTTTTTATTTAAAGTTCTGAGTATAAGTAGAATAAACTGACATGAGTTTCCAAATGGAAACTGAAAAACTGTTGCGTTCATTTGATTCTTTTATTCTCTGGGTTTTATTCTTTCTAAATAAAACCCAGAGAGACAAACTGCCTCCAGAAATGATCTAATAGTTGCATATCTATGAAATGTTTTCAGCTTAATGAGGAAGAGTATAACTGTGGACTCCACAGTTCAGACTTTAATCTAACGTGGAATTTATTTTCCTTTCAGTGAAAATAAATTCCACCTTTACAGCAAGCAGGCTGAGACCAGAAGTTTCTACCTTAAATACTGATGGAGGAAAGAGTTTAATCTGAGCAAAACATCCTGATGTGCACAGCATCATGATAGTAAGCAAGGAAATAAACTTTATTTATATAACACCTTTAAAAAATAAACCAAAAATATGAACATTTTACAGTAAAAGTAGGCAGAAAAATACAGATATGAGAGATAAAACAGAAAAGTATAAAAGGAGAGAAAAAAATAAAAAACATGTAACATAAAAAAGGTCAAAAAAACAGAAAAGGCTGCTTTTAAAGATTCATCAGACCTGAAGGGAAGAGTGACGGAGCTGAACCCAGTTCAGTCCTTAAAGGAAACCAGTTAGAGGCCATAAAAAGTCACCAGCTGACAGCAGAGCTTCACCTGCATTAAAGGAGAAGTCTGGTCATTAAGGAACAATCAATGGATCATTATTTATACCTAAAACTAATACGTTCACAGTGATTTAATGAATATAGCATTAATCGGTCAAAAATAAAAAAATGTTTCATCGCTATAACTGAGTCTGGGAGCGGCCATTTTTGCCCAAATAAAGTAGCCCCTCCCTCCTGCCATCTTCCAGCAGTGACGTCACGGTGCGGTTAGCCTAGCGCCATTCTCCCCGCTTTCCAAGCTAAATCAATGGGAACTACTAGACACATCTGCAATCAACAACAATTATTGAAGATTTCCAGAGGACTTCACCATTGAAATTCACCAGAGCTATAGTGAAACTGACAATGCCCACGTGCATGGCAGCTGGATGCTGGAATACATCGGGTAAAAGTGAAAAAAAGAGTTATTCCACCTTTCTGATTCCTGATCCTCCACGGACGGGTTGGTCGTTGGATCGCCAACTTGAAGAGGGAGGATTTGCCATCGAACTTCTGGCCAGAGAAAAAACCCGTAATATGTAGCCAACATTTGGAAGAAGAATGTTTTCCAGATGACTTGGATAATAGCGCGTTGTGACAAACACCAGATACAGCACTGGGACTTGATCAACAGCCGATACCGCACCGTGACGTCACTAACCAGTAGGTGGCAGTAGTGTTCTTTGACAAACATGGATGCCTCCAGTAAAGCACATTCACATGAAAATTACTCTGAATTAAAAACACTGATCATTTATTGAACAGGATGGAATCATTTCAGATTTAAAGAACTTTCAGAAGTTTGGATTCTGAATGTGACCTCGTAGGTGACCGCAGACAGTACCGCAGACAGGAGGCCTCTGATTGGTCAAATCTACTTCCGCTCTACACTATGCTTATTTCCTGTTTGGTTCCTATTCGGCTTGTTTTTTCACTTCCTCGCCACTTCGGCCGTATCTAGACCCACAGCTAGTTCCTGATTGTCCCTCTGGCGTTGCGGCGTGGAATAACATAGTGCAGACCCCGCTTCAAAATGGGCATTAATCAAAAATATCTGCGACATACCTAGCTTACTGCGACACACTGCTGCTGAAGGATAACCCGCCCTGTAGAGCGGACCAGTCAAAGCCCGGGAGCCTCTCTGTTAAATCAGGCTGAGCTAATAGCTCAGAGTGCAGATGTTTAAAGCTGGTAAAAACGTCCAACGCCATTTGTTTTCCTTATGATTTTTTTCTATTGTCCCAAAAAAATTAGGAAAAGTAATATTTTTCCTTTTGAAATATTTCCAGTATTGTGTGAATTTCTTATCTCAAATTGACACAAAAAATAGTTTAAAGTCTTTTAATGCAGCCTGGAACAATGTGATGAAAAAAACACCTCTGCTGTCGACTCACTTTGGGTATTTGTTGGTATTTAGTAGACCTTCTGCCTGGAGGATCTGAGAAAAAGCTAAACAGATCGAGATAATAATCCAAATGTTGGCCTGGGGGGGTTGGGGGGGTCTGTCCATTCTAAAAGAATTACAAGCCTCTGATAGATGAGCTCTTTCTCCGAGGCGGCTTGTCTGTCAAACATTAGGTCACACTCAGCTTCCAGACGTGGAGGGGGGTGGGGGGGTGGGGGGCTCATGGCACGAAGAAGAAAACGTCTGGAGAGGTGCCCCCCCGCTCTCTGCCAAGAACAGGAGGGCAGCAGGAGTGGAGAAGGGTGGATGGAGAGAGGCTGGGAGCCGCTGAAAGAAAGAGGAGAGTGAGAAAGGTACAAAAGGCTGCATTTGAATGGGTTCTAATTAAGGCCTGCGTGATGGACAGGAGCGGCCATGTTTTTTTCTGTTTTAATGTGTGCGTGCACGGAGAGGGTGTGATGGTGGGAGGGGCCCGGCCCCAAGTAGAGATGTCTACTGCCAGCAGCCTGAATGGGACAAAGACCTGAATAGAAACTTCAAAGCGACCTCTGTGAGCTCACCCTCCTCACCCCCCCTCACCCCTTGGCTCTGCGATGGTCAACAAGCTCCTGTTGGAGCGGACGCCGCTTCTGTGATTCTGTTTGCCGGCCTGTGATTTTTTCTGACAGCTACGGGCGATCCTTGGCAGCTAGCTTGGATTTCAAAGTGTGTCTCGCTGTCCTGGTCTGATGTGAGGATGTGAGTAAGGAGCCAAACTGCAGGGATACAGATATAATTGGAGCTGAGGATCTGACTCATTGCTCTCCCCTTCTGAACCCAGCGCTGGCTCTCTGAAGGCAGCGCTGGAACCGGAACAAGTAGCCCACAGCGCTGACATGCTGGAGAAATTATTGTTGCTAAATGATACAGAGGGATTTAAGCGTCTAATTTGATCCCAGTATCCGTACCGTTATGATCCCATGGAGTGCGTCATCTCATTTGGCCTCAGCTCACAGCTTTTAATCATCTCCCACTTATCACCTCAACCTCTACAGTAGATTCTGCTTCCAGCCTCTAAGAGCCGAGGGCCTCACACAGATCCCCCCCCTTACAGCCACCCTCCCCGGGGAGAAGCATGGAGAGCCGTGGCTGAGGGAGCAGAGATAAGACTTATTTGTGTTTGTTTGGATATCTGTCCTGTCTGAACCCTCTTGTAGCAGTCAAGCTTCGGGTCAGCATCCAAAGCCCGCGGGATCATTGCGTCATTGCTGCCGCCTGGTGTCCCTGACATGTCCTCAGTGGCGTCATCGCAGCAGAAACACAGAACAGATCGCTCAGCCCACAGCATCCACCTCTAATCAGAGCACAGCCCCCTCCGACAAACTCATCAGGGGCTTTTATCCCCCCGGCGGGTGAGGAGGAAATTGTGCAGGCTGCTGCAACTTTGATCACATATTTGTATTCCGATTGGAATCCAGCACCCAAGCCTCCTAATCCAGCGAGTCAAACGTCGTCTGATTGCGAGTTTCTTTCAACGAAACGGTGGTGAGGTTTTATTCTATGAACATACGCTCCTATGCTGAGCTTTAGATAACTCTATCTGCAGACAGAATGTTATCTTTCAGCCTCATTATGTCATAGCTTTTTCAGCTGAGCATGATTCTGTGCAGGCTATAAATAAAGAGGCCATAAAAACCCTGAAGGAGGCCTCCTCCAGCACATACAAACACTGTCACAGTGGCATGCCCTCAAAGACAAAGGGGACAAGCATTATAACACCTCATGTCTGCATGCAGGCTTTCACACAGAGCAGAAAGGAAAAGAAGGATGGGTTCAGGTCAGAGTTTGCACTCACCTCAGATATAAATCATACATTAAGCTTAAGCCTTCAGGATGGAATGATCTAACAACTTCAATGAGCCATAATTAGATGTTTTAGAGTAGGCGAAACATACTGATTAGTTTTCTCTGAAGCCAACATGTTAAAAAGATATATAAATCCATCCATCCACCCATTTTCCATCCCACTTATCCCAAGCGGGGTGGCGAGGGGTGCTGGTGCCTATCTCCATCTGTCTATGGGGGAGTGGCGGGGTCCACCCTGGACAGGTCTCCAGTCCATCGCAGGACAAACAACCATTCACTCACACCTAAGGAGGATTTAGAGACAATTAACCTAACAGTCATGTTTCTGGACTGTAGCCGGAGTACCCGGGGAGAACCCACCATGCTCAGGGAGAACTTGCAGACTCCATGCAGAAAGGACTCGAACCTAGAACCTTGGCGCCAGCAGTGCCACCTAATGCATCACTGAGCAGCAGCGTTGCATAAAAAAAAAAGGATTTACATTTGATTTCAAGATTTCACATCAAAACTCAATTACAAGTGCATCTCTGTTAGTGCTAGAGTATTTTCCTATTTGCAAATGGTGCATGCATGATGTGCTAATTCGCCGCCGGTGGCCTGGATCTGAGGTCCTCTCTGCCCCCCAATGGATTCCTGTTTGTGATCACAGGACATTTCTTGTCTTCTACAGATACAGAAGTTGATTCTAGGTTTTTTTTTTTCTTTCTCTTTCCCTGTCCACCTGTCATGTTTGGCTTCACTTATCTTACTTCTGTAATAAAAATAAATCTTAAATAAATAATAAAGCAGTATTGGATGATTAAGGGAGGTTTCTCATCCTGAAAAGCCTCCCTTGGCAAAGCAAAAGTGTTGGGCAGAGCACGGCTCCCAGATTCCAGTTCTGTTGCCATAATGCTGAACACCACAGCGAATTAAAGAAGTGCAAACTCAACATTGAGACTTTTATAACAGCTGAAATCTGCCTATGCACACTGAGAGACCATGCATGTTTCAAGAGGAGCGAGGTAAGGGTTTAAGAGCATTGTACAAACTATTAAGTCCAGTGGTGGCAGCATCATGCTGCGGGGCTGTTTTGTTTAGCAAATTCGAAGGAAAAACAAAAAAAAACAACCTTTTTTTTCCGACACGACGGCTGAAGGGTTAACATTTGGAAAGCTTGTTCGCAGGTTAAATCTGGGTTTGGAGTTCAGTTCAGTTTATTCATGTAGCGCCACTTTAAAACATGTCACCTCAGGTCCGTTTATAGAGACGGTTCAACCAGATCATAGAGTCAGAACAGTTACAAGTTTTCTACCAAAGGAAAACCAGCTGATCGCATCCAGTCACTGACTTTGCAGGATTCGGTCCTCCTTCAGGAGCATTTAGTCACATTTAAAGAAACCTCCTGCAGAACCAGGCTCAGTGGGAGCGGCCATCTGCTGAGGCCCACTGGGGTTCAAGAAGCACACATAGAAAAAGAAGCATAGATACAAGAGAAACATAGACTGATCCATTAATGCTTTGTATGTTAGAAGACATAGCTCTATAGGTGGCTCTTTCTAGGAAAGAAAAGCATTAAGCAGACGAGCTGTGAGCCACTTTAATGACGAAGAGCACATACAGTTAGTCACAATAAACCCTTAGCACTTAGCTATGCCTAGGAGAGAAACATGACTGAGCAATAAAAACAGTCTCAACTCAATCATCTATAATAGAAGGTGTTGATGGCAGCAGCACAGCTGGTATTTCTCTCTACGATGGTCCCAAGGCCAAGCAGGAACAGACCTGATGAAGCTAGCATGACGAAAAAACGCAGATAGATCATAATGTAAGAGGTTGAACTAAAAAATACTGTAGAATACTGGAGAATAGAGATAGAATGAAGCAGAATGGTAAAAAAAGGGGTCCCTATGTCCTCCAGCAGTCTAAGCCTATAGCAGCAGAACTATAGAGATATTTCAGTGGTTAAAACTTGGACAGCTTGACTTTCCAATTTAATATTCATCCCAAACAAAGGAAAAATTAGGTTTTGGAATCAATAAAGGAGACTAATTTCAGGCTTACTGACTTCAACTCCATGACATCGGTGGAAAATCTTAAAGAATGAAAAGAAGATGAAGCCAGAAGGACCAGACTCCCACAGACAATGCTTGGTCAGGATGCACTTTACTAAGGGACAACTATGGAAATATTAAAGTGGGTTTGTACATATATTTAGGTGTGTAGGCATCATTTAATAGTAAATTCAAGCTTCTTCATTCAGTTTTAGGTTTGAAATACTTTGATGTCCCAGAATAGTACAAATTTGTCATTAAAATACACAAACATATTTGATATTCATGCACAAGACGAATGCATGCTGACATTTTCAGAAGTCTTTTGAAAAAAAAAATCTCTTAATATGAGGACGTCCTTGTCAGAAAGAAATGCAACAGTCTCCAAACCAGGATCATCAAAGCCACAGCAGTTACTCCAATGCTCTGTAACTCAGGCATCAATCTGCTCTTATCTCGGCTCAATGCAAGATCAGGGAGTATCAGCTTCAGCATCTGCAAACCAAGTCACTAAAAGCACAACAAAGCAGCTCTCCAGGCATAAATAGAGGGAGGAGGGGCCCCCAGAAGAGGGACACATAACAAAAAGCTGGGAGATGAGAGATAGGGCTGAGGTAGATACAGGTAGGGGTTGGGGGGTGGGGGGGTTCTTGTTTGTCTTATTTGCTTTGAGCATTTGGGTTCAATCAAACTGGAATCCGTCCATCAGCCAGTCAGTAAAGAGGGAAAAAAAGCTTAATTCGGATGGATTTCCGAGCGGCTCGCTTCGGCTCAGCAGCGATTCTTCAAGGGAAATGAAGACATACGGAGAGAAGGAAAGTCAACAGCGCGGGTCACGGAAAAAGGTCAAAGTTGAGCGACAACAGGCAGGAGCAGATATGAAGCTAAGACAGGCATGTCATATTTATTTGAGGGGTTAAGATTTCCCCCGACTGTTTGTCTTATGAGCTTTGAGGGAACCGTCACATCAAAGCTCGCAGACACGTTTTCTACATTATGCCCAGTTTGCTTGGAAAGTCCAGAGATCCTGGATCTGTGCGGCAGAGCAAAGCTGCTGCAACACCTGGCTGGAGAAGTGGAGGGCAAACTATTTTTAGGGAGGATGTTTATTTTCCTCCCTGTCTGACCGAAGCAACATCTTTCATTCTGACCTCTTTATCGCAGCTGTGACCCTGACTTCCCTCCTCCTCTGCTTCCTCCAACTCTTCATCCTCCTGTACCTCTTTGTTCTCTTTTACATTCCCTTTTTGTTCCTCCAAGTTTGCCCTCGTGGAGCCTGAACCGCAGAATGAGCCGCTTTCGCTGAATTTTAATCCCACACATCTAAAGGCTGTTCAGTTCTGCACGTGCTTTCAGGCCTCGGAGCTTCTGGCTGCGAATCGATAATAAAGGACTGAACGTTATGAGGAAATACCTCCGCTCCAGGTGCTTGCTGCGGGGGTCAGGGGTGAGAGGTGACCGGTCACACACCGAGCCTCGGGGCTCCCTGAACCCTGACCCCCTCAAGACTGATGAACAGTGTGCTAACGAGTACCAGCTCTCCTTCACCATGTCTGCACTCTCTCTTCTTGTCTTTGACCACCTTTGATTCCCCCCCCTCCTCCTCTGCTACGTCTCTAATTGGGGACAGCAAAGAAATTGAACAGGGGCCTGGAAAGGTTTTCACACACATTAAAAATGTTTATTCTATACAAACTACCTTGAAAAAAACATTTATATTTGTGTGGCATCACATTACAACTTTATTGTGTTTTGTTGTGATTTTATGTGAGAATAAAAGCAGAGCAAAACAAATGAAGTCTGAAATTTTTATGATTAAACATTAGATTTCATAAATGTGTGGCTTTCATTTATCCTCCCCTGGTCTAACTCTACAGAAAGACACTTTTTGCTACAGCTGCATGTCTTTGGCAGGATGCCTTTCTACATTGTTAGGATAATTATCCTACCTAAAAGTCGTAGGGAAGTAATTTTTAAATGCCAAATCATTCTGGCTTAAACATGTATATAAATGTACTCTTTATCAGACCATATTGTCCCAAAATTGAAAAAAAATTCATATTTAAAAAAAAAAACTTTCTTAAAATCTTACCGTTATCTTCTGCAGGCCAGTTAGTTCTACGTCAGCCTGAACACCTAAATTCGGCCAATCATATATCAACGGTCATCTGTCAATCTAATGTTTTCGGTCATAGCATCTTGATTCATGTGTCGCAGCTAATATACGCAACGGTTGAAACCAGAATCCTTTCCTTTCCCATTGAGTTGCGTCCCAGTGTTCACGGGGATGGACGTCTGTGTCTTCAGCAGGCGTAGAGCTAACAGAACTGGCAGCGTTGCGAGGCAAGGGCTCAAACATGTACGGCTGGAAGCCTTCTACACCAAACCAGGCTTCTGCCGCCCTGGCGTCCTCTTCCACAACATCTTCGTCCCCGCTTTCCTCCTCTAAATAAAAAATGGATGACGGAGGAGACTCATCCACGACCTCCGACACTAAACTCTCCTCCTCTTGCATGTTTCCGCTGTCCATAGCGTTCCTTGACAGCGTCGTTTCTAAGTCACCAATTTAGTGCTACTTGGTCCCAATGGAATTTCCCATTGGGAACCTGCTAGCACTAAGTTGCTAACTGGTTAGCAAGATGCTTCCCACAAACCGGGCATAACCAAATTTGCTTGTGAACCTTCCGCCACAACAATCCCGCCCCTTGATAATCGACCAATCAGATTCACTTTATTCACTCGTGTAAAGTCGTGCACCACTCGGGAGAATTCGGAAATGCAACGGTTGGAACGTCCGCTTCCCTACGACTTTAATATTAGCTGCCTGTTTAGTGTCAGAACTGATGTTTTCCACAATAGTTTATCTAATTAAGACAGTTCCTCTGTCTGGATATACAGTTATAATCTTCATTCTGTACGTGGCAAAGATTTGGGAAGTGAATGAGAGCGGCAGCCTTCAGCTAAGAACAAAGTGTAATATTTTGATGGGTGTCTCCTCATCTGCTAACGTGTTTGATCTGATGATGTAATGATGTGGCGGACAGGAGATGTATAAAATGCCTCTTTAACTGTTAATTGGGACCACTTCCTGAGAGGTAAGCAGCTGCCTTTTGTAAACTCTGAGCAACTTCTCTGATCTGAGTAAGATTATTATTTCTATCAGAATCTGTTGTGGTGTCTCCTGGATGTTTAATACATAGAAGTTATCAAGTCTTATTTAAAATGTTTGTTCCAAAGTGATCTCTTTTCAGGAAAAAGAACAGGAGAGACAGAGCTTCAAGGTGCAGACACAGCCACATGTAGCGGGATCTGTGCCCATTTGTCTTTGAAATGTGGAAGGGGGAGTCTGGCAACACGGGGTTTGAGGTCTTGCACCATAAATACACTCTGATGTAAAACAGTCGATTTTAGCTCTTCCTGCATGTGAGGAATTGTCCTGTTTCTAAACATGATGCAGGCGACACCGTGCTTTATAGTTGGGATGGGATGGGGTTTAGTTTTTTAAGCCGGGCGAGAATTTTTCCATCGGGCTGAGTATCAGGCTCATGGTTTCCTGCGTGGTGTAGTGTACAGGGGGTAACGATCTAATGACCACCTCCCCATCAGGAATCAGAAGGTCGGGAGAAAATCGAACATGTTTGAAATCCAATAAAATCACTATTTCCTAGTTTTTCAGGTAGGTTTTCAAAATTAAGAGCATTTATGACTGAACTGAGATGATTGTTGATGCTTTGATTTCTTCTGTTCAGACGATTGCGATAGTATTCTAACTCTTTCAATAAATCCTCCTTGGTTCACCTTTGGTCTGCAGCAAAGCTGTAGATCTAAAACTAATAGAAGATCCCATATTTCTCATGTTCTGTCCTCCATTCACTGGTTACCTCTGCATATAAGGACATATTTTTTATTACACTTTTACAGAAACCTCTTTTTCCATTTAGGGTTTACGGTCATGTCGATGGTGGTAAGTCAGAGCTTTTTAAACATTGCAAAGATCGTGCTTTTCAGCACATCTTTCGTGCTTCGTGATGTCAATGAGAGGTTCAATAAAGTATTTATTTTGTGGAAATCTGGAATTTATTATTTAATATTCTATTATGACTTTCTTCTTGCCACTCCTCCATTGAAACCACATTCACAGGCTGCATAACTATCCTACAGATTATCCCACCTCTACAGCTCCTCCAGAGTTACCACCTTCACTGAAATTTAAATACGTGGATAGATGTGTCATTCTGTCCTCTCTTAACAGATTTAAGTGACTCTTTAAATGAAAAGTCTGCTCACATTCAGAATACAACCATAAATTTAACCATGTAACCATAAATTAATATATTAATTTGTAGCTCTTTAAAGTTTGTCTCTTCCATCCAGCCTTGGGTCTGGTGATGTGCTTCCCTGAAGGCAATCCTCTGTTTCAGGTAGAAATAACAAACTGAACAAGATGCTGAATAATTAAAGATAAAAGTAGCGAAAATATAACAGATTTAAAAATATTCTTAATATTTTTTTAGTCCCTGCCCATCATATTTTCTTACTCTTTCTTTGGACTGACAGCATTTTTTTTCACATCTTCAGCCTTCTTGCACTCTTCTAAAGCCACAAATTTTAGACCTATTTAAAGAAAAGTCGCTCACATTCATGGTTTGTTTCCTCTGTACCTGATGAACTTTTCAAAGCAGCCCACCATCTACTGCTTCCTTAGATCAATAATGATCATCACATCACATTCAGACAAGGCACAGTTACACCCTTACATAACCTAACCCCTATCTAGCAGAGCATGCAATACTTAAGAATAGATTGAATAAATTATGATTGGGTAAGGTGTTAAATCATGGCCAGCAGTGGAAGTGCTCTCCTGCTAATGAGGCTGCTCATCCTCCGCTCTGGAGGAGGAAGCTGAAGTGAGAAATCTAATAACGGGAACATTCATGAGCTTCCACCCACACCGGAACATTAAAGAACCACATGCATGCACCGAACCAACACGCTTCAGACAGGGGCGCTGCTCACACACACACAAACACACGGCCTCACCCCTGCTGCCGTTGGGGCAGCCGCACCATAAAGCCAATTAAAGAGATGGGTCTTATTAGCGGAGGTGTCCCAGGCCTCGTTCATCACCGGGCTTTCCTGGCAGGGGCCGGTGACACGCAGCCGGCTCTCCGTCATCTTTATGAGACCTGTCTCATCACGCCCTTATGAGACACTCATCCAAACTTTTACAGAGACTCATGATTCAACTGGTGCTGCTCGGCCCAGGAATCCATCCAGTCATCCGCAGGTCACCTCTGAGCGGCCTTCTGGGGGGGGGCAGAGTAGCAGAGTGTTGCTGTTTGGAGCAATGTTGCAAGAGCAGTTTAGCAAGTTTTCAGCATGTCTCTCTCAGGCCCCGTCCACAGGAAGACAAACCCTGGCCTAAACGCACAAATTTTTCACCAAACCAGCCTCTCATCCATACGAAGCCGGCGTTTCGGGGGTCTGTAAACGATCTTTTTTTTATTCAGCCTTCAGAGTGGGAAGATTTCGAAACGCCGTTTTCGCGTTTCCATCTTTAAGCTCTGACCGCATTTTTTTTTTTTACACGCATGCGTCATAGCGTCGCCTCTAAACACGCATGCGCGACACAGTATCACAACAACAATGGCGCCGTTGCTGCTAATGCTACTCACCCTGCTGTCGGGCTTACAACAGAATCTTCTTCTGGAATATCTCCAGGAAGAACAGAGCAATATCGACCACATAGTTCAGCACCTGAATTTGACTGAACCACCAAAATGGACCCGCAGGGCAACCATGTATAAATATTAGTGCGCATGCCCAACATTTTGTTGCCTATTTTTGCTTTGGCACCACAGCGCCACTTACAGGCCTGGCATACATTTTGCAGCGTTTTCATGCATTCGTGTGGACGCTCACATTTATTTTACTTCTCCGTCTTTACGACAAACGTTCTGGAAAATATCAGCGTTTCGTGTTCGTTTTGACTTCGTGTGGACGGGGCCTCTAATTGAAAAAAACATAATCTTGTTTCCCTTCTACCTGCAGGGAAAAACCATTATTAGAATGGCTGCACAGCGAGGGGGGGGGGGGCAACGGTACAACAATGATGTGAGGTGAGGAGAGAAGGTGTAGAGAATCGGATTCCAGGGACACTCAGGGTAAACATCATCTGGAAAATCCACTTGTTTTGTTGCTGGGCCCCCTGCTCAGAGCCCGGGGCCCCCCTGCTCAGAGCCCGGGCCCCCTGCTCAGAGCCAGGACCACCTGCAGCTCTGCCGATGACAGATCCCCTCCACACGCAGGACCATCAGTGCCAAAGGAGGACTAATCCTCCTGCTGCTATCCTCCAGCTACAATAGGCCCGTCACTCGTTCACTCATTCAGCGAACCTTCAGCCGCTCTGCCCGTGTGTCAATACCCAGCAAACCGACAGGAGGCAGACAGCAGGTTCCCACGGCGCTTTATTCATAGCTTTCCACAGGAATCTGCAACCTGTTCAGGCCTGTTTCTGTGAAACCTGCTCCTTATAATGAAAGGCATTGATGCTTCTTCTCATTTCACATTCACCTTGACATCTCTGTTACAGCCCACACGGCGTCTCGTCTTAATCCACCAGTGCTTCTTTCCCTTTCATTTAGTCACCAGATACTGCGCTGGGTGCAGAGTACAGTGAGGGAATCACATGAGGAAGTAAAGAACAGGTTAAATGTGCTGCAGCAGGAGGATCATGGAGTTCTGGACGTCTGACAGTTATTGGCCTGAAGGTTTGTCTGTCTGTGTGCTGAACTCCCCACGCTTAATCTAATGAAGGGTCGAGTAAATGATTTAACGGGGTCAGCTGCTCTTTTTCTGCCTTTACAAGCTCAAGAGACCAAATCCAGTCCTTTCATTAATGATTTATTTCTGGCATAAACATGATGTTGCTTTATCTCACTGCAGGAGGAGAAAACAGCTTTGATTCTCCTGAGAAAGCAGCGCCTTTCACTGCGCCCTAAATAAGAATTCATACCTAGGGCCCCAAGTTCCTGGGGGCCCCATAAAACTCTGTTTACATGTATGGTTAATACAACTATTCCTTATTTTTGCACATTAATTATGTTTTTGATAAAAATCCTTTGGCTAAAATGCCATCAGAACGCTGATAATATTAAGTGTGTCTCAGCCCCCCCCCCCCCCTTCAGTGTCCACCATATTGGATCAGTCCATTTGCTGCACATGTTCAGAAAGGTCCAAACAGACAGCAGCAAACCATTTGAAAACAAACCATGCAAAGAGCAGTGTTGCCAACTTAGCGCTTTAGTCGCTATATTTAGCCACTTTTCAGACCCCTCTAGCACTTTGATTTCTAAAAAGCTCCTAGCGCCAAATCTAGAGACTTTTTTCTGCTACTGGAGACTTTGGAGACAACATCTAAAAGCAGCGAACTCTGCTCTCCAGAGCGAGTAGATTGGTAACCCCGCCTCCTGCTCTCCTCTATCTTGTCTGCTGTCATGATTCATGCAGCTATTATTTCATCCAAATGAAAAATGGAGAACAGATAAGCAGATCATGGCTTGTCTACAGTGAAAAGAAGGACTGGGTTATTTACTTTGGCCTTTTTGGAAACACAGGAAGGAGCAATCAGCTAAGTGAGCTTAGTGCTTGGAAAAAATCTTTCATTCCTTTAGAGACAGCATGAAAAGTCAGCTGAGTACAAAACATAGAGAGGAAAACAAGAAGAAAAGGGACAAGAAGAGAGGGACACAACCTAGAACAGAGAATGGATGTCTATTCTATTAACATTTCTCTATCTGGAGAATGGGGCTGGGCCCCCTGCCTGCCTTTGCCTAGGGCCCCACATTTCCTAAATCCGCCCCTGCCTTTAACCTAAATTTAGTGGATAAATTTGAAGTGGAAGATAAATGAAACATGTTTGATCATGTTTGATATACGGTAACTTCAATCAACACCCCCTAGAAAATAAAGCAACCTCCTACCTGAGGAGGTGAGTCATTAGCATTTAGATAGATGGTAACTCCACTGGAGCGCCCGGGAAGCAGATAATTAAGCAAGAAGCAGCTAATAGGGGCATGAGGCGACTTTGGAGGAGCTGCAGAGATCAACCGATCATGATGGGAGAATTATTGTTGATCAAGACAACTATTAAGCTGTTTACTGCATAAATCTGGCCTGTTAGGGAAGATTAAAGCCATCATTTGTCTCGGTTGATGGCTCGCATTGACAATGAGGGGACACAACAAAGTCAAAGAAGACAAATGTCTCAGATCAGAGCAAAATTAGAATTTTGGGGGAAAATTAACAGCAAAGAACATTTAAATCCTTTTATTGTACCATAATAGAGAAATTCCCTCTCTGCATTTAACCCCTCCCACTGGGGAGCAGTGGGCTGCCATTGTGCGGCTCCCAGGGAGCAGTGCGGGGTTAAGGGTCTTGCTCAGGGACCCAGAGTGCAGGCTGTGGGGATTAAAATGGGTACTGCAAACTGCTCAGATCACAGAGCGCTGCTCTATCCACTAGGCCAACACTCCCCCAGTTATTATGGACTAATTAAGTTTGACTTGAAGTAATATTTCACTGGAGAATCAATGAGTCTGAGTCTTTCCATTCAGGTGTTAGAGAACAGATGCATCTAAACGTTACAGGATGGTCGCTCTTAAGGACCCCTGCTTTAGACCAATACTACAAATAATCAACCAAATACACACTGGGTGTATTTCCATCCTTTTTTAAGAGTATTTCAAAGTATTGCTTTAGTAGAGCTCGACTGAAACAGTAAAATATGAATCGACACACAAATTTAGCAGAAAAAAAATGTTTTACACTCGCTTGAGATGGTTTTTAGATTTTCAGAAAAGGTAAATGCAGCAGGAAGATGAAAGTAGATCAATTTCTGATGTAAAGAACATTTTAGTGATCAGCTGTTTCCACTACAGCAGGGGTCTTCATCGTTCCAGGCTAAGGACCCCCAAAATGATGGCGAGATGAAGCGGGGACCCCCTAATTATTGTGTTATATCAAACTGCTCCTATAGTCACTAAAGTCAGTCTATTACAGCTGGAGTAATGTAAAGGAAGTAATTTCACGCTGGGATTATCAAAGTATTTCTGATTCTGATTCCTGGTTGATGGGACAGGTGTTGTGAATGAAATGGTGCCCAGCTTGAAATAACTCCTGTGTGTCTCTGAATGTCTGCAACTCTGCCTCCATTTATCTGTTTACTACTGTGTGTTGAATTCATGTTAATGAGGATTTAAAGAAATTTCAATAAGTGGAAAAAATTGCAGAGGGGAATATAAAAA
Organism: Cyprinodon tularosa; assembly: GCF_016077235.1. Taxonomy (NCBI): domain Eukaryota; kingdom Metazoa; phylum Chordata; class Actinopteri; order Cyprinodontiformes; family Cyprinodontidae; genus Cyprinodon; species Cyprinodon tularosa. The sequence goes on from NW_024039080.1 coordinate 608,970, forward strand.
AAAGTCTAATCAAACTAATTTTTCGCGACCCCCATGCAGTACCTCCGTGGACCCCCTAGGGGTCACGGACCCCCTGTTGAAGACCTCCGCACTACAGGCTTCCTGAAAGTAGAATCTGTTTCAGTTTAATATGGAAAACAGTCAGAATTCTGACTTTAATCTTAGAAATCTGAATTAGTTTGGATGTTAATGTCGATGGGCGCCATGAAGGCAGAGATGGGAGTAGTTTGGGAGGAACAGGAACACATTGATGGAAAATGATGGAATTAGGCGACTTTTTACATGCCTGAGGGTCCCTGGTGATTATATTTGATTAATGGAAGAGCAGAAGGTGATTAAGAGAGATCATGGCTACGGCTTGATGCTAACATGTTTGTTAGCTTTCAGAATTCTGAGATTAAAGTCAGAATTCTGACTTTTAGTTTTTTCCCATATTAAACTGAAATAAAGTTTAAAATCAGTTACTTTTTTATTTTCATAGTGACCCTAATCCTCTTCTGTTGAAAACCAATTTTATTTTCCTCCCACTACAATTCTAAGCTCCTGATAAATCACCGAAAGCTTTTTGGTTAAATCCTGACATAATGTCCATAAAACGTGGTTATAGATACTTTTACGGCGTACTGTATGTATTTTAAATGAAACACCATCCCGATAATTATCCAGGATGCATTTCCACTTTAAGCCTCTGAACCTTCAACACAAGTTGAGCTGATAATGTGAATGTGAAGGGCCTCTGGGTTATCACAGGTAAATATAAACTGGTTGGGATTTAAACCCAGCAGCCCTGACCTCAGCTGCACAATCTAACCCAAGTTCTCCAAACCAAAACTTGGAAACAGGCAACAGAAACAAAAGCTGTGGAGAAAAATAAACTTTTGGCATAGAGGCAACAGACATTCAGAAAACTGGTTCAACAGCAAATGCTAGGATGTCACAGAAACGAACCGACAGCTCAAAGCACAAACCAAAGCGAGCTGCAGAGGGAAATGCCTTTCTGCAGCTCTGGTGAGGCGACAGCACACACGTGACAGGCAACCTGATGCGGTGATAGACAGGAACCCTTCATGTGTTCTGAGCTGCACATGAAACATGAAGGGGAGCTTTCTGCCAGGCTCCATTCTGCTGCTCCTGCATTGATCTGAGGAGCTCTGGATTAATCATGCGCTTAAAAAAAAAGAAAGTCCCTGCAGCTTTTATCTTTTCTTCTGCCACCTCATGAGCTCACTTTTATCAGAGAACTACGGCTTTCTGTATCTGAGCACCACAAAGCTTCATTCCTGACAAAAGGCCACTTTCAGACCCAGATTGGGAGCATGAAAGCAGATTTGAACAAAAATGAGAAAGATATATGAATTAGGAGGAACATCATCTATGAATGTCACTGGAACCCTGGCTTGGAGAGCACTGCCTCCTTGTGTCCAGATTGTAAATTACACCTGAGCAGCGGAGCTTCTATCCTGCAACTTTTTGATGCCTCCTGTTTTTAACACGCCTGAATCAGAGCAATCCTCTGCTGAGCTGAATGAGGAGATTTAGATTCAGGAATGTTAGAAGAGATGCAGGACAGCATGTTCTCAAACTCCCTCCTCCAAAAACACCAGAACTGTTCTGACAAACATCTAAGATCTGAATCTCACCAATTATTTCTCATTCCACTCTGTTATAGATCTATTTAGGGGCCATATTTATGCTCAGGAATTAAAATGTTAGCTTTGAAGGTGGAACATTTAACAGAAAGGTGTCTGGAAATCAGAATCAGGTGATTTGTACCAACTGATCAGAGGTAGACAAAGTACTCAACAGTAGTACTTGAGTAAAAGTATTGATACTCTAGTGAAACATTACTCAACTACAAGTAAAAGTAACTTAGTCCATAATAATTGGGGGAGTGTTAGTGCTCTGTGCTCTGAGAAAGTTGCAAGAACCCAGTTTGATCCCCACAGCCTGCCACTTTTGGTCCCTGAGCAAGACCCTTAACCTCACCCTGCTCCCTGGGAGCCACACCATGGCAGCCCACAGCTCCCTAAGGGGAGGGGTTCAATACAGAAAGGGAATTCCTCCAAGGTGAGATTCAATAAATTTCAATTACTCTAATCAATAATCTACTCAGATTAAAGTATCAAAGTACTCACTGTTAAAAATACTTCAGTATTCAAAGGTACGTGCATTTTAAAGTACTTAGGTATTTAAAAATACTAATAAATTTTCTAATATCAGTTAATATCAGAGTAATTTTAAAAAACCTGCAGCTTTCAGAAACCACCTGATGTATTGATGCGTAGAACCACCTGCTCTAGATTCTACACCACCTGGAAAGAACTTCGACATAAAAATGCCACAAAAGGACAAAAACTTTGATTCTTAATTTTTATTAAAAAACAAACCAAAAAGAAAACAGAAGTCTTGATTTTCTTCATTCTGTCGATGTGGAATAGAGAAACTATAACTGATCAGAATCATCCTGCTGAACAACTTGGCACCATGGCAACAACTAACGCCTTAATAATATTTATAAACTACTAAAATTATCTGCTCTGAGTTTCTCTCATTGGTGGAACGTCATTAAATCTCTAAATCAGTGGCGTCCAGCTTCCGTCCTAAAGCTGCTATCCGCCATGATGGAACTACATTTAAAAAGGAACAAGGATCTTCTTGAAATGAAGGGAAGTTATAGTGAAAGTTTGTCCTAAAGGGAATTTGTTACGTTCCACCGCTGACTCTTACCTCTAATTCTACTACAGCCTTCTTGTGTATTAAACTTATAGACAGCTGTAGAAAAATCTATTTAAGTAAAATATGCATTATTAAACATATTAAAAACTTTTTTTAAATGAAAAACAAAGAGAGACGTCCTCTGTTACCTTTACATAGTTTTAATGGTATCTATGCTGATGAAGATTCTCAGTCATCCAGGTCATTCCGTAAAAGTAAAAAAAAATATCCACTGGACTTGGTTTTCAAGATTTGAAGATGTTTCTCCACCTCTCCAGGAAGCTTTCCATTGTTCGCCTGTATTTCAGGCTAACAATGGAACCAAACGACCCATTCATCGGTTTCTATTTGCATGTTTCCAAGCGATACAAGGCCTTGTCTATATAAAGACTCAAACTCACTGCGGATCCAGACATTAGAATTGAGAAAGCTTCCTGGAGAGGTGGAGAAACGTCTTCAAATCTTGGAACTTTAAAAAAAAACTTTTACGGAATTTTATGGTATCAAGAATTGTAGCCTTTTGCAGCCTCCATGTCATAATAAATAATACCACTTATACTTCAGCAATAGTATCAATGTGTTACTTTATTGTATCTCTTATTCTATATCCGTTGGTTGTGCTGTTCTTTTTACATCTCTTTGCAGCTGATGAAGCAGAATGAATTTCTGTTTTTTCTTTCCTGTTCTACTTACATTTCAGCGTCCATATAATCTGTAAAACTCCCTGCATGAATTATAATAAAGTTATTTCTATGCATAAATCAAGCGGAACACTATGGCGATAGCAGTACTGCTCCTCTTGTGAATGTAAAATCTGTTGGGATCTTTTTGGCATCAAAACTATTATTCTTATTGCTGCATTGCCAGACAGGATGCTGTTAAAAAAAAAGAAAAAGAAATGTAGCCTTTTGAACATTTCTTCTTCCCATCTTTTGAGTTAAATTCTGGGATCCATCAGTGATCAGTTTCCTTTGACTCGCCTCTGGTTGTGGAGAACTAAACGTACCTTTTAGGGTTTCAGGCCAGTTGAGCTTCCTGTTTAGCACGAGGTTTAACCAGAGCTGGAAGGTAACAAAGTACTTGTTCTAAAGTTAACTTTCACTTCCCTCCATTTCCAAGAAGCTCCTTGTTCCTTTTTAAATGTAGTTCCATCATGGCGGATAGCAGCTTTAGGACGGAATCTGGACGCCACTGATTTAGAGATTTGATGAGAAACTCAGATCAGATATTAGTAGTTTATTGTTTTATTAAGGCGTTAGTTGTTGCCATGGTGCCAAGTCGTTCATCAGGATGACTTTGATCAGTTATAGTTTCTCTATTCCAGTGAAAGAATGACGAAAATCAAGACTCCTGTTTTCTTTTTGGTTTGTTTTTAAATAAGAATAAAAAATGGTCGTCTTTAATTTCTTTTCAGGTATTTTTATGCCATAAAAACTTCCTTTTAGGTGGTGTAGAATCTAGAGCAGGTGGTTCTACGCATCAATACATCAAGTGGTTTCTGAAAGTTGCAGGTTCTTTAAAATTACTCTGAAAATTCACAGAAATATACTGATACTAGAACATTTAAGTATTTTTCAATACTTAAGTACTATTATATCCATTTACTTTCAAATATTGAAGTATTTTCAAATGTGAGTACCTTAATACTGAAACTTAAGTACTAACTTTTTCCTATAGTCAAGATTCGACAATGAGAATGAATACTTTCTCTAAAGCACTACTGTTGAGTACTTTGTCCACTGAGATTAACTTTAGAGTTCAGACGATGCAAAGTGATCTCTGCTAACTAATAAGATCAGACAGAATAAAAGGAGAAACATCTAATATGATGATTCAACATTTCACTGCATTTCTGCTTTCCTTCCAATTTTAGATCAAAGTTTGTTCTTCTGTATGTTTGCAATAATCCAGACGCACTAAAACCAGCATTTAGATGGTTTTAGTGCTGAGAGTCTCCTGCTATATTCGTCACTACTGTTGGTTTTTATTCCTCCATTATATGACTCCCAGTCAGTTAGTTTATAAACCTAAATTTGTTAACAAGGCTTATTAACTTTTTTACTTTACAATTAGCTTTTTACCTTTTTTTCCAACTTAATTTACAGTAGGTAATCTATCATTCAAGGGCTAATCTAATTGGTGAAATGCCAAAATAAGATTAACAACCATGTAGCAGCATCTTTGCAGAATGGCTGGATATAGATCTTGTGCTTCTAGACCTCACTGAGGGACGGGGGAACTCCATTTGTAAGGGGTATGCAAGGGATCAGAAATGCTAACTTGCGCTATAAATGCCTTTTCTGTTCATTATGTTTCCGATGAAATGCATCTATGCTTCTTTTTCTATGTCTGCTTCTGTCTCCTTGAACCCCAGTGGGCCTCAGCAGATGGCCGCTCACACTGAGCCTGGTTCTGCTGGAGGTTTCTTCCTCTTCAAAGGGAGTTTTTCCTCTCCACTGTCGCTACAAGCATGCTTAGTGTGAGGGATTGCTGAAGAGTCAATGAGTCGATGCAATCAGCTGGTTTTCCTTAGATAGAAAACTTTCAATCAATCTCTCTGGATGATCTGGATCTATAAAGTGACCTGAGATGACATGATGTGAATTGGAGCTATAGAAATAAACTGAATGGAATTGTAGATTTTTAATTAGATGTTTCCTATTTGTTAGTAAAAACAGCTTAGTTAAAGGTGTGGAGCCTTTATTATGAACACAACTATATTTCTGACTTTTATTGACTTAAAATAATCCAGATATTCTAAATTGGGAGTTTGTTAGGAATCCCACTGAAAGCAGCCAAAGTTCCAACCAGTGGAACCAGCAGCAGACTGGGAAAAACAACAAAAAAAGGAAAAATGTACCACAGAAGAAATGTGTTGATTTTTATTTCAAAAGTTACTGTCTCCAGACAAGTACAAATCAGAAAACAGAGTGACTGAAAAGATGAGGGAGATAATGGACAATAACTCAAGAGTGCAGGAGAATAAAACAGAAATGTCCAAAAGCAAGGAGAGAAATGACGTTTTATATATATACACATGATCTAATAAGGATTTATACCGATGTAGTGGTAAGTAACAAACAATAAACAGTACTTTTTTTTTTTTTCCTTAAAAGAATTTTTGTTTACTTACATAAAATAATTAGGCAAAAAACACATATAGGCTGTTTATCTACTTTATCACATTACATCCGACCACCTCATATTTCATGTTCTAAGAGCCAATTATCCACCTCGGACATGGAAGATTACTGTGAGAGAGGGCGACCTCCACGAGCATGTTGTTAAGGCTTAAGCATGGAATGACTACAAAATAAAAGACCTCAGTAGACAAAACATTTCAGGAAACTTGTGACACGTCAAAAGCCGAGCTTTTCGTCTAGCTGCCACGGCGCTGCTGAATAACGTGGGACTTCAGTACTGTCTGAGTGACTAACCTTACAGGCTTTCAAACATTTGGAAATCTAAAAGCTTTTTTTTTTTATTCTTTTTTATGTTGTTTTATTAGTGACAGGAGTTTTCAATGCCGAGAAAAAATTCTTAAAGCTGAATTTCACAAGTTCTTTTTCATTAGTTATATCCAAACTAATTTACACGTAGGAAAAAAGGTAGAAATTCAAAGACGGTATCAAGACAAAGAAGAGAAAAAAATAAGAATAGGAACTTAAAAATACAAATTTAAAAATCTTCCTTGATGCATGGCTGCACATGCTTTCATTTTTTTTTTTAAGTTTTACTTATACATTTCTCAAACTTTCTGACTTAAGATTGAAAAAAAAAAAAAAAAAAGAAAAGCACATATATAAAAATCAGCACCGATTCATATATAACTTTTATTTAAATCGCAGATATTTTTAACATTATGCTGTGGGAATTTGGGGAGGAAAGGGGAGTTTTGTTGAATAAACCTTAAATGCTGGAGAAGATGCGTCGTTTCCAAACCTCTGATTGTTCATTAGGGAGTAACATGAGCCGGACTTCACAGCATAACGGGATCTAGAGCCATTCTAGGCGACGTTTTAACCACCAGTGGTTATCAGGACCTCCACTCAGAGCCAACAGGGAGAAAAAAACCCAAAGCCAATAGAGGAGAACAAACTTATTAACAAAAACAGGGGAGGAAAAAAAAAAAGCACAAAAAGAAAGACCTCCATCCACTTGGCTAACACAGTACAAGCAAGCTACTACAGTCTGTTTATAAATTACTACTTCACACCTGGTAACTTACTACAATTGTAAAAAGGGTTAGACATAAAAAAAAAAGGTTTCTTAAGTTAAAACACACCAATTCATCCCCATGTTTTTTAAAAAAGAAGGAAGAAGAAGAAAAGCTATAGATTTTTCTTCCGATGCGTCTAATAGGTTTTGGAAGTGGCCTGTTTATGCTAGCTTGGAACAGGAAGAGCTCACCCAACATTAGAAAAGTAAAGTTTTTCTGAAACAAAGTCCTCTCTGAGCAAGCAACACTGAGTGTGGGTTGTCATTGGTCCACGTGGAGTACAAGCCAGAATGTGTGTTTTTTTTTTTCTTGTTTTATTTTTATTTTCTTACAGAAAACATTTCTGTTTTTGCATCTAATAATTCTCTTTAAATACAAAGCGCCTCTTCTGCAATCCCAGCCTCGGAAATCCTCTGGAGTTTAGCTTAAAACATGGACACTCCGAGGACCTAGGAGAAACAAACACACAGTTACTCTCTTTCCACTTTAACTATCAAACTATTTATCAAACTATAAAGTGGAAATACTTTGTTTGAACTTGTATGACAGAAAGGCACTGAGGAATATTTTTCAGGTGGAATCACTATTTTAAATGTCACCATGTCTGATTTATTGGTGATTAAACAAAGAATTTTTTAGCCTTGCCAAATTTTTTTTCCAAAATAAACATTGCAAAGCCCATTAGAAACTCTGGATGAACCTCAGACTTTATAGAGTTGAAGCATGTTTGTTCCACAAAGGTTTTAGTGAGCAGGGTGCTAGGAGGAAATGGGATTAGGGCTCAATGCCAAACGTACAAAAGTGCATTTTTCCGCTCATAAAAGGGAATCTGATCAGACAAATATACTGATTTCCATTATTGGAGACCTTCTGCATGAAGCAAAGCCTTTGCTCCTCAGATTTAGTCGTTGGTTCATTGAAATTTACCAATAATTTCACCAAACTGAACAGAAAATAAGAATAACAGAGCAGCTAATGTAACGCATGCCGGTTACCAGGGATGCACGATATTGGGATTTTGGCCGATATCCGATATTTTAAAACTCATGTAGCCGATAACCGATATCGATACCGATGTTAAAGCTGGACAAAAATAAGTAGTCATTGAAAATAGCAGTTTTGTTATATATTTCTGACACTTTGAAAAATAATATACTCAAATATATTTTCATATGCTGATATCAAATTGATTTTTAAAAACGCAGTATCGATCTATTTTACTTTCAAAATCTGGTGAAATTTCATCGTTTTGTTACAAACTCTCGTGATATTTTGCAAATTCTTGTGAGATTTTGTTAGTAAAATAGATCGATACCGCGTCAATATATCAACATATAAAAATATGGCATCATTTCGTAAATTTTTCGGGGGATTTCGTAGCATAACGATGACATATAGCAATATTTCATTAGTAAAAGAGATTGATATGGTGTTTTTAAATGGCAATATATCAGCATATGAAGATATTGGGATATTTTAATGGATCAATATTTTTTCCCTCGTCTTTAGAAGTTTTTAAGTCTGTAAAAAATAAGTTTTTGAGGAAGAAGAAGAAGTAGTTTTTTTTTTTTTTTTTTTTTAGACTTTAGAAACTCAGAAGCTGATCAAATATCGGGTTAAATATCGGTGGGGTGGCCGATGTCCGATATTCAGTTTTAAGGCCGATACCGATAGGGGGCCGATTATATCGTGCATCCCTACCGGTTACATCACCTGAAACGGTCGCACAATGACCTCTGACCCCTTGTTGGAAAAGTCTGAACCTATAGTTTCCAATGATGGCGGCCATTAGGGGGCGGGGCTAAATATGAATACCTGATGTTGCATTTATCCTGCAGAGTCAGACATGTCAGGTGGAATTTTAAATCTTCTTTGTTACACGGCTATAAAACCGTTTGAAAGGCGTGTGGATGAAACACCATGTGAGTGTTTTGCCCATTTCTATAAATAGATAAACATGAGCAGGTGTCGGTACGGTCCTGTGCCGGAGCCGCCGGGCTGAAGAGCGAAGCTACTAAACGCTGCGGCAGATCATTTACTTTGCCTGCTTAGTTTTTGTTTTCAGTTTTTGCAGCGTTTCTCTCCAGTCGCAGGTTACATATCGGATTGTGATGCAGACTTCTTGTTATGCTGCTCTGTTAACATAAAACCTCAAGTTTGTGGTTTTAATGAAGAAAGTGAAAAGGCACAAATATCAAACCTTTTGACTCGTTTAGGAGTCAGAGGAGCAGTAACCTACACTGACAAGAGTTTCCAGGGTTAAATTCTTCTCTGACTTTTTGGTTTGAGGCTCAAATGACAGAAAAAGTCCTGACTTCAGCGGACAGATGCCGCAAAGCTTCCATGGCTGCAGAAACTTGGTCACAGTTACTGTTTGCTTCTCTTTGTTCCCCTCTAAACTGATTGCATTCATCTTCTGTTTCTCCTTGCAGCCACTGCTGATGGGAACAGTTAAGCCAGTGGGAAACTTTCTAAAAAGCATGCAGTTCTACAAAGTTAGTTTGTTTTGTTAAATGGGAGCATTTTAGAAAGATATGCTGGTGAAGAAAACCAGCTTTCTGCTTTGATTTTCCTCAGTTTTTCTGATTGTTTCAAAGCTGACCTGAGACGTTTGCACGCTGCGTTACAGAGGCGACGCTGTACAGAAAATTCTATAACGTCCTCGGGGCGTCTTCTGCCGCTGACGAGCTGGAACAGGAATGTCAGGACAGGTCCTGCAGTCTGAGGGTTGTTTACGCTGACATTAATCACGGCTCTGGGAGCCCCAATAATGTTGCACTTGGCTACAAACCGGTCAGCTGAGCCGTTCTGAAGGATTCGCAGGGCGTCGCTCGGCACCAGGACGGGGGCCAAAAAACACGAAATCACTTGTTGAACATCAGCCAATCAGATTTCCTAATCTGCAACCCACTGATTCCAGCTGCGTCACCTCACTTAATAACAACACTGGGATTTGTTTGTTAAATAATCCAGGGGGGGGAATGAATGCAGAGCAAAGAGCTCCTTACCGATTCGTCCATAATTGAAGCAGGGTCAAAGTAGTCCGGCTTGAGCTCAGACCTCTCGCGGCGATTCTTAGACGGCGGCTGAAAGAGAAAAAAAAAAAACAACAAAAAAGGCTGTTTTTAGAAAGGAAAGTCCAGAAAACTTCTGCTTCAGCCATCCTGTCTGAAAGGAAAACGGATTCAGCATCGATTTAGACGATATCTGGGAAAAAAAACTCCATCCAGCATAAATATTTATCCAGGACCTGGATGTGGTTTCATGGCGAGCATTCGGTGGTACGGCTATCAGCAGCCTGATCCATCTGCTGCTACTGCAAACACGCTACACAGACGATCCCTCATCTACAAGCTTTTACTGACGAGCAGAGGAGCCGGTGTGCACTGTATAAAATAACAGCTGTTTAAAAATACACTGGGAAAAAATAAGAGTTCAAATAATTAATAGGATTAATAAATCCTTAAATTAGTAGACGATTATTTCAATCGATTAATCTTTAACTGGAGTATAGAGACTGTAAAACCTGCCTTTAGCTGGCAGAGCGACACACTTAGAGCAGGAATTATACCAAGATTGTAAACATTTTGCATTTAAGATAAAAAAATAAAATGTTTTTTTTTGTGGAAAAGTTTTAGTTTCAGCTGGTTTAATTTAATAAAAAGTCTTCTTTGACCCTTTAAAGCCCGATCCAAGAATAAAACAAAACAGAAAATTACTTTTTTGCACTTTTAACAAAATATGTAAAAAGAAAAAACAGAAATTCATTTTTGATATTAATAATTTATTACTATGTGATAAGTCAAGATTATTTTTTGTGTAGTCTTCTACTGGCTATTATCAGGTATATCTGATTGTGTACAATAGGATTTTGAGGAAAGTTTTTACCATTAAATTATGCAACAGGTGTCAGACGCAAAACATTTCAGAAACCGTATGGATCAAATACGATACATTTGGCATTACATGGTTAAAGAATATTTAGTTATCTGATTATTAATCAACTAATTGAAAAAAAAAATGTGCAAAATAATCATTAGTTTCAGCCCTAGAAAAAAATACTTCTTTTTATGAAAGAAAGAGAAGCTTTAAAAATGACACATATTGTTATTTAGGTTGAATTTAAGCCATTGTTTTACTTTTTAAAAAGGAGCTGCAGATCACTGACCTGCCTGACCAGCAGGTGGCAGTAAAGAGAAGAAAATGTTCAGGATGCTAAAAACAACTAAAGTTTGTTGGTCTTTAAGATTTTGTTGGTATTAAATTTAGGGTTAAAATTAACAGAGTGAGAAAAAATGAAAATGGAGAAATAAAAATAAACATTCTCCAAAATCTCTGCTTCCTAAATTTACACAAACTGAGCTTCTAAAATATTTGTTTAGGAAAACCAGCGATTAAGCAAAAGAGAACAGCTTGATGCAGGAATGTTCCTAAATAAATAATGCTTTCTTCCAGTTACGTAATAAAGCCCCCAAAGAAAAACTGGATCATCAAAACTAAACGGTCCATTTCTGCATCCCAGCAGGGGTCCAGATGAGGGAGAGAAACGGAGGTAAAGTGGTGAGAGACGCACCGATCAGAAGCAACCTGCTGTTATCAGCTGCTGCAAAACTATGATGCAACAAGATGGAAAGACTGAACTCCAGATATTTTACAGCCAGCAGCGGTTATTTAAGATTATAGCAGCAGAGGGAACGCCTCACTGTCTGTGTTGGAGAAGTCGAAGGATATGAAGCAAAAAAATAATCGATAATCAAGCAGCAAAGTCTCACCATGTGAAGATTCCTGTGATAAAGTATAAACAAATAAAACCGGTCCTGACGCCACGCGGCGTTTCTTTCCATGAATCTTACCAGATCAATGTCCATGGTGTCAAAGTCCATGCCTTCATTGAGGTCGTCCATCCGACCCTCCGACGACATCATCACATCCTCCACGATCGGCTCCTCGTCTTCCTCCATGAGCCCGGTGCCCCGACGACTGCGGGAAGCAAAAGCACGGAGGTTAGCGGGCTGAAGCGGCGTCTCGGCGGGCGGCCGTGTTTCTGTCTTACATAGCGTGCTGCAGATTGGTCCTGAGCTTCACGTAGTTCATGGCTCTTTCCTGCTGCTGGCGCGCCTCTTCCTGCTGCCTCTGAGCCAACATCCACGTCACCTGGGAACTAGAAACAACATCTCCATGTGAGCAAAGTTTTAAACTGGAGACTAAAAACATCAGACAGCTTCATTTCCCTTTGGCCCAGCGCCTGTGCAGAGTGGAGGTGAATAAATCAAGCAGTTAGCCACTCTCCCAGCAGAGCTAACACTTGGCAAGCTGCGGAGTTCAAACATTTTACAACAGTTTTGCCCTCAAAATTAAAAGCAAGCAAATGGAAAATTACTGTGAAGCTTCATTAATGCATCCTGGCTCAAGCCCGTTAGAACCAGAGAGGAAGAGAACTGCTGGTCTGGATCGCGGCCCTGGACAGCAGCCTGGATGTATTAATAATAAAAACTTACGGTTGTTTTTCCTAATCCTTTTAAAAGCCTCTTTTCAGATAAAACGTGACGTTTGAGGCTTTTTTGTTACAGAAGCGAAGGGGTCTACTGTTAGAACTAGAATCAGCAGCGGATATGAGAGCCCCTTCAGCTCCAGGCTGCATCCCTCTCAATAAGCCCCGCCCCCCCCTGCAGGCTGTTATCCGCCGTCAGCTCAGCGTCGTCCTCTTAGATCGACAGAGTGAGTGACAGCTTCAAACCGAGCAAACCGGGATGATTTGTCTGCCGTTTGTCTCTGATGTTTGCTGTAGAGCAAAAGGGAAGTCAAAAGATTTCCACCAGATTCTTATTCATAAGAAATCCAAAAATATAAATAAAATAAGGGACAGAAATTCATGAATAAAACCTCAGTGCAATGCATTCTATTCAGAACTGGGACATTTTTCCTTTTTCTAAGCCTGAAGCGTAGAAACTGAGCTGATGCTTTCTGCACGCCTGGTTTGCAGCCGTATTGGAAGCTGAGCGCGATTCGGACCATTGACAGTTTATACAGGAATGAGTGACTATTTTAATGCTCTTTAATGCTATTAGAAATCATTTTAATGCCATCAACAAGTACCCATGACTCACACGCATTATATATATATAAAAACACGGCAAAATCCTTCATCTTTACCGTCGACAGGCTGCAGCAAAGTCCTGAATTCCTCATTTTCCAGCCTTTTTGTTGAAATTAGGATTTTCCCGTTCTCTAGATTTTTTTCCACCTCAAGCTTTACGATCAACCAGAAGAAGTTCTGCGCATATATATCGAGATATATCAGACAAAACTGTTTTTTATAAACTTTAGTTTTTTTCTTGAAATAAAACAGTTTAAATGTCACAATATTAATTTTAGTGCCAATTCAGGCCTTTATGTAAAAAATTGTAATTAAATGACTTTTAAAGATCTGCTGAAACCCTGATTTAGATGATTATTGACAATAAACAACAGAGTTTCTGATCCACGCCTTAAAGCCTTCACGAATCCCTCTAAAGACTTACTAAACCTACAATGGTGAGGAGATGGTGCACAGGGGTGTGGAAGACAACTTTGTTACCTGGTGTGAGCAGAACCAATGAGGCAAAAACCAAGAAGCTGCTGGTGGATCTGAGGAGGAGTGAGACCTCACTAGCTACGTTTACATGCGCAAAATTTCCCCGATCCGATCCAAACCTTGGTTGATCGGAAATTCAAAATCTCCGTTTACATGGACACTAAATGAAATGATCCGATCATGACGTGTGTATACATGTACCAAGCGTTGGATCAGATTAAATCTTTTAAGCATGCGCAGAACTTCCTGCCAAACTTGGCAGTTCTGTCTGCGTCTGGTTTTTGGGATGCCTGACAAACGATGCGCTCGGAGCGAGCGGAAAGAAAAACGGAGAGAGGAGGAAAAAAGCGCTTGGCAGCGAAATGTCCGAGAGAAAATGTAGAGAATGAGAGATTGAACCGGCGTGGGAGAGCGAGTGGGCTGTGGAGAGAGAAAAGAGGAAGAGGAGGAGGATAAATCCCTGCTTCCTGCAGCTTTAAATGAACTTGAGTGTATTAGTCGGCGTTCCTAGACTCCTCCCGCCATGTTGTTCACAGCGAGAGCGAGAGCGACCGGTGGTTTCCTGTTGTTGACAAGGCGGAAAAACGTCACGCTGACGTCGCACACATGCGCAGTGAAGATTATTTTACTCTTAAGATCCGAATGGGTGTTTACATGGACGCCAATCAGAATGGCGATCGGCAAAAACCACCTCTCTCTTTCGGAATTAAATTTAGATCCGATCGGACCGAATCGGATTAGAATCTTCAGTCTGACATGTTTACATGAAACATTTTTGATCTGATCAGGCCTTCAATCCGATTAGTTGTGTCCATGTAAACGTAGCTATAGACCCATGTTGACCCAACAGTCAACAGATTACTATCTGTTGACTGTTGGGTCAACATGAACCCTCTAGACCTGGAGTCTTCAATGTTTTCCAGGCCAAGGACCCCAAACTGATGGCTAGATGGAGCGGGGACCCCCTAATTTATATATTGCCTGAAATAAGTGTTTTATCAAACTGCTCCTATAGTCACTCTATTACAGATGGAGTAATGTAACTAAAGTAATCCCTCCCTGGGATTATTAAAGTATTTCTGATTCCTGGTTGATGGGACAGGTGTTGTGAATGAAACGGTGCCCAGCTTGAAAGAGCTCCTGTGTGTCTCTGAATGTCTGCATCCCCCTGTTGAAGACCTCTGCTGTAGAGGATTATAAATACTTAGGGGTGCAGTTGGACAATAAACTGGACCTGACTAAAAACACTACTGTCCTCTACAGGACGGGACAGAGCTGTCTCTAGGTGGCTGAGGTCCTTTAACATCCGCTGGACAATGCGGCAGATGTTTTATGAGTCTTTGTGGCCAGTCTGTCAGACTGAAGGTGAAGGACACCGACTGACCAGTCAGGATGTCGGAGAGGAGCTGGACTCTCTGACAGCAGAATGCTGGTCAGGATAAAATCCATCCTGGACAATTCTGCTCATCGTCATGACGCTGGTGAAGATTCAGTCATCCAGGTCAGGGTCATTCCAAAAAAAGTTAAAAACAATCCACTGGACTTTGTTTCCAAGTTTGAAGACGTTTCTCTTCCATCCAGGAAACTTTTTCAATTCAAAATGTCAGAAATAGTGTTTAGTTCCAGGCTTTATAGAGTGGAAATGAAAATTAAACCGGAAGAACGGATCCACCCCTTTGAATGTTGAGTTCTTCATCGATACCCGTCTATGTCTCTGAAAGAGGGTCATTAGAGGGAATTGCTGGCCTGACCATACAGCGATAGAGTTGATTCCTTCCCGCTATCATCGAAACCCCCACCCCCACAGAGGGGACCGAAACACCTCGCCAATTCAGCCAGGCCAACTATTCCCTCTAACCACCCTCTTTCAGAGACATAGACAGGTATGGGGCATTGCAGGCTAACAAATACTAAAATAATTTCAGAGCTGTATGATGATACTGTGATGTTTTTCTAGAGGTGTTTTTATACCGTCAGAATCTCATATTAGCCTAGATGTGCAGTAGGGAAGAAGTAGAGGAAAACACACAAGGATGGAAAAGACACAGAGAGGAAGGATTAAAGCTGACAGAGAAAAAGAGACACAATGGAACAAATTAGGAGAGAGCGTCATGGATTAAGAAAGCACAAAGGATTAGGTGGGATATGAGGGAAACTCTGCAAAGTGTTCTCTAGAAAAGGCCTAAATGATGGAAAAAGAATCAAGCAACTGAAAAGATGAGCTCTCCTCCATACTTGTAGTCCATGGGTGTCTGGTGGTGCTGAGGCGTCTGCGGATGATGCTGTTGGTGCGCGTGAGGGTGGGGCGGCGGCTGCTGCTCATGAGGAAGAGCGTAGACCCCCATGAAGCTGTCATCACGACCCCTCTTAGGGTCCCGCATGGCAGTGGAGGTGAGATGAGGGGACGGCATCATGACGGGGGTCTGAATGCTCTGCTGCCAGACCTCGCCGCTGCTGCTCTCCTCTGGAACCACCGAGGCGGAGGGATACGTTTGTTAGCAGGGGAGAAAAAAAAAATCTCTGCGTCTTCAAACCAAATCAACATTTTACTGAACACAAACCTTCCGGAAGTTTCCTCTTCACTGCCGACGTTCCGGCTGTAACCGCAGGCGGCTTCGCTTTCTTGGAGCGGACCGAGGAGCCTCGGCTGGAGTAGCCACTCATCACAGACATGGTGTCGTCATCGCCGCCCGCCTGCAGCGAGTTCCTGTAGGAAATGAGCGGCAGCCAGCAGTCCTCACGCTGCAGAGCCATCTGGAACGTCATGAAGCGCTCCAGGTACATGTGGCTGGTGAGAACAGGGAAGACATGTTGATGGCACCGAACAGAAAACCCTTAAGCTTCGTTCAGACAGGAAGCAGCAGAGGCAGCAGGTTTACATGCAGTCAATGGTTGGCGCGCATCAAGGCGCAGCAGGAGCAGCAACTCTTGAGCTTCTGACGCGCTTCAGAATCAGCAGCTGCTGAATCTGGAAACATTGAACTTTATCTGCTGGACGCCACATCAACCAATCAGAGAAGCTGATCTGGGAGCTGGCAGGGAGTCAGACACAGCACTGCTGATGCAGAGCGCTATGATCACTCCTCTGATCATAGCGGGCCTGAGGCAGCTGCTGCTGGGGATTTCCAGTGACAGCGCAGCGCCGGTATGTGGGGGTCTGAGCAGCTCCCACAGAGAAATAATCTTTGAAGGCAGGATGGTAATCTGGATGAACTGACTGCACAGACCATGTTTTCAGGAGGACTTTCTCACTTCAACATAGATTCTAACTACTTTCTACCCACTGATTACAGCTAATATAGCCGCCATTGTTCCATGTAAAGAAAGGATAGAGTAGCTCCGCCCACCGTGCATCAGACCCACTTTTTTTTTTTTTTTTTTTTACAGTATCCTGTCTGGCAATGTGGCAATAAGAATAATTGTCTTGATGCCAAAAGGAGCCCAACAGATTTTACTTTCACAAGTGTAGCGGTATCGCAATTGCCATACTGCTCCACTTGTTTCATGTATATAAATTGCTTTATTATAATTATGCAGGGAGTTTTACAGTTCATATGGACACTGCAATGTAAGTAGAGCAGAAAAACAGAAGAAGAAGAAGGAAAAAGAAAAAAACAGGACAAAAGATGAAAGAAAGAGGAGATAGGAGGGAGACAATGACAAAACATTTTCAGTCTGCTTCAACACCTGTAATGAGATGGAAAAAAAAAAAAAAAAAAAAAAAAAAAAAAAGAACAGCACAACCAAAAAACATGGTACGAGATATACAATAAAGCAAACACCTTGAAACTATCGCTAACGTAATATTATTAAGTCTGACATGTACTCTGTGTTACCTGAAGATATGAATGTGGGGTTTCTGTTTGGAAGTGAATCTCTGAGTACCTGGAGCCTAGCACCTGTAGTTGTTTGTGAGGGTGAACTTGTGCATGTAAAGTTTTAACCATAGAAAAAATGCTCAATAGTGGTTGTGGAGAGCCGGAGAGGCACACCCCCCAGAGCACTGAGTCCAGCGCCGGGAGACCCAAAGCCCCAGGCGCCCAAGGGGACCCCAGAAGCGAAGGCACCAAGGCGGGGCCAGCCCCGGAAATCAGACCCCACCAAGGCAGGAGGAGAGACAGCCACGAAGAAGCCCCCCAGCCACCGCCATGCCGGCGCCCCGGGGAGCCGCGGGGACGAGTCCGCGGGCCCCGCCGGCAGCCGGCCACCCCGAAGTAGGGCCGGGCACCGAACACCAGCCCCCCCACGGCGCCGACCGAAACGCCCCAGCCCCACAGAGCACCGAAACACGCCCCGCCCCCCAGCACCAAGCCCCGGCGACCGGCCGCAAAACCCACCGCGACCGCACCACCCAGGAAAACACTCAGGCGGCCCCGCCCCCGGCCGGGGCCCATGCGCATCCGCCGCGAACCGGCCGCGAGCGCCGCGGGACCCCCCCAAAACGCCCCCCCCCGGCCAAAAGCGCAGCCCCACCCCACCAAGACCGATGCCAACAGCGCGCAACGAAACACATCGCGCACAGAATCAGCCCGAGAGCAGAAAAGCCGCCCGGCGCAAAACCGCAAGCGTCCGGCACACTCCACCCCCCCTCCAGGAGATAGACGGTGCCAGCACACCCCCCCCTTCGACAACCCTCAACCCTCAATGTCTAGATGCGAGAGGGGATGGAGGAGGCCGACCGTGGTGAGGCCCATAAAATAAAGCCAGCTGTTGTAATGCATTTCTGGGGCGTGTTACTAAACGTTCGGCGCGATGAACGCCATCAAACACTTACACGGTCCTTTTGTCCTGTCTCATCAGCTTGGAGGAGAACTCGCTGAGGATGTCCAAGAACGCCAAGTTAAGGGGAGGTCCTCCCTCCCCCTGAGGACTCGGCTCCTTAAATGCAAACTCGATCCCATCCCTGAAGGACAAACAGGAAATAAATAAAGACTTGATTAAAGAACAAAAAAGCTGCATCTACATCTACATTTAGATAAGTAAAAACTTTATAGGGTGCTCAGTCAAATACTTTGAAATTCTACATTTCTAGAAAATAGTCTTATTGGAATCCAGAGACCTTTACCTTTGGAACATTCAAAAAATATGGATATTTCGATGGCAAAATTGAAAGTCAATGTAATAAACAGAAACGCCAACTTGCCCAAATTTATTACGAAAAATAACAAAAGTGCTTCTAGAAAAAATTGATAAAAACCATTTTTTTTTTTGGTCCAACATAACCTTAGAGGCATTAATGCTAATACTGGCACTGAAAGTTTTTAGTTTATAAACCTAAATTTAATTGTTAACTTTTTAATTAGCTTTTTACCTTTTTTCTTAACTTGTTAACTTTTTTTCCTAACTTACTATAAAGTAGGTAATCTATCATTCAATGGCTCATCTAATTGGTCAAATGCCAAAATAAGATGTGCAGCCATGTAGCAGCATCTTTGCTGAATCGCTGGATATAGATCTTGTGCTTCTAGACGTCACTGAGGGACGGGGGGGTATGCGAGGGATCAGAAATGCTAACTTGCGCTATAAAGGGTTTTTCTGTTCATTTTGTTTCCGATGAAATGTATCTATGCTTCTTTTTCTATGTCTGCTTCTGTCTCCTTGAACCCCAGTGGGCCTCAGCAGATGGCCGCTCACACTGAGCCTGGTTCTGCTGGAGGTTTCTTCCTGTTCAAAGGGAGTTTTTCCTCTCCACTGTCGCTACAAGCATGCTTAGTGTGAGGGATTGCTGAAGAGTCAATGAGTCGATGCAATCAGCTGGTTTTCCTTAGATAGAAAACTTTGAATCAATCTGACTGGATGATCTGGATGAATTGTCTCTATAAAGTGACCTGAGATGACTTGATGTGAATTGGTGCTATAGAAATAAACTGAATAGAATTGATTAATAATCGGACAGGAAAAGGTTCCTTGAAGAAGATATTTTACAGAATTAAACCAGGTGGAAATAAAACTTTTCTGGCTGAGGAGTTAATCTTAAATATAAAATATTCATATATTGTTTTACAATCTCTGTATAATTCCTGCTCTAAGTGAGTCGCTCTGTAATGTTTTACAGTCTCTATACTCCTGGTAACGATTAATCAATTACTAAATTAGTGTAAAGAAATCCGACTGTTTAAGCTCAAGTTTACATACAAACTTTTTATGATTAAGTCACCACTTTTTATCTTTATTTGTTTTAAATGTAGATTAAATGGTTTATTCCACATTCTTCCTAGAAGCGATTTACATCCACCATGGATTCCAGACATTTCTAAGCATCTCAAACAAAGCAAATCTACTGAAGCCGGTTTACTTCTTGTGAACCATCTCCTTTTTATACACTTTGCTTCTAAAATGTAGTTCGCTGTAATTTTCCATTTATTGAAGCGATCTGGGCCTTTATCACTCCTTAGGATCACAGTGTTTCCACTTTATAAGACTCAGCTGTCCTATTAACTCGTAACATTTATTAGATAATGTACTGGAGCGCATTGAAATGCCAGCCGGTGTTTCTAAGAGAAACATTAATGAGTAGCAGAAGGAAAAATGTGTTGGAAGTCATCCTCTGATGGGTTGATGCAGCGTTAGGAAACATCCTGTCTCTGGAGGATATCAGCAGATTAAACACAATTGGCCAATATAGAGGCCAAGCTTTTAAATAAGCAGGTGGATAGTTGGCAATAAACAGATAAATGGATGATTGAAACACACCGATGGAGAAAAGGACGTAAAAAACCCCATCGGTACCACAATAAGACCTTAACCAGAATTAAAAAGGTTCCCAACTTTTCCACCCTACATAGGAACCAAGAGACAGAACAACAGATGCATCAGCGTATTTAGCAGCCGTGGCTTAAGATCACAAAGAAAGAGCCGCTCCTATTAGGGCTGCACGATATGAAGAAAACCTAATATCACGATATACACTCACCGGCCACTTTATTAGGTACCCCATGCTAGTAACGGGTTGGACCCCCTTTGCCTTCAGAACTGCCTCAATTCTTGGTGGCATAGATTCAACAAGGTGCTGGAAGCATTCCTCAGGGAGTTTGGTCCATATTGACATGATGGCATCACACAGTTGCTGCAGATTTGTCGGCTGCACATCCATGATGCGAATCTCCCGTTCCACCACATCCCAAAGATGCTCTATTGGATTGAGATCTGGTGACTGTGGAGGCCATTTGAGTACAGTGAACTCATTGTCATGTTCAAGAAACCAGTCTGAGATGATTCCAGCTTTATGACATGGCGCATTATCCTGCTGAAAGTAGCCATCAGAAGTTGGGTACATTGTGGTCATAAAGGGATGGACATGGTCAGCAACAATACTCAGGTAGGCTGTGGCGTTGCAACGATGCTCAATTGGTACCAAGGGGCCCAAAGAGTGCCAAGAAAATATTCCCCACACCATGACACCACCACCACCAGCCTGAACCGTTGATACAAGGCAGGATGGATCCATGCTTTCATGTTGTAGACGCCAAATTCTGACCCTACCATCCGAATGTCGCAGCAGAAATCGAGACTCATCAGACCAGGCAACGTTTTTCCAATCTTCTATTGTCCAATTTCCATGAGCTTGTGCAAATTGTAGCCTCAGTTTCCTGTTCTTAGCTGAAAGGAGTGGCACCCGGTGTGGTCTTCTGCTGCTGTAGCCCATCTGCCTCAAAGTTCCACGTACTGTGCGTTCAGAGATGCTCTTCTGCCCACCTTGGTTGTAACGGGTGGTTATTTGAGTCACTGTTGCCCTTCTATCAGCTCCAACCAGTCTGGCCATTCTCCTCTGACCTCTGGCATCAACAAGGCATTTCCGCTCACAGAACTGCCGCTCACTGGATGTTTTTTCTTTTTCGGACCATTCTCTGTAAACCCTAGAGATGGTTGTGCATGAAAATCCCAGTAGATCAGCAGTTTCTGAAATACTCAGACCAGCCCTTCTGGCACCAACAATCATGCCACGTTCAAAGTCACTCAAATCACCTTTCTTCCCCATACTGATGCTCGCTTTGAACTGCAGGAGATTGTCTTGACCATGTCTACATGCCTAAATGCACTGAGTTGCTGCCATGTGATTGGCTGCTTAGAAATTAAGTGTTAACGAGCAGTTGGACAGGTGTACCTAATAAAGTGGCCGGCGAGTGTATTTGGGCTATATCACCATACACAATATATATCACAATATGATTAAATTACATTTAAAAAAGTGCATAAAATTGTACCGATATCTTCATTAAAACTTTTGGTTTCAAATGTAATTTAATGTTAACCAGCTCAAAGGTTTTCACTAATAATTCTGCCACATGATGTCTCTGGGTGTCAGAATTAGACCTTTAACAAGATCCCAGAAACCAAACAGGAAACAAAGCAAAAACACGCAACACTAAATAAAATGCAAAAAAAAAAAAAAGAAAAAAGAAAGGGCTCTTAAGTGCATAATAAAAAAAATAAATGCAGGATGAAAAAAATGAATTAACCTAAACTTAAAAAAACAAAAGTTTAATACTGCTCTAAAATCAGAGAGTCTCCAAAACTATTAGCATCTTTACCAGCTGGGAATTTTAAAGAAGCAAGAAAAGTTATAAATTTGAGAATATTTTCAAGTTAAGAACGCTGGTAAAACCTCATAACATCACAGCGAGATTATTAGAGCAACTAATAAACATTTAAATAACGTAATAAAAAGTGTCATTTCCCTCCATCTCTTCCTGTTTCTCTCTTATGCAATCGTTTTTTCAAACGCCATCGGCTGCACGGACGATTTATTGAACGTTTTAATTGGTGAGCAGGGAGCTGCTGACCTGCAGAGTTTAAAACAATCTTCCTTTTGTAGCCGACGACTTTAGGTGGTGGAATAAATTTGTACTGCTTCCTTTTGCAGCGATGGTTTTTGGTCTCACAAATTAATGCTTTTTGTTCGTTGTCCTCGGCGTGAAATCCAGACCACTTTTTACATCACGCTTAATTTGGGGGGGAATCATAAATATCGTTATATTTTAACTATTTATTGTGTCAGCTGGATCAAATACTAACTAAATGATTAAAAAAAACAGATTGAACTGGAGGATAAATGGGTGATTTTTAGGTGATAGAATTTCAGGAATTTTAAGGTTTATATTCACTAACAGAACCACATCAGGGATGAACGATTTTACCAAAAATCTGAATTATTTTCAAACAATATTGAGATCTTTTTGCGATTTTCCTTTGCACTAAGCAGAAGTAAGTCAATGTTTTACTCCGGGGTTTCAGTTTTTTCATGATCGTGAAAGCCTGCTCTTCCAGAATGCAGTGCTGCAGGACTTTGCTGTAACATCTGGATGAAAAAGCTCCAACTTCTACTATAATGCATAGATCTAGGTGCTATAGATGCAACTCTCTGTTCCCTTCTGTGCGACAGCACTTTAATTTTTATTACTGCCACCCAAGGGAAAAATTCAGTGTCTTAATCTTGTTAAATGAATTGTGAATAAAACTGAGTTCCTCTGCAATTTCAAAAGTTAATTTTCTTAAATTGCGATTATATTGCAAATGCAATTAATTGCCCAGCGCTAACCAGATAAAGTTAAGTCTGCATTCTGATAATACTGGCCTGAACAGTGGATTGATTTATGCATTACTTCCCAAATACTGCTAATCCTCCACTTAATAATGAACAGCGTCGCCCTCTAGTGGATGGTAGAAACATTACTGAAAGAAATGCTAAGCTGACGTCAATTCAACAACTTCAAGTCTAATAAACCAGCAATCTAAGTAGTATTTGTTTACATTCCTAATGGTGAGGCTGTGTTACAAGAACAAGAGTTTATATTCTAGTTTTAAAGTTCTTTTAACTGCATCCATCATTTGAAGGTGTCTCAGTGTGAGAGGGAGGGACAGCGCTCTGAGCAGAAGCTGATATCGAGCGTTAACGTTGTTTAAATGATGACCAAGCTGCTTACAGTCTGCAAATGACTCCTTTCCCTCCGTCTAAAAACCACCTGATCATAAAATCAAGACACACATTAAAATGATTACCAATCACTTCGTAAACAGCATCTAAAGTTACATAAAATAACTTCTATAGTTCAAGCAGGGAGTAAAGGAAAAGCAGGAGGAAAGCCGATATGGAGGATTTCCCCGAGGTCGTCTAAGGACAGGATTCAGCCTTACTTGTGGAGCATGGCGATGGCGTCCCTGGTTTTCACTTGATCCAAACCGAAGGTCAGAGAGAAGCGACGGGCCAGCTCTTTGATCCCACAGAAGGAGGAGGAGGAGCGGTCGAACCCGTGACCCAGTTCTGACAGCATTTCATTGAACAGCTGGAACCAAAAGAATCACAAACATCGATATGAGGTCAGAGACAGAAAGCTGGCGGGACGGGGTCAGGCCGAAGGTTCACCGACCTGCTGCAGACTGAGGATCAGCGTCTTGGCACACTGGATCTTGTCGATTTGTCTCGTCTTACTCATGGTCTCCTTGATGATGTCACCATAATCATTGTAATACTGTGAGAAAAATAAAAATTAAAATTGAGTTTGGTTTTGGTCTGGAAATCCCCCACAGGATGGATGTTTAATTTAAAAGAACTAAAACCGACCCTCATGTACTGCTTGAAAATGTCCGCTCCAGTCCTCATTTCCACCACGCAGTAGATGATGAGCTTACAGTAGGCAGCCAGGAGGTTCCTCCTCTTGTGCAGAGCTTCGATCTTCACTGCCTCATCATCCTGCTGGCCGTCTGGAAATACAACAAAACAGAAACCGATCTCCAAACTCTCCCAGGAAGCAAAAATACGACCTAAAAATGCAGGTTTGTTTCTATTGGTACCAGTGCTGTTAGTGTCGTCGTCCTGGTCTATGAAGACGTGGTTGAGGATGAAGGAAAGCAGCTCGGACTGTAAGGAATCCTCTGGAGAATAGACCAGAGGCTCCAGATGTTCTCTGCCTCCTGAGACCATCTGATGACTGAAGATGAGCAGAAGGTCGCACAGGATGGTGAACGCCTGCGAATCGGAGGGAAAAGCAGAGTTCAATCCAGCAGCGTTCCTGCAGACATCGCCTCTTTAACCAATCGCATTCGATGAGCTGCGTCACCTGTTCCTTGACGGCCGTGTTGACGTTTGTGAGGTAGCGCTGGCACATCATACAAAACGCCCTCATCTGCTTCCGAAGATTGACCATGTCATCCTGCAGGCAGAACAGACACACCTCTTTAACATGGAGCTTCAAAGCAACCCGATTGAAGCACGGCGAATCGAAAGCTGAAGCCCTTACCTTTCTTGAACTGCCCTCGGACAACTTAGCCAGCTGCCACAGGATGACGTAGTGAGTGCACTGCAGCGAATGGATGACTATCTGCTCACCAAGGAGGCACAAAGTTAAGACAGTAAGATTCTGATTCATTCAGAACAAACAGCACCCTAAAATCTAATAGTTGCCTTATGATCACAGAAATCCACACGAAAGAAACCAGCTTAAATGCTGCGTTCACACCAGGCGCTGAAGTCGCTGGTTTAGAGCAGCAGGAGCAGCGACTCTTGAGCTTCTGATTTATCTGCTGGACGCGCCGCGTCAACCAATGAGAGAAGCTGATCTGGGAGCTGGCAGGGAGTCAGACGCAGCACTGCTGATGCAGAGCGCTATGATCACTCCTCTGAAACAGTTTATTAACGCCTAAATTAACTTAAAATGTAGAAACCTGCCAGCAGAATATGTTGGCTTTTATGAGTGAACTGACTGCACAGACCGTGTTTTCAGGAGGACTTTCTCACTTCAACATAGATTCTAACTACTTTCTACCCGCTGATCACAGCTAATATAGCAAAGCTGCTCTCTGGCATCGAACACAGAAGCATCAGACGCTTCTGGACTCACTTTACTGAACGTCTGACCTTAATGAGAAAAAGCATCAGAATTGAAGCAGCAGAAGCTTTTTTTGCTGCTCAAAGTGCGTGCGGTGCGAACGCAGCATGAGAAAGATGTTCTTGTTTTTTCCACCCTTTCGGTGAGACGATTGTTTTGAAGTGGAAACCATCTGTACCACCTTGACACACGTGTTGGATTAGAGACATCCTCTATTTTCTCAAACTAGAAAAAGATCAGACTCTCAGAGACCGGCAGAAGTGGAATGTTTATAAATCTATGGGAACCATTCCTTAAGTATTTTAAGGTTTATATCCTTTATTCCAGAGCCTACCGCTTAAAATGGACATGCTGAGCATGTATAATATGCTGACGATGTCGGTGGCTATGGCTATTTAAGCTATTTGAACATGTCTCGTATTTCACATTTGCTGTTTGATGTGTAGGTTTTTGTTTTTTTATTTGTAAGTTTGGGGGTTTATTGTTCTTACAAAAATTAAACTATACTTCAAACAAACCAGGAAAAAAAAAAAAAAAAAGAAAGACACCTTTTCATATTTTAAAAAATATCACAGCTGAGCAGCTAAAACGGAAAAAGAAAAAGAAAAAAAATGAAATACTTGAAAAACATGGTAATTTGGTGGAACTATAACTAGGCCTGAGACTAATGATTATTTTGCTAATCAATTAATCTGTCCATTTTTTTTTCGACTAATCGATAAATAATTGGATAGAAAATGTTTCCTTAAAGAAGATTCTTTACCAAGTTAAACCAGATGAATCTAGAACTTTTCCACATGAGGATTTGTGGAAAGAGAAAACTGATGGACGCATTTTTTTTTATCTTAAACGCAAAATGTTTTAAAGTTTTCAACAATCTTGGTATATTTTCTGCTCTAAGTGGGTCGATCTGTCATCTAAAGGCATATTTTAAAGCCTCTATTCTCCAGCTAACGATTAAGCTATTACTAAATGAGTCGATGATTATCTCAATAATTGATTCATCCAATTAATCGTTTCAGCCCGACGTCTAACTATAGATTTTTGTCCCTCATTAGATCTAAACCAACACATTGTTGGGTTATTAACCTGCTGATAACTGAACCTAGATCTGTCTTTGCTGAAGGAACACATCCCCACAGCATGCTGGTGCCAACACCATGTTTACTGGGGGAATGCTGTTCAGAATTTCTGATGCGTCTCTTATCTGTCTTGCTGCAGACGGACATCTTATGAAATGACCCCACAGTAAACAGACCAGAATGAATCCTCCAGGCAGCGCTAAGTGGTACGCCTGTTCCTTTACCTGTTCAGGCATATCTCCGTTCTCTATACCCGTGTTGAGTAGCTTGAAGTTGCTGGTAAACAGGTCCCACCCTGACAGGTCGTGGGCACTGCAACGATGAGGTGCATCAGAAGTTCAGTAAAAAAAATAAAACCAAAAACAGATAAAAGAATGGAGGAGGAAAGAGAAGGTGAGCAGTTCGTACTTGTGAAACGCTGTGATCCTCTTCAGAGTCGACAAAACCTGATAAGCATCATCTTCATCGGCATCCTCACCCTATAGACAGTTTGCAAAAGTGATTTTAACAGCAGACCAAAAATCCAGCCTGGAGGTTCACAGAGATCTCATTTTAAAGTCTCCCAAAGAGCTATGAGGTCAGGTTTAACCCTTTACAGGGCGCTCAGTGAAATACTTTGAAAATCTACATTCCCAGAAAATAGTGTTTATTATCTTTGTAACATTCAACAAATTTTGATATTTTGATGACAAAAATTAATGTCAATGTAATAAAAAGAAAAGCCAACTTGCCTGAATATATTAAGTAAAATAAAAGTGTTTCTACAAGAATTTCATGAAAAACACAAATTTTCTTTGGTCCAACATAACCTTAGAGGCATTAATGCTGATACTGGTACTTACATTTTTTAGTTTATAAACCTAAACATAATTGTTAGGATTAAAGGACTAATGTCTCAACACGATCTGGAAAAACTAATCCATGCGTTTATTTTTAGTCGAATTGATTACTGCAACGGTGTTTTCACAGGTCTGCCTAAAAAGTGGATCAGACAGCTGCAGCTGATCCAGAACGCTGCTGCCCGTGTCCTCACTAAGACTAAGAAAGTAGAGCACATCACCCCAGTTCTAAAGTCCTTCCACTGGCTCCCTGTATCTCAGAGAATAGACTTTAAAATCCTTCTGTTAGTCTATAAATCTCTGAATGGCTTAGCACCTAAATACATCACAGACTTGCTATCAGTGCATCAACCCTCCAGACCACTCAGGTCTTCTGGCTCCAGCCTGCTCTGCAGACCTAGAACCAGAACTAAACATGGAGAAGCAGCATTTAGTTCCTATGCTCCACTTATCTGGAACAAACTTCCAGAAAACTGTAAAAGTGCAGAAAGCCTGAGTTCCTTTAAATCAAGACTAAAAACACATTTGTTTAGGATTGCCTTCAACTGTTCTAGTTAAACAGTTAAACTAAAACATATTTTTTTTAGTCCAACTGTTTTTAATATTCTTTTTTGTTTCTGCATTATTTTTTTCCTACTTGCTTTGATTCTGTTTTATTTCCCTGTATTTTAATCATGTAAAGCACTTTGCATTGTCTTTGTAATGAATTGTGCTATACAAATAAATTTGCCTTGCCTTGCCTTCTAGACCTCACTGAGGGACGGGGGGCGAGGTATGGAAGTGATCAAAAACGCCAACTTGCCCATTAAAGGGTTTATCTTTCTGAAGAAATTGGCAGCATTGCGATCTTAGATATTCATCTTCAACAAACTTTCTGGTCTTATATCATCCTTGGTGAAGTCAAAGTTCATCCCAGCCCAAAGGAGAGGAAACCAAACCAACAGAAGGTCATTTAGGTTCCTACCTCTTGTAGAAAGTCCTCCAGTAGCCGGCTGAACTTGTCCACCAGCTCGTCCAGCAGCTGGGAGCGAGCGATGTCTACCCTGTTGAAGATGGTGAACTCCTCGTTGCAGAGGGCGTGGTACGTCTTGGAGCAGGACTCCAAAACTTCAGTGTCTGTGTGCTTCTCCACTATCTCCTTTATCTGACGCAGCAGGGCCTCCAGGTGCTGCAGGGCATCCACAAAAACCGTAAACAGATCAATATCGAAGGCTAACTGGGGGAAAAATCTATTAGCAGCGATAACAAGCAGTAAGCCGACGTGTTTGGCTCCGGGCCTGTGGAACAAGCAGGGATTATTGGACGGGTAAGATAACAGGAGCTGGCGTGTTTTCAGTGTCACTGAGCTAATATCAGACGCATTAACAAGATAATTCATCCTAGAAAACAGACCTGCCCCCAAACAAGGTTGGCTTTTATTCAAAGATCAATAATTATTCAACATTCTTCAGATGCCTTGATGATGGGCGGATCTTTTTGTTTTCTCCTTCTGTTTCCCAAACTAATGCTGCTAAACTGAACCTTTATAAGGGGGGAAAAAAACAACCACTACAGATATTCCTTCAGGCTTATTGCTAATTTATTCTTATCAAAATAATAAGTCGCAAAATATATTAATTTATAAAGACAAAATAAAGCAAATTATTGTTTTCAACTTGAACTCAAAAGCTTTTAATTATTATTTTCAGAGAATTGACTCTGGGTTGTTTTTCTAAGTGGAAACTAAGCATGAGAAATAAAAACAAATATTAGACCAATGATTTAGTGTAAACAAAAGAATACCATTTATAAACAGATCATTTTAATAAGTTAATTATTTCTAATGAAGAACATAAACCCGGTTAGTTATTTCCACCAGTAAACCACTTCAGAATCCTCACTGGTTAATCCTGGCTTCTCTTCATCGGCTTCCTGTTAAATCCAGAATAGTTTTGACTCAATAATCACACTGCTGACGTTAACATCCACACTTTAATGGTCGCCATTAACAGTTAACATGCGCTCCAGCGCTCATCACCCCACAGAATGAAGAAGAAAACACAGATCTAGCCCCGCCTCCCATTCCTTACATCTCATACATGCGCAGTATGCTACTTACAACTTAACAAATAGAGTTTAAAATCCTCCTTCTCACATATAAAGCCTTAAATGGCCAAGCTCCATCTGATATCAGAGATCTGATTGTTCCTTATGTTCCTAACAGAGCACTTCGCTCTCAATCTGCAGGTTTACTAGTGGTTCCTAGAATTTCTAAAAGTAGAATGGGAGGCAGATCTTTTAGTTATCAGGCTCCTCTCCTGTGGAACCAACTACCAGTTTTAGTCCGTGAGGCAGACACCCTGTCTACTTTTAAGGCTAGGCTTAAAACTTTCCTTTTTGATAAAGCTTCTAGTTAGAGTGGCTCAGGTTATCCTGAGATATCTCTATAGTTCTGCTGCTATAGGCTTAGACTGCTGGAGGACATAGGGACCCCTTTTTCATCATTCTGCTTCATTCTATCTCTATTCTCCCACTCTGCAGAATCTGTTAGTTCAATCTCTAACATTCTGCTCTCTCTGCTTTTTCTCATAGTAGCTTCATCTGGTCTGTTCCTGTTTGGCTGTGACTCCATCCTGGAGAGAAATATCAGCTGTGCTGCTGCCATCAACACCTTTGTTTCTAGATGTTGGAGATCGGCCTGTTTTCCAGTGTAGTCCTGTTTCTCTGACTGTGACTAACTGGATGTGCTCTCTTCATCCTCTGACATGGGAGCTGGCTCGGAGCTCGTCTGCCTGGCTGTGTGTTTCCTGGACGGGGCCGCCTGTGGAGCTGGTTGACAGTTGCCTTTTGTATCTATGCTTCTTTTTCTATGTCTGCTTCTGTCTCCTTGAACCCCAGTGGGCCTCAGCAGATGGCCGCTCACACTGAGCCTGGTTCTGCTGGAGGTTTCTTCCTTTTCAAAGGGAGTTTTTCCTCTCCACTGTCGCTACAAGCATCCTTAGTGTGAGGGATTGCTGAAGAGTCAATGAGTCGATGCAATCAGCTGGTTTTCCTTAGATAGAAAACTTTGAATCAATCTGACTGGATGATCTGGTGAACTGGAAAGGTACCTGAGATGACATGATGTGAATTGGAGCTATAGAAATAAACTGAATAGAACTGTATTAATCGTCACATCTTTTTAACATGACACTGGACTCAACAACAGGCCGGTTAGACGATGACCTTTAGTTTGAAATCATGTCCTAATGTGATCAGCCGTACCTTCTCCAGACGTCCTGTGGTGTAAATCTCCAGGTCAAAGTACTGAGGCAGCTGTAACAGGTTGGTCACCTTCTCTGCATCAACAGCGTACTGTTGGAGGGTAGGGGGGGAATAAAAATGCTCAACATTAAACTTTCTAGCAACATTTACCCAAAATAAAACAAACAGGATCTTTTTGCTGTCGTACCTTGGCCAGAAGAGGCGGTAGAGCTACAGCGAACAGTTCAGTGATTCGTGTCCGATCGTCCAGCTGGGTCTTCTTCTCTTTCGCCGTCATTACCTTAAGAGCAAAGGGAAACCAGTTAGACGGTCCACACCACTGCTTTGCTTCCAGGTCTGCAGAAATACCCTACGATTTAAAGTCAAGGGATCCAGAGATGGCAGGAAACATGGAATCTGTTTTTGACGGACAGAGAGCCTTGGTTTTCATTCACATTCAATACTTTAGAGTCCAATTAGAAATTAACATCACTCCGGGTCTAAATGGAGAGATTACAGACACAAGAAATGCTAAGAAAGTGGGAAGGAAGCAAGGATAGAAAGAAAAAAGGAAGGGAGCAAGGATAGAAAGAAAAAAGGAAGGGAGCAAGGAATAAACAGGACGGGAACTGGATGAAAGAGAGTATGGATGGAACGAGGGAGGAAAGGATGCAAAGAAGGAAAGGAGGAGGGAAGGATGGGAGCAAGGAAAAAAGGAGGGATTGAAGAATGAATGAATAGAACGAGGGAGGAAAGGGTGCAAAGAAGGAAAGGAGGAGGGAAGGAATGGAGCAAGGAAAAAAGGAGGGATTGAAGAATGAATGAATAGAACGAGAGAGGAAAGGATGCAAAGAAGGAAGGAAGGAAGCAAGCAAAGATAGAAAGAACAAAGGAAGGGAGCAAGGAACAAACGGGACGGGATGTATAGAAAGAGGAAGGAAAGGATGCAAAGAAGGGAGGAAGTGTTACATTTTTGAAAAGAAAATTTTAAGTTAGGATTAACTTTTATACTAGAAGCAATATCTTTTCTAGATGTTAATTTAGGTCTTATAAAATGATCAAATCTATTTATTTTTCTACAATATGAGGAAACCCTGAATAGATACTGAGGCGTCTGAAGCTGTTTGTTCTCATCAGATCCCAGTAGAGTCTGCATCAGCTTTAATAACATGATCTACTGTAGCTCCTGGTTCTGCTGGGCCTCTCACCCTCTTTCCCGTTCCTCTCCCAACAGGCGGATGGCATTCAGCAGCCTGACGCACAGTGCACAGCATGATCTCAATCAAAGCTGTCTCCTGTCTGTCTGTAAGAGCTGAACACACCAAAGCCAACCAGTCAGCTTCATTTGGATCCAATCCAAGCTACAAAGCTTCAGCTGAAAGAAGCAGAGTCGTACCTTCCTCTCCTGGCATGGGGTCGTCCAGCAGTAAGCTGATCATACACTCCCAGTCTTTCAGTAGCTCTGCACCACATTCCCAGAGGGAGTCTACCAGGTAAGCTGCGTGCTCATGGAGCTACAGGGAAGCGCAAAGGAACTTTAACCACGTGATAAAAACCTGCTGCATCAGGAGAAACCAGAAACAGACCCTACCTCACTCTCCAGGAAGAAAAAGACAGTGGTCTTGATGAGGTTGGCGTTAGGACTTTGTCTGCCTCTTCTTTTAGGGGCACCTTCCTCCTCTGGTTCTCGCTGACTGAACAATCTGTGAAGAAGTGGATCGTTACCAGACTCTGCAGACAAGAGGCCTCTTCAATCTACCCAGGATAAACCCTTTGAGGTCTAAACAGGTTGATGAACTGCTAGAACAAAACTTACTTCTTGTAGAGGAATTCTCCAGCTGCAATAGCAACCGGCCGGTGTGCCGAGTAGACCAAGTGATAGACGCTCTCGCAGTCCTCGGGCGTCAACACCTCATCTGTACTACTGCAGAGACAAACCGAGTGCATTAATAAAAGGTTCCTGCTCATGTAGAGAAACGTCAGTGTCAACAATAAATAAATAAAAACACATTTTCTAATCAAATCATTGCATCAGACCTCACATGTTCCCCACCCTGCTAAAGCATTTCCTCAGAATACCAGGGTTAGATCAGGGCTTACAAAGCAATGCTGCCCCTCCCCCATCTATTGCTGACTGCTTTTCCCATCACGATTTCAGCGCCGCCTATCACCCATGGCTCAAAGTTTAGGGCTGCAACTAACAATTATTTCGCAAATCGATTAATCTGTTGATTAATTTTTCAATTAATCGGATATCTAAAGAGACTTTTAATCAAATTAAACCAGGTGAAACTCAAACTTTTCCACTTGTGGTGTTCTGGATAGAGCAGATTGACAGATGAAAAAGTTTGTTTTTAATCTTAAATAAAAAATTTATATACATTGTTTAACAATCTAGGTATAATTCCTGCTCTAAGTGAGTCGCTCTGTCACCTAAAGGCACGTTTTAGAGTCTCTATACTCCAGTTAATGATTACTGAATTAGGTGAACATTATTTCTATAATCTGATTAATCTAATTATTGCTTCAGCTCTACTTCAAACTATTGAAACAAACAAGTTAAAATCTGAATCTGCAGATCAGACCTAACAAAACAAAAAAATCCTGAGTGCTGTGATGTGATTAAAAGAGCCAAAGTGAAGTATTCTCTGCAGGAAGAGGAGGGAAATGAATCAATTTACCCAACAAATGTGTTTCTTTTTGTTTTAATCTTTGTGCAATGATAAAGCTATTTTTGCTGTACAGCAGCAGGAGCAACTGTTGCTTTGTTTCTTTCAAATGAAAAAGGTCAGATTGTAGATTTTAGCAAATAGAAACCCACTTACTTTAAGACTAGCGTCAGCAGTTTAATTGCTTGTACGGCAACATCGTATTCCTTGTCAAGAGTCATGGAGACAATCCGGTCCTGAGAGAAAAGAGCAGAAGGGGTCAACTTGGAGAATAATCTGGGTTATTAATAAATCCTTGTTAGTCACGATAAAAGCAGCCAGTTAAACTGAATATGATGTTTTAAATGAAAACACTTTCCGCCCCGGTGGACAGATGAATGACAGATGAAAAGGTGCTGTGTTAAAGTCGTCCAGCAGGTGGTGCTGACCTTAAAGCGGCTGGTGAAGAGCTCCAGTCTTGCATTCAGCTCTCTGTTGTGGTAGAGGCCCTGCAGAGCTGTCAGACACTTGAGACGTACCTCTCCTTGCTGCAATCAAATCAGACGCAGCAGGCAATGTTTATCACAGTTTGCTGCACTCATCAACGCGCATTTTAACAGATATGAGTAAGAGAAATATTTACTCCACACAATAACAGCTGCCACACGGGAAAAACGTAAGAACAGCATACCTTATCATGCATGGTCCAACCCACATACTTCAGATAGCTGTCGTTGAGGAAGGCATCGCTGTACAGTTTCATCCACACGCCGATCTCCTCTATGCAGATGGCTCTGATTTCCGCTATAGAGTCTCTGTAAACGCAATTATTTATTCAGAAAAAGAAAAAAAATATATATCTAGATTTGTTTAGGCAGGATTGTTTGCCAACAAATATTAATGTTAACTCGTACCGGTATCGATGAACAAACACTCCTTTGAAAATTGCATTCATCATGTTCTCAATTTCATCCTGATTCTCTTGGAGCTGAAATAAAGCACAGAAAGAAACTTTTTAAATACGTCAAACATGAACCTAAATGATCATATGGTTAGTGGTCACCACATTTCACTGGGATTAAAATAATCCAGACAGATTACTAGTTTCATCTACTTCGTTTCTGAATAAACTAAGAATGAATGAAAGCAACACAAACTCTGCCAAGCAGGCCTACTAAATACTGGCATTAATCAGGAAACTTCAAAGTCATTAACAGGCTTCAAGAACAAATATTAATTTCTCCCTTCATGGCCGTTTAATCAGCATCCAACTCAAGTTTAATAAGCTGAAGTGATGCTGCATTTAACTGACACAATGATTAATTAGGTTGGACCTTTGCACATAACTCTAAACTGGTTCCCATGGTAACAGGGACCTCGGCACCCTTTTAAATGACAATAAAATTTGTTTAAGTCTAAGGCCGTTTCTCAATATGTGTACTTTTGCGTTCTCGTAAAACGTCATGACTACTTCCAATTCACAAAAACAGCAGACCTAGAATGGACAAATTCCCCGGATGTTGTTCTGGCCCCTACTCCTTTACCCGTCTGCTGCAGCCCGGGCCAAACGTCGGCCCGTCTGCTGCAGGCCGTGGATTTTGTGAACCGTTCCACCCCTAGTAAGCATCTAACAGGAGGATATACTCATTGCTTTGATTCACATTGGCTGATCGGTAGTTTAGGTTGTAAAAGACAGAAATCTAGAAGTCTTAACATTAGCCACACAGTTCTAATAGGTTAATACAAAATGAAAGTACTATTACTCATCTAAACATTGACCAACAACCGTTGCTCAACATCAATGAATCAAACTATCGATTCAAAAACATAACTGTTCATATGAATAAATGGATGCAATTAATTTTTTCCTTATAATAGAAACAAGTTTTGGAGACATTACTGTCTTTACAACGAGGGAACTGAACCTCTTCAACTAAAGTACTAATAAACTACAGGGAAAAAAAAGAAAAAGCTCAAGTTTAATATTCAATAGATTTGCGTCTGTTTAAAAGGAATCCAGCAACAGAAAACCTTTCTCTATTTGCAAGGGATCAAAAACGCTAACTTGCCCTCTAAAGGGGGTTTTCTGTTCAAGATTTTTCCGACTGTATCTCTGCTTCTGTCTCCTTGAACCCCAGTGGGCCTCAGCAGATGGCCGCTCACACTGAGCCTGGTTCTGCTTGAGGTTTCTTCCTGTTCAAAGGGAGTTTTTCCTCTCCACTGTCGCTACAAGCATGCTTATTGTGAGGGATTGCTGAAGAGTCAATGAGTCGATGCAATCAGCTGGTTTTCCTTAGATAGAAAACTTTGAATCAATCTGACTGGATGATCTGGTGAACTGTAAAGTGACCTGAGATGACATGATGTGAATTGGAGCTATAGAAATAAACTGAATAGAATTGAAAAGTGAAGTTTATCTTCACACGTTTGTGTGACTTCAGTGGCTTGCAATAGAGAAAGATGAGATTCTGATACTTTGGTGGTAAAACATCTTTTAAAGGCACAGAGTTCATTCTAGTGAAGGAAAAAAAATGACCGATTAGGAAGAAAGAAAACATCATTATGGGACAGTTTGGCCCTCATTTAGAAAAAAAGACCTAAGAGTCACTTCTCTATTAGGAAAAACAAGTATTGATTAGCCTCAATGGAAGATCGCACCGTTGTTCTGGTATTAGTGCTAGGGCTGAGCGATAAACCAGATTTTCAGCACCATAACAACCAACAAATTTCCAAAGTAGGTAAAATAAAACTATTTAATTCTGCGGTTTTTCCTGCGAGTGCTGGTGGCTGGTATTTCCTTCCCCTTTAAGACGGTAATGTGTGTAATCACATGACTCCACCCATCCAGTCAGAAGCGTAAACAAATAGAACGGCGAATGAGCGACTGATCTACTAAACAGAGACAAGTGAAGAAGCGTCTAACACAGCTGTAAAGGAAATGACATCAGTTATCCCGTGGAGCCAAGCGAGAGCGGGTTGTCGGAGTGGAGAGCGCAGCAGCCGGGTTTCGGCGAGGGGGTGCGAGTTTAAACGATGCACATTGTTCTGGCGCCCAGGAAGCAGTGCAAGTTTAAGGCCAATTTATGCCTGCGCAACCGTCAAATCAGTCTCTGTGCGTGACCACGCCCTCCACGCAGAGGTTCTGCAACAGTCGTAGTGCACCTCAAAAAAATCCCGACTACGCGCCGGACAGTCGCAAACCCGCGCAGACCTCAAGCACAAGTGCACAGAGAAAAAGCAGCTGCGATTGGTCCTTCCTATGCCTTTCCGGCTGTCTGTGTGGTCGTGGTGTCCCCAGAAATTCCAGGCCGACGGTGCAGAAGCACACCAGCAAAACTGGTTTGCGCCCCAACTCAAGCAACGTTTGATGTGTGCGGTTGCAGAAGTCTAATCAGGCCTTTAAGGGTCTTGCTCAGGGACCCAGAATGGCAATCTTAGTTGGTTGTACTCACAACCTCAGGATTTCAAGCTCTATGCCCTAGCCACTAGACCGCCACTCCCCTAGTAGTAACATTATGAGAATAAAGTTGGATTTTATGACAACTCTTCCAAGAATCTCTGTCTTCCCTAAAATGAGGAATGCCGAGCATCTTTTGAAGTTATACTTTGGCATCAGCTTCACAAATAAGGAAATATGAAGTCTTTTATCATATTATTATTTTTAGCAGTATCAGAACTGCTTAATTTTTGGTTGTACTTAAAACGTTAGCTAAAGCTTTGGTGAGCTGAGCCCCTGGGTGTCTGCATCACTGCAGCCTTCATGACAGAAGGAACGCCGCAATCTGGCAAACACTGATGGGTCAGTTTCATGGCTGCACGACTAAAACTATCTCCACCTATTGCTTTATTTCGGTCAACATGATACATTTACAACAAAACCTCAGGAAGACTTTAAGGAATGCCCACAATGACAAACATTCTGCCATGTTTATAGATCTCCTCGAACGTTTCAGAAAAAGTTGATTAAAAAAAGGTTCAAAGGTCAGTAAAAAAACAAATTCTCCAACCATAAACAGCAATATATATTACATATCAGAAACATGATGTCACCGTTACTCAGTTACATCACATCTCAATATATTTCAATATTAAATAATTGTCCACCCCTGCTAAGTTTATAATATTTGGGGCACAGCTTATTCCGGGTGTTTAGTATTGAAATATAAATTATTTTAACCACCCAGGAAGCTTCCATCAGTGGGGAACTTAAAAAAAGCCACATTATCCAATAACTCGTCCACATAAGACAGACAGCAGTCAATGATCAGCCGGTTTTAATGCTACAGATAAGACCAGTAAGATATTAAACGGTCCGGTGTTTTTATAACTCCTGATCCTCAGTCTGCTGCTACATCAGTTACTGCTGCCTCTGAACGCCTCCCCAGGCTTCCTGTAGAGTTAGCTGGGATTCTGCTCACCTCTTTACGCTTTTGGAGGAGAAGCTCCAGCCTGTCGTTGGCTCTTTTAGCAACCATTTTATTCCTCTCTGCGTCATACTGGCGCTGGGTGTTGTCCATATTAATGCTCAGGTTTAGAGCTACATTCACCAGGGCTGTCATCAGCTTCATGGCTGTCAGGGGAAAAGAAAAAAGAGACATCGAAACCAACGTTAGGCTCTGTTGAGTTTAGTAGATGAAAATCATTGAAGACATAAAGTCAGGTGTGTGAACTGATTGAGAAACAAAAACCTCATCAGTATTTCTGAAATCTTTAGTAACTATGTGAATATAGCAGGAACCGGATCTTTTAGATACACCAAGAAGGAAATCTTCGACTGGAAATGTCTGATTTTCAGCTTAAATGACTCTGGTCTGTTCCAAACCAAGAAAAACAGACGTTTTACAAGTCAGTGAAAGCATCAAGCTAGGCTCTACCAGGTTGAGCTGACAGGAACACTCTTTGGTGCGGAAGTTTCTATTGAGAGAAGTGACCCACAATTAACAACAATCAGTGTGAGTAAGGTGTTAAAGAACCAAGAAAAATGAAATAATTCTGCACTTAAACGCTGATGAGCTCATTCATTCGGTGAAGGTTTAAATATTTGGACAATTTTAGCATATTCAGCAGTTTTTGGTGTTTTATGGGGTATTTAATAATGCCTGTTGCATTAAGATAAGATTCACATATTAGCAGTATCGGTTGCTACAAATAATCTGTATCGACCTAAATCAGAGTCAGCCTCTCAGGCTTTTCAGAGATCAGAAAGAAAAAGATAGAAATTGAACGTTATTGATCCACATTGGAGAAATTCACTCTGCATTTAACCCATCCCCTTGGGGAGCAGTGGGCTGCCACTGTGCGGCGCCCGGGGAGCAGTGTGGAGTTAAAGGTCTTGCTCATAGACCCAGGGTGGAGGCTGGGGGATCAAACGAGGTACTTTCACCCTTCCCAGAGCACAAGCGCACTGCTCTAACCACTAAACCAACACTCCCAGGGCTCGATGTTAACCATCGCCCGGGGCAAGAAGTTTTTATTGTCGGGAGGGTACAAATTTCACTGCATTTGCCCGTCGAGCAAGTGCAATGATCGCAAAAAAATAATAATTTATCACTCAAAATTACTTTAAAATCGCCAAAATTCGCTGAAAACGACCCAGAAGCGTTGGCGGCACCATCTTTGTTGTTTTGTACACATTGTCGCGTGATTTGAAAAGGCCGGGTGATTTTCGGCCACCTAGCGGTAATTTTGATGTAGTTACCAAAACGACATACAAGCTAGAAAGCGCTAGCCTTGTGAGACCATCCTGATCTTGCGAGCTTTCAAGATTTCACTCGCTAATCAGTCTGGAGACTCTCCGTTAAAGAAAATTTGGAGCCGTTCGCCAAACGAACGTCCAATCAGCGTTGGCTTTGAGGCGGGTTGAGGTGTGACGCAACAAAAAGCGTGACAGTTCAGTCTAAAGTACATCGCGGCTTCAGCCGATGAAACTAGCGTTAGCGTGGCTATCGAGCAAGTTTTATCGGAATTACAGAGTATTTACAGAGTATTTCTTTTGCTCTTCTCCCGACTGGTTTCGGCAAGAGTTTGATCTATCAATTGGCTCCTCTTCGTCGTCGCTCTGTTAGTACGTCATATGCTTCGTTGATCTGATTGGTTTATTTGGCCCGTCTATCACCAACATAGGCCAATCAGCTAACCAGTATTTTCGCCCCTTCCCAGAATTAGTTCTGTGGAAGGTTTCCAGATGGATATGCGGAGCAAATCCATCTGGCGGAGTCAGGTTAAGAAAGCGCTATCATATGGTAGTCTTCTGTACAGTGATGCAGGTCATACATTAAAACATGTTCATCATTTTTTTTCTCTTAGACATTGGAGAGGTGCATTTAAATGTTATAGAGCTAAACATGTTAGATTGGTGACCTGTTATGTTATTATTATTGTCTTGTTGCTGCATTTATTTTGTCAGGGGAAACTAATCCTGAGTCAGTTAAAAGTCAGGGAATTCTGAAATGATGTCAGACTGTGGAAACCCTGAATAAAATAACTATGGATAATGATTCTCTAGAAAAGTCACATTATATTAATAGTCTTATCTTGCATAAACATACAGTGAGTTTTTTTTTAGATTTTTAACATTACAATTTATATTTTTCCAACCAAACAACAGTTTAAAGCAAAGTTTAGTTTGAAAAGAATGTGCAGGAAGGATTGAAAAGCATGTTAACACGGTAATGTAGGCTTGAGTTCATTATCTGACGCCTGCAGATCCACACCAGGAACCTGGAAACTTACTGAATTACAAAAAACATTTAAAAAAACAAACATGTTTCATTGATATATATACAAAAATGAGTATTAGGAACTATATATATCAAACATTATACTGGGCAAGTAAAAATTGTTTCTAGGCAAATGGAATGTGAAAGTCACTTGCCCAAAGGGCAAGTGGTAAAAATCCTTAACGTCAACCCCTGACTCCCCACTCCAGGAATCGGTGATCAGCCAGAAACCAGCATTCGATGCCCAACAT
The DNA here is from genome assembly GCF_016077235.1 of Cyprinodon tularosa. Taxonomy (NCBI): domain Eukaryota; kingdom Metazoa; phylum Chordata; class Actinopteri; order Cyprinodontiformes; family Cyprinodontidae; genus Cyprinodon; species Cyprinodon tularosa. Next base: position 649,064 of record NW_024039080.1, read on the forward strand.
CTTCTATCGTATTACTCTCCCATCATTTCTTATGTCGATCAGAGATCAAAGCATTAAACAAACATGTGATCGGACTGGTTTAAATAACGGCTGCGCTGTCTGTGTAGTTCAAACACAATGACAGCATTAATGGAGGAAACAGGGAACAAAACCCAAACAATTAATTAAACCTGCTGTGAGTAGAGTTGGACAACTTTTGTCATTTTACATTAATCTAAGTGTGTGTTTTAAGTTTAAAACACGCAAACTATTTGATTTTAAGATGGGCAGAAATCAAAGAGTCAATTTTCTTGAAACTGGCAGTGAAAGTAATAAGAAAGATTTTTTTCCTGTCCCTTAAATGCAGCAGAGTCAAGAACTAAGACTATTTTCTCTCTATAAACACATCAACTGAGGACAGGTACCTTTATGCTCTACTAGACTTTAACAGAACGGAAAACAACAAAGGAAAACGTGGTTTGATGAATTTAGATGATCTTGTTTTATGTTTTAAAACATAATTGGAAAGTAGTATCATTAAAAACAGCAGAGCAGACTTGAAAGGACACCTAAAATAGAAATGATCAGTAAAAGCCTGATCATGCATCCATTTTCGCTCTTCTATTACTAAACACCTTAAGAAGTTGCTAATCATGCCTCAAAGCCCAACAATCAAGCTTCGTGGATAAAGAAGGCTACTTTTACCTGCCAGCGTTGAGGTGTGTCTGAAGGCTCGGACTTGTGAATCTGATAGTCCAGTGAGGAGGGAGATGACCGTGTCCATCATGTACTCGTCGTAGATGATGCTGTACTGACACTGACGCACTAGCACAGAAATGAATTCACAAAAGCTGGTTTTGAACTTCTTCCACTGGGGCCCAGCTATGGTTAGAGGGTAGTCACCGCTGTCCTACAAAGGAAGACAACAACAAGACACTGAAAAACGATATCCAAAATAAACTGAAATAAAGCAAAAAGACCGAATGGGTGTAAAATTTACCTCATCAAATTCCTCCGTCATTCGTCGGATGATCTCAGAGTTCTGCATGTTGCGAAACATTTCTCCACTCACCACCCCTGATGGAGGAAGGCTAGTTAGAGCACTGGGATAAAAGATCAACAGTCTGATAAAAAAAACAGATGCTGTGTTTACAAACCTTTACACCCTGAGCACTGGATGAAGAAATTGATGAGATCTAGCAGAGCAACATCTCTGTCGTGTTTGTAAGACTCGATCCATTCATCAACAACAGACTGCGGACAAAGAGAAATTAGCTCATTAAAAATCCGTAGCGGTTCCTTCTTACCAAAACCTTTTTAAATCCCGTTCCAGCTTTACCTGCATTGCACTCCTGCCCACTTTCACCACCTCGAACAGCATCATGTTCTCCATGCCGTTCTCTTGGTGGTGGCCATTTATGCGGCCTGCGCCCTTCCCGCCTTTGCCTTTCTCCCCCGCCGCCTTCTTCCCTTTCTTTCCACCCTACCAAACATATGGAGAACCAAAAAGAGGCGTGTTTAAAAAACACAACCGAACACGTCGGCCAAGACACATGTGAGGAGGGTTTACACCCAGCTATGTACCTTTCCTTTAGCTGGAATTCCACCTCTGCCATCAAGATCCTCAGAGAAGTCTGTGTCTGAGGAGAATCTGGTATCGGTGTCCCTGTTGAAAGATTGAACATTTAATACCAATATAGTTATAAAGGTGCGCTGAGATTTTAAAACCACTACAGTTTTAAAGTCATAGGGAAGCGGCTGTTCTAAAGGTTGCATTTCCAAATTCTCCTGAGCGGTGCACGACTTTACATGAGTGAAGAAAGTGAATGTGATTGGTCGATTATCAAGGGGGCGGATTTGTTCACATCTTTTTGGTTGTGGCCGGTTTGTCGGAAGCATCTTGCTAGCCAGTTAGCAACTTGGTGCTAGTAGGTTCCCAATGGGAAATGGTCTGCCTGGCTGTGTGTTCCCTCGATGGTGCCGCTGTAGGTACCAGATTGACTCGGGCTGCCAGATTGACTCGGGGGCCTGCGCCTTTTGATGACGTCACAATACATAATTGTTTTAACGTTTGCACAATTGCGCAAAACATTTTGATTGGTCTGGACGGCTTACTAAAGTAATTATAGCGGGGTGTAGGTTTTATTCGAAAGCGGGATTGCGGTTTGTAAACGGACAATTTTACGAAGAAATTCTCCATGGTCCCTGCGCCTTCCGATGACGTCACCGAATTCGCCATGGGCCTTGCGCCTCCCCATGACGTGACATTATGGCAACGCCACTCAAACAAACTACATTGAGCCCGCGGTCTGCATTTGTAACGAGAATAAATTCAGGAGAATGAAGCTAAAGGGATACAAAAAATAAACTTGTAATATTACAAAAACAAAAATACTACGAATACAAAGTATATTCAGAGATTAAAGTCCCTCTGATACTATATAAGTGACTGAGAAACTGCAGATTTGCCACATTTAAGATGGCGCCTATGCTGAGATGCTCTGACGCATCTCAGCATAGGCGCAGGCCCCCCGAGTCAATCTGGTACCTACACCGCCTCTTACAGTTGCTTTTTCTATGTCTGCTTCTGTCTCCTTGAACCCCAGTGGGCCTCAGCAGATGGCCGCTCACACTGAGCCTGGTTCTGCTGGAGGTTTCTTCCTGTTCAAAGGGAGTTTTTCCTCTCCACTGTCGCTACAAGCATGCTTAGTGTGAGGGATTGCTGAAGAGTCAATGAGTCGATGCAATCAGCTGGTTTTCCTTAGATAGAAAACTTTGAATCAATCTGACTGGATGATCTGGTGAACTGGAAAGTGACCTGAGATGACATGATGTGAATTGGATCTATAGAAATAAACTGAATAGAATTTAATTGAAATTCCATTGGGACCAAGTAGCACTAAATTGGTGACTTAGAAACGACGCTGTCAAGGAACGCTATGGACAGCGGAAACATGCAAGAGGAGGAGAGTTTAGTGTCGGAGGTCGTGGATGAGTCTCCTCCGTCATCCATTTTTTATTTAGAGGAGGAAAGCGGGGACGAAGATGTTGTGGAAGAGGACGCCAGGGCGGCAGAAGCTTGGTTTGGTGTAGAAGGCTTCCAGCCGTACATGTTTGAGCCCTTGCCTCGCAACGCTGCCAGTTCTGTTAGCTCTACGCCTGCCGAAGACACAGACGTCCATCCCCGTGAACACTGGGACGCAACTCAATGGGAAAGGAAAGGATTGTGGTTTCAACCGTTGCGTATATTAGCTGCGACACATGAATCAAGATGCTATGACCGAAAAAATATGATTAACAGATGAAAGTCGATATATGATTGGCCGAATTTAGGTGTTCAGGCTGACGTAGAACTAACTGGCCTGCTGAAGATAATGAAAGAAAAACATATTTTAAGACATGATTTTTTTTAAATAGAAATTTTCTAAATTTTGGGACAATATGGTCTGGTAAAGAGTACATTTATATACATGTTTAAGCCAGAATGATTTGACATTCAAATACGATTTCCCTACGCCTTTAAAATTCCCAGCTTGTAAAGATCAGTGCAAATTGTTAGGGTTATAATGCTCTAATTTTTGGGCAGTATTTCCACTTTTGGTTTTGTAATTTTTCTGCATTTTTTTCTTCTCATGCACGAAAGAGCCCTTTTTTTTATTTCGTATTTTATTACAATTTGTTGTTTTTTGCTTTGTTTACCGTTTGTTTGCTCTTGCTTAAAATAAAAGGTTTTAAATTTGAAATCAAAACTTTGAATAAGGATATCATCGCAATTTTATGTTCTCTATTTTTTTTGTAGGTCATACTGTGATATATATGGTGTATCGCTATATAGCCCAAAGATAGGGCAATATTAGATTTTCTCCATATCGCCCAAGCCTATTTTAACGTTTAGCTGTACAGAGCTGAGTAAAACAGCATTTCTAACTGGCTTTAAATTAAAATAAAAAGCAACAACACATAAAAGCGGGTACTTACTGAGGGTAGGCGAACTCTGGTGGTATTTCTGGTGCTGCTATCATTTCTGTAACATCTTCTGGTTAACGTCAACTTTACAACTGACTTGAGATTCTTCGCAAAAAAAGAGATAGGGGGGGTTGCATGTGACCTGGGGAGTAGAAAAAGATTTCAAGAACCACTCAGTGTCATCGTAATAAATACCTCAAATAATACCATCAAACTCATAGAAAACCATAACAAGATAACATCAAAGTCTCTGTGGGGAGCAAACAATTCGTAGATGGGGGAGGAAAAAAAAGTTTCACATGGTAACAGGGGGCGGACACAAACGCTACTGTCATGCCTGCTGTTCTCCTATTGGCTGCAGCTTTCATCTTCGCTCTGGTTAGAGGAAAACGTCATACATGGAAGCTGAGGGTTTCATCCTCCATGACCAAATATGGCACTGTCCAGTCCGCCCATACATATGAAAACCAATCAAAGGGCAGGATCAACATCAACAGGCCACAGTAAAAAAAAAAGCATTGCATGATCTGAAGTAGAAATTCATGCACATCACATAGAGTGAGCAGAACTTTATATGTTTTGATTGTTGTAAGTAATAAATGCAAACGTTTCCTTAGATCTGAGAAGCTCTGATGAGAAATGTGCCCAGTCCCGGGAGGGAAAACAACCCCCCCCCCCCCCCCCCCGTTAAGAGAGGTAAACTTATAAATATGTAGGTAAACAAAAAAGTGTGAATTTAAAGAAATTATTGCAATAAAATAAAGCAATCCTGGTGTTTTAAATCAACAAAGCTGCCCAACAAAGAATATGATTGTATAATATTAATGCTCAACATTAGCTTTAAAGAAGCACAGGTGTGAACGGAGGAAAACTGCCTTCAGGAGCATTTGTGTGACTTTATAAATCAATAGTTAAAGCAATATTTCTAAGGTGATGTTATTACGTGCGTTTCGCCCCGCTCGTGATGGGGTCCTACCTGACAAGCCCGCAAGGTTCTCTGGGTGTAGACCGAAAAGTGGCGCCAAATCGGACAGCAGCGATTTATAAAGTTACAGAGAAGCGGCGGAGTCTCGTTTAGAAAACAGCGAAGCAGTGAAACCAAAGCCAGAATCAACCGAATCCGGAGCTGGTTTCCAAAACCCCGCCGGCTCGGTTCGCTCCCACCACGCCGCCGCCGCTGCGCTCTCCGTCGGCTGCTGTCAGAAATTGACGCCGGTGCGCCGCTGATGCTAGCGCCGCCAGCTAACCCACCGTCTCCGCGTCTTTTCCTCGACGTCAGCTAGTTGAGACCTGATGAACTGAGCATGCACGACTCGGCAAAACCTCACCGTTTGTTTTCGATTAAACCCGAATGAACAAACATTAACCAAGTATTTTATCCAGATTAGCAATATAGAACATCGCTACGTCTATATAACCAGATCATAACAACAAAACAACGTAAGCTCTACTGTAGTAGCCTGAGCTAAAATATACAGCCATTACAGAATGGCGCTAAATAGCTGTTTCTCAATGGGCATTAGATGCCTGGTGAGTGCATATCACACATAGACAAGTTTCCCTCTAATTAATAAAGTATAAACAGTCAAACAGGAAACAACAAGCTGAGAACAAGTATCGCTACTTAGCTAGGTTAGCAGCTAGCGCTAGCCTTACCTAAAAAAAACATCACGTCCTTGCGTCCTCCATCTTGCCTCGGGAGTTCCAGTACCGTATTGCATAAGCAGCAAACACTTTGTTTACAAATAAATAGCGGATTTGTGGACATATAAGACAATTAAAGCGCCTCTTTATTTTGAAAATCGTTTAATTACAGCAGTTGTGCCGAAAATCGACCAAGCTAACCTGCTAGCGACCAAATTAGCCGTGTACCGCGAGCTAGCGCAGCGACTGGGTTCAGGCAGACATCCGCGCTCTGGGCTCCTCCACAGCTAGCCTGGCTAGCAAAATACAAATCAACTAAGTTCCACATAGCTCTCCGCCATTTTACGGCTAACTTACCTTGTTGTACTGTGTTGTTGGGGCACAATCGTAACTTTTATTATTCCTGGACAGTTTCTCCCTCCAACCCGCTGGAAATCTGTTTAAAAAAGAGTTTAAAAGTCGCGGTCAGAGGCAGTTTGGGACGTTCTCACCCCGCTCGCTCCGTAGTTCGGTTTGTTGTTTCGACGACCTAGGAGGAGGAAATGCTGGTGCAGAGCTGCCACCTAGCGGCCACATCGAACCCGTTAGAAACAAAGCCGATGGCCTGACACCTAGTGGTTGCTGACAGGTACTGCATCTCGATCGTACGTGGCTGATAGAAAATAAAAACTTGTCATAATATACAAAACCATATACAAAAAATACAGAGCGTGTATAAAAGACAAATGTAGTTTTATACAGCTTTCCTTATATTTTCATTTCTTAAAGTGCAGCAGTGATCAAATGTAAATAGTGTGGGAGAAAAAACATGGCGCAAATGAATTAATGTGGAAATTCAGAGAATTAATATACATGGTGCAAACATGCAGTATTTTGGTTTGGTGTAATCGGATACACCAGGGGTCTCTAATGTTTTCCAGACCAAACTGATGGCTAGATGGAGCGGGGACCCCCTAATTATATATTGTATAAAATAGTGTTCTATCAAACTGGTCCTATAGTCACTCTATTACAGATGGAGTAATGTAACTAAAGTAATCCCTCCCTGGGATTATTAAAGTATTTCTGCTTCCTGGTTGATGGGACAGGTGTTGTGAATGAAACGGTGCCCAGCTTAATGTGTCGCTGAATGTGAGCATTGATGACTGAAAGACATCTTCTGCCTTCATTTATCTGTTTACTGCAGTCTGTTGAATTAATGTTCATGTGGATTTAAAGACATTTCAATTAGTGGAAAAATTGCAAGGGGGAATATAAAAAAAGTCTAATCAACCAAAGCTCTCGCTCCCCCCATGGACCCCCTGTTGAAGACCTCCGAGATAGGGGAAGGATCAGAATCAGGATCAAGTTTATTTCCAAGTAGGTTTACACTTATAATGAATTGGACTTGGTTCTGATGGTGCAGAACAATTATATATATATATATATATATATATATATATATATATATATATATATATATATATACGGAATCTATAGCAGGGATGGATTTAGGAAATTTGGGGCCCTCTGAATGGAGAAGACAAAACATAAAACGGCCCCATTCTACAGATAGAGAAATGTTAATAGAATAGACATCCATTATCTGTTCTAGGTTGTGTCCCTCTCTTCTTGTCCCTTTTCTTCTTGTTTTCCTCTCTATGTTTTGTACTCAGCTGACTTTTCATGCTGTCTCTAAAGGAATGAAAGATTTTTTCCAAGCACTAAGCTCACTTAGCTGATTGCTCCTTCCTGTGTTTCCAAAAAGGCCAAAGTAAATAACCCAGTCCTTCTTTTCACTGTAGACAAGCCATGATCTGCTTATCTGTTCTCCATTTTTCATTTGGATGAAATAATAGCTGCATGAATCATGACAGCAGACAAGATAGAGGAGAGCAGGAGGCGGGGTTACCAATCTACTCGCTCTGGAGAGCAGAGTTCGCTGCTTTTAGATGTTGTCTCCAAAGTCTCCAGTAGCAGAAAAAAGTCTCTAGATTTGGCGCTAGGAGCTTTTTAGAAATCAAAGTGCTAGAGGGGTCTGAAAAGTGGCTAAATATAGCGACTAAAGCGCTAAGTTGGCAACACTGCTCTTTGCATGGTTTGTTTTCAAATGGTTTGCTGCTGTCTGTTTGGACCTTTCTGAACATGTGCAGCAAATGGACTGATCCAATATGGTGGACACTGAAGGGGGGGGCTGAGACACAGTTAATATTATCAGCGTTCTGATGGCATTTTAATGAAAGGATTTTTATCAAAAACATAATTAATGTGCACAAATAAGGAATAGTTGTATTAACCATACATGGAAACAGAGTTTTATGGGGCCCCCAGGAACTTGGGGCCCTAGGCTATATTCAATGTAAAACATGGGCAGCAAATCCTGTCTAATTATGAAACATTTATAGTTTATAGTCACATTTCCTGTTTTTAGCCATTGAAAACCACCAAGGCTGAGTATTTGAAATACCCCCCCGTGTCATTCCCTCGTCCAACAGGATGTACAATCAATATCATACATCTACAAAAATGTTCACTATTAATCAGCTCTCAGTTTCATGCATCTTAATCGGAGCAGAATAGTGAATAAAATCACTTTTCCATAGATTTTACCACTAATGAGGCATCCTTATATCTTCAGTTTTTAATCGGCTTCATTATATCCTAAAAATTAATATTTCAAACAATAAAATACAGACAGCTCTGAATAAATTAGAGATTGTATTTATTTACACAATATTTTGCACATTAAGAGTGACAATATTCCATTTGCATCAAGTGCATTAGGCATGAGGAATGAACCCCTTCAGTTCTTTTAAAAATGATTAGATTTACCATGACTAGATCAAACGCTAACGTAAAGAAAGGGAAATCTTACTGAAAATATGGATTTGTCTAAAATTTTTATTTACAAGTAGCCCTAATAAAGCAAAACAAAAACTCTGGTTACATAAAATATCAAGAAAACAGCTACTTACCATTTAAGTGTTTGTAAAAATAAGTATCTGATTGATTAAAATACATTTACAACTATATCACAGGTTATCTGATATACATGCATTATTAAATTACAACTATATTTTACAACCTCGCTTATCTATAATCAATATGTTTAAACATAGTTTATCAGTGGAAAGAAGGCAGGATATACCTGGTAGTTTAATAAACGTCACAATCGGTCATATTGTCAAATAATCCTAGCATGAATGTCAGTTTATTCTGAATAAAATCTAGAACAGCCCTATAGGGAGGCCATAGTGTTACCTTTCTCTCTCTCCACCATGTTGCAGAGGTCAGAAGAAAAAAAAACAAAAACAAAGCAGCATTTATGTTAAAGAACGGGTTCTATTTTCCCTTAAGCAATGTAGGTTTTGATTTTTTGTGCAATGGCTCCACAGCAGATTGGACATTTGACGAGTGACTCGGAGCACTGCTTGCAGCTGACCAGATGACCGCATGGCAGGAAGACGATGCAAATATCTCTATCCATGCAGATTTTACACTGTTTTTCCCTCTGCAGCTTCCTCAGCTTCTCCATTGGGTCCTCTTCGAAAGGAAATGGATACAAATTATTAAATGTCTGCTATACAAATAGACATAATTGACATTTCTGTAGTTTTGACTCAGGGTTAGAAAAATACCTTCTTCACAGGCTGTAAATCCATTTTCCTGACTTGGAGCCTGTATAGAAAAACAAAGATGTTACCATCGATACAGTAAACAAGAAGAGGGATCCCAAGAATGTTGAAATACCTAAAGTGACATTAGGATTAGCAATTCATTGGTTTCCAATAGAACACGCTGGATAGAGCGATATAAGCTGCTAAACATGCAGGATTGTGTTTAAAATGATGAATGACAAGGCGTTCTAACGACAACTGACCAACAGGGTCAGAAACGGTTATAATCAGCTGACAAATAAGACCTAAACTATATTAGAACAAACGTTGTGTCTATATTATATCATATATATTAATCTTATTGTAATCTTGGAACTAATCTAGATTAAAATGGCTGATTTGAATTCTGCTAAAGGTCTTCTTGAATCAGAATTACTTTATTAATTCCTTGCAGGACATTGTGTGCAATTTTTTACAGAAAATAGAAAAATAAGATATAAGAATAAAATTAGGGGGAAAAAATAAAACAATGGTATGAATTAATGAATCAAACTGCTTGAGAAGCTTTTCTACTTCATCTACTATGATAACTGGTGGTGAAAATAATTTCCAATAAGATATATTAGTGTTTAATAAGAGTTTATTCAGATTAACATGAATTCTGTGATTAACTGTTTATAGTCAGTAACTTTGCGTCAGTCCGTTCAAACTCTAGTTCTCCTTTTTCCACCAGTCACTCAGGCAGTCATTGTGAAGTCATGAAAGGCTGGAGTGGCAGCAAGGGCTGCTGGGTAATGTCAAAATGGGGAAAACATTTTTTTATTAAACAGGGTTGTTTATGTTGGTAGTCTGTTCGTGCTAAGCTAACATTATGTTCTGGAGGTTGCAGCTGTAAATGTTAACATTGGCAGCATCTGAAGAATGTTTCCCTGGTGGCATAAAGGAAGAAGCATTTCCTAGTTTATTTGCATTACATAAACAAAGAGCATCGCTGCTGGACCTTGGTTTCAGCATGAAGTACTTGCTAGCATCATCACAGACATCATCAGTATAGAACTAGTTCCTAGTTCACAACCCAAATTTAATAGATCAGCGGCGACATTTTGTTTATCGCGTGATAAGAGTCTGGCGTTAACGCAGCACATTAACGGCCCGCCACTTTTTCGGCTTTCGTTTAAATGTGATCATCATGGCACCACCACCCTGCATGTTTTACATGTTTCTCTGCTTCAACACACCTGATTCAGATGATTGCAGCTCAGCAAAGAAAGTTTAACTGCTATCAGGTGATATCAGGTATGTGATAACTGAAAAATATGTAAAACATGCAGGGAAGTGTACCCTGAGGAGCAAGATGGAGAAAAAATACTGGAGTGGGAAGCATGGCGTCGTTTCTGGACCAAACTGAGACCATCGATCTAAACATTTAGAATAATTCAGCAATTTATAAAGTTTATATGAAATCCAAACAAGACCCAGCTAAAGTATAAAATCCTCATCTAAAGAACCTGGAGGTAAAAGGAAATGAAACTGAGCTTTAAATATTTCAATGGACATGCTTTTTGTGTATTCTTACCAAATTTTGGTAAAAAACAAAAAAAGAAAACTTATTTTGTTCATTTTATTAGAAATTCAGAATTATTTGTCGATGATATCAAAGAACAAAAATCTTTTTGTGTGTTCTTTTTTTTTTTCTCTTGTTAAAATTAGAAAACAGAGAAAGCATGTAAAAATATGAACATAACCAGTATATGTATATAATTGTATTGTAATGTGCTTTCTCAAAAAAAATGTAATATAAAAAAAAAAATAAAAAAAAAAATCTAAAAACGCCAAAATGTTTCCTATTAATTCCAATTCCCCATCCCTGACATAGATAATAATTAAAGCATTGTTTACATTTCCCAGCTGGGCAGGAACAATAATAACTGATGTACAGTAGCTGCCATTCAAAATGGCCGCTCCCAGACAAACGCCACCGAATGGCAGCAAAATCCCCTCCAACTTCCAGCCACAGGCCTTCTCCTGGATGTGCAGATTTTTTTTCCTGACTCCACCCTTTGACTGAATTACAGGGTCTGACCAGCAGATGGCGCTTCTCTTTAGATCTTAATGTCCACAAATCATCACCGAAAGAATATTTTAGTACAAAGATTGATTTTAAAGAGGAATTGTAGGAAACCAGTCAAGGAGACCGCAAGGAAAGTAGGAAAATTTTGTGTTGTTTTTTCCCACTTACCGTATTTTCACGACCATAAGGCGCACTTAAACGTCTTTTTTTTCCCTCAAAATGTGCGGTGCGCCCAATGGTGCGGTGCGCCCTATGTGTGTTGTAACTGCGACTTTTGAGACCACCTCATAGAGGAGATGATGAAAGAGTGGCTGAATGTCAGGAGACCAGGTGTTTTTTTTCCACTCATCACCATCGCTGTTAATATGTGACTCCATGCGTGCCCATCTCACAGCTGATGTGAAAAACATGGGGAAACAAATTAACGCTGTGCTCGCTGTTCAACCGCTGGACATCGGTGTGAACCGGACCCAGCAGGTGCAGCAGAAGCAGCGAGTTTACATGCAAAGTCAATGGTTGACGCGCGTATAGGTGCAGCAAAAAGCGCGTTTTGAGCAGCAGCCGCAGCGCCTCGGGAGCGTTTAAGTATCTGACGCACCGCCAACGCGCTGCTGCTGCTCGAGATGGAAAAATTGAAGTTTTGCTGCTGGACGCACCGCATCAACCAATCAGAGAAGCTGATCTGGGAGCTGACAGCGAGACAGACACAGGGCTCTGATGACATTAACGCAAATGAAAAAGGCTGGAGATGATGAAAGGCAGGTGTATGTGAGGAGACCAGGTGCTTTTTTCCACGCATCACCATCGCTGCGTGCCCATCTCACAGCCGATGTGAAAAAAAAAGGTGAATCAAATGGATGCTGTGCTCGCCGTTATCCCGGGGGGTCTGACAAAGGAACTTCAACCGCTCGACATCGGTGTGAAGCGGCCGTTCAAAGTAAGGCTGCGAGCGGCGTGGGAGCGATGGATGACAGACGGAGACCACAGTTTCAGGATAAGTGGAAGGCAGCGCCGGGCAAGTTACGCCACCGTTAGCGGATGGATTGTAGATGCTTGGACTAACGTGTCTGCTGGCTCTGTTGTTCGAGCTTTCGCAAAAGCCGGCATTATTTCTGAGGAGCCGCGCTGCACGGAAAGTGACTCTGACAGCGAAGAAGGGGAAACTGGCATGTCTGATTTAGCGCAGCTGTTTAATTCAGAAACAGAGGATGATGACTTTGATGGGTTTGATTAATACTTTGTAATAAATACATGAATAAAGCACAAACATACTCAGTTTTGCTCCCGCTCTATTTTTCTACCTGAAAACTTAATTCAACAGTAGCCTCTGGGCGGGTCTCCTCCTCTTCACCGCGGCGGCTGGCAGGTGTTTTTCATCTAAATAATCTAAATCTTGCAGCTATATTTGCTGTGATCAGTGGGAATAAAGTAGTTTTAATATGTTTTTAAGTGAGAAAGTCCACCTGAAAACTTAATAATTGCAGTCAGTTCATCCAGATTATCTATTTCTGTCGGAGGCGCTCAGACCCCCACAAACCAGCGGTGCGCTGACAGGAGAAATCCCTTCAACAGCAGCCTCACCGCGGCGGCTGGCAGGTGTTTTTCATCTAAATAATTTAAACTGCAGGCACCAGGATACCGGCAATAAAAGCGAACATATTCCGTCGGCAGGTTTCAGGATTTTAAGTTAATTTAGGAGTGATCACAGCGCTGTGTCATCTGCGATGTGTCTGTCTCACGGCCAGCTCGCAGGTTTGATTAATACTTTGTAATAAATACATGAATAAAGCACAGTCATACTCAGTTTTGCTCCCACTGTATTTTTAAAATGCGCAGTAGAGGTATTTAAAGGTAGTAGAGGACATGTACCTGTATATAAAAAATGCGCCCTATAGTCCGGTGCGCCTTATGTGTGTGTTAAATACAGAAATGGGACACATAACTGAGAGTGCGCCTTTTAGTACGGTGCGCCTTATGGTCGTGAAAATACGGTACATTTAATTTAAAACCATTTTTTTTTACTTCTAACCACCAATTAATCTAGAAAAATTCAATTTACTTAAAGCACCTCTTCATACAATAACATATGAAATAATCCTTTTCAAGCTCTTTTATTACAAGCTTCAAAAACAAAAAGACCAGTGTTTATATTCAACAAAATGATCAAACATAAATTGGTTTATAGTAATTAAACTTACAGCAGCGGTTTCTCTGGGACATCGTAGCTGAATGCTGTTGACAAATTCTCTTCCCTTTTCTTCCAGCAGAAAGGTGCATCTAATGGAAAGTGAAGAAATTTATGAATAAAAAGATGTTAACAGACATGTGAGCGAGTGCAGACATGGATGTAGGTCTTACCCTGGGTAGTTCAGAGCGTGTTCTACCCAGGGGTCTTCCTCTGGCGCCCAATCTTTTAAACCGCCACCACAGCGGAAACACAACACCTTGTCTCCTTGTCCTGAAAAGACAAGATGTCAACATTTTTATGTTAAGTCTATAAGATCGTAACAACCCTATTTCCACTAGCCCTCTGAAACCCATCTGAGCCGAGTTCGGGCCGAGCCTGGGTCAGTTAACCGTGACCGGGTCGGTTAACCGTGACCGGGTCGGTTAACCGTGCCCAGCTTGGTTCTAACGACCATTTCCTCGCCTCCTATTGGCGGGCAATACGCAAACGAAAATGGCAGCGCCCATGACATGCCTGGAGAGCGCCATCCGCCCAAATTTTAATAAGAGCATCAGCCTCGGCATCATCCCAGGTCGCACCACGCTCTTCTAATGCCATTTACTGTTAATAGGCTGAGAAGAAGATGGTGTTTTGAACAGATCTGTGAATTACAAAGCCGGACACACCGGAAAACCAGCGAAATGAGTCAGCTGACTAAACAGGAGATGATGCCTTCTGCTCATGAGCTCTTTGTTATCAGAGAACCGAGCCACAGATGATCCAATCCGAGTCCTACTAGTACTAGATTTAGCGCGGTTCGGTTGTATCTGGAACAGTACAGTTCACCTGCGTACCATTTACACCCAACAGTTACCTTGGTTACCATGGTAAGACGGTTCCCGGTATGGTTTCAGAGGGGTAGTGTAAATGTCCCATACGATAGAAGCTCTACCTGTGCTGTAGAAACCAGCTCTTGCCAGCCTCTCAGGGTTCACAGGGTGCTGAACGCCCACAAAGCTACCGAGTCTTCCCTCAAAAGTCTCCATATTTCCATCCTCCATCATGTCTTGGCTGCTGCTCCCCTCCGACGCATCGTCCAGGAGCGGGACGTTTCCTACGTCATGGCCGAGGATGAAAAAGCAGTTGGGGTTGTGTTTGGTGTGTTCACCCCACGGGTTGTCTCCATTTTCCCAGCCGTTCAGTTTTAACCCACAGCAGAAACACTGCACCCGGTCGTCACATCCCAGGTAGAAGAAGCCAGCCTGAGCCAGATCTCTGGGTGTTACGGGTGAATTAGAGGGCCAAGAGGGAGAGAAGGTCTGGAGACGAGCTTCTTCGCTCTTCATGTGGGGGGCCTTGGGGTAGAGGGTCTCATCAACTACTTCTCCAGTAGACAAGCGATACTGCATGTCTTCTGCAGCTTCGTCGTAGATGGAACCATTGATGATGGGGGAACCATATCTTGGGTTCAAGTTGTTTCCGTGGCAGCACATGAGGAATGTACAGGATGGAGAAATCTGTGTAAACAGGAAATATATAATTAAAAATCTACAACGACTCAATTCTATTCAGTTTATTTCTATAGCTCCAATTCACATCAAGTCATCTCAGGTCACTTTCCAGTTCACCAGATCATCCAGCCAGATTGATTCAAAGTTTAATATCTAAGGAAAACCAGCTGATTGCATCGACTCATTGACTCTTCAGCAATCCCTCACGCTAAGCATGCTTGTAGCGACAGTGGAGAGGAAAAACTCCCCTTGAACAGGAAGAAACCTCCAGCAGAACCAGGCTCAGTGTGAGCGGCCATCTGCTGAGGCCCACTGGGGTTCAAGGAGACAGAAGCAGACATAGAAAAAGAAGCATAGATACAAAAGGCAACTGTCAACCAGCTCCACAGGCGGCCCCGTCCAGGAAACACACAGCCAGGCAGACGAGCTCCGAGCCAGCTCCCATGTCAGAGGATGAAGAGAGCACATCCAGTTAGTCACAGTCAGAGAAACAGGACTACACTGGAAAACAGGCCAAGCCCCAACATCTAGAAACAAAGGTGTTGATGGCAGCAGCACAGCTGATATTTCTCTCCAGGATGGAGTCACAGCCAAACAGGAACAGACCAGATGAAGCTACTATGAGAAAAAGCAGAGAGAGCAGGACGTTAGAGATTGAACTAACAGATTCTGCAGAGTGGGAGAATAGAGATAGAATGAAGCAGAATGATGAAAAAGGGGTCCCTATGTCCTCCAGCAGTCTAAGCCTATAGCAGCATAACAAAAGAACAGAAAATGATATTTTTTCCATTTCTACCAATAAACTGAATTACCTCCTTGTGCCTTTGTACAGGTGTGTCTCCTGTATGCCAATTCTCCACAGTCCTGTTGCAGCTGAAGCACTGGACGCGGTCTGCATTGCCAGTGAAGAAGAAACCAGCCCTTGCTAGTCGTTCTGGTGGTACCTGCTGAGCCAGAGTGGAGCCCCGGAAGGATTCCATGCGGCTTTGTAACCGTGAGAAATCGGCACAGCCGTCTGATTCCAATGCACTATTTTCACACATAATGGAGCGAGGAAACAGCTGGGTGGACAGATCTGAACAAGAATATATCTGCAAAGAAAACAGAGATTAAAGTTACAGGCTTTGTTCTTTGCTTTAAATGGGTCCTTTAAGTGAGACAGTCAAACAGCAGAACTCTCTAATCTACTGATCCAAAACTGAAATAATTAGATTTAAAAGGAGGATATAGAAACCTGTGTTCCTCCTCAGGAGAACGGATAGAAATAATATCAGTGAAACGGATACTTTTGTTCTGAAAGGAACATGCCGTCCTGAAAACTCAGGAGGAGGCGTGGCTGTACAGAAACCATGCCAACGATTCAATGACAGCCGCAGGGTGGAATTCAGAATGTATTGTTTGTCATACATTAAGAACGCAATGAACTCCAATCCTTGATGTGAAGATCTAATCTCTTGAAAACGGGCTGTCACTACCAGATCCGCCCCGGAAGCACGACCCGCCCTGCACATGCGCCATCAGCTCATCCAGATATACAGCCTGGTCCTTTATATTTCCTTCATTTCCCAATATTCCTTTAAGACTCCATTCTTGGTCTGTCCTTCCAACCATTCTTCTAAATTTCTCCCTTTCATGTTTATAAGTTTTACAGTTCATCTGTACATGTTCTATATTTTCCTTTTCTCCACATCCTTCACAAAAAATGTCACTGACGCACCGCTTTGAAAACCCAACCAAAACGCAGGATTTGAGAGCAAAACTAGACTAGCATGGCCAGGACCAGTGGGAAACTATGGGTGCTTTCCCTACTTCTTTAAAGCAGATCCAGTTACTTTAAAGGAGAAGTCAGCTTTCATTCAGAAACCAAACTTCTGAAAATACTTTAAATATGAAATTATTACATACGGTTCAATAAATAAGTGTTTTTAACTAAGTCTAATTTTCATTTAAGTGTGCTTTACTGGAGGCATCCATGTTTAGGGTTGGGAATTGAAAAGATTTTCACGATTCCGATTCCCTTTTCGATTCTATGAAACGATCCGATTCTTTGTCGATTCTTTTTTCGATTCCAATTTGGGCAAAAAAAGAGAACAAACAGTTTGATTATCAGCATCAACTTTGTTTACTTAACTATTGCACAATCTTACAAACTCAACAAGATCAAGATGTCCACAGGAAATGTGAAACTGGAGTAAAATCTGTGTTTAAATGAAAAATGAATACAAGAACAAACTTAATAACCAACAATGTCTAACAACAAATGATGGGATAATAACCTATTTTAAATAACAAAAAATACTAATTATAAAACAGTAGTAGGGAAAATTAACAGTTCTTTGCAGAAAGATGAGCATATCTGCTTTTTCTGGAAGGATACGGGATCTTTCAGGGCTTATGGTGTCTCCAGCCGTGGAGAACACCCTCTCAGATGGGGTGGAGGAAGCCTGCACACAGAGGTAGTTTTCAGCCAGTCCAGATAGCAAGGGCAGCGTATCTTGCTTATTCCACCACCACAGTGTGGCGCTATCCCTGCAGGGGATGGAGGGCAAGCTTTTATAGAGCTGGATTTCCTGATCTACCCTCTGGGCTAAGGAAAGACGGGGCTTTGATTCACAAAGTGACCGCAGCTCGTTGTCTTCCTCCTCGAATAGTTCTTCCAACTTGCGTAAAAAACGTGACGTAAGTCGTGCTCCCCAGAGCCGGCGCTTTAGGCTCTGGTGCTGCGGGAATCGAAAAAAGAATCATTCAGCGAGCTGCCAAACGATGCCATGGAATCGGAAAATACGGAACCGGTTCTGAACAGGAACCAGTTTTCGATTCCCATCCCTATCCATGTTTGTCAAACAACACTACTGCCACCTACCGGTTTGTGACGTCACGGTGCGGTATCGGCTGTTGATCAAGTCCCAGTGCTGTATCTGCCCCATACCCGTCTATGTCTCTAAGATATCTGTATCGGGTATTACAGGCTAACAGGGAACCCAACTACTGCCCACTACTAAGGGGTGGACCCGTTCGTCTGTTTCAGTTTGCATGTTTTCTGTGCCAAAACAAGGCTTTGTTTTGGGTCCACCCTATAAAGCCTGGAACTCAACGCTATTTCTGACATTTTAAAGTGAAAAAAAATCTTCCTGGATGGAAGAGAAACGTCTTCAAACTTGGAAACAAAGTCCAGTGGATTGTTTTTAACTTTTTTAGAATGACTGTGACCCGGATGACTGAGAACTTCTACAGCACAGTAACATCCATCCTTCTGACTTTCCATCTGATGCTTAATAGTCGCTCTGCCCGGGTGAACTAGGCCGAATAGTTTGTGTTTTGTTTGAAACAAGCTTCCTGCTGATGGTTTTAAGAGTTTAACTGAATGCTAATGCTCTCCACACAGACTGACCGAGCCACGTGTGTCAGAAGAAACTGCTGCAGTGAACTGGCTACATCGTTAGCTCCCAGCTAGCTCATTATGGACACATTGTGGAGGCCGTGTTGTGATCCAACCGTTCCTCTGTTTCAGCAGGACCCATCCAGAGCAGACCCCCAGGGACCAGCTAAGCTAACCCACTCTCTTTCATCCTCATCCCAGTTTTAATGCATTCCTGGGTCATTCTACATTTTTCACACATAATAGAGCAAAGAAAGAGTTGGGTGGACAGATCTGAACAAGAATACAACATAATTCAATGACAGCCGCAGGGTGGAATTCAGAATATATTGTTTGTCATACATTAAGAACGCAATGAACTCCACTCCTTGATGTGAAGATCTAA
Source organism: Cyprinodon tularosa (assembly GCF_016077235.1). Lineage (NCBI taxonomy): Eukaryota > Metazoa > Chordata > Actinopteri > Cyprinodontiformes > Cyprinodontidae > Cyprinodon > Cyprinodon tularosa. The sequence continues at coordinate 667,762 of NW_024039080.1, forward strand.
TCTCCTGAAAACGGGCTGTCACTACCAGATCCGCCCTGGAAGCACGACCCGCCCTGCACATGCGCCATCAGCTCATCCAGATATACAGCCTGGTCCTTTATATTTCCTTCATTTCCCAATATTCCTTTAAGACTCCATTCTTAGTCTGTCCTTCCAACCATTCTTCTAAATTTCTCCCTTTCATGTTTATAAGTTTTACAGTTCATCAGTATGTGTTCTATATTTTCCTTTTCTCCACATCCTTCACATTTATCATTTTTCCTGCTTATTACGTATAGTAATTTAAATAGCTTTGACCCACTCTGAATCTGATCATTATTGATCTGTGTTTTCTTGGTGTGGAGCTACTTTTACAAGCGTGTTTGTTTTATTGACCAGAACACCCTGTGATCCTCTTGCTCTGCACACGTGATGACATTCCTAAGGAAGCCAAGATCAGATCAGACCAGGAGGCTGATCAAGGCAGAACCGCAACGCCTACTAAGATCTACAGATATTAGATCAGCTCTGCTTTTTCTCAAAATGAAAGTACAGCAAAGGTACTTTTCCACCATGTGGTAGTAAATCTACACATTACTAACAGACTAGTGTAAAGACTGAATGGAAGATGTTAAAGATCACTGAGTTATTATTTAACTGAACTTTGCACATTATGCAAACCTCTTTATTGACGCTTTTTTTCCAAGATTTGATCCATTTGAAGGGAAATAGTTAAATATTTAGGCTTCAGTGAAACAAAGCAGCAAATAAATCTGATAAGGGTTCATAGAAATGTGTAAAATAGAAGCTGTCAGTTTGGACTTTCACCTTATACTGTGAATAAAACCCCAGACTGTCCACTACGGCTACAAACGGATGCTAGCTGGGTTAGCTATGCTAGCTGGATACTAGGTCACGCGGCTACGCAGTTGAGTTCCGCTGCAAAATCTTAATATTTACCTTTTTTTGCGCCTTTGAGCTTCAGTTAGTTGTTTCCCTTTGGTTCAGCTGTTATCGCCCCACAGCAGAGAACCACGAACCAACTACGCTGCTTGATATAAACTGACGGTTTGAGGAAGTGGGAGAAAGGGGCGTTCCCTGGCAGCAGAGAAACCGGAAGTAGCCGCACAACTAGGAATGGCATTTTACTCACTGATGGGCCGTTTCGGTGGTCTGTGCAAGTATAGGAAACCTACTCGCACAGACCAATACCTTCTTTTTGACTCACACCACCCACTGGACCACAAACTTTCAGTCATCAGAACCTTCCAACATCGCGCTGAGCATGTCCCTACTAAAACAGAAGGGAAGCACAAAGAACAGAAACACATCAGAGATGCTCTCCGAAACTGTGGATACCCAAACTGGGCTTTTATCAAATCAGAAAGGAAATCCAAAAGACACGCAGCAGAAGATAGCGGTGAGAAAATTAAACGCAAAAACGTCACAATCCCTTATGTTGCTGGAGTCTCTGAAAAACTCCAGAGCAAGCTTGATAAAAAAAACTTATACAATTAAAATTAAGTGTTCCTTCCTGGCTTTACTTTGCACACATAGCAATGACACTAGCCAAACCGGTTATGAAACAAAAATAATTCTCAGCAGCTGCACCTCTTACAAAAAAAAAAAAAAAAACACTAATGTTTGTACTTATTTACTTATGGACTTTCTGGAAATGTATTTAAAATAAAATCAATACAAATAGTGTTCCTCTGTTATTATTATATTTCTAGAAGTAGAAATAGTCCATTAAATAGGACTAATATTATGTGGAACCCTAATTATGCTTTCTAAACAAAAATAGCAGGTGTTTGGCAGCAATCTGGTGTTGTTATACTGTATTAAAGAAATAACAGCTGCCTTTTATGGCTGAACTGCTTCAAAGGGTCTTCAAAAAATGAAAACAGTAATATTAACAATCAATGGGTAAAAGGGAAACCCTCACATTGTCTTTTTCAGACGGCTGTGGTAATGGTGTAACTACACAACAATAGGCCCATAAGGGGCCGACCAACGCTATAAGCAACATTATGTGGGTGGGCTCCATATGAAGTAACTCGTGATAAAGGTTCAGGATACGGCGACAGTTTATTAAATCCACCCAAGAAGATACAATTATGCAATTCTCTGCACTTTGAATGGAACCATTGGTGACATCACACCACCACGTTACAGACATCCCAAGCTCCAAAAACGTATTTAATCCCTTAAATCACTGCAAACGTATTAGTTTCAGGTATAAATATTGATCCATCGGTTATTCCTTGCTGACCGGACTTTTCCTTTAATAAAATCCATGCTGAGCTTGTTCCTGGAGAACAACCAATAAACCTGCATTATGACATTTGAACTTAAGTTTAGTTTTACTTAAACGTCTTAATGCACCGAGAACAATTCCAGGTGCGACTCTCCATCATCAAATATTTTAGAAATCAACGAGGATGAAAGCTACGGAAGAGGATTAGGGCCACTGGAAAAAAAAGAAAAGAAAGATTTTTAAATTTTATTTCAGTTTAGCATTTCTCAGAAATCTGACTTTAATCTCAGAATTCTGACTTTAATCTCATAATCTTGACTTTTCTTCTGACTTTAATCTCACAATTCTGACTTTTTTCTCAGAATTCGAATTCTGACTTTCTCTGAATTCTGACAATAAAAAATTATCTGAGATTAAAGTCAGAATTCGGAGACTTTAATACTAAACTGAAATAAAATGTAAAAATCAGTTACCTTTTTTTTTCAGTGGCCCTAATCCTCTTCCGTAGAATGCAGATTTAATAAATACAAAAGTCATATTTTTATTTGGATTACAACAAATTTATTCCAACCAGATATTTGAAACCACCTGATGTTTTTCCACTTCTATATTTATTCTTTCAAAGCAAACACACCATGTTGGTCTCAGAGCCCCAATGGGAGAAGGTGATGAGGCCAGAACAGTCTGAGCATTCCTCTGACACCGTGGCCTCTTTCACATGGCGCCGATCACACAGAGTAACAGCAGGCCTGCCCAGGAGGAGCTCAGACTTCAGTGGAACGTGATGGTAGGGGTTCAGGACAAACCAGGATCGACCGGTCAGTGAAAGCATCAGCCCTCCACGATCCGACGGAGAAGGTTCCCCAACCCACCCTTGGCTAGCTGGATGGGGGTCTTCTCCTCCTTGTTCTCGATATAAATGCTGGCACCATGTTCTACCAGCAACTTGGCCGCTTCCACTCGTTCTTCATCACATGCCAGATGGCTGGAAAAGAGGAATAAAGAAAAAGCAAAACTTAAATAGCAAAAAAACTATAAATCTGAGTCAGCTACTTTTGGATTTCATTCCTCCTGAATCCAGAGAGGCTTGGAATTAAAGCTGATGTGAGGCTTTGCCCCATAAACTGCCACCATGTTAATTATTAGACAAACGCTTCTGCACATACAGTGCTGTGTTGCCCTGTGAATCCTGGATGTTGGTTGAGGCGCTCTGCTTGATGAGCAGCTGGATGAGACGGTAGTTCCCCTTGGCTGACGCTCTGTGCAGCGGGGTGGAGTCCAGCTTATCGGTGGCATTTGGGTCAGCTCCGTTTTCCAGCAGAAGTAAGGCGATCTGCGAACAGAGAACAAACTTTAAAGTTGCCCTAGTATTCATTTAGTCACTTCCCTTTTACAGCAAACACACTGAGAAAACCAGAAAAAAACGTCACCGACGCACCGCTTTGAAAACCCTACCGAAACGCAGGATGTGAGAGCAAAACTGGACTGGGATGGCCAGGACCAGTGGGAAACTATGGGTGCTTTCCCTACTTCTCTAAAGCAGATCAAGTTACTTTACAGGAGAAGTCTGCTCACATTCAGAATTCAAACTCACTGCTTTGACTGCATTTAACATCTCTGCATCAGGGTTTATTCACATTTATCTGCTGCTATTTCAAAGAACAGCATCAACAGCATTAAGCGTTAAAACTCGAACATTCCTCAGACTTTAAACCGACTTAAACCCCTCTTTCCCTTTTATCTGTTTATTTTGCAGTATAAAAAATGTTAGTACTGTGATTGTAGTAAATAAAGGTACCATTGTATTTTAAATCCTGGTCTTTTGTGTTTATTTTAAAACAATAAACGGTTTATCACTCAGGCTGGATTCACTCTTCTTTCAGCAGCATCTGAATGAACAGTTTCATTCGGTTGGTGATTAAAGGGGAAATGAAATGTTGAACCAAACTACTTTCATTCACAAGGCAGTTTGAAAGCAAAACCAAAAGCAAAGCTTTGTTTTACCATTTTTGGTAAAACAATCACACTAGTTTTCACTTTGACAAATAAAAAGTTTCCTTATACACATTCTGAAGTAATCATTAATTCCTAGGTTTCAGGGTTTTAGTTCGGGGGAAAGTTTAACTCATCCTGAGTTAAGTTTTCCTTTTATTTTTTGAGCATTAAAGTGTACCTCCTATTTATCATTTTTGCAAAGTGGTCAATCACTTGTGACTCAGCTTAGAAAGTTCTTCCTTTTCAACTGATAAAATACAGTAGCCAGATGATGGAGCCTGTCTTGTCCCATTGTGCTCCTCAGCCAAGTGTGGATCCTTCTCAACACACTGAATGACCTTTCACACCTCCAGCTGTAGACTGGGATTGGGAGGGAGATCTGGATGACCTGCGTTAGTGTGGGGAACATGATGTTATTAAGCAAGTTGAAAAAACACTGCATATCCTTGATGACAAGGCTTTCTTTTTTAACCAGGAAAAGCTCAAACCATTTTGAATTAAATGAACGTTTTTTTTACTCCAAATTTGTGCTGGGGATAGTGGGACAACTTTACTTGTTTAGGACCATAATGCTTTCCCCCTAAGTCACTAATGTCCCCTTCTTGTTTGTGGACGCTGGTTGTTGCTCCCTCATCACCTTCATGGTCCTGTCTCTCCTGTCCTTCACCTGTCTCTTGCCTGTCAGTCTCGCCTCCTCCTCCCTTTCCTACTCCAGCACCTGCATTCTCATTCTCTACAGCAAACATTAAAAAAACGTAAATTTATAATTATGTAAATATCTATCATATTGCTTATAACGTCCCTAATGTAACTGCTTAGCTTAAATCACTAATTCATCTCGGGCTCTTACCTCCCTCTCTCATCTTGTTTTACTGCTTCCCTGTCTCTGCTTCGTGTGAGGAATTTCCTGATATCCATCTACAAACCAATGCAGTCATATTCAGTTAGTAGCCTATAAATCATGTGGTTTCACTGGGAAAATAATAAAATTGACAGGTAAGAAAGGTTACCAGAACTAAAAATGCGTCGCGGCCGCACAGTGTCCCATCCAACTCAGTTAAGAGCAGCGCGTTAATTTACCTGCAGTTCATGCAGTGACATGCGCTGACGTGGGGGCGCTAATACATCCTCAATTTGGAGTTAACAACACACTTGCTGCGCATTTGAGTAGAAATATACGTCTCCTTCCGTTGGAATTATCTAAATTGATGCATTAAAAAAATTTAATACTGTTGCAAATATTAATGAGATTTATACTGGGGCACAGCTCATTTATACTAGGGCACGTGCCCCAGTAAATGGGGTCTGGCGACGCCGATGCTGTATTCTTTCCTCCTGCAGCATTTGTAGGGTCATTCCCCTCTTTGCGCTGTCTCGTCTTTTTCTCTTTATGGTACCTTCATCTGGTTCTTTTTGGCTGTGACTCCATCTTGGAGAGCAGAATCAGTTGGGCTGCTGCCATCGACACCAACAGCTATGAGCTCAGCTTTTAACGTGACTCTGATCTTTCATCCATTTGACATGAAAACTAGATCAGAGTTAATCTGCTTAACTGTTTCCCTCCTAGACAGAGCCACTGGGTTAGTTTGTCCTCATCTTCTCTGATGCAGAAAGTATTTATAGATCAGTGATCCTATGTTCGTTTTAATTGGCTGCATCTGTCTCCTTGAACCCCACTCGACCTTGGAAGAAGGTCACTCACACCGATCCTGGTTCTGTTGGAGGTTTCTTTCTGCGAATAAACTCTATAATCTGATTCCACTGTCTCTGCAAAGTGTCTTGTTGTGGGTTGATACTATTGGTTAGCATTAGCGCCACCGTTCTATGTCAATTCCTCTACGCTCATATCCACGATGAACCGACTACATCTGACCGCTCACAGAAAATGCCAGAAAGAGTTTCCAATTATTTGAAACAGTTTATATCATCTTAGTGTAATGTTCTTTTTAGGGATGCACGATATTGGGATTTTGGCCGATATCCGATATGCCGATATTTTAAAACTCATGTAGCCGATAACCGATATCGATACCGATGTTAAAGCTGGACAAAAATAAGTAGTCATTGAAAATAGCAGTTTTGTTATCCATTTCTGACACTTTGAAAAATAATATACTCAAATATATTTTCATATGCTGATATCAAATAGATTTTTAAAAACGCGGTATCGATCTATTTTACTTTCAAAATCTCGTGAAATTTCATCGTTCTGTTACAAACTCTCGTGATATTTTGTTAGTAAAATAGATCGATACCGCGTCAATATATCAACATATAAAAAAATGGCAACATTTCGTGAATTTTCGGGGGATTTCGTAGCATAACGATGACATATAGCAATATTTCATTAGTAAAAGAGATTGATATGGTGTTTTTAAATGGCAATATATCAGCATATGAAGATATTGGGATATTTTAATGTATCAATATTTTTTCCCTCGTCTTTAGAAGTTTTTAAGTCTGTAAAAAATAAGTTTTTGAGAAAGAAGAAGAAGTTTTTTTTTTAGACTTAAGAAACAGGCTGATACCGATAGGGGGCCGATTATATCGTGCATCCCTAGTTCATTTTAATTTACTACAAGCATAAAGGATCCGTTTTAAGTCACATTTACTTCAAACCATGTTGAGGAATTAAATCAATAGTAATTAATCGATTATTAAAATAATCAAATTTGCGAATATTACAGTCGACAGACTAAAAATTGGCATTTGTTGGAATAATGACGCACTGATAGCAGTAATTAAGACTAAGATACAAAACAATAAAAATTTGCTATTTAACATAAAATAGTTTTGGATACACATGTTTAAGTATAAGTACTTAAACATTATGAATATTTTATGAATAAAATATAAGTATTTTATTAATTTTTGCACTTTCATTTCATTTTTAAAAAGTCTGTTTCTACTTAGCAAACAGTTGTTTATTTAGAAATTCTTATTTACTGAAAGTATCTTTTAGGAGTAATCGGAAAATTAATCAATAGATTTAATATTTTTACATATTTATCCTTTGTCAGGCCTGGTGCTACTCAAACCACATCCTGCTCTAAAGTTGCTCTTTGGGTCAATCTAATTGCTGAAAATTTAAAAATAGTTCCAACATAATGCTTTTAAAAAGGAGATTATTGGTGAATTTTCTTTAAATGTTTATTTAACCATAAAAAGAATAAAAAAAAGACAACATTAAGGAAATGTTGAAAGAATAAAGCCCACCTGATGCCTTTACTAATCAAGTGGGAATGCTTATGCATTCCCACTTATTGTTGTTCACTTTAAATTTTTCTGACTCTAACTAGTCCCGCCGTTTTCAACCGATTTCAACAATTTTGGTATCAAAACGTTCAGCTTGTTCAGGAGAATTCTTCTATGTCTTTTGGTAAAGATATTTTTTGTAGTTTTCGCGATATTCAGCTTTTTCTGCGATTTTTTTGTCCCATTGAAATGCATGTAGAATTCTTAGATTTCAGAAAACTTCAGCTAAAGCTTCATCTTCTTTGACCTTTAACTACTTCAGCATACTTTCAGCTAGAAACACCATACAACTTTTAAAATGTTTCTGTGTCTTTCTGCTATTACTGTTTAACTCGGCTTTCAGCTAACTTTTACAGTTTTGCTTTAGTGAAGCTTCAAACTTTTAAACAATTTTTACAGATTTTCAAATTTATAATGGAAGTCTATGGACGGAATGTTCAGCAGCTAGAGTGTGCCACTCTAGCGTTTTCAAACATTTCACTCATGCCGAACAGCTTCAACTCACTCGCTCATTTTCTACTCTATCTAGATAAATTTTACATCAAA